>NC_079334.1:61991244-62591244 GCF_029582105.1 Oenanthe melanoleuca
GTTGTTGTTTTTTTTTGTTTTGTTTTTTTGTTTTTTTGTTTTTTTCTAATTCTCATTGTGGGATAAATACATCTCCTCAATAGCTGGACAGATTTTAAGCAGAGGGCTCAGGAATGTTTCTCCAATCACTTCAGTGCTATTTGCAAGCTCCTAATCATATCTGACAATGAAAGTATAAACACTTGTGCTCGGATTTCTGCAGCTGACATCAAGAGCTGAGTTTGCAAATGTCAATAGACAGAAATAAAGACTTCCAGGATGTGATACAGTTGACCTATTTTTGACATTTATTTTAAAATGTGATGAAATAGATCTCTGCTAACTAGCTCTGCTGTGTGCAAAGAGAGTCTCAGGTGACCAGCCACAGGTTTTGATGTTGAGATTTTGTCAGTTATAGCAAACACTTACTTACACTCTGAATGAATTTTAATCCTTAATGTCATAAAGGCAGCTCAAAGCAAATTATGATTTTAAGCTGTACCCAGAAATCAAAGCATTAGAAGTTACCAAGAACACACTGGTATCGATAATGGTAATGAATGTAACTGGTGGCATCAATCCAGTGTAAGATCTAGACTTTGAACAAAAAGTCTCAGAATGATCAGCCAAATACTAGAAATTTGGTATTTTTACAACCAGAACAGTATTTCCTGGATTTCTTCAGAAGATTAATTGTTTTAAATCCCCAAATAACATCAAATAAACACAGTCTTATTTTATTTCATCAAAGAAAAAAACCATTTCTTTCCTACAAGTCCATTTTCATCTGACATTTGGAAGATTATTTCAGAACATTATTGTCTACTCTAATAGGAAAAAATGAATGGTTTGGATAAAAATTCCCATATTTTACTCTCAACAAACAATGATCTATTTATTTGTGCAGAAGTGAAATTATAAGGTCTGAAATGTATATTTATACGAACATAAGACTTTTACAAATGTCTTCTTGCAGATAAGGTTCACTCAAAACATTTATTTGAAGTAATAGATCATATTAGACACTGGTCAAATTTAAAGTACATATAAATCATGGTTCATTGTCATTTTTCTAGACTTGATAACAGCAATATAAAACTGAAGGAGTGTAACAGTTTAATTATTGTTTTTATTTTCTTCTTTTTGATCAAACATGCTTTGTTAATTACATATCCCACCAAAGCTTGCATTTTAATTCATCCACCCTCAGCCACAGGAACTCTAAAATATTTTGTGTAACTAGAAAAGATAATAAAAAATAGAAGGACTTGTAGACCTCAGTTTAACATAAATCTAGAAGTGTTGCATGAGATGAAATGAATGTTGGGCAGATAACACTTGCAGAACCTGAAAGCTTTCTCCTAACCAAAACCAAGTGTCTCAATTTGTTAGACTTCCAGGATAATCATGATCTTTCCAGGCAGATTTATATTTATTGTGGTATTTGATAGCCCATTTCCACTAGCAAGATCTTTAATGTCTCCACTGGGACATGCTCTGAAAATTTAAGGCCCTCTCCTGCCTGTGCTTTGAGTGTGATTAAAGCATGGTCAGTGTTGGGAGTGCTGGATTGGTTTGAGTGGGTTTTTTACCCAATCTATTCAAAGCAGTGACACACACAGAAATTTATTCTTTACAGTGATAAAACCCAAAGATTTATTCTCACAAGCAAAATGGGGGTTAAACTGGGTTAAGTGCATCTGTATTAGACATTTCCTCCTTTTGTCCATGAAGATTTCAAGTTGGCAGTATTTTAATGGGCTTAATTTAGTCATATAAGCACTTTGAGTCACGTTGAAAATGTCAAAATCTCAGTATTGTGTGTAATGACTGACAGTACAATTGTGCTCTGTTACACACAGAAGGTGGAGCTGGGGCTTGGTGATTTTATGGCTGCCCAAAATTATCATCCAAAAAGTGTACTTTTATAGCAAAGCATAT
Source organism: Oenanthe melanoleuca (assembly GCF_029582105.1). Lineage (NCBI taxonomy): Eukaryota > Metazoa > Chordata > Aves > Passeriformes > Muscicapidae > Oenanthe > Oenanthe melanoleuca. The sequence continues at coordinate 61,993,165 of NC_079334.1, forward strand.
GAATGAGTCTCAGTATTATAGCATTCACAATGAAGTTTATCATCTTCAATATCTTCCAGTGGTTTCCTCTTGAAAGGTGAGCATATAAATTTTGTATTATTTAAAGATAGAAGATTTTGTGGATAAAGGTATGAATTTGCCTAGTAAAACTTTTTTTTCATCTGTTCACATTGAATGGATGAGAGATTCATTTGCTTTTCACAATTTTAAGAGTTTAACTAGATATAAAAATACCAATATGCTTTTTTGTTATCATTATTATTTAATTATCTCAGGTCTTTAGTTATACTGCACTTGCTAGTATTTAAATTTCAGGGAATGTGTCTGTTCAGCATATGAATTTTAATTGAAAACTCTTTTCATGAAATGGTAATTCTACCTTAAAAACAAAAAAAAGTTAGCTGGAACCAAGAAATAATTTAAGAAGCCAGGTGATATTTTCTTAATTTCAGAATATGGACATAAGCATTCAAATGTTTCCTTCTGTTTCAGCTAATTCTAATGTCTGCCAGGGCAAAGACAACAGAAAACCAGCTTCACTCTGAACAAGCCTTGGTCCATAGCAATTATTGCAGCCAACCAGGTAATTAATTCCAGAGAATTTTCCTTTTCTGCAGAATTCCTGCTCATCATCCTTTTCTGTATGTGAAGGCTTTCTGGCCATGCACTGCAATAGGCAAGCCATTGCCAATAAGAGCATTTTGTCAGGAAGGATGTCAGCGAAATTCTTGAAAGCACTTGCACATCTCATAAACACAGAATCATATCTATTTCCTTAAAAATTGTACTACACTTATTCTGAAACATTTTTCAGTTGCTTCTACTTCCTGACAATACTTGATCACTTACTACAAATGCTTAAAATGTTGTGATTATTTGGTGATGGACTTGTTTAATTGCTCTGTGTAATGGGTCTGCCTAGGATGGCATTAACCCACCACACTGTTAATTATGTGGAGCAAGTAACACCTGATTCAGTGGAGGATTCATTTAAGAAAATAACTTTTCTGAGTCTGAAACAGTCACAGGCAGGGCTCCCTGTGCCTGCCTGGTTTAACTTACTGAGAATTGTTTCTCAAGACAGAGTAAAGAAAAAATTATCTTTGGTAAGTTTCTCCCCTTTTTCTTTAAGCTCGTTTTAAACTTTTTTGTAAACATTTCTATTTAATTCAAGAAGATCCTTTCCACTTTGATGGTATGTATTGCCTCTTAGTTATGATGCCAGCTAAGCCAAAACCTCCATATCCCAAAAAGTTCCATGTGTGTTTAGAACACCTGACAGTTCCAGCCAGGGGTGTAGCCATTCATGAGTAAATAAGTGATTTCCTGGCAAATAGAGATGCCATTCAGAGCATGAGGTTACTTTGCAGAACACTGAATCTGTGCCAATGAAAAAGTGTGACAACATTGCAATGGTTCCTCTTAGTGTTAAAGCAAGAGTAGTAAAGGTAACACGGGGAAATGAGAGAATAAAAAGGTCATTCCTTTTCTTCCCCACGCTCCCAAGCTAGCAATGTACTATCATGAAGATGAGGGAGGAGAATTTAAAAGACAAAAGGAGAGGGGAAAAGCAAAAAGGCTGAAATGATTCACCAGATCAACACCAAAGTTCTTGACGAAGTTGAAAGCTTCAGGAGACCAATTAATTTAAATCTGAATTTAAAAAAATACATATCTATATAAATAAGCAAAACCTATCTTAGGATCAGAGTTTTCAAACCAGAGACACAGAGAATGGAAAAGAAGAGCAGGCATATTGCCAGGCAGATTCCCACAAGAAGCAGTGGCACTTCAGAGTCAAGAAGTTTCTATCTGTCCTAGAAGAAATTTTGATTAGGGGCACAGAGGGACCGCACATGCAGAAGCAGAAAATAGGGGCTATAGTTCCTGGGAGCCATAGAGCCAAATAATTATTACTGTGCCCTATCCCAAGGCCCCCCCATTGAGAAGCAAAGGAAAAATAGTTTGAGAATCACTGACCTATCTAGAAAAAAATTTGTGTTATTGCTGCATAAAGAATAATCCCTCCAGTACCCCCTGCTGCTGCCTCCAGGGAACTTGTTTGGTGGTAAAACTGGGTGGCCCAGAATCTAATAAATTACTTAAAGCCGAGAGAGGAGGACTATATTTTCTTTGAGTTATGCCAAAACTATTAAATATTATGTGGATAAGTTACCTCACCTACCAGTCATCATTCTTATCCCAGCAAGGAGCTATGCCATCAAAGAAAAATTCTCTCCTTGTCACCATTATGTGTCTTGGTAAACACATGTCCTAACCTCATGCTTTCTTCTAAGCTGAGTATTTCCTTATTCACTTGTGATACATCCAGTCTTCCTTGTCTTCTGACATTCTCTCCTCTTCCAGCTGTGTATTTCTGGATGTTTCCTTAAGCCTCATGTCACACTGTAAATAAGCTGTAGTCACAGCTTATTGTAGTCACTCTCCATGGTGCCTCCTAGAACAGGTTCTGTAGGCAAAAAGCTCTTATTCATGGCAAAAGCAGGACTAGGCTGAGGCTCTGAACACCTAGAGGTCAAAAGTATTTCCAGAGAAGCATATTAATGTGTCTATAACTGCTAAGCCCAGCAGAAGAGTATTATATTCAGTGCTTCTTATTCCCTTTCCATCCTTGCCCAGGGCTCAAAAGATAGGCAAAGCTTTGACAATTTCCGCTACTGCATGAGTGTTATCCAAAGTGTACAGCATAAATCAGGGCAGGGGATGAATAGTTGATTGTCTCTGTTCTAAATATTATCCTTTCAGCAGTACAGAAGAGGACTCCACGCCCTGGGGGACTCTTCAGCCATGATTGTTGCACAGAGACATGGTTCTTTTGAGAAAACCAGAATGCTTCCATTAACTCGCCATCTCTGAAGCTGCATCTTTATCGAATTTCCCAAGTTACATAATATCCCTTTCTGCTACTAAAAAACGAGATGTGAATGAAGTTTTTGTGCTTTTTTTTTTTTTGTTGGTTAGGCCAAAATCCCGGGAAATACAAAGATTGAGTGTATCTACCATCTGAGCTGTGTTCAGGAAACCATAATTATTTAAAGCCATACTTTTCCCAAGTTAGTCAGAACCCTTTTACTGCCATTAGTGAGAGGAAAACTAGATGAGGGCTGGTTATGAAGTGATATAAAGCACAATGAGTTGAATTGTGTATTTCATACCTCCTCACATAAGTGATGGAGAACAAAAGAGGCTTTAAGTTACTTTGGTGCTTTTCATACACTAGACTCTGCCAGAGAGCTGATTAGTCAGTAATGAGTTAGAACCAAGTAGAAGTTGTATGCAAGAGTAAATGCACAGGTTTCTTGTCTGGAATTGCTGTCAGTTTCAGTCAAAAGAGCATTACACAGCTGTGTTAATGTATTTTGTGTGTGTAGAGAGAGGTCATGATCTAAAATACTGCAGTGTATTTAATTTAACATACCTTTTTCAGATATTCTGAATTTGGCCAGTGAAAACACCTAAGAGATTCCATGGAAAGTTAATAAAACCTTATAATTCACTAAGGATTGTGCCATATGGTGTAAAGAAAACAAATTTAAATTATTCATTATACTATTCATAAGGTGTATTTTATACTTAAATTTTCAAAATTCTTAACATTACCTCCTCTCCAATTTTAGGACATGGTCAGTGACCATTGCCTTGCATGAAGAACTGCACCAGAGACAGAATATATCATCTCTGAAGGCAGGGGAAAACCAAAGGAGAATACATGGGTGACACAAACAAAGCTTCAAAGAGGAGTCGAATTTTCAGTGTGGTGCAGGAAATTCAGTTCAGCTATGGTGTTTGCTAAAGGTAATCTTGGCTTATGTAGAAATTAAATATAAATAATTATATATAAATTATAAGCTCCTGAAATAGTAAAGGAAGTTGAGGTCAAGCAAATGTGCCCTTCTGACAGAAGTTTAACTTACTTGTATGTTGTTCCTGCAACCTGCTTTGGAACAAACAGAGCAATCACAGGTCATACAGAGAGCTTCTGCCTTCCAGGCACAGGTCTTGAGTTTATGGCCTGCCCAAAAACCAAAGCATTGAAAAAGTGAAAAAACACTGAACCCCTCTAGGCATAAGAGATCACTCTAATGGGTTGTCCATGGAATGGGCAATTTTATAGATCTTAAGGGTGACACATCATTTAAGCCTTCACATGGATCTGTAATGACTCTATAATCAGCATAAACCAGGCTATATTTAATTTTATATCTGCTTGATGCCTATCAACACATATATAGATTTGCTTCTAGTCATTAATATTTTCCCCCTTTCAAATTCAGAAGCACTGACACATGGTTTGTCTAATATCTGGGAGGTTATAATGAAGAGATAGTTGATGATTGATCCTTTGCAAAATATTCCCTAGAGACTGACCTGATTATATTGCAATGATCTGTTTCCCCCTCACATTCCCCCTTCAAATACTTCTGCTATGAATTGCTGGGAAATTCCCAGCCAGCAATGAACATCAGTGATAATGTGAGTAGGTTTAGGTATATCACAATTTATAAAATTCAGTCTTCTCAAGCCAGTTTATTTGTCTGTATATGTAATTAACAATCAATTAATAATGTGTGATTAAGCCCTCTAATTTCAGCAATTTCAAGATTAGAAATCTAAGCTCCTTCTGACCTGAAGAGAACAAAGTGGACATCTCAGGGATGGATTAACCTTGGCATAAGAGAGGAATATAAGATGGATAAAGACAAACATCTTCTGGAAGTAGGTTTTCCTCCTTTGTCTATGAAGGTAGACTAAAGATTACAGCACCAAAGATAAAGTTGGATGGGATGAACCTGATTCCACCTGACCATGTCAAGGTAGCACATGAGGTACTACCAGCAGTTTTATCCTCACTATCTATCACCAAATCTCACATGTACTGAGTCAAGTGTCTTATAAAAAAAACAAAATTATGTTAAAAGTCAATTCCAGATTCCAACAAATAAAAGACAAATACCAATGTAACTGTAGATTCCAAAAATGAATAACTGAAACATCATTTTGACTGGGATTACTCTGCCTTGCAAATGAATCCAAGTGATACATTCCTATTATGTCTTCCTGGAAAATATTTGTTCTAATTTAATTAATTCAGAAAAAGGCCTTAGCCACTGAAAAAAGAGGCTGAGTAATATACAGAAAAATAATCAGAAGTACAGAGGAAATGTAGAAGAGAGAATTTCTCTAGCACATGAAAACATTTGAAACTTTTACAAGTAAAATCTTCAGTTGAAGATTTAGTCCAAAATTAACTGGCATAACTCCACTGAAAATAACTATGGCAATTTGCATCAGCTGAGGATGATGATCCATTCTCATTCTGTAAAGTAAAATTCTTTCTGTCTTCCAGAAATCCTGTCTATGAATATGTGATGCTTTGTAGGTGGATCAGTCTACTAGTGTACAAAGCCAGTTACAAGATATGAATCTAAAGTATCCTCACCATATTTACATATCTTGATGTTGGTCCATCTGGAGTTTTATTTCACTTAACACGGCAAAGCTGAGCAGTTGTTGAATCATTTTTTATTTACTTTTTAAGTTTTCCTAATGTGTTTTGTTATCATTCTCTTAATTTTTGCACATACTTGAGCTGTAATTTAGTTTACTTTCCAAAGTGTCTGAACTTATTTCCATCTGTCTAGCCATCTAGAAGTGGTTCCAGTTGCCCTTCCTAATCTTCTGCTGCTACTTTTATGCTTCCTCACAAAACTGGCTGCCTCTCTACTGCTGTTCATCCTACACCTAAACTTGCTGCTGCCAAGAGGAGAACCTCCATCAATATGTCAGTGAAATACCTGTCCATAAGTACGTGCCTAGTGATCCACAGCTGTCCTGGAAGGTATTTTAACCAAAGATAGGTCAGCACTACAATCATATGAGATCTTTGTTTATGCCTTGGAATACGTGTTTTTTCTTGTTTCAACTCCCAGGCACACAGATTGTATCTGCACTGAGTGAAAGTTTAATGACTGATAAACCTTGGCAATAGCGCTTTCACCCTGAGTCATATGTTAAAAAAACCCTGGCTATTGACATTTCATTTTGAAGAGTTCAGGCACCCAAAAGTTTTACTGCCAATGACTAAGTTGTTGGATATTCCATTTGGAACAAGAAAACAAAACCTGTATTTTGGACGAGAGAAATTTTCAGAGGAGACATCCATACACACAAAGTCTGTGTTTACCTTAATCTCTCTGCAGGGAGTAGTCTTAAAACACATCCCAAGACCATTCAGTAAATACAGTTAATTAAATCCTTTTGGAGCCAGGGTTTCAAACTATGCTAATTTGTAGTAATATTTATCACACTGAGCTCCCTTCACGGATGCCAGATGGATATGCTTTAGCACACATGGAACTGCTCAGACAAAATATCTTCTCCAAAAGGTAAGAATTTGACTGTCTTCTTAGACTGATGAGACAACAGAAGACTCAAACTGTCTTGGAGATAACTGAGCTAGTCTGGAAATACACATCTGAACCAGCATAATAAAGAGCAAAGAACACATATGATACAAGACTTATTAATTAACATCTGCTCTTGGATAGCACAATTTGTGCTTTCACTCAAGCATCTTAGACTACCATATAAAATCTGAATTTTTACGACATATTTCAGTGTACTGTGTCTGCAATATGTCATTTGTACAGATGCTAAATCACTCTGGGATTTATTTGTCAGGGAAGACTTTGAGCTGGATTCAAATGCTGAAATGGAAGTACAATTGCAATTGGAAAATGTAGGCTGATTGTAAAACTGCAGTTGGATAGTGAGAAAAGACTTCATCAAGCCAGTGTCAGGATATGAAGGCCACTGCAAAGTCACTTGAAAGGTGATGGAGAAAACAGACATTCCTAAGGAACCATAAAATCATAGAATATCCTGAGTTAGGAGGGACCCAAAAGCATCATTAAATCCAACTAGTGGTCCTGCACACCAATCACACCCTGTGCTGAGAGCAGAATCCAAACACTTCTTGAACTCTGCCAGGCTGTGACCACTGCCCTGGGGAGTCTGTTCCAGTGCCCAGCCACCCTCTGGGTGAAGAAACTTTTCCTGATATCCAACCTAAACCTCCCCTGACACAACTTTTATCCATTCCCTCAGGTCCTGTCAATGGTCATCGGAGAAAAGAGATGAGTGCCTGCCCCTCTGGTTCTCTCCCTGAGGAAGTTACAGACCATCATGAGGTCTCCCCTCAGTCTCCTCTCCTCCAGGCTGAACAAGCCAAGTGGCCTCAGCTGATCCTTGTATGGCTTCCCCTGCAGGCCCTTCACTTACCCTTATTCACAAAAAGTGTTTCACACTTAATTAATTAATTTCTAAAATGTGGTTGACAATAGTTAGGAATTGAGAAACTGATTACAAAGTTTGAGGTTCCAGGATATTTATTAGATGGGCCTAAAAAGTCATGCCAGGGTTCTGATTCAAGTACACCTCACCCTTTAGTATCTGACATTAATGCTGGAGCCTTTGTGCCTTTCTCTTGTAAGAGTGTACTGGTACATTTAATGACCCCTGTGCTCTAAGCATAACATCATCTCTGGCAGAACAAATTCCTGAGCATCCAACTCTGCTTTTGATTTGCTTCAGAGTGAAAAATGCAGTGGTTTTTTGACCCTTTTTACTAGCAAGTGAAAGAAAATCACTTTGAAAGAGCTCTTTTCAGGTCTAGAATTGCATTGTATATCCAACATGTATCAATGACCTTCTGCAAGAGAACAATATGTTCTAAAGTGTTATACAAGACTGGGCACACAATCAACATCCAGAAGAGAATAAGAAAGAGCAGAAACATCCTGAACTAGCTGCTGTGTGTTGTGCAGACAATGACAACATATCTATCACAGGCTGTATTGCAAGGAACAGAGCAGAGGTCATTTTTCTGAAAATCACCTGGGCTTTCCTCTGGTTTGAGGGCCTGGTAAACAGGAAGGTTAGATTACGTATTAGGAAAAAAATCTTCACTGAGAGGGTGGTCAGGTGTTAGAATAAGCTGCCCAGGGCAGTGGTGGAAGTGGCATTCCTGCAAATGTTCACAAAAAGCAGTGGGACACTGTTTAGTGGTGAGCAGGGTGGTGCTGGGTAAGGGCTGTACTCAATCATAGGGGTATTTTTTGACCTTAATGATTCTAGGATTAGGATTCTAAGTGCATCAGTTTTGCTCTCTGTACTACTATTAGTGTTCAGGTGCCTGTAAAGATAGCAGTGGTCTGCAGTGAGCAAGCAACTGATTTGTCTAACTCTAAGGCTCTGGAAGCACCTTGCCTCTGGAGATCAAGAAATCTGGGGGAGAAAAGGTGATAAGAAGGTCATGGAACAGACAGTGAGCAGCAAGACTAAAGATGAAGAATGGCAATGCACAAGGAGAAAACCTTCATGATAAATGAAGATGGGCTTTTCCACTTCAGGATATTCACAAGATGACTGCACTGGAGTCGTCTTTCTGTTATCAACTAGAGTCTCATAAAAAAACCTTTTGTAATCCTTGGTCAGCAAAATCACCTGTGTAGGAGCCATTTTTCCTGTGACAGTCTCCCAGTTCATAAGCCAAGACAGTGCTACTCTTTTAATGACAGCAGAGAGAGTAATATTTAGAAGGAGTAAAAATGAAGGTGGAAACAACACTCAGAGGAGAAATTTTTCATTATTTAATGTTTTGAAAGAAAGGAAATTGGAAGATATGAGTGAACTTCTTATTAAACAAAAATCAGAAAACATTAGAATCATTTTCTTTAGCCTGACAAAAGTATTGGAAAAAGAGGGATCAAATTCTGTTTACCACAAAGTATCTACAGCAAAAAGAATTCAATAATACATCTCTTAAAAAAAACCAATTGGAACACATAGAAACAGAAAGCTGAACGAAGCCAGAAAATGAAATGAAACATTTTTTTAAAAGTTGTTTTGAAACACTAGCTTGATTTCAATTTCCTAAGTATTTCTGGGGGTTTGGGTTTTTTTCATTTAATGATTGCCACAATGCATATTTTTCCCTTCTTAAACAGAGGCTTCTGGCCACTTAAACAAAACTATTATATTTCTCAGCTGATGCTAAGGATACTTATAAGCAGGCTGACCTGAAAAAAAAAATCTGTTTTTTCACAGATTTTAGGTTGTAAACTGCGTTTCTCTTTGGATGGTGAAAGAATAGAAATCAAACCTGGCATAACCTTTTTAGAGGTTTTAGAGGTGGGGTAAGGGAGACAAAGAGTGTGGGAGATAGAGGAAAAAGAGAGGCCCAGAGCAGAACTGCCAACAATGAGGATAAGCTTTGCATCTGGCATGAAAAGAGCCAAGCCTCATGTTCCTCTTCTAAACTGGGCAGATTTCCCTGAGTTCTGGCCTTTTGGGGTTTGGCATTCCTACCTAAAAATTAAATCTTGAACCTAAGAAGTTGGTTCAGCTAAAGTTTTGTCACTTCAGAGTGAAAGACAGATCAAATTATATATTTATGTTTTGGGGATAATAATCTTTATTTCAAGCTGTGTGGAAAATCAAGGTATTATCATTTAAATGTTAAGGAAGATCAAGACATCTGTTTCATAGCAGGACAGTTAGAGGACAGAGAATAAAGAAGTATTTAAACATTAGGAATATAACTTGAGACTTCTTCAATGGAAAGATTTACTTAATAGCCACTCTATAAATTCTGTTTATGGCTGCCTGGACAAATGTGTGTCCTTTGGGAGAAATGTGTATTTTATACTCTGAAGTATTTCTCCCCACTGAGACTAAATGACTAGCTCAGGTGAAGATGTACCTATCAGGCACTGAAACCTGTTGAGCTGAATGCAATATCTAATTATCCTCTAGTCTCCGAATAGTCAGCAAATACTCATTTGAAATTCGAGATTCAGAATGACCATTTGGAGGATGACAGTCTTCTCTGGATTATGCAGATAACGCAGGGAGATTTTAGATAAGTTATATTTAGATTTTTTTTTTAATTTGGATATCTATAAAACCAACCAAATATTCTAATAATCATAAAAACCCAAACCCAAAAGCCATGACCCATGGTCAAACAGCACATTTAAATATTTTTTATTATATCAACTATACTGGCTAAAACTTGTCACTGTCTGAAACATTTTTAGCTGATGATTGAGAATTATGCTAAAGGCAAACAGGGAATATCTTTTCAGTGTCTCAAATAATGTTTCAGCACCTTGTACTCCACCTAAAATAGCCCTCCATGAAATCAGTTTATTAATCCATCACCTCCAAGAGGTGTGCAAGTACTATAGTAATTTTACAAGTAGTTATTCAAAGGGAGAGAGAAACTGACCAAACAGCTTATTTCAGTGTCTAGTCCATCCTGATGCTTTCAACTATCCTTTAAACCTGTATTACTTTACAACATGCATAGCTGGGCTCCCAGCTGGAGTTGAAGCTGCAATGAAATACATGCTTAATGCAATCTCTATCCCTAAAGCTACACAAAGATTTCTCTGAGACCTCTTTCAGTTCCATTTACCTCTCTGTTTTAATTTTTCCATCTGGAACACCTTGTTTCTTCTCAGTCCAAGTAGTCAAAAATAATCTTTTCCCCAGAAAATCCAATCTTCAAAAATAAGGGATGGCATTTTGCATTATTAGGAAGGCTTACCACTGAATCTCAAACACATAATGACTGAAGGATTTGGATGGCAGACACTTGAAATGTAATAGGCAGGTCAGACACTTACTGGCAAACAAGTGCAAACTTCAAGTATTTCACATCAGCCCACTTCTCGAGCCTGTCAAAGCCAAATGATAGCAATACTGGGGAATGTCAGACATTGCAGAGTTCTTCATAACATGCTGCAGGAAAGTTAATGTATTTCTCTTTAGAAAATGTGCATTACCTGCAAGAATAAAAGGGCTCCTCATTCTGTCCTGTGAATGAAAGTAGTGGAAATGGAGCAATTAGAGCTCTGTGAGGAAGGAGCAGCACTAGAGGAAAAGACTGGGGCAGCTGCTCTGTCCCAGTGCTAGGAATCAGCAAATACCAGAAGTGGTAAAACCATTTTTCCAAATATCTGGTTCCCTTCATGCAGGACTGATTAATGGAAGGAGAGTCTTTGGCTGTGAAAAGCAGTGTGTGGCACCACAAGACACTTTCACCTATTTTGCACTGTCTCAGTGTTGAATCATAGAATCAATTCTATAATTTCAGTGCTGTCCTTTCCCCAGACTACATTTGATCAACATTTGCCCAGAAAATAGAGCTACAAAGTCAAATTTCTAGTCTCCTCTACCACTGCACAATTCAACAACCTCTCTGAGTCTGTCCCAGTGACACTGGGAAAGAGCCATTAAATCCCAAAGTGATCTTAGCCCTGCTGTTGGGGTTTTGCTACATGAACTCACTCAGTCCCCCAGCGCTCACAGGCAGCTCCTTGCTGAGCAGGGAGTGCCAAACTTAGCACTGTCCTGCAATGATATTTGCTAGTCTTGGTACTATTGCATTAATTGCAGAGACCACATGGAATAGGGGTTTAAACCAACAAGAACAGAAGAGATTAATTGAATTAGGGCACTAGAGTGCAATCTGAGAGAGCTGGATATTTTTGAGCCCTTGATGTTTGCTCCTTATATCATACAAAGAAAGTGGCTTAATCTCATCTTTCTCTGCCAAATATGTATAACACTTTTTTGCCTCAAATTGAGAGCTAAGGCAAGTTTGTTCTTGTTGAAGCTGTGCACAAATACTGTTGGAGTAAGAAACAGAGGGGCACAAACAAGATTCCTTTGTGGAAACTTCAGATAGTGTGGAGTAAATGAGGCATAGTGCTATACTGAAGGGTAAAAATGGAAAGGAATCTCAGCAGTCTCACTCATGGAACTCTGCTCATCATCTGCTGGATGCAGCCATACTGTGGGAAAGAGAGGCTCACACAATAAAATAGGATTGCAATACACTTGTGCAAGGGGGCATGTAATGATCTGATTCTGAGTCCTGTTGACATGTCAAAGCAGGGACTTGGGGTGGACTTTGTTATTTCATACTTTTACTCTCTCTGGTCATGCATATACCCCAGAGCAGTTTAGTGCTTAAGTTGGTTTATTATTTTTGCTCTCAGCCCATGAAAGAGTCTTGCAATATTATCCATTTGTCTTGTAAATAATGTCCATTTCCAGGTAATTATGAGTAGTTCTTTGAATGTAGTATATACATCCAGATGGAGAGGTTTTCTTATAGTGATTATTTTATACCACTTATAAACAAATTTTGTTCTGATTTACTCGATACAGAAATTAGGTAAAATACAGCATTCTTCTTACCTCTGTGTTCATTGGCATGGTTCTACACAGGTAGATCTGGAGTCAGACCTTGCAAAAATAATAACATGAATACAAACCCCACAGGAATTTGCAGTGCTGTTGAGGTGTTTGCTTTCTGATTCATTGGCAATGTGGAAAACATAACCAGCTAGGCACTGGCTAAGGATTACAGGTCCTATTACAGGCCCTATTTCTAACCTACTGGAGTAATCTATGAATTTAAAATACTGCAAAGAACAGTTTGTTTCTTTTCTTTGCCAGCTTCAAGTTTCCAAGTGCTGAGTCTGACAGTCAATAATTTATTTTCTTTTGAATTCTATGACTTCATTAAAATGCTTATACTTTTCGGTCTGGTTACATTTATTTTAATTCTTTAACTATTATTCTTGATCTAGCATAACCTTTGAGTCTAAGCAAGCTTCTGTTGGTTTGTTTTTCAAAGGCAGTTGACCAAGGCCAGACATATTAAAAATAAAAAAAAAAATGTAATATGCAATTTCTGCTGGGATTTTTTCCAATTTTCTCACAAATATAAGAAAACTAAATTATTACCTTCTTACTTTGTACTTTCCTAAGTCAAAGCTGGAAAAATGGAGATGAAAAAGGGTAAAACTTAAAAAAACCTCCAGTTGTAGCAAATAATTGAAGACACAAGCTTCAAAATTTTCAGTGAATCCAACACATTTTTGAATTAGCTCTGCTTTCCTGTAATGCAGGAAAAAAGTCTTAGTGCCAGGTTATAATTGTATTTGAATTCTACTCAGGATATTACCCAGAAATCCAAACCAAGTGTGATTATTGATATTCTCAGCATGTGTTGTGGAAGACATCTGAGTGATAATGGATTTGTGTATATTATGGTATCTCATCAAGCAGTATGGTACCTCATCAACTCTTGGATGTATTTGTGCCTCGTGCTACTTATCTCTGGCATGTCAAAAAAACATCTTGAGTACTTTAAGACGTGAAGCATGATGTGTGTATTTCCTCTCCAAGGAGCATGCTTTCCTCATTAGCATGAGGAACACTTGCACATGCTTGGGGAGGGATTCTTGGGATCTAGGTCAGGTGGAGCTACACAGTTTTACACATTAACACTTACTGTACTGTACCATTCTCATTATCTACAAGAAAATCATCACACTTCTCAGAGAGATGAGGAGAAAGCACCACAAACCACTGTTTGAAGCATTAAAATATTTTCCTTTTGTAAATTAACAGCTTAAATGACCTATGGAAGTAACTGCAGTAAGAGATATGAGTAAGGATGAGTTCAAACAGCTACTTACTCATGTGCACTGGAATGCTTTAAACAACACAGGATGTGCAGTCTTGTCACAGGGATATTTCTCCAAATGCTTAAATGGTTCAGTCAGTGCAATGGGGATACTCATGCATTTGACAAAATTCAGATCTGCCTTTTACATCAAATCTCTGAGATTTTCAAGATCTACCATCACAGCGGCTATTGTGTACCCAGGCTGCAAGAACATCAGTAGAAACTTAGGGCCTTCATGCAGGAAGACAACACTTCTTGATAAGCAAAAGGCTTATCATCCTCAGTCAGGTCAGTATAAATACCCTGAAAATCCCCATGATAATGTCATGGCAGATGTGTTGTTTTGGAGATGAACGTGTGACTCCTGGAGGCTTGAAGAAATGGACAGCTGTGATCAATACGAATCCCATCTCTCTTGGAATATTACAGAGATAATGAGAATGTGCTGGAAGAGGATGTATCTAAGGGATGAAAAGTTTTAGGGAAAGGATCCCAGGTTTAATTTGCTGTGCTAGTACAGTCCACGAGACCTTTTCAGAAAAGCCCAGAATATTGGCCCTGTGACAGGCCTCAGCAGCACGTGCATGACCTCTGGTTTTCCATTCCCATAGTATCACCTCCTTCCCCCAAGCAATGACTGCCCACAACATACCCTGCTCCCACCTCCTACTAGAATACTTTGGGATGAAAATCGGAATCCAATATTTACATCCCTGTCTGTAAATGTCTGTGGTTTGTACTGTGAACAGAGTAAAAACAAAATGCTGCTACCAGCAGATCAGTGATGGGACAGCCACACCTGGGGCAGCACAATCTAAACCACAGTGTGGGTATGGAGCATGGAGGTGGCACCTGGGACTTGGAAATGTTTAAAAGGTAATGGATGGCATATAGAGGCTACATCCTCCTGCTCAGTTGGGAACCAGCATCATGAAAGTGATGGGGTTCTGCACAGCAAGGACAAAACCTCTGTTAGAGTCCAGGGGCAGCAAAGATGATTTGTGGAACACCTCTCCTATGGGGAAAGGCTGAGGACATTGTTCACCTGGAGAAAAGAAGGCTTCAAACTGGTGTCATGGTGGCCTTGTCTGAGCATAAAGAGCGTCAACAAGAAAGATGGAGAGGGACTTTTCCCAAGGACATGCAGAGATAGGACAAGGGGGGATGGCTTTAAACTGAAAGAGGGTAGATTTAGATAAATATAAGGAAGTAAGCATTTTGTGTGAATGTGGTTTGGCACTGGCACAGGTTGCCCAGAGAAGTTATGGATGCCCCATCCCTGAAGTGTTCAAGGCCAGATTGGATGGGGTTTTGAGCAACTGATCTAGTGGAAAGTGTCCCTGTCTGTGGCAGGAGGATTGAAACTAGGTGATCTGTAATGTGTCTTCCAGCTCCAATCATTCTACGATTCTGTGATTCTAAAGTGCAGCTACTATGAAAACAGTCACCAGTTTCCTCTCTATTCCTTGTTCACTAGGATAAAACATAGAACATCTTTGTCCATATTCACTTATCTTATGGGGTCAACAGTGCAGATATAAAAGTTACACAGTTTTCTTGGCCTTGGTCTGACAAGCATTAGTACAGAGAGCAAAGGAAATGACTCCTAGTTGAGAAGTGGGAACAGATTCCTATGTTCCTCTTCTGCTATCATACATAGGGAAAAATACATTTTGGTTTCTGGACCAATGACTTCCCAGGAGCTTATACTGATTAAAAACAATTGCTTACAGCAAAAAGAAATCCAAAAGCCTATAAATATTTGTGTCAGAGTCAAAGCCACAGAAAGATGAGTATGAAACAAATAAGTTGAAAAAGAAAAAAAAAAGCCTAGTACAATGGCTGGCATGTGAGGCAGACTGAGTTCCATACTGCACACAACCTCACTATGAGGATTCGGCAATAGGAAAAGGTGATGCAACAGAAGACTTTTGGAGAGAAAGGAAGAAGAGACCTTCTTGCTTTCTGTATGCACAAAAAATTTCTATGTTGGGCTTTTTCCACCTTCCCTGGATAGGAGAGGAGCCTCCCTGTGCCAAAGGTTCAAACAATACATGGCTGTTGGTGCAGAAGTGCTGCTCCCAGGATGTTTTCTCTGTTTTGCTGCAGGACTGTAACACTCTCTGTTTGATTGGATATAAATAATTCTCTTCCACTGAAGGAAGAGATGCAACTTGCTCAAGTGGCTTTTCACTGATTTAAAGTCTTTACAGCTGTCTCTATATAAACCTTTACAGCTGTCTCTGTATACTTGGTCTCTATATAAACCTTAAAAGGACTCCAGCTCACTTTCAGTGTTCAAGGACACAGCAACATAGCCCTGAGGCAGGCACTTCTAATGCATGTTTTAAGTTTACTAATGGCATATACTGCTCAGAAAAGGGAATAAAATTCCATAGTTTTGAATAAATGGTGGCATGTTTTCCTTTCTGAAGACAAAGAAGAATTGTCATAATTACGCCACATTAGCTACATATGGACAAAACTTGTCTTAAGATGTGTATTCAAAATTTATTTATGTGACATGACGTATGAATGTCAGGAGATTTCTGTAAGTCTAATTTTTAAAAGAATAAATATTATATCTAATATTTACAGGCTCCATAAAGGTATGTAAAATAAACTCTTTTTCAGCAAAAAAGAAACATTAAGAAAATTAATGTCCTATGTGACTAACCCAGTGCAGAGACACCCACATGATGCATCTCATATTTGGTGTTATTTATAATTACACATATACAAAACACATTTTGGATACTCCACAGTTTGAAAGAGTAACACATTTTAAAATATTCTAGATATAGTCTGCTTCTCAGATATTTCTGAACAATAGTACTAAGCAGTACTAATCAGCCTAGCTCAAAGAATGCTTTTTTAAAGCTGCTGTGGATTTCACGTTGTGATTAGAAAGGGATTCCCATCCCTGCATCTTCATTAGTCACGGAGTTTTGAGACACTCACACTGTGTGCAACCCTGTGTTGCAGAGAGATTTCCTTCAGCCTAAACAGAAGATTCAGAAAGAGATTCTATGTCTCCTGGTTAAGAAATATACAACATACAGGAGAGATCTCAGGCACCACATTGGTCTTGTATTCTTTAGGCCTTATTCCCAATCCCCTCACTTGTCTGTAATTTCAGAGAAGTACTATGGTAGCCTAAAACTTCTGCAAGAAAATAAATATTCACCTTGAACAACTCTAAAACCAAAAGTCATTTCCTGGAATGCACTGGAAGTCAAGGAGCCAATGGAGCACATGTTCAGGAAGACTGGTGAGCTGAGGAAAGCTGGACTGGATGCAGAGGTATAAAAACCACATGAGAGGAAGAGGAAACTGAGCAGCTGTGAGGGCAGTCACAGACCTGCCACACTTGCCAGGATAGGCTGCAAATGTGTGTCCTCCCCTCCTTCTAAACACAGACTGAAGGATATCTAAGAAAACCCTGTATGCCTAAAGGAACAAAGCATCTTTCATTGTGAGACAAATGATACAGAGAGAGGTCCCAGAAGAACGGTGGTTGAAGACAGATGAGAGAACTATTTGAATATGTATAATTCAAGGTCATATGAATGCTTGACTCATCATGTCCTGAAATCATACGATATTTTGTTGTCCAATTGCCCCATTCTTACCTGAAGGCTCCTTGAGTTTGCTGTAGTCATTCAGCAAATCTCTGCTTTTGTGCTTCCTTTACAGTTCATTTCTTCCCCCTCATTGCCTCATTTCAGAAATGAGGAAGGAGATGGGAGAGGGGAAATAAAAGCAAAAAAGCATATCTGGAAAATGCATTCAGTGATCAATCAAATCTGAGCAGGAAGCCCTCAGGAAGAGGGGCAGACTGGAAAGTGAGGATCACCTCTTATGAATCACAGGTCAAATCTCATAAAGACACACAGATAAAGGCTGCATCTGCTCCATTGTCATTGTGTTTCATGGGTGTAAATGCAGAGAAAAATGTTCAGGCTGGCTGAGTCACAGTCCTCAGCAGGAAGAATCACTGAGGAAGGGACATTGTGACAATGTGGATACCCACCCTTCATAACTTTGAGTGTCATAAGGGCAAGACAGCCATGCTGAAGATCTCAACTCAACAATCAGAGGCCTTCAGATACTATTATGCCACAGTTTTGAAAGGATAGGAAGCATGACAGCAACTCACTATTACACCTGCCATTTCCCAGCCTCCCTCAGGCTCATTGTTGTACATTTTATCCAAGAAAAGAGGAAGGAAGAAGTCAAGACCAAATGGTAGATTTGGCTGCTTCTGGACTCACAGGTATTTGTTCAGAAAGACCTGAGCATAAAGAATAGAGCAAATGCATTCTTTTTCCCTACTGTACTTCAGCCTTATTTCATTCCCATCTCCAGTATGGCCTGGAAGTTCTCTAGATTTCCATTCAGTGAGGAACTTTTCCTCATAAGAACAGGCTGTTCAGAAATAGCAGAACAAAAGCCCACCATATTCAGGTTTAGTAGAGGCTGGTTTAGGTCCTTTCTAAAGGAGTAGGTTTCTATCCCAAACGCTGAAAGTGTGTGAGCACAGCAACAAGGTGGCTCTTCCCAGACTATGAAGAAATATGCTGGCATTAGTTCAAAATAATGTCTCAGACTTCAATTTCTTTAAGCCTTAACCATGCAATCTTTTCATTGGTAGATTAAACCTTTTCTTATCACTTTACTCTTCCTGGCAACTGTTTACATGCAGCATATAACATAACTGATAAAAGAATGGAACAGTTCCTGGAACAAAAATGTTCAGTGCATTCTCTCCTGAAAACCCTGAAGTATTTATTGCCCTTACGTTCAGCAGGGAGGAATCAAGCTTCAAGAAGAGTGAGCTGTTCATGTAATGCTTCTCCTTAATGTTTTATTGGCTAGAATGGAATTCCCCATTTTTCCTTCTCCCTTTGTCATCACTCAACACAGCTTCTTAGGAGCCAAATCACTTAATCCAGCAAACTCATACCATCCCTAACACCTCCTCCTTTCTGTTCACACATTTAAACTTTCACCTTCATATTACCTCGTGAGAACAATTTTTAAAATTTTACTAAAGGTTTTGAGAGTGATGAAACAAAGTTGCCACCAGGTTTTGTTCCTACAGACTCTTTCATCTTTCAGGTCTTTTCCTTTTATTTGCTGATTTTATATTGTGGATTTACAAGCATTTTATTTTAGCTGTCGCATTACCATCATCTGTTGCAATGCACAAACTCAAGGAGACCTTCATTGGCTTCACTGCAGCTCTGTAGCTCTTTGTATTTACCCTTAACAAAGTCAGATTTCTGGATCAGAGATTTCAAAACCTGTTGGTCAGCATGCTACACAGTGGTTTCCATGGAAGATTTTTCTACCATCTTCTTGCTTCTCTAGATGCATGTACAACTAAAATAGAAATTCACTGCATTTCAGAAAAGCCCTGAAAGTGCAACTTGTGCTTTCCTGAGTAATTAGGAGATAAGACAGTCTTGTAATGTATGCTGAACATCTGATGGCTATCAGAATTGTAAAGACAATTTTTATCTGTTTCCAGGACTACTGAACAAAATAAACTGTTTCAATTGTGCTGAGGAAGAGAGAAAGGGGAAAATGGGGAATAGTAAGGGCTAATAATTTGTTTTCTGTTCATAACTTACAAGACATAAATAAAGATAAAAGGTGTTGTCATGAAGAATTAGAATGAGTGGGTATCTTGGTACAACCAAAGAAAAAAAATCTTAATATGTCAACTAATAAAATTTATAGGTAATAGTCAAATTACGATAAAATTTCTTTGCCAAAATAATAATAGATGGGGATAGCAAAAACAATCCATGCTTTTTGATTTTTGACAGCACTCTTAAGCCAAGACCATGCTGTCCTTCATCTTTTCAGTGTTTAAGGAATCTAATTTGAGAATAACAATGGTTACAAAGTAACTGCAAATTCATGAGAAACATAAATATAAAACAATGATTTACATTTTCCTAGAAGGAAAAATTCACAATGAATCTGACAAAAGAAAGCAAGTAGAGGAGCTGGTTTTAAATTGCATGTGACTGCAATGAAAGAAAACCTTCCTTAATTGGGCTGTTATCTGCCTTTAACACAGAGGTGCCTGTTATCATTCTTATAAAGTAATGTCTGGAAGCCTTTCCTCTAAAATCCTGTTTTTCAGGTATATGCAACTCTGCTCCTTAATGGAAGGAGAGCCCACAACAGATTTAACTCTTTTTCATTTGGTAAAAATACATTCCCTGATTTTTTTTCCTTCATTTTTTCTAAAGGGTTGTGTCTCTGGCCACAGAGATTTGGGCTATAAGATGTAGCAAAGTCATCTGTCTTGCCTCAGCTGTGTTCATGTCCAGAGAATGGCCTGTTGTCAGAAGCCTTTCTGAAGATGCAGTTAGTTGAAAATTGCAGGTGCAGGTACTTGCAACTCCTTCTAATCATTTATGCATCCTTCTGAGGGAAGCAAAGTCTGAAATGTAGGAGTGGCACTATTTTGAAAGCAAGTGCAATATAATGAGGGTAATTTGTTTGGAAAGGTAAGGATAGCACTAGCCTATAATTTCACAACACATACTTTGAGAAAGGAAGAGCTGCATGCCTTAAGCTGCTAAATATGATCAGCATGTTCCATTCTGAGCACCTGGACATGCTTGCAAAATGTAGGACATGCAAAGAAGGAGCCCACTGCTGCAGGGTGGAGTGGGTTCCTTTGTGCAAGCCAGAACAAGTCACAGACCCCTGAGGTGGTTTGAAGGTACGCAGCTTCTGGTCACAAGCTATTGCCAGAGTGTTTGGGTAGCGCTGCCTGTTCCTCAGAGTGTGGACTGATCTCTACACTTCATTCCCCATGTCTGCTTCTTTTGTAAGACTCTGTCCTGGGGTAATTTCATGATGCTTGTATCCCCATCCATCTCTTTAGTCCAGAAGTAAATTTAAGACTGGTTCTGAGAGCGAAGGATGGAAGAGAAGAAGCGTGGAGTTTGTTATCAGAGACTGCACTTGCTCCCCCGCATCCTTCTCCTGGACTGTGTTATCTGCAGTGGAGAGCAGGACAGAGCTCTCCTTTGCTTTTAGTTAGTTTTTAAACTGTGCTTGTTTCTTTTTCTTGGAGCTGTTTGAACTTGCACTGGAATGAAAATCCAGAAGAGCACCGGTAGCTCACACCTGTGGCCCACCAGGCCTGGCCTGGGCCGCGGCATTTCCCAGTGCCTGAGGGACTGAGAACAGCCTGAGTTGCTGGGCTGTGACCCACAGAGGGACAGAGAACAGCCTGAGTTGCTGGGCTGTGACCCACAGAAGGGACGGGGTTTTGTTGGTTCAGTATTGCCCATTTTTTTTTGTACTGGGGAGTGCTTTGCCTGTTAAATACACCATTTTTTTCCAGCACTCTCTGAGGAAATCTTTTCTTTAACCAGCTGGGGGAGGGGCCACTTGAATTTGCTTTCTAGAGGAACCTCTTTGGCAGTTTTCTCCTAACTTTGCCCTAAACCAGGACAGAATCATGCCTTTCTCACTGCAGGTCATGGGCTCACACAGCTGAAGGTAGCTGGGAGGTTGGCGAGCTGAGCTGAGCTGAGCTGAGCTGAGCTGAGCTGAGCTGAGCTGAGCTGAGGTGGTAGGCTAAGTGGAGCAGTAGTGATTCACAGTCAGTGAGCTGACCTCAAATAATGCAGTCCAAGAGGATTTTGCCAGTATTTCTACTGGAAGTCTACCATGGGTCTCTTGCTTTTTCTGTGTTAACTGGCTGTTGCATTGGGAGGGACAAGAGACTGAGAAACGGTTGACCATAATGAAATTACTTTTTTCTTTAGTTGGTCCAAGGCATCTCAACCTGAAGTTCTAAGGAGAGAAAGAGTGGGAGTAGCAGAGGTCATTTAAAGCTGCCTTTTTCCCAGGGTCAGCAAATTCATAGGCTCTTTATCACTCTGGGTCTAGTAATGTCAGTATAGCTTTAGCTATAGGTGAGTCTATAAACCACTTCACCTAGAGTAGGGTGTTTTTCTCTTGTCTACTTGACGCTCAAGCAGGGCCTTCCCTTGAAATGGAGAAAGTAAATCCTCTGAATTAGTCTAATTTTAAAATTAAGAAACTCTCAGGCAAAGACATGGGGATAGGAATAACAGTTCTTTACTAGTTTATATAACAAGGCAAACAAAACAACAACTATGAAATTAACAACAAACAGAACAGGTACCCAGTTCCAGTCCTCTTGGCCATGGGCACTTTCCCTTTGGTGAAGTTACTGTCCCAGTTGGCAATGAGTGCCGGCCAGCTCCCGGTGGACAGGGGCAAATGCGATGATCAAACGCAGCTGCAGGAGTGCTGGGGTGATGGCAGCTGTGTCCCAGCTAAGAAGGGATAGAGACAGGATGCTTGGAAACAGCAAGTGAAGCAGAAGAGCGTCCTAGCAGGGCAGGCGTGCGGGGCCCAACAGCAGGAGAAGAAAGCAGCTCCCAGTGTTGGGATGGCAGTGCTAGTAGTGACCCTCCTCCTCTGAAGCCAAGAGCAAGTGAGAGCCAGCAACTGGCCCCCACCCTCCTTTTAGCTGCCTCTAATCTCACAGTGTTTCCCAAAGTAATTGTCATGAATGGGTGTGCTTGAGATTGCCCAAAAAGAGAAAGAGCTGATCCCAGGTGGTGTGTCAAGGCCAAGGCCTAACGAGTATTTCTTAGATCATACTGCAGCCTGGAAAGCAGCAGAGGAGAGGAGATGCACCACCAATACAGTAATAAATATCAATAATAATAGCAAAAAAAATTCCACCTTGAATAAATAAAAGCAAACACCTGTAAATCGAGAACATCCATGGGTTGTGTCACCCAAATTTATATTTGACAAGGGTTGTGTGGAAGGACACCTGTACCTGCTGTGTAAAGGGGAGCTCTGGGGTTCCCAGGTTCCCAAGGGATGGGTCTGCACTTGGTGTCTGCTGGGGCTTTGGTGCCCAGGGCCATGCTGAGCTCCCTGACCGGGCTGGGGACAGCGGGCGGGGCTGGGCTGTGACAGCTCTGGGGCTGTGACAGCACAGGGCCGTGTCACAATGGGGGCAGCTATAAAAGGCCCCAGCGGGTGCCGCTGCCTCAGTAGAGCCTGGGCAAGCGGTGAGTGCACACGCAGTGAGGGGACGGGGCTGGAGGAGGGCTGGGGCAGCAGCGCCGGCCCCGGGCCGTGTGTTCTGCCCCTGCAGGCAGGGCCAGCCCCTGGCGGGAGCGCCTTGCTCAGGACACGCTGCTTGCTGGGCCCTCTCCTTCCTGCTGCCACGTCCCTGCGGCTCCTGCCCCCACTGCCTGTCCCCATTGCGGCCCCACTGAACCCTCTCTGTGTGTCCTCCTGCAGACCATGGCTGTACTGGCATTGCTGTTCGTGCTCGTGCAAAGCCTGATCCAGTACCCGCAGCCAGCTGGGGATGGGCTGGATGAGGCCGAGCACCGGCGAATGCAGGAGCGTCAGGAGCTGCTGGACCACGAGATGGCTCGGCTGCTGCAGGAGCTGGAGCAGCAGGAGCAGGGCTGGGGAGCCGTGCTCTTTGGTGCTCTGCAGCAGTGGCCATTCTGGGCTCTTGCTGGATTCCTGCTCCTCTTGGGCCTGTGGTTTAGCTGCACAAGAAGGAAACATGATTCAGCAGCAGTGGCAAGGAGCAGAGCTCCCGCAAGACTATATCAGATATGAGAGGACAAGAACAGGAAGGAGTCACTGTTGATTCCAAGGAAGGTGGAGAAAACAGGGATGTGACTGTGGAGGCTGACGACAGCAGCAGTGGATATGACAGAGAAGGAAGTCCTGTGGCTGCAAATGAAGGAGAGGACGATGATGCCATTGACGGCAACAGTGATGTGAAAGTGAAGGAGGACACCAATGTTAAGAGTGGCCTTGACTTAAAGAAAGATGAAGGACGGAGTGAGGGGAATATACCAGGAGACAATACTGCTGAAGGAAATGAAGATGAACCTGGCAATGTTCTTGGAAATATGGAAGGCCTAAATGAAGGAAATGAAGGAGGAAACAAGGATGTGCAGGTGGAGCAAGTCAAGGATGCTGGAAAGGAAGAAGAAGGAGGTGGAAATGAAGAAAAATCTCGCAGTGCAAATATGAAGGCAAGCAACAGTGATGATGTAAATGAAGGTGAAGACAATGTAGATCAAAAGGAAGAATATGCAGATGTGAAGGTGCAGGAAAGCAGTGATGCCAGTGAACAAAGAAACAGTGATTGGACTGGGCAGGAAGATAGCAGTGGTCCTGGGAATCAAGTAGACCACAGTGGTTTTGCTGCAACTGAGGAAGAAAATCAAGAAGTTACAAAAGAGGATAACAGTGCTAGAAACAAGGATGATGTAAATGTGGAGGGAAACCAGAATGAAGATAAAGATGACGAACAAGGTAACGTGGCTGCCAGTGAAAAAGAAGGCAGTGATGGTGGCAAGGAAGAAAGCAGCAGTGGTGGAATTGAGGTCAGAGAAGACACCCTAGATGTGGGCAATGAGGAAGGCATCCTTTTAGTGGATTGCATACAGTGGCCTGTGCAGGATCTGGAGGGAGGTCGCTCAGTGACAGCTGAGCTGATGGAGAGCCTCACGCGGGTCTTTGTGGACAGCGTGAGCAATAGCTTCTACCCGGTGCCTCAGGAAGCCATTGGTGTGGGCAGTGCCTTTGAGGGTTGGATTCCTCAGGAGTGGGATGGGGTGTACCGCGTGCTGGTCCCGCTGAATCCCCCTCCAGGGCACGCCTTCCACCTAGAGCGGAACAGCACAGGGCAGGTGGCAGCAAGGACCTTCAGTGTCCGTGTGGAGCTGGTGTGCACGTGCAAGGGGGAGCAGCTGGGCCAGAAGCTGTTGTGCTTGCTGCACCACTCGCAGGAGGAGCTGCGGCAGGAGCGCAGCCTCCTAGAGACACTCTGCACCGGCTCCTACCTGGACGTGGAGAAAACCTCCCGCTGGTTCTACCAGTTGGTGAGATGCTCGTGGCTGCATGTGCCTCAGTGCTACTCATGGCACTTGGTGTTTCAGCCCTGCAGCCGGTCCTGCCGATTCCAGCTGAGCAGAGGCCAGAGGAGCCTGATGGTGGAGATGCTCTTTGGGGTGCGCCAAGGGGACTCGGACATCTTTGTGAGCAGCCAGCCCGCCGAGGCCAGCTTCACTGAAAGCACAGCGTGGCCTGAGACGTACGCTGTGGCAGAGGTGAAGTTCTTCCGGCACGTCGCCAGACAGGTGCCGTGTGAGAACTTGCACCTGAAATGCCTGCAGGTCTTCACGTGCATCCTGAGGGGCACAGGATTTTCCAGCTCCACCTGGAAGACTGTGGTCATGCACGCGCTGACCATCGTGCCGCTGTCCCGGTGGAGCAGGAGGGAGTTTGTGCTGCGGCTCTGGGACATCATGGGCTACCTGCGCTTCTGCATGCACTGGAGACGCCTGGATCACTTTGTGCTGGGCAACGAGAGGCTTCCTGCAGAGATCAGCTTGCCACCAGCAATGCGAGGGTTTGAGCCACTCAACCTCTTTGAGCACCTGATCCGAGATCCGGCCGCCCACACAGAGGCAATACAAGCTTGTGATCAGCTGCAATTTTGCCTCTGGATGCTGCTCTCCGGCCACTGAGAGGAGTTCCCTGCACAGAGCTTTGCTGGGGGGGCTCACACCCAATGGCAGCCACGTGGACACTGCATTTGTCACTGGCAATCCTGAAGCTGCTTTCCTGCTCCTGTGGAAGGAAGATGCTGCGGCACATGGATTCCTTGTGCACTCGCACATCTGCCTTGCCCTTCACCTTCCAGTCACAACAGTGCTGTTGCGATGTTGCTTATGTCTACATGGCAGAAATTGGCTCCACCTGCACATCCTCATGGAAGACACTGAACTTAATGGAGGCTACTTAGCACACCTTGCAGAGTGAAAAACCTAGCCCATTAGGGAATTCTTGTACTTGTTTAGTAACCTGTACTTTTAATGGTTTTGTAAAGATGTAGTTTATCTCAGTATATGAAAGCGTAGATAATAGTTTTAACTCACTTTTTCATAGGAGAACAGGTAGTCCAAGTTTCTATAGTAGGAATTGTCTTCATTATCATTGCCTCAAAAGGTGCTTTAGGATTGTTAGTGCAAAATTATTTTCCAGTTAGCATTAGTTTCGCCAATTGAGCTACCCTGGTATAGTTGCCCTTCAGTAATATCTACGTATATATGAGTGAAGAAATAATAAAAGGAAAAAAGTTTCTCAAATTGCCTTAAATATGTCCTTATTTTCATTTAACCGACCATTTCTTAAAGAATCTCCATCCAGTGCAGCTACCTTAAAAATGACAAAGTGACTCAAACGGTGATTGTGTCCAGCAGTAACTTCTAGGTATTCCATTTCTGTAGCATTTTAAAGCAGGGCTATTAATTTTGCCTCTTGAATTCAACCAGAAGTCATGATGGTCGAAACAGCTAAAATATTAATTAATCAATCCTCCCACTCTTCTTATAAAAGCTCTCTCTCCTCATTCAGAGCATGTAAAAGAAAGCTGCTGTGGCCCATGTCAGAGAGGGAAGTGTGCTGTGGGGGCAGGAACAAGCAGCTCCCTGTGGGGAGAGCAAGCAGGAACCTCCCAGAGGAGGATGGCTGCCAAGGGAACTTGCTGAGGTCCCTGCCTTTTGCCTCCTTTGCTGGGCAGGCACTGCCCTCACCCTCTGCCTGTGGAAGGAGGAGAACGCCCTCAATCTCTGTGTCTCTGAGCTCACGGCCTCAGCACAGCTTGTGTGGCCTCTGGAGCAATGCTTGGAGTCAGGGAGAAGCACGGCCTCCAGGCTTCTTGCTGCACAATCCACCCAGGGCTGGATTTGCCAGGGCCAGAGTTACTGCAGGTGGTTAAAGTGCGGGTCTGGCCGTGAGTTTTGATGCAAGTGCAAGTGCTGTGTGTGAGGCCATGCTGAGGGAGTGCTGAACATGCAGCTGTTCAGTGCTGCCACCGAAACACTCCCATCGAACTCTGAACTGGAGGGCAGTGTGCAGTAACACCAGGAGATAAAGTGAAAGCAATGTTCAGTAACAGCAAGCATAGCCAAATGATCTGGATGTATTTCTGTTGCTGTTCCTTTAGGCCTTGGAAACAGGAGGCAGCACTGATGAAGTAAGTGAGCAAGTCCACCTGGTTGGTATTGCACTGTCAATTCCTTTGTACTGTCAATTCTTCTTTGGGAGTACCTCACCCTGCTCTGTGTGTCTCCAAAGTCTGTTAATATTGATTTTCTGGTCGACGCCATCTGGCTCTGGTATTGCACCAGAGATGTTCATGCTGCTGCAGTTCAAGGTCTCTCATCTTTTGCACAAAAGTCCTGTCCCCTTTGCTATGGACACTGCACTCCTTAGGAAGCTGACAAATACATTTGAACATAGTGAGAGAAATGTTAAAGTGGAAGTGTGGCGAAGATGCGTTACCAATTTAAGAACATCTTTCCTGTGGAGCTGCTGCAGACCAAATGTAGCAAGCGTAGCAATGTGGAAGCAAGGCACACAGACCTGCTCACACGTCTGAAGATCGTTTTATTGTAGCAAACCAGGTCTTTACCATAACGGAACTTAACGGAACCTTAACAGAGCTTAACTGAAACCTGACCCAGGGCAGCTCATTGGCTGCTGCTTGTTGCTCGTGCCTGCCAGCATCCAATCAGATCTCTGTTCACATGGCCCTCCCATCTCCCCAGCCAATCACGGCCTCGCTACCAGCCGGCGCTCACCGACATTCAACCGCCTCTCAACGGCTCCCACCGGCGCCGGGCCTGCAGCTGGGCCCTTCCCAGAGTGCCTCTGGGGACAGAATTCCACTTTAATGTACTTATTTCCTTTATATATTATTTATATTTGTATTTATATTTATTGATTTATGTTTCAGAATTTCATTTTAATATATTTAGTTAGCAAAGGCTGAATGGAGCAAGGCCTGGTGTCAGATGTGCATTCAGAGAAAGCGTGATTGAGTAAAATTAACCACAGCCAGAGAGCTGTCAGTGTGTACCAAGAGTGTCAGAAGAGCTCTAGAATCAGATTCAACTGTCTCTTGGATTTACTGAAGAAAATCCTTTATGGATTGGACACTGAAATCCACAAGAAAATTCAGATTTGCTCCAAGTGTAAAACTAAGTCCTTTCTTTTTCTTCCTGCTTCCTTTATCAGCGAAGCACAAACTGAGTTACAATTTAAAACTGTGTTGTATTCTGTACAGCTGCTACCAGAGAGGATGAGCAGAGGCAGCAGGACAACCTGCTGCTGTCTTCAAGTTTATTATGGAAATATGAAATGTCATAGAATCTTACTAATATAAAAAGATTTTTTTTTCAGGTTCACAATTACCACTCCCTAATTTGAAATAAAACTGAATATGGTCCCACTCTTAAGAATTTTACTGTGCCTGCAAATCCACTGATTCAATGAAAGGGTGGGAAGACTCAGCTTGAAGGGAAAAGAGAGTAACACAGGTTATGAAACTGAATCCTATTGAAATTATTCTTCATGATAGGGTCACACCCAGCCCTTTGTGAATCTAAGCTGAGGTTTCCACCAAATCTGCACCAAATCTCAGGTTTAATTGTTTATGAAAATCTGAATCAGAACTATGCCTTGTGTCATCTAAACCATCATTTCAAACAACCAATGTGACAAAACACTAAGTTCACATAAAAGCAGAGAAATTTTATCTTTTTATCCATCACTGGGATCTCTGTTAGGGTGATGGTAATAACTTCTTCCTAGGGGATCAGTAAAAATATGCAATGAACTTTGCTAATACCCTAGTACGACAAATACTTTGTTTTTAACATTACTGGGAGGCTCCATGAAAGGTTTTTATTTATTCCCATCCTGTCACTCCACCCTTCCTGACCCACCCCCAAAAATATCTTGCACTCGTCTTGCATAATGCCAGCAAAAAAATTACATGTGTCATTCCTGACTGCTAGTTCTTCTCAAGCAATTTTGGAGCAGATTCAGGCAGCTTTTGGAAGCAGCCTTCACCTTAATCAATTTTAACAAGCCTATAAGCAGAATCATGAAAACAGGGTAATAATGGGACAAATAGATACATTTGAACAACTAGGAGGTTTGACTCGTGTTCTTAACCATTTTCCAGACAATTTTAAAGTGCTGAAGGACACACTTCATGACTAATATCTCCCTTAAATGCACTAAACTTCTGAACTCAGAATTCTGCATCTTTGAGCTTACATGACCAAGATCTAATTACATTCTTGTGGACTGAACCAAGAATCTGGGGAAGGAAACTCATTTCATGCCTCGTGGCATTGTGTCAGTGAAGAGAAAGGCATTTTTCACTGGGGCATAACAAAGACAAAGAGCCAGCTGGTGACATATTTTCCATTGGTTGGAGTGGAATGTCACATGGTCTGTAATTCTGAAGACCTAATAAAAAATAAATTATTTTAAAAAAGTAATTCAATAACAGAATTCATAATGCCAAAAGTCACAGTGAGACCACATTATATTTAGGTTTTCTTTTTACATGCATTTTTCAGGCTAAACTTCAGGAGGGTGTTAATTTCGCAGTAATGAAATCACCCAGCAGAGCCAAGAATGACAGATTTGTTACCACCTCTACCAAAGCTTTTCCTCTGGTCTTGTAACTTTATTTCCTTATCCTATATGTATTACCTTCTCTTCATATTCTTTTTAACAATTGGACAAAGCTCTAAACTGACCTGAAAAATATTTTTGGATATACAAGGGTTTTTAGAAAAAAAAGGAGAAGAAAATCCAGCCCAGATCAGAAAGAGCCAGTAGTTAATTCAGTTTCCTAATCCACAAACAATGTAGATAAAGCATTCAGCTGGTTGTAGTGAAAATTGTAATCTCTGGATATTTACTTGTCCTTGATGAAAAAAATACAGGAATTAAATGCACATTAATATAAAATTCTATATTTTATAAATTGGGAAAAAAAATAGATTTATGGCAATACTTATTCACAGGATGGAGAGGTGAACTTTATCTGATTTAGAGATCTCCAGCTCATTACTGGAAATAGCCATAAAAACATTTATCATCCTTTACACAAACACAATGTAAATATCAGTAGGAAAAGCACTGCCACATTCTAATTCTCAAGCCCTATTTAATAGCACTTGAGTAAGTAAGAAGTCTTTGAATTATATTCATCTTGTCTGCTTTTGTATGTGTTCCATGTGATACTAAAGTAAAAAAAAAATTTTCATCAGCAGAGAGAATAATTAAAAATTCATAACTTTAGTTCTAAAGATTTGTTCTTGGCTAGGAAGAATCAAGGAAACAAAAGAAGACAAAAAGACTGATAGAACTTTTAGAACAATAGAACTTTTCCATTTGGATTCCTGCATAGACTTTTTTTTTTCCTAGGAGATTACAATTATTTCTATGAATCATTGTTTATGTAATATTAATATATCTATCTATCTATCTATCTATCTATCTATCTATCTATCTATCTATCCCTAGATTTTCTTTTCTTTGGTCAACAGGGGACTTGGATCAGAAGGATAGATTACCTAACTCCTGATCACAAGTGTATCACAAGTGTATGTTACCTTTTTCCCGATAATTTACCAGTATAATATTTCCTTGGTCCTAAGACTACTTGCTCAGGCATTTCTTGGGTTCACAAGATCTTGTACTCAGCAACTATCTTGCTGTGCAGATAGATGGAAAACTTTCCATGTCTGTCACAGATCTGTGTTTGTGGGAGAGTCCTCTGGCTGACTTAGTCTTCTGGGCGTCTCAACCAGTTGCAGGGAAATCTTTCATCCCCACACTACCAGTGCTGACGTCCCTTCAGCACTATCATGGTCTTCCTGAGTCAGGGTAGCAGCTAAACCTCCAATGCCAGAATCTTTGGCAAAATTTTTAGGAATTTTGTTTTCCAGGAGAAACTTCAGACTTTCTGGTTTTTGTTCAGATTTAGAATAAGATTTTTCCTGAAGTACTGGATTTTCCCACATGCCATATTTTGATTTTGGGTCTTTTTAAGTATACTAACACATTTCTATTAGTATTCTGATCTCATTTGCAAAGGAGGTTACACCCACTTAATACCTAGTAAAATCTTCTTTTAAGGTTATAAAAAATCAAATAAATTGTTTTCTGCTGTACTGCAAACATAGCTGTATTTCTCCCAATTAGGAAAACTGACGACTGTTCATACCATAACAAAAGGTTGGAGACTATAGCTTCAACTTTCTTTAAAATGGTTTACTTTTGTGTGTGTTTTATACTCTAAGGCAAGATATTTATTACTCTTTCAGAAGTGGGAGATTAGATCACCAGTAAAGAAGTAATCATGGTGTTTGCTGTGTTATTAAAATGTAGATCAGTAATGACATTATCTCATCAGTGGTGTGACATCCCATCAGTTATTCTGTCATCATGGATTTGCAACTGCTTCATCAAGAGAAGGCTGAACCTAACTTATAACTCAACAGCAACCTCCAAACATTTAAACTCAATTTTCATGGCTATTCAAGGTAAGAACACATGGTCTTGTGTTATGTGCCAATTGAAAAGTACTCCATGATTTGAATTACTTTTTTGAGCCAGGGATGATTTTGTAATGGACAAGTACAGACCAGCATAACAGAATTGGTTCCGTCAGCTGAGTTATGATTCTATCACCCCATATATTAGTCCTTTCAGCATTTCTGGGATTTCTTGCCAAAATTAGCCTAGATTTGGACTCAACAGTTATTCAAACCAATGTAAAGGCAAATTCATGTGAAAAAAATAGCAAGTCAGGTTAAGATCAGGGAATTTATTTGGCAGCCTTGCTGAACCCCTCTAAGAAAATTGATTGCAAGGGGCATACTCAATCTTTTATGGTGCTCTTTATCTACAGCCTAAAGGAATATTTAGCTTTATCTCTTGATGTGCCTTCTTTAGGCAATAAATACACAAAGGGTGCTGTTTTAAGATAACATTTACCTCATGATATTTATTGCTACCCATACTTATCTACTCATTTTCAGCAAAGTTCCCCCTCCAGATAAGGTACATTTCTAAGCTAAGTATTTACTATTTGTACTATTTTCTCCAATCATTCAATTCAATTTGAAAGTTATAGAAATTATAGCTGAGCTGAATCATTTCACATGCATACAAAGGAAAATGAAAAAAAAAAGTAAGAATAGGAAGATACTTTACATCAATGTGTGTTTAACTAATTCATTTGTTTAATTCCAATCCCTGAGTTTGCAACTAACCTGAATCTCCAAGAGAAGCCAAGAGAATCTTTATTTCACCTTTCAATGTTGAGCTTAACCATTTTTTAAATGTTATCTTTAAAATGTTAAAACTAAAATAACTGCAATTTCTAATAAATGAGGGCACAATCTACCCTCGTCACCATCATCTGAAATTTTCATTCCATTAAATTCTGTAAGGTTTTTCTATGAAGTAGACATCTGTGAGCTAAATTTCCATACAGCTGAGTGAGCAGGACATTTGGAAGTCCATTCCTCCCCCATGGTACAGCTGCTGCACAATGTCAGTCAGAGCTCACAACTTCACAATCGTTGCGTGCAACCACAGTACAGACCATCAGTTGTGGGGTGGAAAAATGGGATAAACATGACACATGGCTCCAATACTGACTGTTTTTGGAAATGAATTGTGGACTTATACTCAGCACATCTTTCTAAATTTGCTTAAAAACATTCCACATGACTCTGTCTTCCATTTGAATATTAATCCAAATTTTCAGCAATTTCATCTCCTGAACATGGCAATAAATATCAATTACCAAATGCAATCTTGAATATTTGCAATACAGGCTGTATAAAATGAAACAGCTGGTTTAACTTTAAATATAAGCCAGTAATCTCTTGCCTCCAAAATAACAACAGTCTCCCAATGGTGTTTGGCACATCTAATAAAGAAAAGAGTCAAGCAGTAGGTCCAGGAGCTGGAATGTGTAAGCAATCTTCATCCCATCTGTGGATGCATGCCATGGATGGGTTGGCCAAAGTTACAGATGTGATTGACTTGCTACCTAAATTGCTCTCCTTCAGAAGCTGATGATTATGGGATGTAGAGCTGCATGTTGAGAAAGTCCAGATTGGCTAATGGCAATTTCCTGCTGTGCCTTTGACACCGCTTGACTCTAAATCAACAAAAGGTTCCTTCTCTATAGCAAATGTCTACATTTTCATTTGACAATGCTAATTGAATACTTCCTCCTCAAAATTTGAACACTGACACAGAAGATGCAATTGTGTGTTGACTTTGAATAGTGAAGAGTTAATTAGCATGCAACAGTTCAGGACAGAATTAAGTTTCATGTGCACAAAAGCCAAAACAACCTTTTTCAACATTCTATTCATTTAACATTAATTTCAGAAAATAATGAGAGGCCATGCAACAGACCAAGGTGTTATTGTCTTTAAGGTCAGGTTTGTTTGCTGAGAAAGGAAGGTTTAATTTGACTTGATCAGCTAAAACAGTGTCAGCTGTGTTTATTACTAAATGATGCAAGCATCTAGACAATGAACTCATAGATACTCTGACTAGACTGATTCCACAGTACTGGTAGAAAATAAGAAACCCTTCATTAGAAAGGATCACAGAATTTAAAGAGAAGGAAAAAATAATCAAGCCAGGAAGGTATCTGGTGGTAGAAAACACAAATAACCTATTTCTTCCATGTGCAAATTAGTTCAGTGATTACACAACACTACCATTCGTGTATTCTTTGTGTTCAATTATATACTAAACATGCTACACCCTTCAAAAGCCATAGTTTTCCCTGGACAGGGAATTCTTTTTGTGCCAAACCATACAGTGGTTTTATACTGCAAACAAATGAGAACTGGTGAGATCAACAGCTCATTTTGGGTTATGATCTAAGACAGTATGAACGGTGTTCCCCAGAGATGCATCACTGATGTTCCTTTCCATTGCAATGTGTATTAAAGTCTTTTAACAAGTAGCTGTGACTACAGTCAGTGGAGAAGAAACACTCATCAAGCTAGGAGGTAGAATTGAAAGGATAACCCTTTCCTTCTACTCACAGCAATTCATATTTCAAGAGTTTGAGTACAGCAGAACTCCCTCCTTAAGGCAATTAAAGCTGTCAACTATTGGCCATATTAGAGTCCAAGTTCCAATGAGGATACATTTCTGTAAATCCTTCTTGTTAATTAAAGGATTTCAGGGTTTGTGCACAGTTTTTGTCATGCTGAAAACAGAATTTAGGTTCATAATCTACAAATACGGGTTGCTTTTTTTTCCTCTATTTGTCTTCTCCCCCTTTCCCCTTTATTACAGTTAAATAATGTTACTTAAGAAGGGAAATAAACCAAACCAAACACGCAAACAAATCTCTTCTAGATCTCCAACAGCAGGATAAAAATGCCAATAACAGCATTCAATATTCTTCCTCTGGTTCTTTTAGATTTACATAGATCAGGGTATGTTTCTACAAAAAAAGTGCCACACAAGCCAGGTTGTTTTAATATTTCTCAGTCATATTAGATGGAATTAGCTGTATGAGTTTTAAAAATCAATCACTATATACAGTGTGTTCTGGGCACTTCAAAAATATGGCCAAATTTTGGAAAAAAGTTATTAAAATCTTAATACTTTTGCATTAATTAATTTTGACATCCCTAGAGCAAGTGGCTCCCTATAATTCAATGGTCAGGGTAATCTGAAATATAGTTTACAGTGAAAATTCACTGTCATACTGAGGAGGGTTGAACTGAGGAAAAGAAAGAACTCTATAATCTAATAGTTTGGATTTCCAGATCCTAATTTCTTGCCATTTGAGCACTGCAGTATTTGAAAGAGTAGACCAGGTTTCACAGGAGATATCAACATTGAGGAGTCATAGACTAATGAGTTTATGGAAGAAAATTCTCCAACTGGAGTTTGGTGGTAAAAAAATAATGTTCTAAATCTCTTGCTCTGTTTCAAGAATTTAATATTTGACTCAGGATGTCTCAAGTCCCACATAACACTTATACACTTATACATCAAAGACACGTCAGTGTGGAATCAGCCTTTCTCATATACTTTTAATACCCAGAGGGAAAAGCATGTTTAAAAAATAAATTGGACAAGAACCTGACAGTGACTGACACACTAATAGTAAAAAAATGTTTTGATCCCCAGGAGACATTGTAAGCAAGGTATGGACAAACACAGTATCTACACCTTCATAAAAAACCTGAAAATTAAAGCCCACATTAATTGAAGAAAGATATAGCACAAGTGTATGGCTGATTGAAAGCAGAACAACAAAAGTTTGAAGAGAGAGAAGTTTGGCAATATTGGACAAGAAGAAGATAAAAATTACTGGAAGACTGAAAGCATGGGAGACAAGGAGAAGACAAACTCA
The DNA here is from genome assembly GCF_029582105.1 of Oenanthe melanoleuca. NCBI lineage: Eukaryota > Metazoa > Chordata > Aves > Passeriformes > Muscicapidae > Oenanthe > Oenanthe melanoleuca. The sequence goes on from NC_079334.1 coordinate 62,028,072, forward strand.
AATTACTTCAAGAACGTGAACAGGGAGAAGTGAAGCTTCCAACAACTATGGAGAAAAGCAAGCAGAAGAGATATCAGGAGGAATTAGTATTTCTATCTCCTTAGACACATTGAAGTTCAAACTGGCATTAGAACTTCAAAAGGGGGAGATTAGACTAATAACTCCATATTGACTATCCAATCTGGAATTGCTGAGGTAAAAGAGTAAGTATGAGTGATCCCCTTAAAGGGAGTAATTAATATCCTGAGGTCATTAAAGGGAGAGGCAAGCAAAGCACGACAAAAAGAAATGGACTATATAAGATTTTGAGGCAGTGGAAGGAGAAGGCAAAGCTGGATACATAATGATCAGATTAGACTGAAAGAAAAAATACAGGTAAAAATAGGGCAAGAAGGCTGATGTGAGGCTGAGTCAGAGACTCCAATAAGGCAAAGAATAGTTTATTTATAAAGCATGAGAAATAATATGCAGAGTAATGCTTAGGAAGTTCAGCAAGGAAAATGAAATTTATCCAGGAACAAATCTGTCAGCTGAAAGACAGAAAATGTGATTGCTCAGGTCCAACTCACAAAGGTTTGGATCTGGGTGATTAAATGTCTTTTCAGGCTTAACTTGCTGGGTGAGGTTTTGGAGATGTAACTATAACAGCAGGAATACTTTGACTGAAAGACATGAGTGCAAAGGTAATATATTCAATATGGTTATTAAATGCAAAGCCAAAAGAATAAGGAAAGGGCCAGACTTAAGCACTCTTTCAATGTTGAAAATGTAAATCTCATTAGGTCATTATAGTCCATGTCTGGTCCTTGATACCCCAAGCTAGAAAACAATGCTACCTTTTAACTGCTCCTATGCACAGAGAGCTTTTCCTCTAATTCATGCTCACAGAGGCAAAGTCAACAAAAATGCTCCTATGCTGTTCCCCACTGCTGCCTTTGTCAGGCAATTACTGTGAAAGGGGTAATATAATAGAAAGGACAAAACAACTACTGTGTCTCTGGCCTGAACTGTAACTGCAGCTCCTTTAGCTGTTTAAAACATTTCCTAGGCACCCATGCTGAGAGTCAGCCTTGGCTGTGCTGACAACTCTGGACGTTTTCAATGCAGTGCAACAGTAGGAATCTTTCAAAGCCACAACCAGGACTTCTTTATTTAGTTGTGTTTATTCCTGCTACCATGTTTTGGATTAGTTTGGATGTCAGAGTGATTTCATGCACTAAACCTGCAATATATTGAACAGTAAAGTGAGGTAACAGCTGTGTTGTATGGTTAACCAAAAATGTAAACCCATTACATTTTTGTTGTTGTTAATGTTTTTGGACAGCAAGCTTCCCTTTGAAGAATGGGAATATCCATGAAACCTGCTTATTTCTTCCCTAATCACTGTCACCTATTCCTCCCCTCTGTCTCCATCTACTTTCTTAAAAAAGGCTCCAAAAAGCTCTGGTCAGTGCCAAAGCCCTGAGGAACATTATTTCACTCAGAATTTAAGCCTATGCATCAACTCCTACTCTAACACTAGCTCCTCATCAAGCAAATCATTAAACTTCAATTCCAATACAAAATTCCATGTGGATTCTAAAGCAAACTCTCATTTTAGGGTTTTATACAGTAATATTTGACAGTGTTTTTCTCATTCACTTAGTAACAAGTGATCTAAGATTCCTAAGACTTGGAAATTTGGGCCAATTTCCATTCAGAAAATATTCAACATCCACTTGAGCCCTTTCAATAGGTGAGACTTTTGTTTTCAAAGTCCTTTCCTAATAGAAGCTTCCCAGAAAACACCCCTGGCCCCAGTGTGTAAAAGGAGCTATGTAATTATTACCAGCCAACTGACAGGGATCCTTCTACTGCTTCCTTGGAACTCTTTCTCTGCCAACAAACTACTTGAAAACTACCAGAAACCCTCAGCAAGCTGTGAGGTTTGCTAGGGCAGCTGGCTGAGTCTGCTGAGGGTCTTTCAATCCCTCAAAAAGCTGAATATTGCTGCCTTGAGGATAACTAAGAGGATGAGGGGCAGGATGATGGGGGCAAGAGCACAGGTATGTTTGTGGAAGCCACTCTGAAAGAGCACTTTTTCCCAGGGAGCTGGGAGGGTCATAACTGTAGTCACTGGGATGCAGGGAGAGGCTGTTTTAATAAAATCACTCACTGAATCATTTGGGTTGAAGGGATCTAAAAGACCACGCCATTTTGACACCTCTGCCATGGGCAGGAACTCCTTCCATTAGACCAGGGTGCTCAAAGCCCCATCCAGTCTGGCTTTGAGCACTTCCAGGGATGAGGCAGACACTTTGGGCAACCTGTGCCAGTGTCTTAACACCCTGGTAGTGATAATTTCTGCATTATATCTAGCTGAGCCTACCCTCTTTCAGTTTAAAGTAATTTCCCCTTGTAAAAAGTCCTTCTCCAGCTCTTCTGTAGCCCCTCCAGACACTGCAAAATGCTGTAAGTGCCTTCCCTTCTCCAGGCTGAACAACCCCAGCTCTCTCAGCCCATTTTCCCAGGAGGGGTGCTCCAGCCCCCAGAGCATCCTTGTGGCGTCCTTTGGACTCACTCCAGCATTCCATCCATCCTGTACTGGGGGCCCCAGCGCTGGACACGGTGTCCCAGGTGAGATCTGACACGAACAGAGTGCAGGGGGAGAATGACATGGTTTGGTGCAGCCCAGGACACGGCTGGCTATAATCACTAATCTCAGCTCTCTACTCCTGTCTTCCCCAGGGAGCCACAAGCAGCTTTGGTTTCCCAGGTCGGGCAGAGAGGTCACGGCATTCCCGGTGCTCCCAGCACCTCCTGCCCTGCCCAGCTGTCACTGCTGGGCACAGCAAAGCTCTCCTTGGTGTGACAGCACCACCACACTGCAAAACAGGCTTCTATGTGCTAAGGCAGTGCCATAAACAAACCATATTTTGGGGAGCTTATTCATACATTCTACCATCCTCCAAGTTTCCTGAGTATTTATTAATGTTTTAAAAACAAACATCCAAGGAGTCCTTTGTCACCCACTGCAGTGTAAGAAATCCTGCTCAGCTTCAGCCAGCAGATGTTCATTGCGACAGAGCAGGGACACTGCTGTTTGTTTTTAAATATTAGAGGAGACACTTCGACTATCATCTCACCAGATAAACATTTGGCCTTGTTTTGTACTGAAAGAAGAGTTTCCTTGATGCAACAGCAGATTATGTAGCTGTGCTCAAAGGCCGAGGAGGTGATAATGATTTAAAGTATCTGCCATAAACAATCACTTAGCCACAGCCAGGGGCAAGGGAGAAGAAAACATCAACGAAGTGAGAAGTGTCAGATTCCATCCTGGCAGGGGGTGGGAAAGAGATAACGTCCTCTAGGCCAGTGTCTGCCCATAAACACCCCCTTTGAATTGGTCAAGTAAGCACAGAGCTGTGCCGTCCACCTTTGGCATGGCTTCAATAAATCAGATCTACAGAAAGATGTTTGACAGGCTTTTAAAGTCGATGGGGAGTGTTATGCTGAGGGAGATGTTTTTCTCAAACTGTAAGATTTAGACTTCAAAAAAGATAAACAAACAAATCAAGGAGCCCCTTTCACAGATCAGGATGAAAAGAGCAAATCTCCAACTTTTAATACCAGTAAACAAATGCAAATTGTGAAAATGGAAATGTTCTGAAAATATCAGAAGTGTGTAATGTGATTACAATGCTAATTTTTCACCATCTGTCTTACTAGCTGAAATTCTAGTCCAGAAGTTATTTATTCTAAAAGCTTTTTTTTTTTTTTTTTTTTTTTTCCAGTTACAGAATGTTAAAAGAAAATTTCTGAGAGACATTTCCTGAAATACACATTCATGAAAAAACCCCAAACCAACAAACACTTTCCCGTTGTGTGTTCTGCATCCATAAGAAAAGGCCAAAACGGTTAATTAAAAGTGTTCTGATGAGATTCACTGCTCTTCTGTTTAGAGCTGCCACAGTGATGTCCTGGCTCTGGCTGACTCCTCCAGTCCAGTCCAGGTGACACAAGGATTGTCAGGATGAATGAGGTCAGGTAGGCACACACAATCCTACAGCAGATAATTCCATTTGGATGCCAGCAGCAGGAGCAGAGCTAATATCTGATCTCTTGGAATTAAGTTAACCAGTCACATTTTTTAGAGCAAGCTTAAATTAGCAAAGTGACCAGCACAGTGAGTAAACCTGAAATACAGACTATATTGGTGCTTTATTTCATATGGTTGCAGGATTTTTGATAGTGCATTGAAGTGTTATAAATAGATTTATTGACTTATGAAATCACAGCTCTGGTCCTTTGAACCAAACAACTTTTGCTGCCCCAAGAGTAGAAAGAATAGAGTTAAATATGTTAAGTATGACAACTGATTGAAGTTCTTTCAGTTATTTACAAGGGGACTAATTAACTTTGATGGGAAATATTCTGTAGGAAATGAATTTACTTTGTCAGTAGATGAATGAGAATCAATAGGTTTAATACAGTTTTGAGGCTCTTCACTGAAGGCAGGAAAATGAAAACACTCCCAAGTAAATTAACAGCCAGGATGTTTCTGTAGATATAATTGTTTTGATTAGCAATGCTGAAGACTAGCATAAAAACAAGATGAAATAATCTCTTTCTGCAGGGATTTCTTTACATACAGGCTTCCCCAGGAGCCATTGCGGCTTATTCAGTAATTGCATAGCTATAAATTTTCTGTCTGTCTCCTGGAAAGAAAAATATGGCTGCAGGCCTACAGGAGGAAACCCAAAACTGCACCACACCTGCCCGGATTTACTCATAAGTAGCTGTAGATGGCTTAGATACTGACAAGTGAGTTCCTCTGCTTTACTGACAAGATTTATAGGGAAAGAGGTAGGCCCAGTGAAGGGCTTCATTGTCTGCAAGTTAAATGCAATACTGATCCCCTGGAATAGAAATCAGAAGTTTCTTAGTACAGCAGAAAGCAGTTTTCCAATAGAAAATTTGGGGAGAAAAAAGTACATTAAAAAACATTGTGTGCCAGATCAGTCATTTACAACTACCTGATAGAAAAGGAGCATAGGGCTGTATCCAGAGAAGTCTGATACTTGACTGAAGGCTGCATGCAGTCACCTTCTACATCTTGCTGAAGTTTTTACCCAAAGCTCAGGACCTACTCCTGAGAACAAGGGTCTGCTATGCCAGCTCAGGAAGCTCATCATGGCTGTAATTTTGCCTATCCAGAAAACCAGTTACCTTTGGACATCAAAGTGAAAGACAAATTTGAAAAAGCTGGTAGGAAAGGAATAATTCTGAGGAGAAAAGTCCTAAAGGCTCCACAGTCCTGCTATGTGCCAAGCTGAAGGGTGTCAAGAATGATTTAATGAGAGTAACATGAAGAATAGTACCTGGTCCATTTGCTCCTGTGTTTTTATGCTATAGAACAGTACTGTCATTATCAGGGATCCCTGTGGCTGGTAAGGTGCTGCAAACACATCCTGGATACCTCATGAGAGTGGCTCACTAGTCAGGGGGTCTCAGCTGATGTAAGAAGCCAACAGGAGGTGTTATTGTGTTATCAGGGCTAACACAGCTGTCCTGGGTGATGGAATGAGTTTTGCCCCTGTGTTTTAAATCCTGTTTGATAAATAAGCCTTTCAGCTGAGCCTTGCACAGCTGCAAGGTGAGGTTCTGTATAGGGAAGAAGCACTGAGGTGTGAAGATTAGGTGGTTTAGGGTGTTAATGGCCTGTATATTAGAATCTTTACTCTATGAACAAGAAAATGGGGGTTTAGGTAGTTCAACGTGCCTGTGTAATTCTTCTTAAGCATCCAGCTCTGGAATGCCCAGCACAGGAACAACATTGACCTGTTGGAGCAAACCCAGAGGGAAACACCAAAATGAGTAGAGGGATAGAGCACATCTCCTGTGAGGAAAAGCTAAAACACTTGGGATTGTTCAGCCTGGAAAAGAGAAGGATTATGGAAGAAAGCCACAGCCATCAGGAAGTGCTTGGTATGTTCTTTTGTGCCATTAGTATTTTGAGAAACAATGCTCACTTTTAATAACTTCAAAGGTCTATTAAAAAACCTTAACAAAATACAGCAAAAGACTGAATAAGGAAAAAGGACAGCACACTGAGAGCTGGTGACCCAGCAGCCCTGAGCTCATCTATAAGATGGCTGCTCTGCCTTTTATACCCTTGGGTTGTATCAGCCCACCCTGGCCCTCCCCAGAGGGGACTATGAGGAGAGCAGAGGACATCTAAACAGCAAATCACAATAACATAACTAGACATCAGTAAAACTTCCCTTAACATACACATAATATTCATCCCTGAATGCTGAGAGCCAATCATCCCAATACTCATCTATAACAGTGTTGTTCTGAGGTCAACAAGAGCCTCAATCCCAAATATCCATTCCCATGGCTGCATGAAGTGCTGGTAAACCTCATTCCCTTCACTCTCATTACCAGTGACAGGACCGAGGGAATGGCCTGAAGCTGAATTGGGGGAAGTTTAGGTTGGATATCAGATAAAGGTTCTTTCACCCAGAGGGTGGATGGGCACTGGAACAGGCCCCCAGGGCAGTGGTCACAGCACCAGCCTGACAGAGTTCAAGAATTTAGACAATGCTCTCAGGCACACTGTGGGATTCCTGATGTCCCATGCAGGGCCAGGAGTTGGACTCAGTGATCCTGAGGGGTCTCTTCTAACTCAGCATTTCCTATGATTCTTTTATTTCCATTCCTTCTAGACTCTAAAAAGCTGACACATCAGAGCAGCAGCTTAGCACCCTCATCCTTCAAGTGGCAGTTATTGTGTGTCACATATTGTAATAGCAAGCTTGTCTCTTTTCATCATCCTCTTTTCTCTCATCCTGTGTAAAGAATTTTGGCTAGACATGTCCCAGTTCTGCTGTCAGAAAAGTAATTGTCCAAAACTAATGGAGAAATCCATGCAAGGCTGTCCAGTGAATTAAGTATCAAATATTGATGTGTTTTTCTTATCAGGAGAGAATACAGCTTGATTTTTTAAAAATTGATAGCACTCTTCAGAAACCAGTTTGTTTGTCAGGTCACACAGCAGTACAATCAGCTCTCATCTTCTGATAAAGTCACAGATTCATCTCCTTTATCATCAGCTGTCTAAAGGTTAGGCTTCTGGCCTTAGCTCATCATCTGGGCTCCCCCAGTAGTCTCTGATGAAAGACAGACTTCCTCCTCATCCTTCATGTACATCTGTCCTTGGAGAAGATGAATTGTCCTTTGTAGGTGCCTGCCTCTTCACAAACTCCAGAGTAAGCCATGGCTGGCTTAAACTCGATGCCCAGCCCTTAGATACTGAAATGGGGTGAGATGTATCTCACCTCCACACAGAGGACATGATTTCCTACTTTAATTTCTATTCTTTCAATCTTTTGAAAACCACATAAGGAATTTTTATTTTTCTCTGTGTGCCCTTGAAAACATTTGTCTTGCAGGAATGCTATTCAATTCATTTGAAGAATCCTGATCCAAGCATATCAACCTGGGTTTAGGAAACTCTTCCTCTCCTTGTGTGTGGCACCTTCAGGTTTGGTGGGTTTCAGAGTCTCTGCAAATCTATTATTTTTTGACACTGACAGAAAATCTTCTTAATCCCATGCATAATGAAAAGGAGCAGCAGCAAAACCCTCAATAAACCCCCAAAAGAGAAGAAGATAGTTTCAACAGCAAACTTTGAGATAATCCCATGAAAAAGGTCCTGCTGTATTCTGCTTTCTCTCCTGCCTCTTTATTTTCTTGGATAGAGGGAGTATGGATATTCATGTATCCCATTGTCCAGGAATCTGTCATTCAGATAAGCATGGAACTATCCCCTCAGGGACAGTCTCAAGCAATCTCCCTTCCTGAGCTAAAGGGGGATTTAAGGAGGGTTTTTTAAAGTAAAAACTGCCTCAAGGGTCTGGAGAGCAGATGAAAGAATTCACAAACTTCCACATTTTCTTTCCTTAACACCTGGACTTTTCTGCATGCCTGGTAAGTAAGGTAAAGGTTGAAATCTATTATCTCCTTCACAATCAAGGATAACAAGATCAGTAGATGTAAATGAATGCCATTTTTTTGTGAACCTACATACTGTTTCTTCTATTTTGCTGTTTTACTACTTTAATGGCCTTCCTTATTTTTAAGTGCAGTGATAAAAGTAAATATATTTTTTAAGGTTGTAGTCTGATGACCTGTTTAAATTAGGTGGTGGGTTATTGGTTGTTTGGGGTTTTTCTTTTTCTGGCAGAGTGACAAGCATTGATTCTGGTTGGGTTTTGTGTTTAATCTTCAGATTTCAACAGCACTGAAAGGTCCTCTGCACTTCTAATGAGCTAGCCACATATTTATTTTAGATACTTAACTTCTGGCATCTGACTTTGAATGCCTTGTTCAAAGATCAAAGTCTCCAAATTTGACAGCTCTTGTTAAATTATTTTTTTAAAACTATTTTATGCTATTACACAATTTATGTGCACTACATATCAAAGCTGTGTTGGTGAGACAGGTAAAAACATGTTCTTATAGAGAAAATTGATCAGAGTAAAACTTTGGCTGCTGGGGAGGCAGGAAGTGATCCAGGACTCTCAGTTCTAGTTTCAAGCCAAATCTGATGGCTCCTGCTGCTCCTTCTACTCACTTCCCAGAGGGAAGGAAAGTTTCCTGCCTCATCCTGATCTCACTCCCTGCTCCCAGCACATATGTCACCACAGTATGTGAGGTCATGCAGTTCTGGAGTTAGTCTGAGTCTGTCTTGCCCTGTCCTTGTGTCCCTGTAGGTCCTGGAGCAGACTCATCCCTGCAAAACCAGCATGGAATAGATGTACAGGGCTTGCCTGATGAGAATGTCCCACAAGGCCACTTCAGACACAAGAAGCAGAACATGATGGTAAATAAGAATGTCTCCAGAAGAAAGAGAAAAGAGCTGAAATAAGCTAAGTTAGCTGCTGACTGCAGTTGTTTCTGAGGAAAGTTAGTTCCAGGAGGATCAGAGCATTGGAGAAAGCAGAGGAAGGGAAAGGAGAGTGAGCAAAGTAGCAAACAAGAAAAGAGATCATTATGGGGACACTTCAAAAGAGAGAGAAGTAAAAAGGGACAGCAAGCAGTTTTTCAGTTCAAACTCTCCCCCTGTTGGACACCAGAATTTTCAATATAAAAAAAACAAAACAACTAACCCAAATGCCCACTTCCACATAATTCTTGATTTAAGCATCAGCCTTTTCCTACTGCAGGATAAAACCTCTGTTCAATGTAAGCCATTAAGCAAGCTGTGGTTAAAGCACCCCACTGAACTGAAATGGAAGAGCTGTGATCAGTGGCTGTTGGAATTGTTTTCTGAGCATTCACCTTCTCTTCCCATGTAGATCAAACATAAGGATATCATTCTGTGTGTGAGATAATAAAGACCTTGCTGGAAGGCAGACATCAGCTCAAACAAATCTCTTCATTAAGATGTTTAGCACACTTTGCTCTGGGGCTGCCTCTGTCAGCTCAAAGGACAAGATGAGCCAGATCACAGCAAACTACACCCATCTCTGTATACACACTGCTGCATATTTCACATAAACTTCTTATCTGTACTACTGCATCTCCTCTACAGTAACATTTATAACTAAATAAACCTGCTTTCTTATTGATGGATCCTTCACAGCTGGGGTCTCCGGGGTGAGCTTTAACAGAAATTCTCCCTTTAATGGGCATCTTCATTATGTCTCACCCTATCTGGAGAATCTAAGCCTCCAATGAAGTCTTTCACTTAGTGGAAAACAGATACTGTCTCCACCTTTAGGCAGCTGCTTCAACACACGAAGGGACAAAATAACTTTGAGAACTTCAGATCTCTGTCAAAATGCACTGAATTTGACAAATGGATTCCAAAGGTACTGTGAGGGAGGGGATAAGACAAAAAGGGTAGGTATACATAAGTGATCCCATAAACTCTCTTTTCTTAAGAGATTAAGCTAAAGCATCAATTTGCTACTGTCTGAAGCTTTCTTCTCTCTAGTACAGGGATCTTCTTTGGAGTCAAGAGAATAACCTTCTGACCTTGAGCCACCTCCCTGACTAACAGCTGGCCATACAGCTAATCCTTCAATTTCACAAGCTGACCAAAATAAAGCCATAATTATGCTATTTGTATTTTCTCTGTTCTACAATTTTAGGCCATCCCTAAAAGACATTTGCCAGATGTTTGAGAATGACACAGTGTGCTTATGGGCAAAGCAGTTTTCCAAAAGGTGAAAATAAAGGAGAAAAAAAATTCACCTTTCACCTATAAAATGATATATTATTTAATATGTCCCTCTATTTCCAAGGATTCACAGCTTTTGTTTTCTGTTAGATTTACTTTTACAATGTTGTGGTTACATTACTAGAATCTGTGCAAACAAATAAGAAATTAAATCTTAGACAAACAGTTAACATGATTTCCCTGAACATCCCAGGAGCATAAACCAAGTATTTATTTCCCTGTGATCAGCTAATTAATAATCTAACTCAACATTATGTTCTAAACAGTAGAGCAAAAGACATGAGATCTCGTTGGGCTTTTAAACAATGATTCCTAGGTGTTTGTGGTGGGACCAAACTGGTAAAATCTGCCAAGAATTAAAGGATGCATGCTGGACATCCTGCTAAGAAAATCTATTCACCTGCAGTCCATGGTGTGGCACAGTGTACAGCAGCACTGATAATTTACCATCCTACCCAAGCAGCTCTGATGCTCAGCAGGGATGAGATCAGCAATGCTGAGCAAACACAGCCCTGCTGAATCTGCTTCTGGACCCAGCTCTGGGGCTTTGGCATCGCTCTCCTTCAAAAATGAACAAATCCTCTCCATCCAATCTAAATGAAATGGCCTCAGAACAGGGAAACAGATGTTGCTTTTGTAGAAGATGAGTGCTGGGGTCCTCACAGACTTCCTGGCAAACAGTGTGGGGAGCACTGTTAAACTCTTTGTACTTCAGCATGTAATTAGAATAAATGCAGTTCTTTGAAACAAACTGACGTCTTGTATGTTGTTCATTACACATCTAAAAGCCTCATACATTTAGCTCAGAGGAATAGTAAATAAGTTATAAAATTGCCCATGGCACACCATCACTGTAAACATTAGGTAGCAATACTTTACAGATTAAAAATATCACAGAAATGTCAGCTGTGAGGAGAATCAGTTTCCTTCACACAGTATAAATGACATTTTTACCCCAAAGAAGAAAGGAGTTGTTGTTCTGCTATTACAAAGTAGCCATGGGAGGAGGAAGAAGAAAACATGTTTGGGAAAAATAAAGTTAAGGGACATAGAATTGGCCAAGGGGATGCTAATATCCATTTTATTGTGATTTTTAATGAAAGGCTTCTGTCTTTTGCAGTTTCTCCCTTTCTGTGAGGCATAATCTCTCAATTTCTTAGCTTTTGCAGAAGATCTGTTCCCTCAGGGGTTGTCCTGGTAACACACTGGCAGGTTATCTAAAAGACAACCAGAAGTATAGAAATGAAGAAGTATGTCTGGCAATTATAATTTATAACTTACAACTATAATCATAGTAACAATAATGTGTTTGTGGCCATTTCTATTTTCTTTTTCTCTCTGTGCCAAAAAGTGGAAATTTGAAACGTCCTTGCATAAGATAATAGTGTTTCTATATTAGTTCCATTAATGTCAGTGATGATTTCTCTTTGGTTTCTATGAGAAGAAAGGCATTTAAAAATGTCTCTAAATGACTCTTGATGCATTTTTAACTTATGGAAAAGAATAGAAGCTAGAAATAGGAAAACTCTGAATTGAAATAGTTATGTCTTTTCCTGTCACTCTAGAGTCATATATTTCCAATGTTTTGTCTAGTTTAAAACAAACACCTTTCTAGTTTCAAGGCAGTTTCCAGCAGAAGCCCAAAATAAGCAATGTAGAAGGCAGAAAGAACACAGAAGCAATTGTAGGCTGAGCAGATGGGAAGAGAAAGCACCTACAAGACAGAGGTGAAGGAAATGCCTAAGATAGTCTCCTATTTCAGTTTTCAGAGGATTTTCCAAGCTTCCCCACAGTGTTAGTCAGCACCCCATCATTTCCCTTCTACATATGGTAACAGTGGGTGAGCTAACTCCAAAAAACACATTTTCTCCCCAGTTAGTGAAAGGCTACTCTGGGCCCTGCTTGGCAACATTAAATGTCAAATTAAATGCCTTCACTCCCACGTGCTCTGCCCAGCCTCACAAGAGGGAGCCAGGTGGGAAGGTTTGTCCCAGCAAATAGCAAATATGTGACAAGGACAAGCGAGGCAAGAAACTCAGTCTTTTTAGGAGTGTCCCCATTGCTTTTCAAATAAAAAAAAAACAAAACAAAAAAAAAAAAAAAACAACAAAACAAAAAAGCAAACAAACAAACAAACAAACAAACAAACAAACAAACAAAAAACCTTAAAAATAAGAAGCTATATCTTTCATAGGAGACATGGTTATTATTTGACACATTTGGCAAAATGGTGCAAAGGATGTCAGAGACTTACTAGGTTTGTTGTGTTTGATCAACTTTGGCATTGTTGTCCCATGGAATATTACTATTAATTATCAAATGTATTTATTCTAAAGCAGCAGGTGTTAAGATTAACATAAGTTCACAGCAACTACTACAATCATGTTGATTTTCTCCTCAAAAGAGTTTCATGAAGAGAGTAATTTCCAATATCCTTAGGGGACTTAAATAAAAAGACCTAACTGGAGATAAGAGCACTGCCCTGCCATCTTTGCTGTGTGACAGGTTCAGCACCAAAAAGACAGGGAAGTACATTGAGCTGCATTTTCTTACCTGTAAAATGCTGTTATTTGGCTTGACACACAATTCAGTCTGAAGTGTCCCATACATGGAGGGAAGGGTCTGCATTTGGCTGGGATCTTCCCTGAGCCACAGGGCTGCAACCCACTCTGGTCTTGAAAAGGTCTGAGCAATCTCAAGTGTATCTTGTATTAGGTAGCACAATCCTTTTAGTCATTTTTGTGTCTGTCTGTTGGCTGGAGACTACTATTGTCTCATGTTCCCAGTTTCAAAAGACTCTATCTGCTGCTTGTAGAGCTGGCTAGCCTGTATGGCCAAATTGTGGTGCAGGGGTCAAACCTGAAACTTTTTCAATTTATTTGGAGTATGTATGACGAATAAAAAGTAATTTCTACTTGAAAATTTCACATAGCACCACCTGTATCATACTTTGTTCGCTTATGTGACACCTTCACAAACTTTAGGGCTTTATAGTGCTGCAGCCTTCACACACAGCTTCTGAAGATAGATATGAAACACATGTACCCTTAGATGTTGTATTATACTGTATGAGAAGCAGGCTATATATGTTAGACCAATTAGTGACGTTTTAGTCAGCTGTGCTTAGTTAACATGTCATTAAATGGCCAACAACAACCACATAAGTGCAGATTGTCAGGGTTTGATTATACTTCTCTTTAGTCAAATAAAGTTTTGTCAGACCTTTGATGTATCCCTAACTCTGATGGTTTCCATATTTACACCAGCAGGCACAGCAATTCTCCAACTGCTGCTCAGTTCCCTTAGGGAACCATATTTGCCTCTTTGGACACCTGCAGTGCTCTCCAGTGGGTTTATCCTTCTACCAGCTACTGACTCTAAGTGAAACTGCATCAGTATGGGTTGAATTGAGCATGAACATACGCTAAGAAATGTATATCAAGAGATAACACTCCTGCTATTGTAACCTAAGCCATGGCAGAAGAGATTTTTTTCCCTGATTTAGAGAAAGAGTACACAAAGCATATAAAAAGTCCAATTTTTTTTTCCCAAGCAGTTAAAGCATTGATCATCTGCTAAAGCAAACAAAGCATCTCCTTTCAAGAGAATACAATTTAAAAATCTAGTGTTTGACAGGTATTTAGTACAATTCAACACGATGTTTTTCAGCACTGTCAATCAGAATATATCTCTTTTGTGTCTTTATGTCTTTTGTCAGCTGAAAGCTTTAGATCTTCATGTAATGATATTTTTTCTTTAGCAGAAAAAAAAAAAAAAAAAAAAAAGAAAGAGAAGAAAACAAAAGAAATCCAGCAAAACAAAATTCTCCAGGAAATCAGAGATGTAACATTCAAGTATCAACACAGTGTTCCTTACCTGAAATCCAGCCCAAGATGGGGGGATCTGTAGGATAAAACTTCAAACTAGTTGTAATCTGCCAGGAGGCCCTTTGGCATTAGAGCATTCCCAGACTTTATCTTCTGCTTTAGGAAAACAGTTGTGGCTTAGCAAAAAGAAACCGTTTGTGTGCCTTGGGAATGGTTCTCTAAGCAAACCAAAAGCACAATATTTAGGGTCCATAGGTGTATCAGTTCAAATTCACCCTTCTGATGTGAATTAAAACACTAATGAAGATGTACTTAGAGGGGTCATGAGGCCTCACAGTACAGTTCCTGTGGCAAAACATCCCTGCTGCTGATGGAAAAAGGACAGCGCTCTTTGTGGGGGGAGTATTTAAAACTAAAATATCACCAATTTTGGTTTGCCTTAATCTTCTGCTCTGTAAATTGTGATCTCTGAGCAGCTGTGCCATCCTGCCTGGGTGCACCCAGGGCAGGGTGGTGGGGTTTGGGCAGAAATACTCTCAGCCTGTTCCATTTACATGTGAGCTACAATGCTTGCAGGCTGGGAGAGAAGAGGGTGGGATGGATCCTGAAGGCTTTTAGGATCTGAGGGAAGGAGCAGAGCACTGGCTCCCATTCCCTCCCTGTGCCTCCCTCCTTGGGCAGAGCCAGCAGGGTGGAGGCAATCTCTGTCCCCTGCCTTTCTGCCCGTGTTGATCATTTCTGTGATGTAAAGGCCAGCAGCTCCACACAACTTCTGTGTGCATTTCTCCATATGTGGTCCCACTGTAGCAGCTAGACCATGTGTGTACTTTCATTTCAACTCCCAGATTTGCACAGCTGAATCCTGTATGTTTGAAATGTGAAGTTTTTACTGGAAACACTGCCATAACCTTAAGCATAGCAGCATGAATGATGCTTCTATAGCACTGAGGTAATTTTTATAAGGTAAATAAATTCCAGTTATTGATGTTACAGAGGGTGCCTCACAAAAGGGATGAATTACTTTGGAGATACTCTGGCTGCTGCTGCTCAAAATGGCAACTTTTACTGTAATTGAAGAAAAGTGTGTATTTATTCTCTTTGCATGTCTCTTTCCACATTACTCATGTTCTTGATGGGGGATGACAGTAATAGGACCTGTTGTTAATATTGCAGCTATATGCTAGCTGACTTCCACAGCCTGCTCAGCCAGTGAGTCACACATCCTCCCAGCAGGTGCACTGTGAAACACATATTTTCCCCACTGTTTTAGAGACCATTGTATTAAAATACTGAAATGAGCTGGAACGACAGAACTGAGTTACTCAACCGCCCTGCATTTCAGCTGTGATCCTGTTCTGGGATGTTAGAGAGATGCAATCATGTGGGTTCAGGAATATAATCTTTTTATTATTGCTATAGTAACATTGGGTTGGGTTTTGTTACAATGTGCAGAGAAGACACAAATATTTTTATTTGGGGTTCTGTACAGAAAAATGTTGCAAAGACTTGCAGTGTAGCAACATTAAGGATTTAGTTTCCAAGTAGTAAGTTCTTAAATGGTCTTAATACAAACCTAAATATTTGAATAAATTCTGCCTGAGGTTATTTATTAATCCAGCTTAATATTAGCTATAGACAGGCTCTGATATAATCTCACAGCTTTTTCATAAATTGTTTGCATGTAAAGAGCTTGGCTCATTAAATTACTAGATGACATTCCTACTCTTCAGGAAAACACAGAGATCCTGGAACACAATGCACTTTAAATGATGTCCATGTTGAAAATGTGTGTGTAAATGAGAGCAGCTCAAACTTTTCTAGTTTCATGATTCTGTGTCTTTGTCCATACTTTGTAATAAAAATGAGCTGGACCTTACATCATACTGTGTCTCCAGCTCACATCTTTAACAGCTTCTGCCTGGGCTGTGTTGATCTCTGGTTAAGATTTGGAAAGGTTTGGTGGCCCAGAATAAAGGTGTGCTGGTCCATGTTAGCATGGGCAATGCAGCTGTCATACAGCTGTTTATAAATCTATTTCTGAGCTCCTTGCAGATACTGGTGGCTGCTTTCTTCCTCACTGAGTAGTTAGGGGCAAACATGTTCCTCCTCACTTAGGTTTTGGGAGATATAAGGACCAAGTTTCAGAGGGAAATTGGCCTACATATGATCATGCTCCAGCCTTGGTAGGACAGTACTGGAGAGTCTCATCAGAACTACTGATGAGAAATAAAACAAGAGGAGAGATCCTCTTCAGTGCTTTGGTGCTGTAAGTGTGCTTAAGAAAATGATAGATAAATTAACAATTTCCAGTAGCCATGCAAAGCATGCAGCAAGCCCAGCTTGCCTGAGAGAAATAAGACCTACTGCATATACAAATTGATTACATGGCACACAGACAGACTAAGGAAGGATGACAGGCTTTTCTTGTCTCCAGAATATGTTGTGTGGCCTGTCCAGAAAGGCTGAGCAAAACATTTGGGCTGGAGTTGGCAAAGACCTTCCAAAAACTTGAAGGATGAAAGTTGAATCATTAGTTTGAGTTTTTTCAGTGGATTTTTTAATACCTAATTACTCAAGATGTAAAAGTACATCATGCTGACAGGATTCATAGGTAGGACTCCCTTTTCTAATCCAAATATCCTAACCAAGCTATGAACAGATATTCCTTTCTTAACACAAAAAATTTAGCTTCTTTATGAACAGTGTCACAGGCTCCCCAGGTAAGATTTAGAGTGCCATGGCCAAGTCATCAGTGTAAGATGCACTAGCAAAGTAAGAGGTGTGGATGTGAATCCCTGGAGACTGAGCAGAAAACTGAACCCAGAGGTCTCATTAGAGCTAAGAATTCAACCACACATTTTACATGAAAATCAGGCTCCCCTAAACACACGTGAAAATAAAGCTGCAGATGTATGCAAAACTTTCAGGTGAAAGGAGAGCTGTGGTTCCAAGTCTGTACAGGAGCGACTGACTTCATTTTCTTTGCTCTGTCCTTTTTCCCATGGAATTGCTTATGTAGCTGTTATCTCCCACCTTTTTCTGGAAATAAAAGGTATATTTACTAACACAGGAACCACCTTGAGC
Source organism: Oenanthe melanoleuca (assembly GCF_029582105.1). Lineage (NCBI taxonomy): Eukaryota > Metazoa > Chordata > Aves > Passeriformes > Muscicapidae > Oenanthe > Oenanthe melanoleuca. Next base: position 62,045,214 of record NC_079334.1, read on the forward strand.
ACATGTTTGCCCTGTACATCACATCTTATAATACACTCTGCCTGCATATGCTGTACAGGGTCACCCTTAATTCCACATCATGTTAGCAGAGTATTCAGCTAACTCTGAGGGCCTTTGCATTTCCAGAACAGATGTAGCCAGTGATTTTTATCTACACCTCAGGTATAACCATGGCCTCAAGCCAATGTACACACAAAATACATAAAAATTAATGTGGACTTGATCCTGGTGTTGGCAGCAAAGAGGCAGCTCCTCTTGGCTCCTATTTGGAAATATTCAGCTAGGCATCAATGTATGCTCCAATGTAAGCTTCCCAGAGTTACTGTAGGAATTCTGTTAACCACAAGCAGGTCTGGTGCCCTACTCACAGTTCAGCCTGGTCTTGCAACATACAGGCAGAATCATTTATTGGATTTATACATGACAGTGCTGGGTTGTGAACTCCTAAAGGCATGGACTGTGTGCTGTTTGTGGTCCCCACACCTACAACAGACTGCCCATGAACATTTATGTGCCATCCCTAGATTTCATTGGAATTTTACATGGGGCCATTTCACCCTACCAATTTGCTTGACTCATTTTGTGACCCCTTTTAAAATGAGACAGATATTTGGGATGTGATCCAGCTGCCTGTGTGTTTTATCATGAGGTGCTAGATGATGTTCAGAAGAGGAGCAGAAAAGACATGGGACCCTAAGGGACACCTGTCAACCTCCTGGAGGGACAGTAGGTGAACAGACAGGATCCCTGGAGCACCACAGATAACACACAGATGACAGCTGTGAGTAGCCAGCTGACCAAGCCAAGGTCCTAGTTGCTTAGTGATGCCAATAGAGCTCACCAGGTGACCAAAAGGTGTGCACTTTATGGAGATAAAAGTCCTTGGTCAATGTGTACTAGATCACTAGTGGTGAGAGGGAAGTGTCCTAAACCTAAGTCAGACATCAAAATTGACTATTTTGGTCTGTGAGCAGGACCTGTTTCCTGAAGTTCCTTTTCTTCATAATCCACATCTACATTGGATGAACACCACACATCCTACAGGAGTGAAGTTAATGATGAGTATAACACCAAGTATGCACTGTCTTTATGATTTCCAAGTGTAAATCATCATGGCTAAAATATTTTGTGAGCTCTTGGATTTATGTTGTGGATATGGAATGTCTCTCAACCCCAGTGTTCAGACTATATTTTTCATCTAGGCCAGGTAAGGTCCTGCAATTTTGTCCTGATTTTGAGGCATATTTAGATGTCCTTTGGTAGATCTAGCAAATACACTGAAGCTGTCTAGCTTGAGTGTATTGTGAGTGCCCATGACCTAGTGTTCATCATTTCTGTAACTGAGATGTGGTAAAAGATCAGGTAGGAGCGAAACGGGCTGAGTGGCTTTGAGGGTTGTAATAAGCAGTGTAAGTGATGTCTGTGTGGCATTGCTGATGTGGGAAGGATAGCCAGCCTGATGAGAGAGTTCATGAAATACAGAAAGAGGCAGTGGTATCCTAAACTACGGCTGCAGCATCCAAAAAGGCAGGACTGATTATAGCCTGCAGTTCTGGCAGATCAGGGCATGAACCAGCTTTTCACTCTAAGTTTGTGCAGCAGTTAACACAAAGACATACTGGCCTCTTACCAGGAATCCCAGTACCTCTCACCAAAGCAATGAACAGCCTTTGCAGTGACTGAAGGACTGGGCCATCTAGACTGGTGTTCTATTACAGTTTTCCTCTGCTAACCCCATGACTTCAGTGCTTGCTCCCCTTTTCCTGGCACTCCTTGCTTCTGCCCATGCTTCATCCATTCATTTTCTCATGCATCTACTGGAGTGGATGGATTATGAATGAGAGGAAGGAACACAGCCAGATTAAAAGCAGGATATTTATTTATTTACTAATTTATTTATTATTCAGAAACAACAGGTAAAGGTATGGTAAAGGATAGGGAGCAAATCATTAATTAGGAAGGAAAAAAGAGGAAAGAAGCAGTATTTGTTCAATACCCATTCAACCACTGCTGTCATGGTCACAGACTGCTCTCCATGAAGCTGAAAGTTACACCAGCCAGTCTTTGCCTTTGTGTGGCTCATTTTGTGATTTAAACTCTGGGTTTTCAAATCTCTCTGCACTTACCCAAAAAACAGAAGGCTGTAAACAGGCTGGAAAAGCCCTGCACGCTCCAGGGTTTACAATTTGTAATAGCTCTGGTATGTTTGTGTTCAGAGATTAATTTTACAAAGCAAACTGGAGCACGTTTTGTGTGTTTGTGCTTACTACTCCCCTGGCATGCATTTCCCCCGCAGTAAGTGCTTGAAGTAAAGTAATGCATCTCTAATCCTGCTGGCAATTTCTGCCCTCCTGTTTGTGTTGCACAGAGGGTTTGTGCTGGCTGGAAGAGTCTCCTCCTGTGGTTTCACTCAGGTCCCCTTCTTTCAGCTTTTTGCTGAGACTCAGCACTCTGGGGGTGTGTAAAGCCTGGGCTGACTCCTGACTCAGCATTATGGCTGGGTGGACACAGGGCTTTGTGGTCACCCACCCTGTCCTGGTGACTCAGAGATAAAAATCCATTCCCTGCCTTAATTCTGGTGTTTGCAGCCTGCCAAACTCCGGCCTGGAAGATGCTGTAAATCTAAGAGAGCAGACTATAAACAAAAAAATGCAGCCCAGTACCAGTCCAAGCAGGGTTCCTTATATTATACTGCTCTTTCTCAGAGTATGGAGAATGTGTGAGTAAGAAAAACAGATTACATCAATCATACTATCCATCTCTCAGCTAGAAATATTTTTTTTCCCTATAGTAGCTACCACCACAGCCATAAAGTACTTACAGAGGTTTTGATTGGATATTATTTCTTCTTCATTTAGATATTATTTCTTCTTCATGAGGAAAAATTCCTTCACCAAAAGGGTTGTCAAATGCTTGAACAGGCTGCCCAGGGCAGTGATTGAGTCATCATCCCCAGAGTTATTTAAAAGATGTGTAGTCATGGCACTTGAGGACTTGGTTTAGAGGTGGACTTGGCAGTTCTGGGTTAACAGTGGGACCTGATGACCTTAGAGGTCTGTTCCAGCTTAAAAAATTCTATAATTCTCCTGTACAGCAAACTGCATTTGCAGGGCAGTGCTGCCACTGAACTCTGACAATGATTCCAATCTCCCATCTGCAGCTGGGAAAGCATCTCTAGGCACAGAAGCAAACTTACTGTCTTTTCATTTGGGAAAGCCTTGGTTGTTTTATTTTCAACATAATTAGACCTTTTTTTGATTATAACTAATATGAAAATAGCATTTGTCAACTGAGCTGAGGATCTCATTGTATCAGGAAATATCTGTATATTGGAAATAAGAGCCCAATATGCCAAGTACTCTCTGAGTAAAAGTTCAGGAGCATTGACTATCTAAATATAACAACAGACAACTGAAAAGTAAAAGGATATTGCATCAATAAAATAGCAATGAGAAAAAAAGTAAAGCAGCAGCTAGAGTACTCCCACATCCTAAATTCTGAGTTACTGTAGAAAAAGTTTGATCCACAGATTATCCACAAACCAGTGAATTAGATGGCTCCAAGGAGAATTGCTTGTGTCACCACAATTTGTTTGAAGGAAGAACAGCTTTGCTCTCTCTCACACTAAAAATTATTTATTCACTCAGTATGTGGGTTTGGGGAACTAATGCAGTTTGCAAATTGGACTTTGTTCATTCAAGAAATAGTAATAAATTTGGAAATGCTGAAAGCAAGTACTTTGTGAAGTGCTAGACACAAGAAGAAAATTCAAAATCTTGAGGAAGGAGGAGAGATTTTATCCCCTTGTAGGTGAGTGCAATAGTGCAGTAATCAGGATGCTCATCTAAAATTGTGTCCTAAAATAAAGGACATTTTACCTTGGAGGAGAACAAAACCCAAATGTCTGGCTCCTGTCTACATATTTAATCATCAGCTTATAGGTCTCTTCAGGCACTTTCCAGTGATAAGGAAATCCAGCTGCATTTGTAGGGACCACTGTGAGATCTCTGGTCCAGTCTGCTTTGCAGTCTATTGATTTAGAGTGATCCTCTCTGGATGTTGCCTTTTGCTTAAAAAAATGAAAAACATGTACTACAAATGAACATATTGGTCAAGCATAGCTATAGCTGATATAGCTATATATATATGTGTGTGTGTGTGTGTGTGTGTATATATATATATATATATATATATAAAACTATAGCTATGTAGCTATGGTTGCCTTGAGTTCCCAGCAGGCCTTCAGAATTTAAATTAGTTGCAGGCAGTGGCAATAGGCAGATTTGCTCTAGCTATGGTCTGTCTCCATCAAGTTTTTGGCTTACTTCTCCAAGGCTCTGCAATCAGGCGTTTTCTCTCAGCTGCCCACTATTTTCTGAACTCCACCCAGCCCTGGCCATCCCTGACCATTGTCATGCACACAATGCTTCACTGAAGGCTGATCTTACAGAGATTCTGTAGAAGACAGTCCGAGTCAACATTCTTTTGTGTTCTGGGAGATACAGAAGGTGACACTGAGACACTGCCAAACCCTTGCACAAAAAGCCAGCAGAGTCCCTCACCACCTCTGGTATCCTCCACATAAAACAATAAAACCTATACTCACAACAAGGCTCCTTTCTCATTTGCTTTTCACTGTAAACACCGTGAGGTCAGTGCCTGGTTTTGTGGATGGTGGTGGGTGCCCTTCCTTCCGTCCTGTTTTGGATTGCTCAGGCTGCAGGGGCACGTCTGCCCCCAGCCCACCAGGGCCAACCCTTCCCTCTCATTCAGCCACCACGGTGGGCACACATCCCTCAGCGCCTGTGGTCACCCTCACAGTGCTGCTCTTGAGCTGAGCCAAGCACTCTGAGTGCTGTATGGGCCTGGGCAGATCCCAGATGGAAAAGTCAAATGAGCCTTAATAATGGTGAATTATCGATGGATCACTCAGTCATGCTGCAGCCAGGAATTTCGGGGTTCCCACGACCCTCCCTAGTGCACTTACAATGCTGGCACTTCAAAATGTCACAGCTGACAACCAGAAGGCAAGGGTTTCATGCTTGCTGGACTTGTTCCCTATATTTTCATTTGAGAGTGCCAATCACTGTGGTATCTAAGTACTAGTTGTCCTCTGAACAGCCTGTATCACGTAAAAAGGGATCCATCACACTTATAGTCAGCCTTCTAAAAGCTGCCTGGCCTCCCAAGTTCACCAGGCTCCCTCTGCAGATGAGGTGAGGAGAAACATGTCCAGAGGGTTAATTTTCACACCTGCTTCTTTTTGCCTCTATCTTGCAGTGGAAATCAGTGAAGGTTCAAGGCTAATGAGAGCTGCTGCTCATAGACAGCTTTGGCTGGAAAGGTTTCAGACTGCTGAATGAAGATAGGAGGAAAAATCAGCCTGCAAGATACATGCATTATGAACAGTAACAGAACTCTTTTCCTTTGGTATTTTGCTGTTTTGAGATCTGGTATTGCAAGGTGCTGTGGAGGGAGACAACTCTGACAATATGTATTTCACAGATCAAAAATAGCCAGAAGCAAATTCAGACTTGAAATTCACATTTTAACAATATAAATAATTCATCATTGCAAAAGTTTGATGCAAGATGTGGTAAATTATCCAACATGTGAAATCTTCAACATATGAGCAATATCCAAGTGAAATTTTTGTTGTAACTAACACAGGAATTACAACATGGATGTGACTGGGAGAGGTTCACTGCTCTATACAATGCAGAGAATTACACTTTAAAATCAATGTTTCTTTCTAAACACACTTTACAAGATTCCTGAAGTGTACAGTGCTCAAAGATGGCACCTAGAGTGGGAATACACAGAGAATTCAAATAATTAGGAATCGAAACCTCCTGGAGTAGAAATGTACTTGGTATTCTTTTCTATCAAGCTGTGCATTTATGGCATTGTGTGTTTTGTTGTTCTATCTTTTCCTTCACAATTTTGCCCTCATTCTAACAGCAAGAAAATTCATTGTTGTAGCAATTACAGAAAAGCTCTCTCAGGTTACAGGCTGAGTGGAACCAGTGAATTTTCTGTCCTTTTCTGCTTTTGCTAACCCCCAGCAAGTCTGATCCTATTGGGAAATCTGGCTGCAGTGATAGCTGCAATGCAAACTCGGGCTACACTTGGACCAAAGGCAGTTGAAAGATGTTTAGTAGTGGCTGAATGACAGGAATTCTGAATGGAATCCTGCTAAAAATGCAAAGATTTACATGCAGACAAAGTGCAAGTTCCTCTCCAGACTTGAAAGGGGTGCAAATCCCTGTCCAGCTGCTGTTTTACCTATACCTAGCCCCAACAACCTGGAGGGAAAAATACACAAATCTTGTAGTGGACTCTGGGTTTTCCCTTGGAGCTGATGGTGTTACTCCCTTATCCTGATGCCTTTGCTCACTGTCTGTAGTTGCCTGTGCCTAAACATCCCCCAGCTGGTGTGTCCCAGTCCCCAGATCCCTGGAGTCCCTCTTTCCCTGGTGTTCCTGTGGCACATTGCCACAGACCCAGAGACACAATACTTCCAGCAGCCCAAGGTCCTGGATCGATTTCCTGCTGAAGACATCCATGCCTGGAGCTCTGTCAGCCACTGGATGCAGCAGATGGCAAGGAGTCAACACGCTGTGTTTGGTGGAAGATGTTCAACAAATGTTGTGACCAGAAGATTTCAGATTTAGCTTTCTGAAGGAACAGAGCTGCACCACAACATTTACAAACAGCTCCAGTTACAACTGTGTAACACCAGCCAGTATTCAGAAGCTGTGCCAGGAAGCTCTCCACGTTGCTACACTCCCTCATTAATAGCATTTTGCCAAGCTGCCCTCTGGGACAGCGTGGTTAAATGCTGCTGGTGGAGGAAAGCTTTGTTTTACCGTTTAACCGCAGCCTGACTCCATTCCAGCGCACAAACCAGGAGCTACCTGGGGTGCATTACAGCTGCATCTGCCGAGATTTTCTGGCCCTGCAGAAGGCCACAGACATGACTGAGATTGATTTATTGATCTCCTCTCCCTCCCACAGCTTACACAAGCAGTGGCAACGAGCTGCTCCCCCATACACACACCTGCATCTCGATTTACCACATAGGTGTTATAACAAGCAGCACTAAGACCTATCCTTCCAAAGCTCCTAACCAAAACAGCTTCATGAAGGCAAGATATTTCTCTAATAAGAAAACCCTGATATGAAGGATGTCTGTTGAAAAAGAATAGGGAATATCTAAGGGAAGACCATTCTTTTATATGCTGGGAGTGGGAAAGTGGCCTCAGTATGTCCCACTGCTGACCTCTTTTGTGCAATGATCTCTTTTTGTAAAGTAGGTCTGCAACTGCTTTATATTTTTCTGTCTAAATATTCAGTAGTCATTACTGTGAGAAGGGAAATATAAGCAAAGCCCAAACTGATGCAGTGAAACACCAGCCAGCCAGAGAAGAGTTTCTCTTAATGGCACAAACCAGAATGAGCAATAAAGACCAGGCTGTCTGTATCCAATACTGATCCCATGTGTGTTTTAATAACAAAGGATAAAAATCACTGCCTTTCCCTCCTGTATTGAAATACTAGATTATAAAAAATAATGGCTAGAGCAACAAGATGTAGCCAGGGGGAAGTTCTAGGAGAGGTTTCTGTTGAAATGAGACAGACATCATACAATGAGACAGAGTCCTTGTCTGAACCTTTTAAAAGATGATTTTCATCTTGTTCATGCACTCGAACTACTGAGCAAATGAATTGGACTAATTAAAAACTACTATCCTTTGGTGTTTGGCTGGTCTACAAATGTAGCAATGTTTTTAAGCCAAAAAAATCTCATGACATATGCTTAGTGAATTCCAGTTCTTTGTGTTTTTCATTTCAATTATATGAAAGCAAGGAGCACCTCACTTATGAGGGAAGGCTGAGAGGGCTGGGACTGTTTAGCCTTGAGAAGAGGAGGCTCAGGGGGATCCTGCTGATGTGTGTAAAGAACTGCAGGGGGGAGACAGAGCCAGGCTGTTTTCAGTGGTGCCCAGTGACAGGACCAGGACTATGGGCACAAAATGAAACACTGGAGGGGTCATCTGAACATCAGGAAACATTTATATTTATTGCAAGTATAATCAAGCAATGAAATAGGTTGCCTGGGGAGGTTGTAGAATATTCATCCTTGGAGATATTGGAAAAAAACTGTCCTGGGCAACTGGGTGGCCCTGCTTGAACAGGAGAGGATGGAGAAGATGAACTCCAGAAGTCTCTTCCAACCTCAATCATCCTGTGATTCTGTGCTCTGTCATTCTGTGAAGGTGGTTGCAATGCATCAGGGAGTTTGCTGCATGATTCTGGTGCTACAAAAGGGGAGACTAAAGATGTATCTGCACTGATAAACTGATTAATGCCTTCAACTCTGAATCATTGTTGTCTTAGCACCCACACACACCACAAGAGTATGCAAATGGTGTTGGAGAAATGTGGTTTTCTTACAAAATTAGACAAGATATACACGACTGGGCTATGCCAGGGTTCATATTCAAGTATTCCACCTGCACCAGGTGTGACTTTCAGTGTGCTCTGGTGTAGTGAGGGACTCCCTTGTGCTCTCAGATCAGTCAGGAGTGTGAAATGTGCTAAAAATTCTTACCTTTTAGCAAAAGAAAAGCAAGTGTTTCTGCACTATTGTGACTGGCTGCACATTGCTTGGCTTCTGACAAGCAGGACAGTGGGAGTCTCAGTGCCCCAATGACTGACACAGGAATAGATGGGCACAAGTTGGGTCACAGCAGCTGCCAAGGGAGCTCTTTGGTGTCACTGCCAGCATGCACATGGGTGAGAGAAAGTGACCATTGCAGTTCCTCCTTTTTTTTACACGTGTGGATTTATGTCATAACCTTTTTGCTTGAATATATATGAAAGTGAAGAATGACTGTTAGAATGGGTGAATATTCCAACCACTCTCCCATTCCTCCATCCAGAACACCAAGCATGTGGCAGTTTGAGAAAGGAAAAACAAAACCTCCTCAACACATAACATATGGACTTGCAGAGCAGTACTGCCATTAGTACAGCTTGCACAAATGTATGAGATGGGAAACCACCATATGCAAATTATGAATATCTCACTTGCAAAGTAGGAAACTCAACAAAACCATAAAAAGGGTTTGAGTTCAAGTTTTTCTGAAGGACAGTAATTGATTTTGGGACTTAGCTCTACTTTTCCCTTTCACTCCCACTGTTAATTTGTTTTGCCCAAGTCCTGACTGTTGAACGGGACCAAAATAAAGAAAGTAGTGCAAGTAAATATGTATGAAAAAAATGGTTGGATGTATCATCAGCATGGTGGAGAAAAGACTGGGACACTCTTAGGTTTCTTCTGTTTCTGCAAATTTCTTCATTTGCTGTTAATGCACAGAACTGATACTTCCTAGTTATGCAGTTTGACTTCTGTCACTTGTATAATTAACAAAATGGATGCAGAAAGTGCAAAGAGCTCTTGTGGTTTTTGCAAGCAGGCTTCTGGAAACCTGAGGAGATTTGATCAAACAAACACTGGAGTAACAGTAGGGTTGCCACTTCACACAAGTCAAATGCCAGGAACAGGAGAGCAGTGTTCAAAATATGGAATGCTTACCTATTGCTGATTTTATCTCAGCAAAATCAGGTTTTAAGGCTGAACAGAGGAAAATTAGATGATTTCTGAACTTTCATGTTCCTCATTCTGTGTAGATCAGACCATGCTAGTAAAAAAAAAAAAAAAAAAAAAAAAAAAAAAGGGAGGGTAGAAAAGTGTTTACCTCAATATACATCTCTAAACTTTTTGTAATTAAAATTAGAGCAATGCAGGTACATCCATGTAGCACTGACTACATGTTCCAGTTACAGAGTTTAGCATCATTCTAAAATACACAGAATATTATAGAAGAGTAGGGAAAAAACCCCAACAAACTGAACAATGAGATTTTCCCTTTTTCTGTCTCATCTCTCTCTATGAGCCATACACACATTGGAAAGATTTCAAGATTTCAGTTCTCATGTTTTGTTTTTGCATGACTTAACTCTGAGCACCCAGAATGCTTCAGAAACAGCAATAAATAACATAATCTTTACCCCAGGTGAAACTGGATTATGTGCATATCCACCACAAATAACAGGGAAACTTATCAGACACGACAGTGATTCGGCCCCATGGAGCACTAACAAGAACCTAAATTAGCATAAACCAAGCCACAATTCCCAGACAAAATTCTCTTAGGGAGTAGAATTTGCAGGAGCTTCCAATGAAACAGATGGGAAGGAAATTTCATATTTCCCAATAATATCAGGTTAAACTGGCACTTGGTATAGGTGCTACTATCCATATTTGAAGGATATATTTTGCACACAAAATGTAAAGCCATTGAAAAAATTAACTATTCTGTAATTGAAATGTCTATGAGTTTAAGTGAAGCAGTTCTGTTTGGAATTTTGACACAACTAAAGTCTTAATACCTGGATTCCCACATACACCAGACATTTTGCCACATTACCACAGATAACCATGGGAACTCAAGAAAATAATTTCCCAGAAGACATTTTAATGGTAAGTTTAACTATTAAAATTGTTTCTGTTGGCTTTTTCAGGCCAATACTACAGTTTCCATGAATGTAATTTTGGAACAATTAAATCAATGAATACTGCTGAAGCAAATAGTTCCATTCACAAGAAAGGATGAAAAATATTTCATTTGATTCTTTCTGAGGCTGTGGTTGTGTTTTCTTCTTGCCCTTTTTTCCCCAAAAATGTTTTTTAAGCTTGGTGACTTCTTTGAAAAACCAGTGTGCTTATCCTTTTCCTCCCTTTTTCCCAACTTGACAGTAGACAGGAAAGAAGAAAAAATCCCCTACCTTCTCTGAATGCATTTTTAATTGAACCAATTTATTTCTTCCTAAAAAAAAGAAAAGAAATTGCCATTTTTAAGGCAAATTTGGGTGCATATTGAAGTGTGCATTGCTGCCTTGGTCTGTCAAGTGTCTGTGGTGGAAACTAAACCAGTTCAAGCTCTGTGCTGTAGCTACAAATAGTGTTTCATTTCTCAAATTCTTGATAAGCATTTGATTTGTGTCAATTCCCACTTTTTCAGAAATGCCTTGACATGATCCAAACATGGCATGAGTCAGGACTGCTCCTGACAGATGGCATGAGTAAAGTGAATTAATTTTGGATGTGGGTGAGCTCCTTCTGTTTGCACAGTGGCTGCTGCAGTGTGGTCCAGAGCTGCATCCCCCCAGGTCACACCTGTGGGTCTTGGAGCAGGACAAGCAGCACTGCAGGACCTGGAGGTCCTGCTCTCCTCCCAGCTCTGACCCCTCACTTCAGCTCCTCTCTGCAGCTCTGCAAAGGGGGAAATCAGAGAGCTGGTGTAGCAGGAAAACAAGTGAAAGAGAGAGCTGGTGGCAGTAGCTAAGGGGGTGTTGCCATCTTCATGTGTGGGCACATCCAGTCTGCTGCAAGACTCTCTCTGCATTGTGTCACTCCTTGGCAAGATGTCTGGGGAGCAGATAACAGAGAAAGGGAGCAAAGATGCATGAAAAATATCAGTGAAGACAGCTTAACAAAAGTAAAAACAAAGGTTCCTTCCCTCTTTACCCCTCTTGATTGTATTGATCATCATGGACTTCAGCAGTGGCTTAGATCCCTCACTCAGATATAGAAGTTGAGCTGTAACAAATTTCTGGCCAGCTCCTACCCCAAATGCAGTCTTCAAATCAGAAGCTTTGTTTACTTTCCAAAAACAACAGAAATCATTCCTATTTTTATTCTAAAGAAAGAAAGAGAGATAAAGTGTTTCTTTTGGTGCAGGTTTCCTGTGCACATATCTAACCATGGTCACAATACTTTATTGTCACTGTAACTGGAGGATTGCCATGCACAGACAACTCAGCCACATGATCAGAACCAAACTGCAGAACCACACAGTGATACTGGAGCAGGAAGATGCATACATAGGAAGATGACAAAGAATGAAAAAGGAGAATGGAACCAACCACAGGTACTCCAATTCTTGAAAAAGAGAGTATTTTCAACTTCATAATAGCAAAGCTAAAGGATTGATTAACAATCAAACCTTCATGGTGGTAAGCTTGTATTCAGCTTGTGGTCAGAAAAAGCAGAGAATATTTTTATTTCAGTAATTGATATAAGATATGGAAATGGCACACTGAGCAACCAGTTGGTGCAATGGTTTTAAGCCATTCAGACACTACAGTTGTAAAGAAAAGGAGCAGAAGGAAAAAAGTGTGTTTGTTTATATATCTCTCTCTTTTTCTTTTGTTTGAAGTTGCAGCACAAATCACATTTTTCAAATAACTTTGCTATGGTAAGGAAGGGGCATTTAGAAAAGCCATTACTAGAAGAAAGTAATCATTTTGTTTCAGTAAAACTCTCCACAGTACAGATTGCTAAAGTACATGACTCTTATAATGGATATCAGAGCTTTTAATAACAACAGCAGGAGCTATGCAAGCAAGCCTGAATACAAAGCTCTGTGCCAATGCATATTAACTTGTCCCATGTAACTTCTACTCTTCCAGCCACTGGCCCATGTCCATCCAATTTACATGTTGAATACAGAAGGGAAAATTGTAAACCTTCTGTACTTACACACTGCAGAATTTTTTTTATCCTTTCACTGAATTTTTACCCAGGGAAGAATAGATCAGAGTTATATGCTTCATAGACTCTGCTTGATAGGAACTTTTTAAAGGTTTTACTTTAATCCTGTACACCTGGTATTTCTGGGGGTTCAAACAGATTTATATTTTTTCCCTACCAGCTCTCCTATGACTTTACAAGAACAAAGCCAATAAATTCCACAGCATCAAAGACAAAAGCAATTGGAAGCTGTTTTCTAATCCAGACCTACACAGCAGTGTATCTTTCCCCATATTTCACATCCCTAATGACTGGATTCTCTCTCTCTATAGATATAAAACAGTCTATCATTTGTATTTCCATCCCTTTCTTTAATATTATTAGACTACATAGGCACATATTTAAAGAGGTCGGATGGCTTGTTAATACAGTGTATATTGGTATTGTGCAGCTCTCAGCAAGCAGATTTGGAAGAACAGATTTTTTAAGACTAACATGAGAACTTACAAAAGTTAAAGAGAAAAATAAAAAGTTACTTTCTATTCTTAATAAACTCAATCTACCTTATGAAATAACCTCATTGAAAGAGAACCAGCCAGTGCTTTGCCATGTCTCAGCATCACTACTGGATTACAGCTTTATTACCCACCTAACTCTTTGCTGGGAAGTTTTAGCAGCACAATATGTACCCTTTCCTGAATGTAACTTTGCTTTCTTGCTTGGTTCATAACACTTAATTGATCAAGAAAAAAGGAAATACATTTCAGTCCTCAATGTAAGACCCTGCATATCTTCAGGAAGGCTGAATTTATGGAAGCACTCTATTCCCAAAATGACCTAAAAGGGAAAAACAGAATCCTCCAGAAGTCAAGTAAAACTTAACTCTGTTCTTTAGATAAGCCTTTTCCTCCTGAAGGAGACCTGGGAAGCCTATAATTGTTGAACTAGGCTAGCTTTTGTTACCCTGTATAGCTGGGGATAAACTGGGCTGATTGCCCTGTTATTGTCTCTGTGCAGTGAGGCTGGGATACAGGTTCCTTCAGCATTTCCTCCACTCATGTTGTCTCTGCACAGTGGGACTTTACCTCCTCAAAGAGCTTCCCTCTGTTCCAGTGAACTAATCATAGAGCATGTGGTCTGCAGTACAGCATGGGTTGCTTGTCATTTCCCTCTGAAAAGCAATACAGATATTTGAGAGGATTAAACCAACAATTTGGTTCTAGGTATGCATGAAAATAATTATCCTTTTAATCCTAGGAAACAAAAGTAATCCATTTTTGTTGATGCTGTTAAGGGTGTTTTGAGATTAAACATTCAGAGGCTCTTTATACACCCAAAGGTTTTTGCTGTAGTTATAACAACCTTTCTTATGACAGTCCAGATTTCCCAGAAATTCCATCTTACCCCAGAGAGAGAAAGAGAGACAGGAAAAGAGGATTGGAAAGGACATCCCTCTTGCAGACTGTTAGGGTGGGGTTTGTCTCACCTAATTCTAAGCATTTATATTAATAGGTGTCAATAGCTGAGCTGGTCACTCGGAGCTCTATTTGCAGTCAGTGGGGAGAAATTTTAACATAATTTGGCTAAACTCTTCCAGGTATTTCCTTTAGAACTGAGCTTTAGAAATGCCTTATTCTCTTCTCCTACTGCAAAGGCACCTCAGCTTTAGTAGATCACAAATGAAGGCCTGTTGTCACTCCAATATATGAATCATGCTTTTTCTCTCTCTCTTTTTTTTTTTTTTTTTTTTTTTTTTTTTTTTTCATATGTCATTTTTACTCTTAGGGCAGCTTCTAAATATGAGTCAGTTCACCAATGCAGTGTGCTTTTGTCAAAAAACCCCATGACTATAAAAAAAAAACACATGCAAGATTTAGCTCTCAAAGCATAACAATACCCTTCAAAATTTCTGCAGCATTTCCACTAGTGACTGAATTCTGTAAGGACACAAATATTTCTAATACTTTCTCAGTACCTACTAGATGGTGAACCTTGCTTCTGTACCACAGGAAAAGAGTTCAGGATTGCAAAAATCAAGAAAAAGTAAAATTATTTCATTCCAACTGCACCCTTTGTTTTGCTAGTGCATTACTACCAAAACCCAAAGTGGAGAGTTTAAAATTCATTTTGGTACATCTGCAGTAGCTGCGGGCATCTCTCTGAATATAATTACCAAAAAAGTAGTTATTCCTACCAAATTGCATTAAAATAATTAAATTAGAGAACATCTAAAACAAAACTATAGGTATTTTAGGTTGCCCAGAGATGCTATAGAGTCTTCACTCTTGGACATATTTAACATTGGACTGGGCACAATCGTGCTCTATTTATCCCTGCTCTGAGCAGGGGGGTAGGCATGAAGATCTCCAGAGGTCCAATTTTACAAAATTACAAGTTCTGTTGTTCTGTGAGTCTATGCATGAAGCCACATTTAATTTTGGCTTAACTGAGATGTTTAAGGTGATGCACTTCATACCTGTGCATGGGTTCTGATTTTCAGAATTATGTCCTGAGATGGGAGCACTCATCCAGTGTTACACTCAGAACTGAGCATGTTAATGTCTTTGTTTCTCAGGTCCAGAAAGGCTTCAGGAATATCTCATTCATACATAAAATATTAAAACTTGTGAACATAAACACACAAAGACATTTAGAAATCTTTCTTTTGTCATTCAGGGTGGGATTCATTTTGGCAGTACTTTTCTGGCTTAAAATAGATTTCTGGACTAAATTAACCACTAAAGCTTGCATTTTTATCAGTCCAAAGATACAGGCAGTGCTAAGAGATGATTTGATCTGTCTGAAGGCAGGTTTTGAGAATACACAAGACAAATGTCCCCGTGGAGTTCTCCATTTATTTTCCTGCACTGTGGAATGAGCCTGCCCTGCTGACTGAGGCTGAAAATATAAATTTTAGTGCTGAAACTTGACAAGCTCAATCTGAATCTCAGCATGGTTTAAAAAGAGTGCACCCCTGATTCTAGCACTGTTCATAAGCAATTAAAACCTCTTTTCTAAAGTCTTTTGTCTTCAAAAACTGTCCTAGAGAAATTTTCATATGAATGATAGCTTGAAAAACTTAACAAAACCCCCAAAACTACTACAAACACTCTTCTGAAACCATTTAATGATTTCTTACTCATCTAAAAAATATTGAGGGGAAACAGTTACTGGGTAATTCTGTGAGCCAAGCATGAATAAAACACTATGGACAATGAGCTGCCCATAAAGCATTTGTGCTTTACTTACTGAATTTGCTTTAAAAAAATTCACAGTGCTCGCCTTAAAGGAAAAAAAATCCCAAAATTAACAATAAAATCCCTACAAAAAACCCAACAAAAAACCTCCAAAACCAGTAAAATTGACAATATGGCTTGTGAGAATTCCATATTATTTCAGTATCCAGTAGCTGCCATGCAGAAGGACCAGTTAATTAACTGTTTATTATTCTTACTTCAATTGCTTATTTTCAGATAGACTGGAAAGCCTTGCAGAGATTCCCCAGAGCATATCATGGTGGTGATTTTTTTGAAAGACAGTATAATCAGACATGAATTCCATTTCACTTCAATAAAAATATGTTTTCTGTTGAGTTTTACACTTCAATCTCATTACAGCAGCAGTTTTACTAGATGGGTTTATCCACCCCACAGGAAGTGCACGTACACAGAGATGTTTAAAGGGATGTTGGACATTTGTATCCAACAATAAACCCTTGCTTGCTTGTGTTTCACATCACTGGGATGCCATGGAATAACAGCAGAGTAAACTGAGCTTTATTTATTATGATTGTAATTCTTGATTATGGAAGGAAAAATAAATGTTAAGTATCTGGAACTGGATGATAGTTTTATAGCTGAACTCGGTGATTTGCACATAAAGCTGGGGAAGTGGAATACTTAATTTACCATTATGTCATGATTTATTTTCCAAAAGCTGAGTGAGCATTGAGTAGAGCTAACCTTGTTAGAGTTCTAGGCAGATGTTATGAACTCTCTTGGGACTCTCATGGTTCAAACATAAGGATACCACAGAGCTTTCTTGGCTAACATTAGCTACTACCTTACAGCCTTCTCTTTAGATCCACAAATTACCAGCACTCAGAGCAGCTCATTCAAGTCAAGACATTTCTAAGAAACTCTGAGGAATCTGTAAAAGTGCCCTGATTGCTTTGAAAGTGTTTCAGTTTCCTGCTCTTAAAAATTACTGCCCTAAACAAGAGCTGTCTTAGGAGCAGAAACATTATTCAGAATCAGCTTCATCAAAAAAGGCTTTGAAATTTAAAAAGATATGTTAACTTTTTAAAATTCTGATTTCAGCAACAGGGCAACATTTAATACATATCAGAAAATTAAATTAAATTGGGATCATACTTAAAGGCTTTACTCTAGCATTCCTTAGCTGTGCAATGCAGATAGCTAATAGCAGCTGGCATATCCTGGAAAGTCCTTAAATGGAAATCTCTTCTGAACCATTTTTTTCCAGGAAGTTTTTAATAAGTTGCATTTCATGAATTTAAATTTTTACTTTGAATGAACATTTCTTTGTAATTTGAAAATGAGACCTCACATAGCACTGCTGAAATTTATCTATCATATTTTTCCCTTCTTTTTATAGTTATTGCTGAAATTTGAATAATAAAAGAACCCTATAAAATTCAACTTATTAAGATTTTTATTTAGAACAAGATAATAACATAAGAACACAAAGAAGAGTAATTTGTAGATTTTATCTTCCCAGCTCACTGGGTGGATTCAGATGAATCTGTCACACTGAACAATCATATACCTAAGAGTTATGTCCAAAGATAACTTACATCTTTTTTTCAGCATTGTCCTTGGTGCACCAGGACCTAGGTGATTATTTTTCCCCATGATTCCTGCATCATGTGAATATCCAGTCCTAACTGGGTATTTAAGTGGCAGACCCAAAAAGGAAATGGGTGTGAAACATCAGCAGTTGGGTGGCAGTGAGATTCTTGAAACTCCTGGATTCATCTTCAAGGCATTGTCCCCAGCCCAGTGCAGGTTAATGCTGCTGCACCTCAGCTAAAACCAGTCATCTCTGTGGTTTTTGTTTTTTTTTTTTCCTTCTTTCTGCATTAGTGTCTGCACAGTGATATATTCTCAGTAGAATGAGTAAATAGTGCCTGCAATCTCAGTTATGGGTGATTAGGTCACTTTTTAGAGAAATGAGTTGTACTTTTCCAGACCAAGGAGGGAGCAGGATCCAAACTGCTGTTTGCCAAAGAGCACAACCAGACCTCAGAATTGACACAGCCACTGAAATATTTACACTGGGGAGGATGCTCAGGAAGCAGGACTACTCTGGGGAGTGGATTCCTTCCTCTCCACTTCAGGTGCCAGTCAAGGGACAAGAGCAGGTTGTGCATCTCAGAGGGTGTTTAAGCTCCATATACATGCCTGGTGTTTTTTCAATCTACTTAACAACCCATTCTCCCTCTGCAGGGTTTTATCTATCCTCATTAACTCTAAGAATCTATGATGACCAAACCCCTTTCTTAAATGTCTCATTGAAATAATTAAATTGAGGGAAAATCTATCTGGTCCTAAGAGTCCTCTAGAGCTTTTTGCTGAAGATGTGCCCTGCCAGTTGCAGCTGCACCAGACATTTAAATTAGGCATCACTGAAAAGTCTCTCATGAAATCTAGGCCAAAGCCATAAAACTTCACACTTTTGGGTTTTGTTGATTGCAAATATTTCTGTTGAAAAATCGTGTTAAATCCCAATGTAACATCCAAGATTACATTGTGCAAACTAACTGCAATTCACATCGAGAAATATCAGCAGAAAAATTTCAACCTATACAAATTTAACAAAGTGTACCTCAGTTGTTACTTTACATTCCTCAAATTTATATTAGGAACATTTGTATTCTGTAGTGTGGAAAAAAGATGATCTCCATAAAGTCCAATTTCCCTAAAACTTTCTATTGCTTTTACCCATAGCTTACTAGATTTCATTTTTAAGACTAGTTTTATTTTCATTTACATGATCTGTCGGGCTGGGATGGATGTGAGCTCCAAATGGCAAACACATATATGTGCACAGATCCTAATGAACCTGTGGTGTAATTATGCAGAAGTATGTGGATGTTGGTTACTGTCAACAAATAACAAAAGCATGGAACTGTAATTAAGAAGTGGGAATGTGATACTGCTGGTTTTATTGCTTTTTCTGAGAAGAATTATTGCATCTTTAATCACATACAAGGTTCTCAGAAAATCATTTGCCTCAAGCAATTGAGAAATTGGAAGAAGAAATGAGCATACAGAAGACTCCCAGCAATCTATTTTTCCAGTGTGACTAAACAGAAATATTTGGATGCAATAAATGTAGTTGAAATAAATGTGTTGTGACATCAAATATTCTATGGCACTAGAAGACCCACTCAAGTGCAGCAACTGCATCCACTGCTGCTAAACTAAATTTTAAAGAGAGGCCACAACATCCCAAAAGTTTCTCTGCCAGAACTATCTCACCAACTTTCTTGCCATCTCACAAACACTTAACCAACATTACTGATGAGTCCTTGTCCTTAATCCTTAACATTATTTTATTGTAACATTCTTCAGTGACAGAGCAATTACATTAATAATTCCCTTTCTCTGTTGTTCTTTCTACATGTGGATGAAGCTGAGCAGAGAAGTCAGGAGCATGACCACAGTGCATAAAAGCAATATTGATGGCTTTAATATTTATTTGCTACTGAACTGGATTAAAACAAATGTTTTAAGAAGGACAGACTGCTAAGTGTGGTAGATCTAGGTAAATCTGTTTTTTTCCCTGTAAATGTGATTAAAGCACTGAAATGTAGAAATTGGAAGACTTTATGGATCCTGGCTGGCCTTTGTTTCCTGTTCATGTGATAATTGTATTATTTTTTTGAATGATAATATTTATAAATTAATGCTTACAGCAATGAATTCCACTATTTTGTTTCATAAGGACGTGTCTAAATCACCTAAAAAATGGAAGCAAGAATTTCCAATGGCAGAAGTCCAACACAGTCAGAAATTATTACTATGGAGATCAGTTCTGATAAGCAGTTCAGTTACAGATCCTGCCCTTCTGCTCTAACTGTATAAGATCAGAGGGAAAAGGGGATTCTGTATTTTATTTTGAGCATGGATAGCACAATAGATGGCAGAGTCTATTAAGTTGGTTAAGCCATTTTAAGTTGTCTGAGCATAACTTGGAGGAAAAATTCAGTTTCTCTTTAACAACACTGTAGATACATGAAAAGATCCAGAAAAGTGCTGATCCACAGCAGTGAGCAGTGCTCACCTCTCCCCTTGGGGAAAAATGTGAGTTGTGCCTTGCAGAGTCCATTCTGGGGCATTCTGAGAGGGACATTTTAAAGACAAGTAAGCAGCATCATGGTCAAGGAGGTGTCAAGTCTTCAAGGACATCCACAGGGTCAGCAGCCCCTCTCTTTCCTCACAGGCTTTGACAGCCTGTTCAGGTCAGGTCTGATATGGGGGAGCTACAGAACCATGGATCAAACTTTGTAAACACAGCCAAGTGTGTGGGGAATGATGAGAAGCCTCACCTGCTGCTTCCTTACCCAGCAGCTGCACTTCAGCCATGCCCTTGGTCCTGGTTCATGCCTTCACTTCACATTCCCATGAAGTTCTAAGTCAGAATGAGAGGGATGGTGCAGGAATATTTCAACTTTTCTTCAAAAATGCTAGTGGCTTCTGTGTGGGGACAGCAAAGGAGCTGGAAGCACACAGCTCTTCCTTGTGCTCCAAAAACACACAACATCCCTGTGGATGCCTGGAATGAGAAGTGCAGGAAAGGTTTCAGGGAGATTCTTCAGATGAAAACAAAGATTTACTGGGGGTTCTGACAGAGAAAGATAAGTTTTGGGACCTGGCTGGTGGGATTTGAGGGGAAGATTCAATTCTGCCAAGCAAAACACACATAACTTCACATTTGTTCTGGAAGCCATAAGAAACAATAGGGTGTCATTGCACTCATGGAGTGGTTTGATTGATTTGTTGGAAAGAAAATATAGTTGTTTTATTTACTCTGAATTGGAGAGCAAGGAATGACACATTGTCTGTATTAAACATGCATTTCTACCCTTTCCCTCATTTAAATGCATATATATAGTCTTTTTTTTTTTTTTTTTTTTTTTTTCTGGCTATGTACTCCTAACCCTGGGTCCATGTTTCAGTTAATCCAGTTACATGCAGGATTAACAGTAACAAAGGTTATGTTTTTAATTTTGCACACACTTCATCATGCAAGGTATGCCCATTTATCTGGATGCTTTTCTTATGCACCCATGAAGCAAACACAGCAATTCCATCCCAGAAGAGACTGGGTAAAGATGCACATAACAGCAAGGTTAAGTTTTATTTAGTCTGGGCTGTTTTCAGCAAGTCATTTGGATTTGTACCCATTACTGCTCATATTGGTATTTCTACATCCTGTGAGATCAGAGCAGGGATGGATCATACTTCTAAACCAATTTTTTCTAAAAATGAGAAATCTCAGTTACTTCTACATCAATGTAATGCACACCTGTATAGGACTAGGCAACTTGTTTCTCAGGAGTAAAGTCACATCTATTGGAGGAACCCACTGTGGCTTGTGAAGTCTGCTGCAAACATTCAATCATTTCTCTAAATCTGCTCAATACACTCTCCTTCTGACACCCAGACTGAATGGATTTCCTCCTCATCTGACACAAGTGCTTCTGAGGTTGATGAAATTTCTTTGGACACAAAAAAGGAGATAGACATACTTCCAAAATTCCTAATCACTGGCAGGAAATTACAGCTATATCATGATCTAACAATTAGTGATAAACCATGATGCTGATGTAATCATATCTATAATGAAAGCTAGGTAGTCATGGCAAAATGGGTTTATAACAAAACAAAACACTTAACCTTATTTTGAACCATCAGAAAATGTTATATTCTGAATTTATACTGAACACAGCAAATGTGCCAATCTCCCAGAAACTTGTTGTAGCAACTTTTTGTTTGTGCTCAGGCATTTTGTAGAAAGGATATCCAGGCAAATGTTCCAGGCAGGAACTTCAATATGCAGAAGAGAAACCTGGTGTTGATAGCTGGGGAGTGAGACCCTGAGCCCTGGCATTTCTGGAAGCTTGGGGAGAGACTGGATTCTGTGTCACAGATCCAGGAGAAAAATTCCAGGTAAAGCTAAATCCCAGAGAACTTGGATTGATAGCAAGAACCTCACATTTCCACTTTTGCTGTCTGAGCCTGTAATCCACCTGCTGTGCTTTCTCAAGAGCTAAGGTCAAGTGTTTTACATCAGCTTAATTGTGGAGGCACATCAGGACTCTGTTTTGATAACAGGGGTTTGTTCCTTCATATAAATGCGTTTTGGGGAATTAAAATGAATGTGCTGTAAATGTGATTGTTGATAGAAGTAGGACTTGTGAAATCAAAGGCACAGACCAGAATAGGAAGCTGTTTTTCTCACACAATGTTCTGTATGTATGCTTGGGGTCTTTTTATGGCCAGGCACTTATTTAAGAAAATGACATGCTCCATTTAGTGAAAGCAATGGAGCTGCTTTAGTGTGAGACAGATGTAATGAATGCACCGTGGGGATGGAAACCTTCCATCCTAAATATGGCTTTGGACAAGAACAGATTCAGTTGTCAATGGGGCTGTGTCTATTTACAGCAGGACTGGGTTTACTGCAGTGCTTTGTCTTTTCATCATCATTCATTAAGTTACTTAATCCCCTATTTGCCTCTGGAGAAGGAACTATGTGAATATCCACTCTGTTCTCATTTATTTTTATATGGCATTGCTCATATTTAGATGCCTTCAGTGTGTTATGATGGTTTGATCATTATAGTGATCCATAATACAAACATTACACTCTGTAAGCTTTACATCCACTAGAAAAATCCTCTCTGTTGTTATGTGGGAAATATGGAACTGTTCATTGCTCATGGGAGCATTGGGTCAAAATAAATTTTATCTCTGAAGTTGCTACCATTTCCAAAAATTTTAAGAGACATTTTTATTCATTCATAGATTGTCACCTTTGGTAACCTTTGTTATCCTCTGAAGTTTGAGTCATTTAGGAAATGCGTTGTCATCTTATCATTAAACCCTCCTTTTGAAGTTTGTTTTGTGCATATTAGTTTTTCAAATGGTATTCACAGACAGTGGTTAGGTTGTGAAATTCTTAGATGAGCATTCTGTGTTTACAAATATATCCTATTTCCTTTGCAAGTTTATTTCTCTAATGCATTCCCTCCAGCCACTCACACATGCAGGGGATTGTTTTGCAACAGCAACATGACACTCTCTATCTCTCACAGATAATCTGTTCCTTGGCTGGTCAGCTGCATTGGCCTGTGTTTTATGTTCTGCCAAACCTTGAAGGTGGGGAGATCATAATATTTTGATTATATCTAATCCACTCTGAAAGCATTTTCATTAATGGGCAAAATAAACAGAGTGGTGGAATAATATAGGACATGAAAGTGCAGAGTGTTTTCCAGCTGGGTAGAGCAGCTTAATAGATCAGCCAGACAAAGTAGTTTTCTGACAAACTAGAATAAGATATTTCAACTTGTGCAAGATTGCAGGCCTATTCCTTTTCACAGCAATGATGAAAGATATTCAGATGTAAATGTCTTAAGTGTCTTTCTGGACCACAGCCTCGATAAATTACAAGTTTAGGAAACTCATTTGTCCTGTGGGTTCCCTCTGGAGCCCACCAGGTGTCATGTGTACATACATCCCTCCAGTAACTGTGGAAATGGATTTTCTGCTACACAGTTTTCCATTACAAGGACTTATGCTTAGCCAGATACTTGCTGGATTTCCTTCAACTAGAGATTTGACCCCACGTTCTCTGTTCCTTTATTTGTTCTGAGTGTATAAGTTTACCATGATAACTCAGGATGGATATTTCAAAGACAGATTTATGTCAATAATCCAGCCAGGTTAGTTGCTTAAATGACCCTCTAAGACAAGGTTAGAGGTTAAGGTTAGAGCCTTAAACTCCTGAGATCCCCATGTATTAGTTCCACTCTCATTTCCACATCCTCAGTTTTCAGGGAGTGCTGTGTCCACAGTACAGAAAACTGATGCCTTCTCCTTTGCATGGATTCCTGGTATTGAATGACAGAATACATCCAGAAGATTCTCTTAAGTAGGGACATAAATGACAGGATTAACTTCCCCTAACATTAAATGTGAGAAATAGCTCCAAATTCAGAGATATATGAGATATATCAGTATCCTGTGCCATCTGAGGAGTTCTGGGCTGTCTCTGGTGTTTGCTGAGAGATGTGAATTATAGGAGACCTGTGCTTAGGCCAGTCCTAAGGCTTCTCAAAACAACACTGCTGATCTACATGTGAGCAGCCTCTCACCATCACAGCCAGAGACTGAGACTCTTTCCTTGAATAAAGATTTCCTCTCCCCTAAAAAGAGTGTAGGCATGATTCATTTGCTTCAACTTGGTATCCATTTGAGGTGCTCTATAGCATCCCAAAAATTCATCTGGAGCTGGAAGAAATGACATAAGACTCCCTGAAAATCTGTGACCTTCTGGAGCAGCTGCTGGGCATCAGACAGGATTTCATGTGTCAACAGAAATGGCTCTAGGTGCCGGTTTCTAGACACCTGAATTAAAACCTTAGCTAAAAAGCTTATGTTTTAAACACCTAAAGTTAGGGAAAATTAATCCTATTTTTAAATAACAGCATCTGGACATTTCACTTTCCTTCCTATCAGGGCAGTTATACCTTTCCTCCAGTTTTACATTTCTTCCAGTTTCATTTGATACACTTCCAGTAATTTTTCCAATGATTTTGCCAACAAATGCATTTCTGTGTCAATAAGCATTTCCAGGATATAAATCTAAGTACTGCAGATAAGGGAAGAGTTCAGATTTAAGGCTCATTTGTTTTGGGGCCTTTGAGCTGACATTATCAATTACCATTTCAATTAGTGCTAATTGAATTGCTGAGGTTTCTAGATGGTCGTGTGATAGCAGTAACTCATTTCATCTAGACTGAAAATATCCAGGATCTTTCAATCACAAACTCTCACTTGTGATTGTCATATATAGATACTAAAAGGTGGACTGGATAGATTGAAAAAAGCAACTAAAACCCTAAAACACATGACTCTGGAATACCTTGAACACATGCATGACTTTTTTAAAAGCTCAAGGCAATAAAAGGAGTACAATTTATTGAAAAGCCTGGAAAAAAAATAGCCATGAGAGTTTAGGAGGTTTCTGAGGTGATAGGTGTTGTGGCCATAGAACATAATTTCACTTGAACATTGCAAGGATATGTTCCTCCAATTTCTGGGTATCAGGGAGATTGATGATAATACAGATGTGCACGCTTGTATGGGCTCCTCAAAAATATTTTTCCAATGTAACCAATTTATGATTAATTCAGACATCCCAGAAGTGGTTCTGATGTTTCTGAGACTGTCAGAAATTATGTTTGAAAGAACATCAGTAAAAAAAAAGATTTCACTGGCAGTGAATCTGTACCTCCTATCTATCCACAGTTTTTTGTGTTTGACAGCCACCATGAAAGGTTTTAAGTAGGTGATGTCACTTACATTCATGGGCTCTCTAGAGCCTTCCTGAAGCAATGCCAGGGTGCATCCAAAGGGCTTGACAGCTAATCTGGAGCCCAGGGAGCTGTGTCTAGTCCACGTACCACAGCATTCTTTAGGCCTGATGCTCAGATATCTGAGATATCTGAGTGTACTGTGATGGTATTGTTTTTTTCTGTTTATAGAAGCCTAATAAAAATAATCTTGAACAACATCCTCAACAAGAATACTGAGGGAGTGTACAGTTGGCAAAACACACTCAAACCTCAGCTTTTCAATGATATTTTTACTGTTCTGTTCCCTGCTCCAGTATCAGGAAGTACCATTTGAGCAGATGAAGCAAATAAAAGGAGTGTACTAAACTTTTTCAAACCTCAGAGGGGCTTTGAGGTTTGAGGAATGATTTCAGCCAATTTTTATTTTATCTGAATCTGGTCTTCTTTATTCCTACTGTTAATATGACTCCTCGACCTTCTCATCCTCCCAAATGCCTAAAAACTTGTGGCTGAAAAACACCCAAGAGAAAGAATTGTCCAGCAATTAATGAATCCATAGAAGATTGAGAAGATTAAGCCTTAATTTCCTTTTCTGACATATGCATTCTGTGTGACCACTTCTCTCTGTGCCTTAAATGTCTTTTTTTAGGGAAAAAAAAAAAAGAATGAAAGAAAAGAGAATTTGCTTTTGTCACAGTAGTGCTGAGAGGCCAAAGCCATTAAAATGATAGAGTGGAACAAATACTCTGCTAAGGGGCAACCATAAGTTCCTCAGGACATGTTCACAAGTTTCCAAGTGAATAATTTGTCACAGCTTAATGCATTGTTGCTTTCCAGCCCAACTGTGATTGCTGACCATGGCATTCTGGATAACTGCAAATATGCATTAACTGTTGTAGCATAAACCATTATGCAGGAGATGAAGGACACAGCACATTCCTTTGCAAGTAGGAAGGGGCAGGAAATAACATAGAAAGCTACTACTAGTTGAGTCACAGACAAAAATCATTCCACTCATGAGAAAGCAACCCTTTGGTGAAAACACACGTTACCTGGGTTTACTAAGATTCTGCCAGAAATGTGAAATCATCCACTGAATGCAGCTATACACAATTTTCTATACAAATTTTCTATGGTGTTCAGAGCTTCTTGGCATCCTAGTTTTGGTTCAAGCTCATTCCTAATTGATTACATTGTAATGAAGGGTACAGGAAGGGAGCAGGAAGAAGAAGAAAGCTCAAAATTGCCTTCCAGGCATAAAATGTGTTTTGATTTACAGTTAATGAAACTTTTTTATTATCCAAATTACACCTTAGTATCGTGGCTGGATTTGCTCTGGAATGAGGTTATCACACACATATGTCCCATTGGTCTCCATCTCAGCAGCTGGGGTGGGTTTATTTTGGCTGGCTGGAAACAATGTCAGTGGTTCCCTTTTTATTCAAAGCAGCATTTGGCACACTTGCAGAGTGCTTAATGGTCTGTGTTCAGAGGAAAGGAACTTGTCACAAATTGGAAAAATATTTTTTTAATCTTAGATATGTAGATGTAGATTTATATGTGCATATATACACATGCTGTCTATATACATATGTATTTATATACACATGCTACATATATATATATATATATATATCTGTATGTACACATATACATTTCAGAAGCTATTGAACTTCTAAATTTAAGAATTCCTTCTTTTCTTAAGACTAAAATTGCTTTATCCAGCATTCAACCCGTCAGACTTCTCCTCTTTTCATCTCCCAGTGAACAGCAGTAAGAACCAATCCTAACAAACCTTAATTGTGGATGTTTTTGAAAGGCAGCTCCAGTGTAGTAGTAATTTGCCAAGGAGATTTTAGCAATGTCTCATTTTAGTTACTGAGTAGATGTAACAGCAGCTTTTGCCAGATGAATCATGACTGAAACTCAAGAGCTTTGGTTTGGTCCTGCTCAGCCTGCAGGAGTCCAAATATACATCTGGGGGCCACTGAAACCACAGGAAGCTTTGCTGTTGACTTTGTCTGTTGGTTTCAGAATTTGCATCAGGTCCCCAAGATGTTTGGGCTCCCCCTTCCCCCTTGGCCCCACCTGACCTCCATCTTTGGAAGGACCCATCACAGTCCCAGGTCCTGTTACAGAGGTGCACTTACCCCAT
This sequence comes from Oenanthe melanoleuca, assembly GCF_029582105.1. Classification (NCBI taxonomy): domain Eukaryota; kingdom Metazoa; phylum Chordata; class Aves; order Passeriformes; family Muscicapidae; genus Oenanthe; species Oenanthe melanoleuca. Next base: position 62,072,580 of record NC_079334.1, read on the forward strand.
AAACTGGAGCTCAAACATTGGGGCTTAGTGGTTTTTAGTGGATGAGTTTCTGAAGCCTTACACCATTTCCAGCTTCAGCTGAAAATGTGTTTGTTAGGTGCATCCTGGCTCCAGCTGCCTGAAGTTGTTTCACATTCACAAATGTCCCTCCACAGACAGCTCTTACCCAGACAGAATGCAAACAGATCAGCACAGCATGGCCTCCTCACATGGGATATTCCAGATGGGAATGCCATTGGGGTTTTTTCCAGTTTACTATAAATGTCATTAATGCAAAACAATATTTTAGGTACAGGTTAAAAACATTAGGCTGAAATGAGTTAAAATTAGAGTAACTTTGTTAGATTAAATTCAAGATATACTTGACAAATCTTTGGGTTTGTCAAACTTCATAATCTTCAAATAGTTTAATTACTTCCTCCTTAATCTCATAATTCTTTCCTTTTTGATTAATTGGTAAAACACAGATTTTTATACTCTCTAGGTCTGATAGTGATGAATTCTTCCTTTGTAATTTGATCTTGTCATATTATATTTAAATACTTCAGAACAGCCAATAGACTTGTCCTAAACAATTATCATAAAAATCTTTCCTCTTCATATTTCTGTTTTTTCTTCCCAAACAAGATCCCACAGACTTGCCTACCTAACTTTCTAACACACAAACAGAGTACAAAAACCACAGATGTCTGATAATCTCTAACAGTATGATTATTTAAATTTAAATTAAAGGAGAACTTATTTTGAGAAAGCTTTCTTGCAGTCATATATTTTCATTAGCTTAGTCCCTGCTTTCTTTGAATCTCAGTTTCTCTCTCCTTGAGAATGATTTACTATATTGCTTAGAGAGACTGAAGCTGTGTGTGCTGAATTAATCAAGCACTATTTTAAACCAGTGTCATATGCAATACAATATTTTTCAACCATTTGCAATTCATGCTTCTTGCTGTGTTAGATTTTAAAAATATATATTTCTGTTCACATTTTCTATGTCCAACTTCATCCTAAAATTCAGGGAGAGCAATCATATTTTTGCTTCCATTCATCAAGTTATTCCTGCTATTTTTCACTTATGGACTATATTATTCTCACTTGGAATATAAATTTCAAGCAGAAATTTTTCATGTAGACTAAGGAATTACACAACAGATTGTAAAATGCAGTTCCAAATCTAATCCAAATTGCTATGGCTTTTGCCTCTGCTTAATTACCTGTACTAAAAATGATTTATAAAGGAGTTTAATGCTGTACCTCAACAACTTCTGTCTGGAATTTGTACTCTCATGCTGTGTTGTAAATTTATAGAAGGTGATCTGCCTTTAGCCTTCCTTGGGGGCTACTTGCTCAGTACTTGATATGATATTCAGTTTATTCTTTGTGCTTTCTGAAGACAGCAATTGTGATCAATAGGAGGAAAATCCTGATGGCTTTTGAAAATTCTTGTGGCACTCTGGGAAATTATTTTTTACACAAAACTTGTGGCTGCCCCTTTTGTTTTGTGTTAACTCTCTTCCATTTTTTTCGGTGTTAAATTTTTTTGTGGTAAAGCTGAGAAATCTGTCTGGGATTTTTTTTTTTTAATTGGTGTTCTATTAAATGACAAAACTGGTTTCTAGCAAAGGAGAGAAAGTTTCAATGGAATTTAATACACAAGTATGTTGATACTGAAACACTTGTACCTGTGCAAGATGATTGACCAAGGGACCAAGAGCAGACCAGGGAGTGACATCAGAGCTTTTGGATAATTTATCAGAGACCAGAAATGGGCATTTGATGGGGTCCAACCCCATACCTGTGGTCAAAGATACAGTGCACATAAACTGTGCTTTAGGAAGTGAGTTTACCACATGGAGAAACATTATTTTAAAATAAATTTTAATTTCACTTTATGTCCAGGAACGAGGAGATTCTGTATTTATCATCTTAACCTTACTATGTGCCTTTCTTCTAAGTAAAGCTTTACTGAATCCTCCTTACTGAAGAAACAGCAGCAATCCTAGCTCTGAGCTGAGACATTGGGAAGAAAGGCTCACACTCCAGTATCTTTGCTATATCCATATTATAAACAAAGGAATAATATATCTTAGGATAAATGTCATTTTAATAAAAAGCACTGGTGGGATACTTTATAAGGTATTGCTCTTTTCTAACCACAGCTAGTAAAATTACCATACCTAACTCACCATGAATGGCATTTTTAATCCAGAAGTACTCCCAGTAATCTGCAAGGGAATCTGCAATGTGAATACCATTGTCATGATCTGGATCCAATCTGTTTTGTTGAACAGTATAGAAAATTAATATATCCTAGACAAAAGGAGAAAATGTGGCACTATTACTTTACTTTGTGTGCCTGAGGACTGAAATATCCATTTATTTGTTTTTTAATAACTGACTCATGCTATGGTTGAGTTTTGGGTCTCAAATAACTCTTCTAATATTTTTCCTAACATCATGGCATTTCTGGCATGTCCATGGTAAAATAAATCTCCCTTACTTAGAGGAATCCTTTGAAAAACAATATTTGAATAGATTTTCTCTTGCTGAAGACAGCTGTCACTTTTGCTTCACTTATCTCCTGGGTATCCAGGGTTGGAAAGGTCTTTTGAATTTATTTTATCATTCTATATTTGTTGCTCATATGGTAGACATTTGCTGACTCTATGGCATATGTGTTGTGCAAACCCCTGTGGCCAGAGTGTTTTGAACAGCCATGAGCTGTAATTCCAAACATATTAAGAGATTAAAATAATTGCATAGTTTACTTTTACAAGCTTTCCACAACAAATACAGCCACCCACTTCTGTAGTAAGAGAAAACGAAGTGGCGACAAGGTCTACGCTATTTTCCAAGGTTAGCTGTGAAATGACTTTCTTAAACTGCATAAATTCAAATAATGGCCTTGCTGCCCTTGCACACCCAAGCTTTCCAGTAGGGCTGGTAATTACATAAATAAATTATTTCTGATCTTCACTTACAGCTCTTTTTAATAACATTGTCAGGAAGCACAGGAGTCTGAGTTGCTACTGCCTGTCAGAAAAGCCCATAAATACTTTAGTGGTGCATGATCAGGGCTACTCTTCTCTGTAGTGTGCTGGACCAGGCTTTGGCTTGGTTTTGATCCATGCCTTCACCAGACAATGCTTAGACAGTGTCCAGACCTATTTCTTCAGGGGAATGTGGATGTGAGTCAGTGTCCCCCTTTCTTTGTTGCTTTTCTTTCTTTGTTTTTTGTGCAAAAGTTCTTGTACCCGCATGTCAAAACAGTCTGCACCTGTAAGATCATTATCTTATTGAGACTATTACTGGTCATCCCCTGGACACAGGATAGATGGAATACAGATCACAATGAATAAAAACTCATGAAATACAACCATGCCACTGCCAAAGAGACCTGCAGCATAGGAGAACAAAAAGATAATGTCCAATGTCCTCAGGAAGTGGAAAGCTCCTTTCTGACTGGAATCTCCATCAATGTGACCAATATCATGTGCCACCACTTCTCAAAGCCAGAGGAATAGTCATGGCAAATTTCTTTCTGTGGTCGTTCCTGTGCATCTGTTTTACAGACTAATTACATATAAAATGCAACATTATACCCAGATATAAAAGCATTCAAGTAATGCATGTTTATATGACTGAGAGTTACATTCTGCATCTGGAGAGAGATCTGGGAGCTCTGGGGATTTGGCTTCCAGGATATGAGAGTCAGGGCCACGGCAGGAATTTTGACTCCCATCCGCTTGGAAAGCCAGGTCCTACAATAATTTGCATGTCAACACAAGGAAAAAACACAGTTATGTCTGATATATGCATGTATAGTACCTACATCCTTTCATCATAGTGGCCTCATGTCCACAGTGTTTATCTATAAATAAATAAATATATATGTACATAATCTATTATTCCACATAAATAACAGCGGAGTAATACTTTGGTATAAAGCTTGATCCCTTTTTATCTCTTCTTTTCCTAATTTAATCTAATCTGAAATTCTTCTTAGAGTAAGAGTAAACTTTGTCCTTTGAATATGAACTATCTAAGAAAAGTACAAAGTACCTGACTCTTATTACAAATGAAGGAAAAAATCTCACAAGAAAAATTTTTCCTGTGAGATTTCTAATAATTCCTTCTTGCAGTAAGGTGGGCACTGTTCCAAACAGCACATTCTTTTTTTATATATATACACATATATAAATTTGAAGTACTTCAGCTTCTGCTAAAAACCTGAAATTACAGAGATTTGCAAGGGAGTGCATTCCTGTGACATATCATAAGTCACAGGAGAGAAATATCTATGCTTTCCATGATCAAGTACCAAAAAATTGTATGCATATTTCCAATAGTTTGAGGGATTGTGAAATGTATTTTAAAAAAATTTTTAAAAAAGAAAAAATGGGGAAGAAATAAAAAAGCTGGATTCGAGCATTATAAATTTTGGACTTGTTTCTGTAATGTTCCCAAAACCACAAGGTTACAATTTCTGGCAAAGAAAGTCCTGGAGCTGGGAGATATCCCTGGAAGCTGGAGGACCATAATTGCAAAGTGTCACTAAATCCTTCCCCTGTTCATACCATGTCCTCCCCCGACATGGCCACTGGCTGACATGTCAGAGACAGGACACAGGACTAGAAAAACATTGAATCCTGACCCTGCATATTTGCTCTTATATAAAAACCATATCCCAAATGACTCAAGGTTTGCAGAGGAATAACTTTGTATGAAATCTTCTTCTCCAAATCGATGCCAGACATTTCATGGCAGATGTTCAAAATACCAAACAGTCCCCCAAATGCTTCAGGAACGTCCAGCTCTGAATTAAAGCACTAACCTGGTCACATTTTTGATATATCTCTGAGTAGAATATCAAATTATTTCTCCTTTCAGCACAATTTTGCATCAACACGTTCAGCTGCAATACTTATCTCCTTGAAGTTATAACTGGGTTGATGCCATCCAGTATAAATATGCTGTTTAGCTTCAGTCATGCTTATAAAATGTTGATGAAAGTTTCTGGCCTTAATGTTAGGGAAGTATTCTAAAGGGAAGTGGTTTTCCAAGTATAAATAAATGCTGATTAAAAAGATATGGAGAAATCCAACTAAATTCAACTTATTTTTCTCTGTTTCTTGCATTATCCATTTCTCTACTTGAAAAGAACACTCAAATTTCAGTTTTTGTCAGAATATATTACATTTTTTAGGGGATTTCTGGTAAGAAGAGAAGGAATTAGGGTGTAAGAAGGAAGTAGTTACTTGTACTTTTTTTAGTTACGTTCTTGACAGAGATTTGGGGAGTTCGTAAGTGGATTCCCATGCAAACTAAATGAGAGGATGTTAATAGAGATTTGCTTTATCTCAAAGGAAAAATAATTTAAAAGAACGAATGGTTTTCATAAAGGCAGAAATAGGTTTTGTAGTCAGAACTAATAAAAGCATCACTGTGTAATTTGGTCAGAGAAGAACATGGTGCAAACACCACCCCACTGCAAGAAGGCTCAAAGCTTCAGTAAATCAGCAACCAGCAGCCACCACCAAGCTAAGGATCTAAATGTGATGAACATATAAGTTCGTAATAACATTCAAATTAATGACATTTGCAAAATGAGGTACATTTGTGAGCCCCTTCCTGGTCCATGCCTGTGATTTGCTTGCATGGTAATCAGAAACTTTCAGGAGCTAAGGGGCAGAGAGAAACCAGCAGACTAAGAAAAAAATAACCAATGGCACAAAACCCCCCCTACTTTTAGAAACCCACCAAACTGATTAGGTTACAGTGATTACTGAATATCCAATTTTAGTCTCCAAAGGGTGCTGAAAGTAACTCCAGAGCTCATTGAAAGACACCTTATTAGCCATGTCTCTAAATATTCCTCACCATTTCCTTCATATTTAGCCACACATTTCTCATTTCACAGTGCTTTCATCCCATAAACTGAGTTTTATGTGAAGGTTTCTGTCTATGTTATTAAGTGACAATCATCTTTTCAAGTTAAATCAGTTTCTGATCTCAGTTCTAGAAAATGGCCTTCTCTTAGACAGACCTGGGCTCCAAGTGAAACAACCATCTCAAATGTGGTGAGAGGAAATAATATTTCAGCAGAACAGAAATAATGTGTGGAAGCTTCAGGAACAGCCTCTAAATCTGACATATATGCCTTTATTTCACCCTTCTCCCTAACAATATTAATGAGACTTAGACTGGTTGGTGACAGTAAAAATGTAAGGTAGCTAAATCACACTGTCTATCATGGTGCTCTCCTCCAGAGAGGTCTGTTGCAGATTCAGAAGGTGTCAAATCTATTCCTCAGATGGTTCTGAGATTTTTCCCTTCATTCTGCAGTTGCTCCTGTCACATCAGTTTTGTTCTGTCCCATTTCTCCTGCTCACTGCTCACCAATACAAACTCTGCTTAACATCTGGGAAAATCCTCCAAACCAATTCCTCAACCTACAGATGCTGGTAGTAGTAGTAATGGCAATAATAATGAAACATTTATGTATATATTACTTCTGTTTCTAAAATACATGAGGCTCTGTGCAAAAACAAATGACACCCAATCAAAATAAATAGGATAAAACCACAATAAATACACTGAATAAAATGCAAAGACATTTGCAGGTGTTAGGACCCAAGGTCACCCAGACACATGTGTTTTAGTTCAGCATAGATTGTAGCAGTCTGCATGGCCACTAATTGAGTTAATCTTATTGCAGCAGTTTCTACAGTAAAATCCAGGCTCTCACACAAGTATGTGTTTATTTTGTACACAAGCATGAACCTAGCAGTGAGTCCATTTGAGCAGGCATATGTTCAATATACCTGGTTTTCATAAATCACAGAATCACAGAATATGCTGAATTGGAAGAGATCTACCAGGATTGTCAAATCCAGCCCCTGGCCCTGCAGAGGACAAACCCAAAAATCACAGCACATGCCAGGGAGCATTGTCCAAATGCTCCCTGAACTCTGGAAGGCTTGCTGCTGTTATTACTTCCCCTGGGAAGCCTTTTCTGTTGACAAAGTTTCATTCCCACTTCTATATTTAGAAGGAACAATAATTTGCCAAAGACAATTAAGCTGATTACCTTAACTTTTGAACTGAGGTGGGATTCTCTGTGCTACTGCTGATGTGTATCTATATATATTTATATCTATATGCAATCTATCTGTATATCTATGTCTATATCCATATCTCCTGGTATTCATATGAGTCTTGATATATTGATAAACCATCAGAATTGGTATAGTGGCATGATACAGGCATGTTGATATGAATATCCACTGGCAGACCAGTGCTGTTGCAACATTCCTCAGCAATCTGTGCCTCTCCTGTTTATCTCTTTACATCTTGTACAGCCACTACCCAGTGTGCTCTCCCCCAAGCTGTGCAACCAACTTTCTTCCCTCAGTGGCAGCCCAGTCCTGGTCACCATGTCAAGAATGCTCTTTTGCTGCATTATTTGGTAGTCTGATGTTTTCCTCTGCTGGTGTGATTAAATAAATAGTCTGCACTCAGATCTCAGCAAAATCCAGTGGGACTATATGTCCAAGTTTCTGGGATATATTTTTTTCAAATATCCACACTACATGATTGTTCTTGCTTCAGCACTTGAAGGGCAGCCATCCAACTCACTTCTGAAAGCAACAATGATGAATAATCTACCAAATATCTTAAATATCTTTTTGCCTCTGTAGTTTTGCATGGATATTATCCGCCCTGGGGAAATGTGCTGTTCCTCAACTCCATGATGGCCCATTTTCATTTCAGATTGCATAGAGCTGTTTTCCTTGGCACTGGGGCTGAGTGCATGAATCATCCCCATCATGCACAGCAGGGCTGTCTGGGACAGGGTGGTTGAATAAATCTCCCAAGTGTTCCTTCTTGCTTTTCCCTTCTTTCATCAAGACCTTTCCATCTCTGCACTGACTGTGGCTTCATGAGCCTGTCTCACATTTCCTTCACAAGTGTGTAGGTGGCATTTAACTCTCCCTAGTTTTAGTCATTTAAATGTTAGTAACTTTGCCTTTACTCATCATCTGGTCTTCCTCTCTAGTCAGCACAGAAACACTGGCAGCTTCAGCAGATTCATTGCACCTAGAAACAGTTACATTGTACATCTGGTTTTAATCCTATTATCTGCTTTGTAAGTCAGGGATTTTTTGACACTTCTTTTCACTTTTTCTATTTCATCAAACTCAGGACTCTTGATTAACTTCTTTGTAGGGTGAACTGCAAATGCTCTGAATTCTTGGAGACCTGGAGAGGGCTGGTCACTCCACCACCTCCCTGGGAAACCATTCTAACATCTAGTAACCCTTTTTGTGAAGTGTTTCTTTCTATTGTCCAACCTATACCTTCCCTGGCACAGCTGAAGACCTCAGATGTCATCTCATCCTGTCACAATTGCCTGGGAGAAGGGCCCAGCCCACACTTGACTGCACTCTCCTGTAGACATTTGGTCTTGTGGAACCTCATGCTGTTGGTCTCAGTCCATCTCTCCAGCTTGTCCACCTTCCAGCACAACGCTCTGACCTAGCTTGGTGTCACCCATGAATTTGCTAATGGTAGACTCAATCCCCTCAACCAGATCATCAATAAAGGTATTAAACAGACCTGGGCCCAACACTGATTCCTGTGGCACACCACCAGTAACCTGATGCCAACTGGATGCAGCACCATTGCAGCTGCACAGAAGTCTCTACTTATGTCTCTTCTTTAATATAAATTCTACAAGATAGAAAAAATACATTTTTTGTTGCATTACTCATCTACTATCATGAGAAACTTCAATTTTTGTGTGCAAAAATAAGACTAAATACAAGAACCACACAACAGAGTTGAATATCATGCTAATCAGTTGCCTTTATAAAACAAATAAAAGACTCATGGAAGTCACTGGACTCTGCCTTTGAAATCAGCTAGCTGTGAATGGTGCCAGCAGAAGGAACAAAATCACTGCAGCTCAGTCCAGTGTCTGACTGATTTCTGAAGCAGAATTTGCCTTTGAGAAGGGTGGAACACCACAGCCATAACTGCTGGATGTGCTTTTCAAATATTTTAATTAATGAGAGTTGAGAATTCAGTTTTGAAATGCAAAAACTGACAGTAAATTAGGACTGGAAAAAATATGGGTGAAAGCATAATAAAATAATAAAGCCTATTTTTGAAAATTTCAAATGACATTGGAATGATTAAATTGCTGGGTGTTTCCACACATGTCTGAATGAGATTATCTCAGAGGTCATGTGTAGCTACTTTGAGGTTATGATGGAATATCTAATGAAGAGGCTAACAGATGAACAAAAAATGTCATATAATTAAAAAAATGCAATTCTTTTAAAGATTAATTAATGTGTCCATTAATTTATAATTCCAGAAGTATTAACAGATAACAAGCAATATTAACACTAATAACAATATTAACAAACCTTTGAACCTTTCACATTGCAGAGTTCTAACCTGGACAGAAAGCAGCTGAGCCCCAAAAACACAACAAAATTCTGGAAATGGTGAGACAGTAACAGGAATTCTGATTTCATGTACTAAAGTTAGGCTTTTATGCCTCTCTGACAAATAAGGGGCAAGGCTCCATCTCATACAGCCCAACACCCTGTGCTTATAAACTAGATTAACATAATTTTTTAGGACATGAGTCATATAACGTACACAAGAGTGCATTATTAATGTTTGACCAACTGAAAATGCAAAAAGCCCATCTGCACTGAAAAACCTGCCTAAAGTGATCTGCTTGCTGTGGCAGGAGAGTGGCCTCTGTCCACCCCTCTAACACCTCTTTTAGGAAGGACTGGCATCAGATGAGACGTTTCACAGTAGGCATGACTAGGTCAAAACCCTTTTAATTATAGTTACTTTTCTGTCCTACAGGAACAGATTTATACATTTTAACAATTATTTACATTATGATTTAAAGTATGCTTGTCTGATATTGAACTTTCTGGTATTCTGCATTTTCTACAGCTGTAGATTTTGGCAATAGTGTTTCTAGTCACATATTCTCTCAGCAGTCATGATGGATGCCTAGGGAAGAATTTAAAGACAGGATGGAAATGGAGGGCTGCTTCTAAAAAGCATTCCTTTAAAACAATTGGTTAACCTCCAGGATTTTTCTGTTTGCAAATTTCTTGTGCAGGAGAAAATATCTTCAAAATGATTAGCCCTTAATGAAGTTTTATTTATTGTCTTTTATCTGGATTTTGAACATATTTTCCTTGAAGGATATTTCACTGACTCTCTTTGCTGAAGAATAAAGGTTTTAATCTTTGTCTTTATAAAATGTATAATCCTGCACACTGTGCCTCTCTGCCCTTGGTCTCTCTGTAACATTTAGTTTCTTTTTTTCCCTCTTAGACCCTTAGTTCTGTTTTGGTTTAGACAAAACCTATATCTAATGCTTCCTCTTCTAGCAGATAGCCCAGTTCCTGAAAAAGGTGAACCACTGTACCCTGTGCAGCTCTTGCAGTGTTATCATAAGCCTTTGCCTTTCCAAATTTCTGCCTGGCCATGTGGAAGTTATTTTGCATTTCTCCCCCATCAGGAGTGCTCTGGGCCTTCCCTTTTCAGCAGCCCCTGGTGGGTGCTCTTGTCCTCTGATGATGCCTGGATCCATCTGTGGAGCTGCAAGCTCAAGCTTTATCAACCTTTCCTTTGATGTCTCTTCATGCACAGGTATAAGCACAGCTTCCTCAGGGAGGGGACTAGATTATTATTAATTTAAAAATTTTCTAAAAGATTTTATTTTTTAAAAGATTTTATTTTTTATTTAATCACCTATGATTAATTAGACAGCTGAAAATGCAAGGGTGTGTCAATACTGGTAAGTCCACCTCGAGCTGATCTTAGTCTGTGCTGCACTTATTAACTGCATTATTTCTCCTCAGTGACAGGTATCATTACACCAGCTCTGTATAAACCATATTGACTAAAGGTACTTTTAGTTTTCTATAATATATTTATCCTTACTATAAAGGAAATATTTCCTAATTTTTGATTATACAACCCTTCATACTTTATAGGAGTGCTTATGGTGTAAGCTAGGAAATAATTGCTCATTTAATGAAGGAATGAACAGCAGCATTGTCAAGTGAAGTTCTACCACTGATATTCACAGTTGAACCCAATACTTCTACCACTTCCACCTGCCTAAAGATTCACTGCAGCAGAAAAAGGATAAAACCAAGATAACAGGCATGTGTGCAAAGAACAAAAAAAAAAAAATTAAGCGTTACAAAATGAGACTCATGTCTGTATGTCATGATTTTGTGTGCTTACAGCAATATATGGGCATAAGTAGAAGATTATATATTTTATTGCAATATTTTATAGCCTAAGGACCCAACAAACACTCAGCCTGCTCACTTCCTCTCCCCCCAAAATGTGTTCTATTATATGGAAAGAATAGTAAATATATAGATCCATTATAAGATCCATGAATTTAGTACAAATTGAACAGACAGATTGCATTTATAGTACAGATGTTCTGTTTATTGGCTAGAAGTCCAATAAAAGCAGCATTTTGAATTTTAAAATATGCAATTTTCATTTTAACTTATACAGAACCAGGTAACTGGGTGCACATGGAAATTAACTTTAAAAGCATTTCTATTTACAAAATCCCTATATACAGAGCACATGCCCAGAACTCTGGTTGTTTTCCATTTCAAATTGCCTATAAAATTGGAAGTATTTCCATAATTTTAAATTGCTCACATAACATAGGAGGGATTGGAATTACAGTTGCTCCTCAAGTTTGTTTTTATAAGCACCTGAATTTGGAACTGATTCAAATGGCATTTGAGTATGCTGTGGGTCAGGCCATGCTGATTTAATTTACAAAATGAATTTATCAAGAAAGGGGGAAATTTAAAGAAGTGGAAAGTATAATGAAATACAAAAATAAATGGCAGAAATCCACTCACCAAATATAGCTGTGAAATAAGTCAACATTAAAGGGCAAAATGTAAGACTGGGCACACTGATGCAAAGATTATGAAAAAGCTGGTGAAAGCATGTGTCTTTCACTTCAGAAATGCACAAAGCCTTGTCAAGTGATCCTTTGAGTAGCTGGAAAGCTGAAAATCATTTTTGCTGAGTATACAAGACATGAGCTGGTCAATAGTGCATAGAATTGTCAGTAAATCATAACATGAGACACACCTTTTGGAGCTGATTCAGACTCAGCATATTGCTAACATTCAATCATTGACAGGACCATTGATGTCAGTGCTTGATGTACTCGGGCATTGCACTTGCACACAAAGAACTTGATGGATTTTTTTTTGTCCAAAGTAATATTTGAGCATATGAAATATTCTGATTTTTAACCTGCTCATAAATTTGAGAAAAAAAAAATTGGAGCATTCATTCACTAATCCACTAATCTATATAGATTATTATAATTTATCTAATTTAGAACTCAAAAGTTGAAACTGGAAATCAAGTGACTGAGTCAGGATGCTCAGTTCTAAAGGTTATTTTGTTAGATAATGTGTGTCAGTCCTTCTTCCAAAAAGTGTAATTGCCCAGATTTTCAGAACTCTGATCTTCCAGTTTGTCTGAAAGCTGGACCCACCTGTTAGATGTCTCACATTTTTCATAAAATCCTAAAGAAGATGCTATGAAATCCAAAAGGAGAAAACTGCCAACCTCTGAATTGCCAGCAGTGCTGGCTTCTAACACCAGCACCCTCTTTCTGTGGGGACCTTGGATTTTTTGCAGCCAAGCTGACCCCTGCCCATCAGCCCAATTGTTGAAAAAAGGCTGCAAACCTTCAAGCTACCTGGATAAAAGTAAAACCACCAATTCTAAGGTTCTGGTTGTATGAGTTTATTTACAGACTAACATAAAATTCAGTTAAAAGCTCCCTGAATGCTGAAAGCAATGTTAAAATAGTGGAATTATGATTATGATATGCTGAATTTTCTAGAGTCCTGATTATTTAAAAAGAACCTCTATCCTTCAATTAAAGCAAAGCAGGTATTTCAACCAATAAACAAGCAAATTCAATCAAGAAATAAGATATTATCAAAGGACAAATAACTGCTTGAAAAAGTGAAAGGCAGAAAGCAACAATCAAGCAAGACCCAAGAAGAATCCAAACTTTAAGAAAATCTCCTTTCAGGTCCATGGCTGCCTTGCAGAGGGTTTCCTGGAACCTTGCTCTCTGTTCAGAGACATGCATGGAAGCAAACAAATCCAAAGAGATCATAGCCCAGTCCTCAGGAGCTGCATTTAATGTAAATATGGCAAGACTTAGAACATGTTTATCTATGGAAGTATTTGTCAAAAATGTCTTCATTGTGTTGTGAGATAGAAGTAAAGGAGTTTCCTCCAACACACATTAAAATACAGTGATTTTATCACACAAGGACATCACTCAATTACTTGAACACAGATGAGCATGTGCCACTCATTTCAGATTACATTTCAAAACACTTGTTCTTAGTAGACACAATCTAAAATAAATAATATTCAGAAATTATTTTGGAATCCTTCTTGAAGAATGAAGCCAGTATAAAGGATTTTCTGAAATAACTGCTCCTTTTAAAATAATATTAATGCCTTTGTAAAAATGTTAGGGATTTTATAGGATGGAGGTTTTCTTGTTTTGGGATTTCTTTGCAATTTTAGTAAGGAAAAATTTAAGGACAAAGTGTACACCAAGGGACTCATGTTGCTGAGCAATCTCCCTTAAGAACAAATGAATAAATAAGCATTGCTGGTGATTGCTGCCTTGCAAAGGTTTTCTTGCAGTTCCATACACTTGGGGTCAAATCCTCCTAAGCATCCTTATCATGGCAGACTGATGTTCAAAGGAATTCAACCTCTGCTGCTGCACCAGAGGAAGCAAATCACCTTCCAGAGGGGCTGCATGTGCTCAGCTGATCTGAGTGTCTGCTGCAGGCTCAGTGATTTATATCCATCCTGGTTTCTCCAGAGCCATTTGAAGGAAGAGAAAAACTGAGGTGGAAAATTGGAAGAAGAGAGAGCTGAAGCTATTGCTGTTGTACACAGCCTGGCTGGTGACACAGTGTGTTCTGTTGAGAGGAAACTGCAGGAGACTGCTCTGCTTACCTTCAAATATTCTGAATATATTCTAACTATAAAAACAGATTTCTCTTCTAACATATTCCTCTACCCTAGTAAAATAGATGTTGTTTGAATTGGCACATTGGTCATCTTACTTGTAAATGCCTCTATCCTGTTTAGGCATTGGCAGACATCTTATGTTTGAATAAAAGGGCTTTAAAAAAAGAGAGAAAGGGAAAGAAGTGGTAGGAGAAAGTAAAGAACTAAGTAAAATAAAAAAATAAATGTCAAGTTTCATTACTGATGATCAGTGGCTTACTGTTACAAGAAACAGCTTTATATATTTATGCCTCAAATAACATATTTTAAAGTACCAAATGTGTAACAAATCAATGTTTGTGTGTCAATACACACACACATATGTTTACACATAGATAAAAATAGTGGTTGATGTATGTTTATATAAATACACACCCAAAATACATATATTTTGCAGTCTGCCTCAACCAAATACATTCCATCCCTATCCATTTTGTGCCACCTTTTCAGAGTCATCACATGCTACTTCTTTAATTAATGTATCTGGAAATTGGAAATGTTGTGGCATTTCAGATTCTAATATTGATGGAATTTGAACAAGCCCTCCATGTTTCACCTCTCCTGTCCAACACAAATGTCCTGGACTTTGGGGTAATTTATACCTCCCTGGATTTTGTATGTGTGAACAATTCCCTGAAATAAGCCATGGTCAGTGTCAGCAGATGATTTCTACTGCATGGATTTAAGTAAGATCCTGAGAAATTATGTGACTTTTTTTTTATTGAATTTTTGAATTTTTATCAAAGTTGGAGAGAATGCATAATGCACATTTCTTCTGAACTGCTACATAACTTAAAATTACCTTTGAAAATATATTTAGGAGAGAGGAATCAAGGAAAAAAACCCCTTCTTCTCAATATATGCAGTTTTAATTTAAACAAAAAAACAGAACATAGCCTGGATGGAATTTTATGGGAGGCATTATGTATTCCAGGACTGTAGAGTGAAACATTCAGAAAAGGCATTTTAATCCTGCAGACTATTATTCTAACACTTAACTCCACTCATTTAAGTATTCACTGAGTGGGCAGTGCTACTCAATTCTAGCAGTGTGTTCAAACTGCTTTTCTAAGAACATGAGTCTGAAATTTAGGAGAAAAAATAGAATGCAGGTGTCAGGTGCCCCAAAGGCACCTCCTTTTACCTTCCTTTTGTCTGAAGTTGGATGAGTTGGATTTCTCACCACCAAGGGCTGGAAATTCACTTCTTATGTTCACAGAGCTTTAGTTTGAGGCAAAACTGAGAACCCAAAGTGAAAGCCATAGAGAGAGGAGCAATTGATTTTACTGCTGTTTGACATAATATAGGTTTTTTTAAGATGTTGAAGTTTATACTATAAAATAACAGACTAATTGATAGCTACAGTCACTCATATAAGCTGAAATCAAGTGGCTGCCAAAGGCTCTGTTGGGTGTGGAGTTCAAGCAGGTTCAACTGATATTAGAGCAGTTTTGAGGCATGAAAGAATTTAACAGTAAAGAGGTATTGTATGAGCTTTGGAGGACTCAAAACCCAATCACACTTGCATTATTGCTGGGGAAGGAA
This sequence comes from Oenanthe melanoleuca, assembly GCF_029582105.1. Classification (NCBI taxonomy): domain Eukaryota; kingdom Metazoa; phylum Chordata; class Aves; order Passeriformes; family Muscicapidae; genus Oenanthe; species Oenanthe melanoleuca. Next base: position 62,088,273 of record NC_079334.1, read on the forward strand.
AAATAGTTCACTGTAGTTTAGGTCAGTCTCTTTTTTATTTCATTTTTAAATCTTTATTTTTACAATTTCATGATTTATTTTTCCAGGTGTTTTCAAAATTCCAGCTTTAAATACAGAAGCTGTAAGAAGCAATGGCAGTTTTTGAAAGAACACTTTGGCATAAGGCCTTGACACTTTATGTTCTGAAACCACACAGAAAAAAGTGAAAAATATTAATTTCCCTGTGCTTTTTCATGTGATGGTTCCCCATATTTTTGATTATTAAAAGTCAGTGAGACTCACACAGGTCATATGTCTCTAATTTAATGATAAACTGAAATCAGGACACTAAAACCAGACAGCTTTTGTCCCTCTCCATGTCTCCATCCTCAATAGAAAAGTGTCCTACCTTAGTCCATTGTACCTTGTTTACCTGGTCAAAAATCACAAACTGTGCCTGGGAGAAATTTCCCTGGTTTATTTTGATATTTAGAGTCCACCTTCATAGCAGAATTTTCCTTATTAAAAAGGCATGATCAAACTTTGTTTTGACAAAACCCTCCCTCCTTGCCTATGCAGGGATGTGCATTGATATCTCAGGGCTCAACAGAAAACCTGTGGAGTTGTAATACTTGAATTATCATGGATTGGTGGATGGAAACAATGACTGTGAAGACAAGAGCTGATTCCTCCTTTTTTCCTGGAGAGGGCAGGATAATCAGTAACATCTGATCATCATGGATGACATCAGCTTTTTGCCCTTTTTAGTGGTTTGTTTTTGTTTGGGGACAGTGTATGACCCTGCTTTTTTTTTTTCCCTCTTAAAAAAACCCACACAGAAATGAATAGAAATTTAATGCAAAACCCACTGCCTATGCACCATTTTCTTTGGAGTTTACACATTCACAATTTTCTCTTAGATAATTTAAAAATATTTGCTATCAGTGTCTGCTCTTGCTCAGACTCTTATTTGTATATGTACTTGGGAAGATGTTTTCAATGACCAGGAGGCATTTAGTGGATCAACTAAACTACATCAACTAAGCTTGAAAAGAGAATGCTGCCTGCTCTCTTAAACTTTGGGAAACATGATACAGGCACTATACTTCCCTTTGACATGCTTGATTCAATTTCAAATGATTCAAACTACAAATGAGATTCTTGCATGCCAAAAATGTACAGGACATCAGTATTATCCCAGACATTCAGCCAGTTGACTACAGCTCATGGATCAGTATAAGCAAGAATACAAACATGTTTTTCAAATTTCTGTTCAACACATGCTGTCAGTAATTTAGAACTGGAGGTGCATAACATTTCTATTTAGTGATCTCTGGGTAATTATCTGCTCTGAGTTTCCCATGTTTGTTTAAGCCAGACCTTTTATCCTAACAATACAACAATGTTCCAATTAGAAAAAAATTACAGCATAGAAAATTATACATAAACAATTCTTTTTATTCTAAAATTCATGAGAGTCACGGATTAATAGATTACAGTGTGAAACATTTTTATATGTGTATTCGACACACTAGATGGAAGAAAAAATGCCATTGTTTTCATAAATGCTGACCTGGAACAAACCATATTCAACTGATGGATTCGTGTTTTGAATTTTCAACTAATGCATCAAAATGAAATCAAGAAAAAGAAAGATAAGTTATGTTTTCTTGCTTGGATCTTTGAAAGTCTATATGTAATTACAATTCCAGCAGAATCTAATCCTACAGAGCAAGAATTTTTTGTCACTTTGTAAAATGTTTTTCCACTGAATAACATCTTAGTCTAGAGGAAAGGTTTTCTTCAATTTTATGCATGGCTAAATGAAGTATCTGAAACCTGAGTGCATGTGCTTGTAAAGTAAAAATTCTTAAAATTTCTTAAGGAGCAATATTTAGACTGTAAAAATTTATTTCAAGTTACCCAAAATTGCAGTTAGTTTTTCTCAAGCAGGTCCCCAAACCACCCAGTGGAGCTCCTCTCTACCATTCTGCTGGAGCCAGAGCACTGCAGCCACAGCCACAGGGATCCTGGGGCCAGAGGAACCTCAGCCTCTTCCACCACTTTGTTTCTGCATCTCTTGGCTTGGAGGAGCAGATCAACACTCCTGATGCTGCTACCAGTTTTACACCCAAGAGTCAGTTATCACTGTCCCAAATAAAAAAATACAAATTGAGTATTAAGACAAGGAGTAGCAGACTCCAGGCCTGCCCCTTCTTTGGAGCATCCTTCCCTGTTTTTCACTTTGAACAAAATAAACTCAGGACTGAAGCATTTTCACAGAACATTCTTATTTTGGTGGAAGAGTGTTTTTTGATGAAAAGCTGCTCTGCTGGAGGGTTTTCTCCCTGTCATCTGTAGTGAAGAGCAAGTTGCTATATCAACACTGAGATACAATCAGGAGCAGGATGGAAAATCCTGACAGACTGCAGGGCCCTGATGTCAGGATATTGTTGTAACCTTTTCATGTGTGCAAGCTCTGCTGAATTTAGAGCCCTTCAGGGAATTCCCACTCTAAGAAATTCAGGGCTGAGATCCTGTCTTACAGATGCCAAGTAATGATTTGTAAAGGTAATGTGAAATGAGAAAAGGAGAGAAAGAGTTAAAATGTACACCTTGTAGCCTCAGCTTAGAGCCTCTTTGTATTCTGTTAAAGACAAAAAATAAACAATTACAGAGAACAGCTGATGGGCAATCAAGTTTTAAAGCCTAATGGGCTCTGCAGACTGTTCCTAGAAATACATTTGGACACACTTTTCAGTCTGGGTACAGACACTGGTGAGAGCATGTGGATAAAATTAAGGAACTTAGAAAATGAGAAGAGAGCAGCTGCTTTGCAGTAGTAGGTACACAAAGATGAACAAAAAATTTTTTATAGAGACCAAAAAAACTTTACTTTTTTATTAACTAGATGAATGAAATAATATAAAAAGCCTAAAGGAATTAAGTGTACAATTGCTATTGACTTCAAGGAAGGTTAAATACTGCTTTCCTTATGTTCTTGGAAAATACTGGCCTTTATTTCCAATTGCTCAATTGCAACTCAATTAACTTAATGCATGGAGAGCAGCCAGTGAGAAAATCAGTCATGTCACCTATGAGAAGCAGTGGAAGATAATTCTGAACATTTATTCCAAAGCCAGTCTTAGCCCCAAGCAAAAGGTAATAATGATCAAATCCTGATGAAAAAATGAGAATTTCAATCCAATAAAAATAGTTTCTGATGGAATATTTTACAAGATATATTCAAAGGATGTTTGAAATCACAAAGCTGTGGAAAACAATGGCAGAAATACCAGTGGCTTTAGCCAGCTGACAATTTCAGTCAAGATCTTTAAGCTGGGGTCCAGGTTAATGAGATATCTTAATCTTTGTGATCATGAGTGATTTAATTATTTGCTAAACCTGAACTCCTTCAATCTCTTTTTCAAATACATAGCTTAGCTTACAACATGCTTTACCAGAGTATGTGTAGGGCAGATGGACAGATGACATTTTCAGTATAATCAAATGAATCAGAACTCAGATTCAATTGAGCTGAAACTTTTTCATTGAGGATGAAGAAAATGAATATCAGCTATATGTTTATATTTCTAAATTTACTACATTTGGCTCAGAAGAAGGGCTTTTATGAGCTTCACAGCCTATCCAAACCCAGAAAATACAGAAAATCTCTCCAAGAAGTTTTTCTAGATGTCACAACATTTTCCACATAATTCCAGAACAGAGTAATTTGATCTTTAAAAAGTTACTGGAATCCTGATAGGAAAAAATTCTGACCAGATTTTCTACTGCTGTAAGTTAACTATCTGCATTGATTTTGCTGACATTCTACCTCTTTGCACCAGCTCTTTCTTAGATTCCTTTATAAAATTCCTTTTCATTTGCACGTGATTTGCCTTTTCCTTATAGGCTCATGAACCAAAATCCTGAAGCATGTTCCAATAAGATTGTATTTCTTGTTTAGAACATACAGATCAGTTCATGATGCAAACTCCCAATTTACAAAGAAAAATTGTAAATAAAATTGTAATTTAGTTGTCTATAGTGTATTTGTTTCTATTCTTATGGCACTACAAAAAGACTCAGATCAAGATGCCTTATTAAAACAATTCTGTTTTCAATAACTAATCATATCAGCTTTATGGTTTGAATAATTTCCCACTTAGTGGGTATTGCTTTATCAGTTAACATAAGAACATGAAACAGCCAGCAAGTAATCACTGAGATTATGGTTTTGATGACAGTGATTGTGTGGATTCACTTCTGCAGAAAATAAAGGAAAATATGAAAAAAGAAATTTACAGGTCTCACCTTGATCTGAGAAAAAAAAATCCTTATGCAGCGCACAGCAAAACCCACCATGGTTTACAGCAACTTCATATGGGAGCACCTAGAGCAGAGGACAGCACACAACCCAGACTTCTGCTGATACCAACCTTTCATCTTAGTATTGGTCACCAACAGGAATTCCTGGGTGAGAATTATATTTCCTAACTGGAAGTTTACACTCCCTATATGTGCAACACGCTTTTCTCACCAGGTTTGGAAATGCCACAATGGTTGAGGTTTAGTTCAAAGCTTTGCTTATGGCTATGCTTTGATTTTGTAAATTTGTTGGTGTGGGTTATTTTTAGGATTTTTTTCCCCATCAGTGATTTTCTATCACAGGTATATTTATTTTTCCAAGAGGTATCAAATCTGGAGTTGTTGGAAGCTTATGGGTGTGGTTATGTAGGGCCCCAGGGAACATGAATTTTGTATCATCTTAAGGACGTCTGAATTACTGAATTATCTGTCTTTACATAGGTGAGTACATGATCCAAGACATGAGGCTAATTTAATTAGGTGTAAATTACAGATGATGAGGTTCCTGTTTGCTTCCTCTTATTCTACAGCTTGTATAAGCAGTTTATACATTTCATTATTCATAAGGCTTTATCAGAAAAACAAAACTAATAGTGAAATGTGACTCTAAGGAGGGAATTGAATTATTCAATCTTAAGAAAATGAGTCTAAAAATTCCTAACAGGCTGATGCACTGACTGGATTTTGAGATATTCAACACTTACATGGTCAAGGTACTGAGCACCTACTTTAACTAAATCTTTCTTGAGAAAGGAGTTGGATCAGATAACTCTAGAGGTCCCTTCTTGCCTAAAATAACTATGCCATTCAGATTTGTCTCTACATTCTGTGATTAGAGGAATTAATTTGCTATGCCACAAAGAAGAATTTACATGTTTCTTTTTTTTTTTTAATCTAAAATACATTTTTGAGTAGTTAATTTCTTTAGACCTACTTGGTTTTATGGAAATGAATGCTTAATTTTGCTTCTGTTTGTTTTTTTTTTTTTAATTCCAGTTTTGGTGGTTAAAAATGATGGCTTCCAGTTTTACATTAGCAAATATAAGGTCCAGAATATAGGGTTGTTTGGTTTTTTTTTTGCAATAGTGCTTTAAAGCAAGTGTCTGGAAAAGAAGGTGTTTTATAACCACTGGAAAATCAACAGTAACACATTTCAGGTTTGTGATAAGCATTACTTGCTCATTAAAGAGAATCAAGGTTAAATCCTTCAGGAAAGGCTGTGGAGCTGTATATTTTTTAAATATCCCTTAATAAAACCACAGAAATGTTCCATGTTTCACAAAATATTTATTGCATGCCATTAGCTGAAAACAACACCATCAAAGCTGTGGGGAAGGGGTATATGAGAACACCAACAGCAATATGAAATTATCTCACTTCCAAGGTTTCCATTTCCAAATCCACTGTAACACGACAAAATTCAGAGAGCAAACCCATCAACGATGAACCAGGGGTTCAAAATTCTTCTTTTCACTCTGGAGCTATGCTAGGTAAAGAGCAGGAGTAAAAGGTTATTAAAAATTTCAGTTGCTTACAATTCTTGTTAAACACAGCTATGGATTACCAGTTACATAATACAACCAAGTGTTTCCTTCAGGCATTTATCATTTTAGCTTGGAAAATATGTGAAAATGTTTCACAAGACTAAAAATTAAAACCAAGTTAAATATCTGAAATATTACTATTACCATGGAATTCTTATAAGTGGCATCAGTTACTAAAAGGATTAGAAATGTAGAAAACTACATTTTTAAAGCTGTTGGTAGCAGTGTCTGTTCTCCAGAAAATCCCATTTTTCATGACATACATTATTTTCTCTTAAGACTGGGTAGGAAGGCATTAAATTCATCCAGTTCCAAGCACCCTGCCACAGGCAGGGCCATCTACTAGAGCAGGTTTCTCAAAGCCCCACTGTGCCCACCTTGAACACTCTCAGGGATGGGACATCCAGAGCTTACCTGACAACCTGTTCCAGTGCCTCACCACCCTAATATCCAATCTGAACCTTCCCTCTTTCAGTTTAAAGCCATTCCTCAACAATAATGGTGGCAATATCCAGTGACAGCTCTAAGTTTTGGGGATTTCCAGTATTTTGGTTTACAACAGTCTACCAGGAAATATTTACTGCTATAGACTGATAACACAGCCCTACTCATTTACTCTTCCTGTTTATAATTTCTGTGAACAGGGCACAAACCACAGAGTCCCATTGTACCAGCTATAAGGCAAGGGGGAATCTTCACAGAAAGCTTTGTGAGGACAGCTGAGGCAAGAGACCCATAGTGTATTTTTTATGGCCTCCTGAAAATTGTAAAAATAGTTTTATTGATGATTATTCTGGCAAAAAAGGACATGATGGTAAAGTCAAATTTCTGGTCTCATAAGGGCTGATTTTCTGAGCTGCACCAGTGGCAGAAAAAGTACAACATTGCCATCTACATTTGAACAGAGTCACTCATGAAATACTATCATCTTTATTCAGCCTTTGGTTCAATGCCTTCATCTTCTCCACTACATCAGAATTCCCTTGGTGATATTTCTTTATAGTTGGGCCATCTCTACACATTGGAAAGACTTCAGTGGGTGCAATATCATGCCCTTCAAGATTTACATTTGTAAGAGTTTAAGATTAAAGGAAACCTATTTAACTAAGTATGTAACTGAAGACAAGCATTTTGAGCACAGCAGGCAGTGTGGGAGGGTAGGAGACTGCAAATGAGTAAGTGATATTGGGAACATTTCTGTTCTTTTCATCTCTCCATTTAGCATAAGAATCACTGATAGAGAGGAAAGAGAAATCATGTCATGTATTGGAAGCTTTCCAGACAAATGAAGGAAAAGTCTAAAACACATTGACTGGAATTAGTGGAAACATGTTGAGTGTAAAGTTCTAAAAGAGTGCAATCCTGGTTGGGAAACATATGTTTGAGGATTCCAGCTTGAGAGTGAGAAAAACACAAGTTGAAACTCACTGGCCCACGTTGCTCTGCAGCAGTGACTTACACCTGTGTGCAATGTGAGTCCAGCACTGCTATCAGCTCCAGTGAGACACTGATAAATGCAGACCTGCTGCTCTGGTTCCCTGAGAGCATCCATGAGCACCAAATCCTGATCCCCTTGGTGCTTAAAGCCCTCTCAGATCATTAACAACTGCAATTACTGAGCCTTGCCCTCCAAACCTTAATGTCATTGCTTGGCCAAATGCTATGGATCTAAATTGTGTAAATTGAACCATTTTTGACCTTCAAGTGAAATTGGCCTGTGCCCAGGTCACTGGCCATGTGGCTCTGCCACTAAGAGGTTTTTCCCTCAGCCTGGAATCAAACCTGCCCAGAATTTCTGTCAAATCAAAAACATGCACAAATTTCCATTCAGATTAGCATCTAGGGAATTTACTATAGGATAACCTTTGAAAATACTGTCTTCTCATATGTTAAGTGAGATGTATTTTGAAATCTTTAAAACAACAGACTGTAGAAGAAAGAAAACAATTTTAAAGATATCAGCAGCTGAATAGGATAAATTCTTTCAATAAAATATTTTGTCAGAGGGGGAAAAAAAAAGAGAATTGTTCCTAGCCTCAAAAAGTGGGTGGATTTGAGAATGAAAGGAAGACAATGGTGGGTTTCAGAGTATTTTTTTTACATGTTAACTTGTCCTTTTTTTCCCAAAAAATTTTTGGTTGCTAACTTATATTCTAAAATCTCAATGCAAAACCAAGTCATACAATTTTTTTCCTTCAACACATGACTTTTTACATATATTATGAAAGGAAAAATTGGTTTTGCATTTTATAGAGTTACATCAACCTCCTCAGCAATTTAAAAAATGTGCTCAAAAACCCAGCTGTTCCTACACTGATTATTCTATTGATACTGTTCACTTCCATTACTTGAACACTGATTCAATCCATCCTACTTTATTACTAAGAAAATTCATTTAAAGGGAAATATGAGTAGTTATTGCTTTTTGCCACCTCAGGTTTACAAGATTTAAACAGTATCCAACACCAAGATTTTCATCATGGTATTGGTATAACTAGTAATTATTTACATGAGTTGAAACCTAGCTGCTAACACAATAAAAAAGGCTACTAAATTGTGTAGGTCTAGCTGAGAAGATTTGGGCCAAATTTTTATTTAGTGTCATTTGATATTGGGCCAAATTTTCATTTAGTCACCTGATACAGCTGTATTGGGTCCAGCACAGTTACATATACCTATTCTCAATAAAAGGGGTATTTTTATAGGACTGTTTCATTGTGTGGAGCTGTCTAACAGGTTCAAAAGTAGACATACATGTTCACACTTATATTTATGTATGCAGGTTGAGCATGGAGCATGAAGTATTGCATTATACAGCACAAATGTGTCATCTCAGTGACAAAACATTGCTGTCAATTATTCATTCAGTGGCATGGAACATCCTTGTTTTTCTTCTCCATGGCTGAGAGAGGCTTGAAACTGTGAGTTCAGATGCAGAAGAAACAAAACACTGGATGCGTTACTGGAATTCCTGTAAGCCATTGCTTTAAACCTTTACTTCAATATTGTTTCACAGTATTGGTTTAAAGCCACAGGCTATTCAATGTCATGTCACATATCATTTGCACTTTGTGTAAGATGATAGAGTGTGGACATGTGTGTGTGTATCCTCTGTAGTTTATAAATCAGATTAAGTTCAGAAGAAGCAAGCATTAATTTCTGATGGCTGGCCTAAATTTAAAAAAACAAAGGAGTATCCAAGAGTGAACACATTCCTGGTGAAAATATCAGTGAGTTATTAAACTATAAATTTAATCTTAAAATTCTATACTACTAGTAATGAATACCAGCTTGTTGTGAGCTTTCTGTACTGTTCTTAAAATTCTGATCAGTAAAATGAACACTTGGAAGTACTGGCACTTGCTGACAATGGAAAACAGAGGTGTTAAATATAAATCACCCTACAATGAAATCATGAAAAGTAAACTAAGATTTTTTTTCTATAAAAACATTATAGAGACATTTTATAACAGAACCAGCTCACAGCGTATAATCACATTTTAACAGCTGTTGCCAAATTAGGTAAAAGCTCTGACAGAAAATTTGTTAATTATGAGATTTAGGCCTCACAGACAGCCTAAATCAGTCAGAAATGGAGAGAAGGATTGATTCGAGATGATCCCATTGTTATTATTTTTATTAAAATAACAAATAGTTTTCACATGCCTCAAGCTTGGGAAAAGCCACGAGACTGCTGCTGGGTAGTACAGGATAGAAATTACTTAAACTGGAAGAGAAAAAAGCAGGACAAAGCATCATTGTTATTTTATATGATGCAGAGAGCTTAAGGAAGACATTTTCTAGGACACTCAAAATCACAGAATCTCTCAGCTCCATGTCCCTGGTTTCTCCCCAGTGAAGTGGCAGAAGTAATTAACTCCTGCAGGCAATTCATTCCCCTCTGCATTAGACCTTTAGTCCCTAAGGGTGGATGCCTTGGGGTGTGGGGGTGCTGAGCCTGCTCCGTGGCACACACTGCCCTGCTGAATGACTGGTGCTGGAGCCCAAACTTGGGAGTTCTGAACTTTCTGTGCTTTCTGAACCCAAGGGAACAAACACTGCCTTTGACTTGAGGCCTTGGAGAAGGCTGCCAAATTTGAGTGATGGAGTTAGAATCACTGGTGTGTAGTTAGAATAGAATGTGTGATTTCACATGGTGAAGGTTTTTTGGGAGTTTTTTAGCATATGGGACAAATGGAAGTTCTTGGGAATTGCCTCTTTCTGTCTTCTTCTTCCTTCTTCTTCTTTGTTTCAGGTGGAGTTTTTGGTTGGACAGTTAGTGCTGCACTGAGGGTCACAGAGGTTTGGTTATTAGGTCAAAAGGATAAATAAAACAGGTGTTACTTCTTTATTGGACTGTTTAGATTTAAGAGACCTTGTAGCTAGCTGAATTCATCTCCATTTTGCTCACTTTTAGCTAGAAGTGCTACTGAACTTTCTGTGCTTTAGATAAGATTTAATAAACAACCAAGTTCAAACACAAGAAAATTCATCTCCTTTGTGTTTTAATCCTGACCCTGAGTGAAGAAAATGAAGATAAGCCACTAATTAAGTGGTGCAGTTAACCCTTTACAAGAGTGGCTCAGGCAGGGCATGAGTTCTGTGCCCCACCACAAACTGGCTTCCAGCCCTTGGAGACATGTCCTGTCCCTTGGTCTAGAATACCATCTCAGGCAATAATCAGATTTTTTCTGCAATATTTTCACCTCTCATGAAATACTCAAGTATGTACTAGTTTAGAGAATTAAATTTGTCTCTCAAGGAAATGTGGCAGTCACCTGCAGTACAGTTATTTTCTCCTCTCTCTCAGATGTTATTTTTAGTCAAGTTTCAACAAGAGCTACACCTCAGTGAGTTTCATTATTTGCAGATTTAGACAGTGAAGGTATGTTTTGTAGGTTCAAATCCCTTAAGTCAAATTTGAATTTGAGTATCTAATCTAATGTCAGAGTGCTCGGTCTGCTGAGTTATTTATTATGAGGGGAAAGTGGTTTGTTTTCTTTTTGAATTGAAGGATTTACTACCTAAGTAATCTTTTTCTTCTCCTAAGGGTTTCCATCTTGACTAGAGGCACTTATTCACTCAAACTTCTGGCTTTTCTGAGTTCTGTTTTCAGGTGCTTACTTCTTGCTCCTTGTGTGGGAAGCTGATTCAGACACTGTGAATTCTACTGAGAGGTCATACATGTAAAATATACCACCTCTAGTACTTAAACACCCTTAATGTGCCCTATTATCTGAATCCCCTAGTTTGTGGCTACTTGTTATGGCCTGTAGGAAACAATAAAACTCTTCTAAGACATTACAATCTTACCTGGGTCCCTAAGGTCTCCTTGGGAATGAAAAGCATCAAATTTTCATTGGAGGATCTGGGTCTTATTCACATCTTGTCTTTGAAAGTACAGCCACAAAAAAGGTGAGTTTGTAGGATGTAGAGCATCCACCCTCCCCACCCCCTATTTTATGCGTGACTCTGAGAGTTGGGGGTTTTTCCTGAAATTAATAATTAATCTATTATTTGACAATACCTATAGTAATCCAAATCCATTGTATTACTCTCTAGAAGAATAGATGATGTGACCCAGATATTACAAGATGTCTTTCTTTCCTGTGGAAACAGCTGTATTTTGCATGGAATATGAAAGTACAAATTAGGTCAAAACAAAGGAGAGCAAATTTTTTTTACAGTTATAGAACACACCTGAAAAAAATAGCTCTGGGTTCTATTTCTTTTTCTAGTTAAAAATTCCTTGGTTTATATTAACTAGTTTGTAGAGCAAGAGCTAGAAGTAAACCAGGTCACTGTCTTGGGCCCAGTTAATATTTAATTATTCTACATAAAGTGGAGCAGTTTCAAATGAAAAAAAAAAAAAAAAAAAAAAAAGAGTGGGGTAAGTTAAGTTCAAATTCCTCATAGCTAAAAAGAAAGGCAGCCTTTCTACCTTCCTCATGTGTCCTAACCCCTGGGCTATGTATTAATAGCAGAACCTGGGAATGCAAAATCTTCATCAATACTTTTTGCAGAATCTTATATTCCAAGTACATTGAAGAGCACCCAGTGGATTGGGCAGGAGGTTTTTGTGTGTGCACTTGGACATGGGAGAGATGAGAGGACCAATGAAGTTGGGGCAGATTCTTAGGGAGACCTGAAGATGATTGTAAAATATCATGCTAAACAAAGGAAATGGACTTACAGTACTTACAAATTTAGGAGTAGCTGAAAAGATGGTCCATGAAAAATGCAATTTTCATTTTTGTGTATAAAGATGCAGACATATAAATCTCTTCATGAATACAACCAAGGAAAACTGATCAGACTGAGCACCTAAGCAACTTAGCAAAATGGTTATGAAGCTCCCAAATCACGGATCTTCTTCTGGAAACATCTTTCTTAGGCCCTTTATTTAGGACAGTTTGGCAGCACCAGGAATTAAAGTCAAATTGTTTTGATCTGTGTCTAGTGTATTAGCTATAACAGCAGCCTGTTCTCAGAGCCTGAAGTTCACAAATGAAGGTATAAATCAGCAGTGAGCCACTGGACATTTGCCAGTGTAAACCAGAGCTCAATGTAAGACAGAAGAGAATCAGGCAGTAAAAAGTGTCTTTCTTCTCTCCATTTTTCCATTTTTATCTCTTCAACTTTAATCCTCTTTGAAGGTATATGAAAACAATTATATTATCTTTGTAGAAGAAAAAAAGAGAAGGCTTATTCTGGCACCTCAGTGCTTTATTATTTCACTATATTTCTCTAGATAAGAAAATCTGATTTTTTACCATTAGCACCAGCGCTAACAGAGAAATGTTTAAAACACATTTTCCTTCCAAGAAGAAATGTCAGAACTTTTTAGACCTTTTCTTTCTCCTTTCTGATGGTTCTGCTTATATTATACTGCTTCACTTATTCCTGGTGGCATGACTTAGAGAACCCCATGTGTGTTATGACTACCCAACATGTGTTCTGCTTCTCTGTCCTCCAAATTAGTATTTAGAAACTCTTATATGTTGTCTGCTATATTGGATGAATTGGATTAGCCACCTGATTAAAGACTGTTTTGCAGGTTCATGCTATATGATAAAGAAAAAAATTCTAAAAGAGGAAATATAAATTTTTATTCTTAACAGTTCTGATTTTTTTGCACATAGATGTGTGTATGTAAATTGAAGAAAATCTGTGGGAACTGGTGCTATTCTCCATGGGCAAGAAAATCTGGGAGATGGTGTAGTTGAAGCTTTCAGTATTAAGAAAGGGAGTGAAAATATAAAGCAACCTCAAAGGGTGGGCTTTTGTTTTTACTACTTAAAGGGGAAAACTAAAGGACTAAATTGAAATATTAGGTAAGAATGAGCAAACAGGGATTTGGGCAGGGTTGCTTCACTCTCAGAGAAGGAGACATATGGAATAAGTTACTAGTGAAGGTAACTGAAGTACAGTCTCACAGAGATAAAGGGATACCTAAATCTGTTTCTGGAAGGGAGGATTGAAGAATAGGGTGAAAAAAGCAAGTAGGGTGGATTAAGCTAAACTGTGCCAGGACAGGCATGTCAGCACATATGAACCTTTTCTCTCTCTGCAATTCTGCTCTTTTTATTTGCTTTTTTTGCTTTATCAGCTCATAATATCAACCTCATAATGTCATTTTAACTCTTGCACAACTATGAAATTCCTCTGTGCTGTTCAATCCCCAGTGCATCAGTGAATTCTGCCTGGAGCATTCAGACACTCAGGACCAGTATAATGATGTGTTCGTGGTATGCAAGAAGTGTGAAGCAAGTGACAGACAACTGAAGTGAGATTCTTCTCACCTAAATACAGTATAAGCATGCTGAACAGATGCTCTCTTTACAGCAACTGGTCAGAAAAAGGAATATCTTAGCAATCCATCTGAAGTATTTCAGTAGATGCAGAGAATTTCTGTTTCTCTTCACTGAATATAAATAGAGGGTAGGAAAATTAACACAGAAATCCAAATCTCAGAGGCTAACATTTCACATGAATTGTCACCACTATCAATGCTGTGTCAAGAGGCAAATAAATTTCTATCTGAATTATCTAAGGCCATTTCAGTAACTCTGATAGGGACTGAGATTCACAGACACCTGAGCAAAAGGACGTGCCTTGAAGCCAGCCCAGGAATTCAGCATAAAGCTGCTCCAGCTTAGAAACAGAGTCTGATGATTTTGGTGTAAGTCTGTTATAATATCTCTATTTGGTTTAGAGAAAATAATTTCTCTGGGTAACACTCCATTGGGATGTGTAGATGTAACTTGCAACAGAAGTGACAAGTTTTCACCAGAACTGGGTGATGCAAAGGAATGGATAATGAAATCCAGGCTGGCTAAAGCCTTGAGCAGCCTGGTCTGGGGGGACCTGCCCTTGCCTATGTCAGGCAGGTCGGGACTCCATGATCTTCAAGGTCCATTTCAACCCCTTAACACTCTATGATTCCATGAAATAGTGCCTGATGCTCTCCCATTATTATTTTTGAAGCAGTTTGACTTTATACAAAACCCTTAAATATCCCAGAGGGGGATTATAGTCACCTGGGTGGGTCACACAGCCAGAGCATGGGGCATATGGACACAGAACTAGAGAAGAGAAGGAGAAATCCTTCTTGCAACAACACATTCATCTGTGGATAGAACCAACTTCAAAGGGAGAATTGTCTCAGATGTTTATCAGGTCATTTTTATGTCTGAACTAGTTATCCTCAGGGTTGCAGGAATTACAGATCATGAATCCTTCAAGACATCTCATTTTCAATGTTGAAGAGACCTCTCCAGGGAAGTGTTGGAAATCCCTATTATAGATCAGATGGAGGAGGAAACTGAGCCTTTCTTTTTCAGATTCCAAGGGTAGACTTACACACTGGACACCTGAGTTACAGATAAGGGAATAAAATGAACCCATCCTAAACACGTCCAAATATTTTCTATATTTTGCATTCAGGTGAAAGTGCTTGGGATCAAAAACCTAGATATAGACATGCTTATTTGAGGGGATTTTTGTAATCAATAGATGCTTTTTCTGAAAATTAAATACTGGTGTGAACAATAAACTGTAGGTCTTTAGAACAAACCTAATCTTGTAAAAACTGTGATGGCATGAATGATGTTAATGGGAATTCTGTGGGTAACGTTGTTAACCGAGCACCATAAAAAACTGTGCATGAAGCAAAACTTAGTTTAATTGAGGATCTTATCACTCTCCTTTTTCTACTGCTATTTCCCTCTCCTTTCATGAGAAAAACAAAAGAAAAAATTTCTAGCAAAAATATGATGGAAAATTATCAACCTATTTTATAATATAATGAAGTATATAACTTCTAAGTTGTTTGTATCCCCTACTGCAATTTTTATAATTCTATTTACTGTATTAAATTGCTACACATGAAGACCTTTAAATGTTTCTTTAAAATACCACTGAAATCACTGCAATATTATGGATGAATTTCAAACAGATTTGTGACAATTAAGATTGTCATCCAAATATCTTTCACCTCAAAATCCTGCTGGATCACACATGTAGTTTTGCTACTTTTTTTAGGGGCCTGTTTTGATTTAACATGTGCCACTGTGTTCTTTCATTGTTTGGAGAAACTAATGAATGGTATGAAATTATTATATTCTGTCATTTTTCTTACTCTTCCCATATTCTGTTGTGCAATCACTGCCATGCTCTTGCTAAGAACCTTGGCTGCATTCCACTCTGAGTTCTTTCTTAATGACTTCATCTGTAGGACTACAAAGATTCATAATCAGTTCCTATCCAAGCCCTGAAATTAATTTTGTGGAAATCCATCTCTGTATGTTACAATGCTGACTATTGAAGCAATCTTGAAAGCAGACACCATGTGGGGGGAAAGGAAGGAGGGGAGCAGGGAGAGTAAAAAAGAAAAGAACGAAAACTTTGGCCCCAGCTCACAGAAATCAAGCTGTGTTCTGTGACACTCAAAAAAAAAGAGGGTGGTCCCCTCCCCACCACAAGTCACGCAACAGAGCAGATACCCTCACCAAGCTGCTGTCTGTGCAGTTCTCTGTTTCCTCACCTCAGAGGAGAGAAAAGATGCCTCTCTTAAGAGTATGAACAGGTGAAAAGGTTTCTATCCAAACAGAATCTCTGAAGGCTACCACAAACTTAAATGTCTACTGGGATGTCTCAGTGATTTTAATGTCAAACTTTGATACCTTGTTCAGTCAATAGAGAGTTCTGAAAAGTCTTAAATTAGGTACATATAGTAAATTTTCAAACTCTTTCACCTCTACCAGGCAGTATCTCAAGACTCTGAATAGGCTGTGTCAAAACTTGTGTGTGTCTTAGCAATCACAGCCAAACATCTGAATATGCTGAATAGATATTCAGCAGTGCTTTACAAGACATAAGTGGAGATTTGATCTTCTTTCTGTATTTTCTTACATTATTAGAATTAGTATTAGAAAATCATCTGGAAGTGCCTCTGTGCAAGATTTTTATCATTGCAAAGGAATTTTGAGTAACAGCCATTTGGGTAACAATGATTCTTGTTAATCCATGACTTCTACATCTGCACAGACAAACAGGGCATGTTAAAGAGCACAAGCTGCAAGTCAATATTCATGAGCATGAGAATGATGCCTTGGTCAACTGAGGCTTAACATAAACTGAGATACTCAGATTTTCACATTAGTACTGGATGAAAACACTGATGTGCAAATGGTACTGAAAACAAAAATGGAGGGACAGCCATGGAAGCCTATTTAATTTAAGGTGCTGTTTTTACCTCCAGGATTGCTGTATACACAGTAGTCTGCATGTGGCTCCCTGCACACTTCTCTGATTATTTCTCCCCTTGGTGTTGACACTGTGAGTCTGTGTTTGGCAAAAACTCACGGCCAAATGTCAATCTTCTTATAAACACATGCATGCAAGTATAGAGATGAACAACTGGATTTAGCTTATTACCTTATTGACTTGGAATTGTGGGCTCAGGACACAGACAAGGGCTTGCTGTAGCAATGCTACAAAGGACAGCATTTTCCAACTCTGCTCCTTTCCATAGCTAAAATGAGCAATGGATTCAAGGCAAAAAATATGTTGTCATTCACAGCAAAGGTCTCAGTCAGCCAGAAAACATTCAGTGTCAGAGAAATTGCAGTTTACCTAAGAAATAATATCATCAAATTTTAATACAGAATGATCATGTCTTTGTAAAAACTTCATTCCTCATGAAACTGTGCCAGATACTGACATTGTCTGCTGGTGTCCGACTGACTCACTGCAGCAGTAATAAATGGGGCACTGTATGTCTCAGCTCCCTAGCTGAGATATGGCATTAACTCTTGACCTTCAAATGAAAAGAAAACTCAGTATCTCCTGTTACTATTATAAATGTTGACTTTAGTGTTCATTATTAAAGAACACATTTCAGTCTCATTCCACACTGCATCATGCTATGCACGGATCTATAGCAGTTTTCACTGGTACTGTTTCTTTTCACTTTGTCTGCATCTGATAAGCCAGAAACCTTGGGGACTGAACCCAAACACAAGCATTACTGAAGAAACAGGCCTGGGAGTTTTTCTGCTTCATCTCATGACACCATGCTTGTGTAATGCTATGGAGTAATACAGCCTTCATTTTATGGCATATGAAAATATGAATACACTTCATTATCTTCGTATATTCCATATACAGGGTATGCATAAACCCTACATGGAAGTTACACATTGGTTGGTATGTCTTAGGCCTTCTTCTGGGCTACTTCATAATGAGGAGGAACTGCTGTAGTTTCCAGTGATGGACTTCAGCTCAAATCACAGAAAATTTGGCTTTTCTTATCCACAATCCCTTATATTACTCTCTAACACATAACCAAAAATATGGTTATTAGTTATAGCAGTTAGAGGCAAAACATTGCGTATTTCTTTCAAAAGCACCCACTCTGAAATTTGGAGAAGAAAATTAGATCAGCCCCTGTTACCTTGTTGAAGAGCATTAGCAGTTTAATCCATGAATTGCACAATTACAGGCACTATTGTGGGAAGTCTGTTTTTTAGCCTTCCTATCCTGACAGACAACAAGGATATTAATTTTCTTATGAGGCGAATGGATGTAAAAATTTGGAATTGAAAGGATGTGTTCCAGCAACAAACTTGAAAATGTTAATTTTTCAGTTTAGAATTACATTTTTCTGAATGACTTTATCATGGATAGCAAGGACTGTCTCACTGTTGACTTGTGACTGCTCTCCTTGGTGGCACTGCAGAGAAAGAGGCTAGAGTAGCTACAGGATTATTACATATTTAAATTAAACCCAAGTTTTTGTTGTCTCTTAACCATTGCCATTAGAGAAGATTAACCTGAATACAATCTGGTTTTTGCTGAACAAATCTTTGAATGATCATTGCTGAACTTCTCAGCCAAGGCCAGACTTTGAATACTTTGATCATCTCCCTGTTGCAGGTGGAACTCCAGAAGAGCCTATGAAACACACAGATCAATACTACACTGTCCCCAAAGGGATATCCTTAACATGCCCAGATTGAACAGGGTGAAAATTTAGCCATGAGAATACACTCATTTTGCTGTGGCACACTCATCTTGGTACCCCAAAAGCCAATCCTTGTTTACTAATCAGGATGGAAATGCAACATGCATAAAGGTGACCTTTTCTATAATATACATTTACTTATTTTCCTTCCTAAGGATATAGGGATTATTCCAGGTCTTTATGCTTCTTTGTAACTGATAGATGGGAGCCACACCAGACACAGCACTAGGGCTGGGACACAGAAATGCATCCAGGCTGAAATAAGCTGACAGTGATCCTGGAGAGGCAAATCCTTAGAACCATATTCTTATATCATTCTTATACATCTCTGGGAGAATTTCTATGCAACCAGCATTGCCCATGTTTGGGTTCTTTTCCTGTGCATGCTTGAAAAAAAATGACAACACACAAGCAGAAATTTATCAGTGTCACTGAGCAAGATTGCTGCCCTTCTAACCAGGGATAAATCCTGCTAATGTCAGAGGGCTGATGGATGCCTTCAACAGCAGTAAAGAATTCACAGCCTTGCCCACAGAAATAGGCTCTTAAATCAGAGCATGTTCTTATCTTTGAAGCCTGAGCAGCCATTGACTCTGAGGCTATTCCTGATCATCAGCTGAGCTATCTGGGTCTGCAGTTAGCCCTCACAAGTACAATTCTCAGGAGTACTTCCCCTGCTGTCATCAAACCCGTCACAGATTGCTCCTGTGGCCTTTATATGGCCATGGAGCTGGTAATTGCTCTCCTGCTGACTGCAGAGGCATGGGCGAGGATTGCTCCAGTATGACAGAGCTCAGCAGGACACTGCTCAGCTACAGCACTGAACACCAAAGCCAAAGCATTCCCTGACAGAGATTTTCTTGCCAGTGCATGAAGACCACAGCTGGCCTGTCAGTCTGTTCACCTGAGCCCCCACCTGCTTCCTTACACTTGCCTCTGCCATTAATTCCTTAGTGAGGGGAATAATGTTCTTCCTCTCTTTATACAGCTAATTGCAGGGCTTTAAACACCACACAAATTCAAATGGTGAATGTGGGTGACAATTTGTGAATATATTGCTCTCCAGCACAACCACTGAGAGCAAAATCGTGGTAACTTGAATCTGTCACACAGCACAGAGAAAAGGGTGCTCATTTTTCCATCATTGTACCTTTGCATGAACTTTACAGATTTAAAATGTCAGCCTTCAGAGTTATGTCCTCTGCAGAAACCTTTCAATGTGTAATTTCACCTTTGCAAATACAGTTTGGGAGTTGTGAACCAGGGTCACTTTATTCTGCTGAGTACAGCTGAAAACCATAACCAAGTATTGGAGAGTTACTGCAGTCTTGCTCAATTATTTTGTATTTCTTGCAGCAAAGCCTAGTGAATCATGCAAAACACATTGTTTTGTTTTGCTTTGGAAGACACAGTTCTTGCTGAATGATGTGTGCATAAAATATGTTGGAAATCAGTTTTTGCTCCACAATGGGACCCCATGTTTGATGGGAGCTTCTAGGGGGTGCACTAATACTCATAACAAATAGCAGGAACAAACCCAGAACACAAGTTTGGCTACACCACGGGTTGTAGAGTCACAAAAATATCTCAAGGGAGATTAAATACCTTCATGCATGTTCAGCTCTTTATTCAGTCCTGTCACTGTGAGTTAATGACTCTTTCAATTAGGAATTGGACTGAGTCCACCAATTCATGTCAAAATACAATCTCCACATAATAATGGAGACAACCAAATGGGCATGAGCTATTGCCTGATTTGTAACTGTTAAGACAGAGATGAAGAGTCAGCATGCCCTTCATTCCAGTTTGAAGGGTCTCATATATAAAAATGGAGATAAAAGAAATAACCTAGTGGGTCCAGGTTTTTTTCTTCTGAAGGGTTTTGTTTTTCTAATAGCTAAAACAATAACCAGCTTCAATTTGCTTTAAAAAAACTCATGCACAATAACCACAAAAAATTGATATGATGGACTCCACAATGATTAATAAGCATTCAATATTTGTGTGGGGTTTGTTGCATATCACTCTGTTAGGGTGAGCACTTGTTCTAATGAAGTTTAGTTCCCCTGTCATTGTTGACTCTATACTAAAACCATTTAAATTCTGATTTTGAAAATCGTGTTTGCATCACTAATGCCTAGATCTGAATGTTTTCCATATGAGGAAAGAGCAAATACATTAGGATTCTTAGGCTTGGGAAAAAGATGACTGATGGGAGAAATGACAGAGGGCTTTAAGTTATAAACTGTATGCAGAACATGAACAGAGTGAATATTCACTCCAGCCCATAGCACAAGGATTAGCAGACATATAATGAAAGCATTAAGGAGTGAGCTACACACCAAAGCAGAGTATTTTTTTTTTTCACAGAACATGTAATTACATTATAGAGCTCATAACCACAGGATTTCATGGAGGTAAAAAATACACATGGATGTAAAAAGGAACAAATTAATGCAGAGTAAATCAACTGGTGCGACTAAACAAGATTCGCCAGAAAGAAATATGGATCAGGAAGTTCCAAAACCAGTGATTACTGGAAAATTTGCTAGATCAAGACGTTTTGTACATGTGTTTTTTGTTTCTTTCCTCTTTGCCTATATGTCTGCTGCTGCCCACCCTCAGGGAGAAGATGAGAGGTGTGGAGACCTTGGTCTGATAGCCCTTCTCCCCTCTACTCTAAATGTCCCTCATCCATCAAACTCAGGTATCTGCTGTGAAAATGCCTCTGTGAAAGTCCTGTTCATAGTCTGATAGGAGCAACAGACACTTCTGGAGTACAGAAGTTTGGGTTGTTTCAAGCATCTGTATTAGGGAGGAGCAAAATGAGCTGTAAGCACATGTATTTCTGCCCACCAAAAGAAAATGTAGATGTCTGTCTGAAATGAGGGCATCTACTATATTGGTTGGGTCAGATATTTGTGATTCATGTTGCTATGGCTCTATGCAGAAGAAAATAACATTTTTTTCTTCATTTGTGCCTTATTTAATATTCAATCAGTAGAGTAAGTTACTAAAGGAAAAAAAACAACAAGGATCTGTCTCAACATATCACTCTTCATTAAAAGCATCATAAAGAAGAGTTTATAAGCTGACCCAATTTTTATAAAGCATCTACATATGGTCTTCAGTCCCATTGAAATTATTAGATTTAAAAATGTGTTTAAGATCTTTGCTGAACTGGGACCAGAGTGAAATATGGTAGAATGAAAGCCACCAAAGTATCTGAGACATTGAAATATGGTTCAGTTCCATTAATAGCAACTCTCTGTTTCAAGTAGAGCTGATCTGACAAAAGCAAAGCAAAATTACTCCAGTATATAAAAAGGGGTTCCTCTGTGCTGTTAAATTCTGATATAAATTATTAAATCCCACAGAGATTTTTAGATCAAAAGAACTTTGTACTTTCTTTCTGTAGCCCCTTCTACAGAGAAAATAAATTGCCAAATATCCTGCAAGGCAGATGTGAAAATATGATCTTGTAAAGCAATTGTGACTTTCTTGTTTTCATGTTTATTTTTTGTGCTGCATCCAAAAGCTCAATGGATGCACGACATCCAGCTACAGATCTAATGTACAGGAAAAACCTAAGGTGTGCTTCAGGGGCTGCCCCTGTGAATGCAGATCACTGCTTTGGGGTGAACTGGGGAGGTACCAAGAGACACCAACAGACTCAAACTATTCTGTTACTTTTTCTAATTAAAAAGTTAACCATTTCTACATGGTACTCAAAAAAAGCATGCTGCAGTTTTAAATATGCAGTCCTGGATATATGTTGCAGTCCTCAATTTCCCTGAAAACAAATTGATCTGCATGCTTAATTTCTCAGCCACCCAGACATAGGTTTTTTGTTTTTTTTTTTTTTTGTTTTTTTTTTTTTTTTCCCAGAAGAAAAAAGTAAAATCATTCAATCATTAAGGTTGGAAAAGATCTCAAAGACCATGAAATCCAGCCATTAACCCAGCACTGCTGTGTTCACCACTAAACCAAGTCTCCAAGTGCCACATCCACCTACCTTTTGAACAGATCTAGAGATGGCAATCCCCCCAAATCCCTGGGCAGCCTGTTCCAATGCATGACCACTCCTTCAGTTAAGAACTTTTTCCTAATATTCAATCTAAGCATTCTCTGGAGCACCTTCAGGCCCTTCCCTCTTCTCCTGTCACTTGTTACCTGGGAGAAGACAACAACTCCCATCTGGCTGCAACCTCCTTTCAGATATTTGCAGGGAATGGTAAGTTTCCCCCTGAACCTCCTCATTTGGAATATTTTTATTTTTCTGAATTATCAAAATTATTTAAAAAACGCTTTTACACTTTCTGCTTAGTATAAGCCAAGGGTAAAAAAAAAAGATCTACTGACAATTTGAATAGGGACTCAATTGACAACATGGAACTTTGCCTTATTTCTTTTTTCCTAATTCACTCTTGGGGACAGTAAATCTTGTATCCATTTCCCCATTGGAGAGGTAGGAGGTGCCTCTGCCCTCCCCCATTAACCCTCTTGACATAAATCCTGGCTGTCATTCACACTCCTGGGAATGAGGAACTATGGGTCTGGCCCCTCTGTCTGAGGAAGGAGGAGAAACCAGTTTCCTCACTTCCTGTGCCAGTGCTCTAAGTGGTACATTATGACACTAAAAGCCACCTCTGAAATGACTTACTGATCCAATGTCAGCACATTAGGGTTTGTCTCAGATGGATTTAGTGAGAGTCATCATCTTTCTGTGCATTAGATGCACTTTAACAGCCCTTAGGCAGCCAGTCAGAAGCTCAGATGGGGATGAAGCTTTTTGCCTCTCTTGATTAGGTTTAGGTAGAAAGCAAACACAGAGGCACCAGCTCACTTGCCTGGTTGATTCAAGCCAGGATGCCTGATCTGAGATCCTCTGAAGTTTCTAGACATACATAAATATCTTCCAAAAATATTTGTGCCCTTCCAGATTAGAAGAAAAATCCATGCAGGATACCCAGTCTTGTGAAAATACTTCAGAGTTGCATGCTAATAAACCTGAAATAATATCTGAACTTCTCAGGCTAGGGCTGTTTCCAGCTAAACCTGAAGTAGAGACAGACCTCAGAAGTCAAGTAGAGATTCACCACAGCAGTGTGGGGTTTGGAGGCACTGGCATAAAGTTTATTCATATTGCACTTTTCAGCATTTATACTTCGGCTTCATTTCAAGTCAAGTATCCAAGAATGAATAAAAGATAAATTCCTTTGGGGATCTGAGCTTTGCTTTCCAAGCCAAGCAGTGCATTTGCCTTGCATTGCTCAGCTGCTGTACTTGAAGAATACACTAAGGCAGAAATTGTCTATCAGGAGCAAAGTACCAGGTTACACATGTCTGTGCAGGGTTGATAGTTCACTGGAGAGTTATAGAGCCAAGATTCTGCCAAAATTTTCTTCTTGCTCTGGTTATTCTGAGTGTAGATTCACAGATCCAGAAGGTCATGAAGGGTCAAAGGACAACCTTAAACATAAGCTCCTTTATATTTGTCTACACTCCATAAACTCTAAACTTGCCTGATGACATCTGGCACATCTTACTCTTTCTTACTGTACAGAGGGTCTCTTCTCTCAGTACTATATAAAATTACTAGTCTTGTTAAGCATGTGAATTTATAATGTCTGAAAACCATTCTTGCTTATCTGCATGTCTTCACCTAAATAATATTTCCAAAAGTCAAGTCTTATATTTATTTGAGGTGCTGAACTTGCAAAGCATAAAATTTCTAAGCTGGGAACATTGGCATTTGTAAGGTCAGCAGCAAAGATTGGTTTGCAAACCTAACTGAAGTTTTGATTTGCTTCAGTGCCATGCAACAACTTGGCTTTTAAAGCATCAAATTGCTTTTTTAGTACATTTAATTAAACTTCTAAGACTGCTTGGCAAGCTTAAACTCCACTTGTTGCAATCAGCAGCATGGTGATTATTTATAATTTCACAAAGATTGCTTCCATCTGTACTTCAGTGCAATTAGGGAGTTTATTCATAATTCATTAATTTTAAAGACAAGTACATAAAACATGATTCTGTGCTCTAACTTTATGTGTTACGATTTAACAACACTTAAGAATATCTGACAATTAACAATGTTTAAACAAACTAATGATTTAGAAAAGCAGAGTAAAATTTACCAGCTAGAGTTAGAATTCAGCCTTGCTGCTTTGGGTGATGTACATGCCTACATTTAAGTAGAGAAATGCCTTTTTCAATGCTAATTGTTACATCTGTCCTTTTGTGGATTTAAGACACTTTCTAAGTATCAGAAAAGAGAATGCAGGGAAAGGGTAAGAAAGAAGAAAGCAATTCTTGCAACCTCTCAAGAATCCAAATATTGGACACAATCAGTAGGCAGAGCTGAAGAAAATGGATTTAGTGTAGTCTGATATTTCCTGTGTTTTCTGATGAATAACACCAACTGTGATGCAGAGATAATCCATATTTACAGTAAACTCTGTAGGCCAGGCTGGATGGAGCCATGAGAAACCTGACCTGGTAGATGGCATCCCTGCCCAAAACAGGGGATTAGAACTGGATGATCTCTAAGGTGCCTTCCAACCCAAACCATTCTGTGATTCTATGAAGTCTTGGTCAAGAATAAACATGAATTTTTAATAATATAGTCATGGATTTAAAATAAAAAAAATCAACTTGAGGTTTACATAATAGCCAGAATATTACTTTTAACATCATCTCATATTTAGTACATTTTCTCTGTGGTCATCTTCAGGGAAATAAATCAGATGGAGTGCTAAATTTAAAGACTGAGTGCTTTTGTCAATATTCAAGTGAGTTGCCAGAAAGCTAAATGTCAAATATTAGAAGACATTGCACTTATTGTCCAAGTTCTTGACTAGGTGCTCATCTATCTCCTGGTAAAGGAAAATGTATAAATGGGATAAAAATAAATCAAGCCTCCTAAAGCAATGGGAAATGATTGAAATCAATTTTCATTTTATCAGATTTTACTCTCGGTGTCCTCTGGTGTGATGGTAAAGCAATGGCCTCAGCTAAATCCTTCTTTTCCCTCACCTTCTACTTGCTTGGTTTGGAGCACTATGGGACAATTTTTGAAGGGACTTAAAGTTTTGTGAATTTTCTTTAAAACTGACTACAACCAAAGGGCAGGTTAGACACTTATATACATGACTGAATCAGTGCCAGGTCAAAAATCAAGCTGCACATCAGGGTAAGCATCTAGAGAGAAACACAGCTGGTGACACTGAACAAGAGCTGAGGCTCCAGAGAATGCCAGTTCAGCAGAAATAGGGTCAGTATGGACTGCCAGCCTCAAATTTGAGAAATGGAGAAAAGCTGCTCAACCTTTACCACCACTCCTTTCAACCTTACTAAAAATACAATTTTTTACCATGGTGGTATGTTACCACAATATTTGCTCACAAAAGCCTAGAAAGCTGAAAGCTCATCTTGGTGACTAATTTGGAAGCTTGGGTTTAAATACATTATTTCTCATGTAATTAGTGCCTATCCCTGAGTCACATCTGTAAATTCTTAATTGTAAGATTTCTTGTATGTGTTATACATTAACATGATTTGCTCTGTGATCTTTCATCCTGAATTTCTTCAATATGGGTGAAACATGTGATTTGTTTCCATA
This sequence comes from Oenanthe melanoleuca, assembly GCF_029582105.1. Lineage (NCBI taxonomy): Eukaryota > Metazoa > Chordata > Aves > Passeriformes > Muscicapidae > Oenanthe > Oenanthe melanoleuca. The sequence continues at coordinate 62,114,314 of NC_079334.1, forward strand.
ATATAGACTAACAGCACAAATGAAGTTCTTATGATCTCTCTATCTCATAAAATAGAATACCACGCATGTCAAAATATTTAAACATAATCAGACATGGGCCCTTACCCAAATCCAAATCATTGCTGAAGTTTTGGAAAGTATTAATGCTTTATCTCTCCAAAGCTCCAGAATCAGTCCAAATCTTTATCTGAACTCATCCCATCATGTACAACTTTGAGTTTAATGTAACACAGACAAGGATAGTGAGATTATTTACTGGTATAAATCAAAATAGCAGTACAGACAGAGGAAGGTCTCAGAGCACACCTCACAAAAACTCAGCAAAATTATGATGTATCCAAGCATACATTTTACATTTAGTAGCTGTTGCTGTGCATGAAAAAATTTCTTTAGCCACGGTTTCACCCTAAAATTATATTGTGCAGTGATTCCTGTAGGTTAAAAATGCACAATAAAGATGCATAAGGATTATTAAATATAAAATAATTTTTAGCACTTCATTATTATAAACTGATGTGTAATTTTGAGAAAATAAAAGAATACTGACATAAATCAATTCAGAAGCTAAAATAATTTATTACAGAGGTGGGCTGAAATACTTAAGTATGCATAGTTTCTACAGATCACTGCAAAGTGAATTATGCTTACTTTCCAACAGTTTTGAATCATTAAGTCAGCTCAAATTATTTCATGTTGTTTTAGAAGGTAATCCTTAGGGAATTTCTATATTTATTTGAGATTTCAGATGAACAACAATAACCACAGTTTGTGGTATGTCACCTGAGAAATTCCACCTGAGTCTTTAAAACTGACCTTGATTCATCATCAGTTAATGACATACTGCTGACAACAACTCCTCATTGATACAAACCAAAAATAGATTATGTATTCCAGAACAGTATCTATTTTTTGTTTTCTTTACACTTTCAGACTCTCTGCCTGGCTCATACTTCAGCCATGCCTTGAGAGATGCAGGTCAAACGTGTTTCTCCTGCTGCCTGAGCTGTCACACGTGGGTGCAGAACCAGGTGAGGCAGCACTAAATGGCACTCACTGTTTGGCACTGTGGTCAGTGGGTCGAGGCACAATTTCTTTTCCATGTAATTCCTTGGCTGCCACAATTGTATATTTTCTCTGGCTGCTACATAACCTGGACATACTAATTTAATGACTTTTCCCTAAGAGCAAAAGCCACTGTTATATTCAGAAAAATGGCTATATATTTCAAGTTTCCTTACATCAATATTATGACAGTACCCACATTGTTTTACAGCCCCATGCTGACAAGCCATTAACTTTGTTTACATTAGACCGTGGCTTAAGTTGGAATTTGGAGTTAGATTTCAAATACCCCAATATCCACAGATGTTAGGAGAGGGGTCCTTGGCTTAGCTTACTGAGGAGCAGTACAAAATTTGGATCTGGACCTAAGTGTGATTTTGAATTTATGCCAACCTTGAGGTGTTTTGCATCAGAAGCTTGAAACACAGTTCTTCCAGAACAGGGGTGCTCTATTTAAAGGATGCTGGTTTTTCAGTCCAAATGACATTGCAGAATGGGCAAATACCTGCTGAACAGTGGGAATTCTTGGGATCTCATACCTCATTTTTCAGGTATTTAGAAGAAAAATAATTTCTTTTACTTAAGTGAAATTTCTCTTGATACCCCATAATGTGACAAGAATTAAGGACTATGGCAGATTTGGCTTCAGCTTCTAGCTCTGTCACAGAGACACTGTCAAGCTACATTGTGATGTCTACTCTCTTGATGGAAGAGTAATAATTCCATTACAGCTCCCTACAGCTTGGTGAGGATGGATGTTTGGATGGTAAAGTGATCCTTGCCTGCAGAGACAAGTGCTACAGAACAGGGCTGTATCATGAGCATGTCTACACTGTGAAACCAGCCAAGGAACAGGCAAATCTTCATGTCCAGGGACTCCTAGCTCAGGCTGGCACTGCCTGCACACAGTTTGGCAGCTCTCAGAACAGGCTGGTTTGCAATCTGCCCGTTCTGCTCAGGCTGAAGGCAGGCACAGCAGGCTTGGCTTGTCTGCAAGGAGAACCAAGAGTGACAGAAGTACAGCATCAGTTCTCTTTACAGTGTTTCAGTCAAATAGCATAGTTAAAAAAAACCCCAACCCAAACAGCAAAAATAAAAAAGCTGCCACCACCAAAAATGACAAAAATTCACCCTGCAAGCTTCAAATCATATAAGAATCAAATCATATAAAGAGTAGGATTTCACCATTGTAACCATTTTTTTTTCACGTTATTGAAAAGGTGTCATTCAGTGACAACAGGGACAAGCATGTGCTCACCTCAGAACTGACTTTAAACAAAGCACTGAGTTTCTTCCATGGAGACAATAAACAGACACAGTTTGTGTTTCTCACTTTGGGAAGCTGGTCCATCTGATGTCCGATGGCTGCACTTCAAAGACATCCCGTGTGAACCTCTTCCATGTGCCTTCCTGTGTGGTATTACAGAGATGAAGAGGCCAGCTCCTAAGAAGTGGGAAACAGTGCCTTAAAATTTACTCTGTTAGCAGGGATTTATGGAAGATCAGAAGACTTTATAAAGTAAATAATGTACATTTTGCAAATATATACAATGTACAGACTATTTACCAAGAAACTTGAAACGGCTGTCTTGGAAAGGTTCCAGTTTCTCAAGTAATGTGGTTATCAGGTTTTAAAAAAGATCCAACATGTATAACACTGACAAATTCAGGCTAAATATATTTTTTCCAGGAGGAGCAGGGTGGTAATAGGAAATGCCCTTTTTAAGGCAATTTACAAACACTCTTTTAACTGGCAAGTTGTTCCAAGAAACTTACAGGGGAAAAAAAGTAATCTAATTTGGAAATCTGCTTGCAATGCATACATGCATAAATCTGTTTTAAAAGAGGCCTGGGTAATGGATAGCAGTGCAGAGACTCAAAAAACCCCTCTAAATTATCTATTTCAGGTCATTGCAGATGCCACTAACCTGTGCTGAGGGGTGGCCAAAGCTTCTAACTCACTTCTAACCAGCCCACACCTCTCAGGCAAAACAGCTTCTCTGCACAGGTTTTCCATTTCCTATTAAAAATTAGAGTAAAACATTGTATGACAACAACAATATTAAGTCTATACTCTGTGTCTGCAGTTTAACCAGTTAATCCAGGTTATTGTTTAATCTGGATTATTTTAACCTTTTTTGTAAAATAAAATATTAAGTTCACCCCAAATGTTGAGTTCCTGCTGAATTCAAATATATAGAATTGTTAAAATAAGAGGTATTTTTTGCACCTTAGCAATAGTAAGAAAAGGGGAAAAGGCATAGGTGACTCAGAAAACTGGAATGGAAATGGAATTTGGAGACAACTGGGGGAAATTTTTAAAATACCAGAATTCTCCTTTACAAGGTTCTCTCAATGAAATCATGCCACTCCAAGATAACAAAATATTTTTTTGGAAATTAAGAAAATTGAGGAAAAAAGCTTTAAAAATAACTTAATTATGAAAAACACTTTAAATTAAACTAAAAATACTACTCTTCAAACAAATGCAAAAGTTTGACCTAAAATTTTAGGCTGTTCTTAGTTGTGATGACATAAATTTTAAAAAATGCCTATTTTGGCTGGACCATACGTAGTTTTCCTCCTTTTTTCCCTCTCTAGACTTGCAGGGTTATTTTTTTTTTTTTTTCTAGTACTGACACTTTTTCATAGGCACTAAATTTAGGCTACTAGTCTGTTTCATAGGCCTCTTACAAATTTAAAGCTTTTGGGAGAAAAATTTTTCACTTTGTTGCAGTGGTCTAAAAGACAAATGTGATTTAAGTTAAGTCCACAGAGGCTTTAGCTAATGAAAGGAAGAAAAAGAGATATTATAGAACTGTTACTTATTCTGAGCTACTCCTAAACTGATTTGCTCGTCTGTGGCCCTACACATCAAATTTAAGTGAAATGAAAACCAATTTTGAATATAGAGCTGCCTGTTCCTTAATCAATTCTGATTATTGGTCTCTTGAGTGTAAACCAAGTGTTGTTAATTAGCTAATCTAATCAGTCCTGTGCAATGGCCCTGATTCACAGTAGCTAAGGATCTGAGTCATTCTCCTTCTCTCTCATTAAATACTCCTATGTCTTCTGAACCACTGCAATTATGACATCATTTTATTTCTCTGGAACAGCTGAAAATTCTTCCCTGCCTGAAATGCTAACCCTTTGGATACTTTGCTGTTGGGTTTGGGAGTATGGATGACACAGAGGGATCACTTATCACTTTATTAATTTGTCCTAATTCTTGCCCAGGGAAAGCTGATTGTTCCCGTGGTAACTCACTGAATTTGCATTTGCATGTCATGTACTCTTTAGTTAACCCTGAGCAGGAAAACCCTAAATGAGTGAAGAACTGGGCCCACTCTTTACTGGGATTGTTTAGCCTAAGAAAAGGAGGCTCAAGGGAGAGCTTGTTCCTCTCCACAGCTCCTGACAGGAGGGTGCAGCCAGGTGATGCTTGGGCTCTTCTCACAGGTAACAAGAGAGAAGAAAAGAGGAAATGGTTTCAAGTTGTGCCTGGGAATGTTTAAATTGGATATTAGGAAAAACCTTCTTCACAGAAAGAGTGGTTAGACATGAATAGGTTGCCCAGGATAGTGCTGCAATGGCTGTCCCTGGAAATGTTCTAAAAATGTGCAGCTGTGATGCTCAGAGCCATGTTTGAGTGGTGGACTTGGCAGTGCTGGGTTAATCATTGGACTCAATGATCTTGGAGGTGTTTTCCAGCCTTAATGATTCTGTGACTCTGTATCTCCAACATGACCCTCTTTTTGTGCTATCAAGTCAACAAACATATCACTTCAGTGTCAGATGGTAAATTTTTTACTTTTGGAACCCAAATACCAAGTGACCAAACAGCTTTATCTAAGATAAAGAGGCACTGCATGGAAAGTCAAAACTAGGTCTTAGGCATGTGCAAGCCTTAGGTACTTCAATCTATCCTTTTTTTTTTTTCCTTTTTCTTTGAGACTAAAACTTTTAGTTTTAATTATAATTTTTATATACAGAAATACAGAATTCATGGTGCAAAGAGTTAAGAAAGCTGCATCATCTAAAAAAAGGTCATATTTTCGTAATGCTATAATAGTTCAAATCATAATAAATCCCATCTGGTGTTTTGGAGAAATATATCACTACTAAAACTCAAAATATCCAGATAGAAAGAATGGAGTATAGGGTGTTGGTGAAAGCACAGCTTAAGAGTTTGGGACCAGATTTAATCTTATGATTTGTGACACTTACAGACCTGCACAGGAGCTCTTGCTCCACTACACACTGTAACACACCTGGATGCCTGACAATAGGGATGCAAAACAAGACACCCACTTCCCCAGATGTCTGCATTTCTCCCTGTAGTGTATTTCTCACAAAATTATTTATTTAAGTAACCAGGCACTGCCACAGAAAGCCCAGCTTTGCTCTACAGTGAGTGCACATGCTGGAGAGTAGAAGTTGGCATGGTTAAAGTATGAGAGAGATTATTTGCAAAGACCTATTAAGGAACAAAATATACACATTGCAGGATTTTCAAAGTAATATGTGCTTGTTAATTGTCTCATACAAAAGCTTGTATATTTATATAAATTCATTAAATCAATTAAATGTCTTAACACTAGCAATTCACAAGGAAATTATGCTTGTGTGCTCTTATATACATTGCAGAATTAACTACTTAACATGGCTTATATATATTATCAGTATATGAGATGAAGTAAAAAAAAATCCAACATGTTTCAAAGAATTGAGAAATATATCTTATTTCCAGTTGTTAAAAGTGGAGAGCTGCTGCTAATTTAAGTCTTTCAACCCAATGTTAGATTTTTTTACATTTCTTCTTCTGACTTAACATGGCATTTAGTTTAGTGACTCAACTGTTTAATTTATTCTTTCATTAATTGCACAGTCACAGGCCAGATTCAACATGGATGTAAACCTGGGTCATCAGTAGCATTGTAACAGCTTGTATTTAGCTGCTTGTGATCATGCTAAAAGTTGCCCTCAAAGTAGGTTGAAGCAAAACCTGCTAGCCAAAATACATATTTTTCTAGGACTGATGCTAAAAAAATAAGGAAACTCCAGCCTGGAAATGTTTTTATTTCTGCATATCTTTGGCATGTCTTCCCTTCTACCTTCTCTCCCTTTGCAAACTATCACTGAATATCATCTCTGAGCAAAGCAGTAAAATAGTTCAAGCATATTTCAATATGTAATATATAGCCATTGGGAAAAAAGTGGGTCCCAAGTATTTTCATTTTCTGTATCTTTAGTGTCTCTTCCTTCTCTAATTGCATGTTTTCAGGAAATAAATACAGGGGTAAATTCACGGTCATATTCTGTTGATACTTAGCCAGGGCAAACACTGACTTGAAGGGGGCACAACTCAACAACAAGCAAGATTTAGTGTGTGAGAAGTCAGAGTACTATAACCATAGCAGCAGGTATAGGTAAAAGACAGATTTTTCCTTTACCCTTTTTGAAATGTGCTCTGAAGGATATATAAGTGTGAATCTATAGAAAACTGTGTCAAGAATTTTACACAAGACAAACCTTCCTCTCTAGAAGCCTGAACAGTCTTGAATTTTTCCATAAGCTTGAGTCATGCTTACAGAATCAAAATCTAGATTTAGCTTTTAAGTTTTTAGATGTTTGGTTAAATTTCCATCTTTTGTCTCTGTCTATTTTTCCCAGAAGTATCATAACCACTAAAAAAAAAGAAAAAAAAGCGGGGGAGGGCTGTTTTGAAGGAAAGTGTGCCACTAGTAGCAACCCAAGGACCAGGTTTTTATTCATGACAAAATCAAGCAAAGTCTCTGTCAGTAGAGATGTACTCATCTGCAGAGCCCTTCAAAGGCAGCCTGGTGAGATATCGTGACAGTGTCTGCAGGGCTGTGCATGTGTCAAACACATTGGGGTAAACAAATCCACCAAAACATCTCCACCAGCTTTAATGAAAGCTGTGTGAGAGATCTGGGCATTGCACTGATGGCAGCAAACACAACAGAGAATTGTCAGGCTGCACTGCTGCTTGGTGTAAATCCTCCCAGCTCCCAGAATTGTTTCCATCTACTGCAGGCAGAGTTCTGAATCTCAGATATTTATGGCTAATAAATGATGGACAGTCTTTGGTCACTCAAAACAGTCACACAGATTAATGTTTCTGATAATGAAACAACAGAATTTAAGATGAAAATAGGAAGTTAATATAAATATGCATAATGACAACTACCAGAACTGTATAAAAAGTTGTCATTAATTTGTATATGTGGGATAAAAGAACAGTCCATTGTACTTGCAGAATTTCATTCAACTTTTTTAAAATAAAATTCAAGAAAGAGTAGCATAACTAGACTGATTTCTGATGAAGGAGAAATTGTAAACAATTACTTTTTTTTTTTTAATTCTCCTGAGACAAACAGAGTTTTTTTTTTTTTTTTTTTATTTATTCTTTCTTTAAAAGTTTCTCACTGGAAACATTGAAATAAGTTTAAATAGGTCACAGATTAAGTCCCTTGTTTGTTGTCATGAATCTCAGTAAAGAAATATTTTTTAAAAAGCCAAAAATAAACTTTCATTTTCCACACTAGTTTTTGGGTCCATTTGTTTTACCTCATTTGCAGTGGGAAACAAAAATGAAGGTGGCACAGAAGAATAGTGACCCAACCATATCGTGCTAATACTGGTAACTGAAAGGAAAAAATAAAATGAATGAAAGATGGAGAAAGATCTGTAGAAAACGGGAGCTGTTTGAAAGGAAAAGGTTGTGAAATAAATAGATCTGTTTGTGGCCACAAAGACTCCTTGTAAATGTGGAATATAATTGACAAGCATCAGATAGTTTGTCCTGACATCAGGAGACCATGATCATTAATTAAAAACATTCTGTAAATCCAGACAGCAGACACCATAATAGAAGGAAGAGCCGAGAAATTTGGGTTTGGTTTTTTTGTATTTTTCTCAAGAATGAAAAAAATTGTGATGGAGTGTGGAGACCCAAAAAAGCACTGAAATAAATTGTAGAGCTGTTCTGGTGCTGTTGCAGAGGCAATAGATCAGGAGAATGAATGGATGAACAGATGGGCACAAAATCCTGTGGTGACTCAGAATGTCAAACACCAAGACTCGGAAGTTAGTCAGTGACTTGGAAAAGTATGGAGTGATAGTTTAAAGCCACCCATATTTGTCCAGGAAACTTAGTGACAAAGTTTGTTTTATTTCTATAACTGCCTGATTGTTCTTTCCTTTCTTTTCACCTTTTCCACCTCCTGTCTCTGTCTCCCCCCTGTGATGCTCTTCCTGTGCTATGACCTGAAAGCTGCAGCAGCAGAAGAGTTTCCAAGCAGCCAGGGCTGCCCCCTGAATTAGGCAAGGAGCCACTTTGAAAGTGAGATGGTCTGGGGTGAAGGGAATAGAGTGGCTTTTCAGAAACATCTTCTCCATCTCACACTTGAGCTGCAGCGAGTCCAAACTGGGCTTGGATGAAATGTGGACACACGGGACGTGATTCTCAGCTTGTGTAAATTGGCAAAAGCCTGTTGACATCAGTGGATCTGTACTGATTTAAACCAGCTGAGGGTTTTTCAGTTTATCTTCCCTAAGCTGTGCTTGCTTTAATTAGTGCATGTGATACATGGATATGCCTTAGATGGGCTGGTTGGGGCTGGGTGAGGAGATAACCATCTGGCAACCATGAGAATGCAGTCAGGTTCACAAGGAGCTGTTCTTTCAAGGCACCCTCACTTCTGTTGACATCAATTTCCTTTTAAATCCTTTTCTGCTTCATACACATAGCAATGAAGAAAGGATTGAAAACTGTGTCTGCATTTATTAGATTCTGGTGCCATTTGGGATATTTTCTGACTGCATTCAAATAAATTTCCCGACTAACTTGGCTAATTTCTGCAGCATAGACATGTTCTTCTAATCCAGGAATTCATTACTGCATGTTTACTGCTGAACTAATTTGCTGTCATTCTAGAAATATTTTTCCCCTCTTGAGATGCCTGCCTCCACCTGGAGAAAGAATCAGTGATTTGCTAATGGTACAACACACAAGATTCATTTTTGTTGATCTTTACCTTGTAAGATGTATTACAGCTGTAGCTCTTGTTGTAGCTGTATTATTTAATGCAAAATGAATTATACCCATATAAAAGTATGTTATTCATTTTAATGAGGACCAGGAGATTTAGTATGAGATTAAAAAATGGGTTTGCTCTAAGTCAACATTCAGAAATCTTCAAAGAATTGTGTATTTGTGTATTAAAAATACACAAATAAGTATGATTAGAGCCATCCTCCAGGCAAGAAAACAAATGCAGTTTGGAGCCTGGGCTGGTGAAGGGAGGAGACACTCAAAGAATTGTGCATGTGTATTAAAAATATACAAATAAGTATGATTAGAGCCATTCTCCAGGCAAGAAAACAAATGCAGTTTGGAGCCTGGTGAAGAGAGGAGACACCTCAGAGCTGGGCACCACTTTGTCTCTCCCTGCTGGGTGTCTCCCTCAAGGAGCTAAACCACAGTGCCCTGAACTGGGTGGGAGAATGAGGTCTCTCATTACAGCAAATCAGCACTACTGAAATGCAAACCTATCAAAAACATCAATCACAAGTGTGGGCCTGAGTGCTCTGCCACTATTCAACCTGTGGTCTGCAGAGCTAGGGTGGAGTTGCTTGTATTCACTTCAAATCTCAGCTCCGTGAAAATTTTTTTGGGCAAATAAAAACTCAGGCCCACCTCTTTTAAATTGTACCATGCCAGCTTTATGCCAACATTTTCATAACAGATGAGCATTCATGCAACTCTCCAACAAAAGAAAGGACCTTATGGCTTCACAGTTTCTTTCACCTCGGATGATTTCCACTTACATCTGAGTTCAATTTCCTGCTCTGTTGGTTGTTTATGCAGTTTACATTAAACAGTACCATTGGAATGGGGTGGGGGGAAGGAAAGGTTTAGGAACCAGGTCCTCTCTGTGCCCCTAGTTTGTTATATGAAGCAACATCCATTTTGCCTGTGCTAGATTTTGGCCTGTGAATTTTGGCACACTGGGCCGAATGCAAGACAATGCTTATTCCCTCTAAAATACCTACTATGTCTTTGTGAGTGAAGCAGTCTTCTGGGAAGGAATTTTGAATCCCTAATGTTAAAACAGACCTGGAACCCTGGGAAGCAAACTAACCCTTGGAATCACAGCCTCCTCCTCCTCAGTAATTTATAAGAAGGATCCATCCCTGTGAATGGAAAACATCAGGATGCTTTGGGCTCCTGTTTCTGTATTCCATTTAACAAATGCTTAGTGAAAAATGTTTAAACAGGGACCAAGGCAGGAAACAAAATAAAATTCTTCATTTTCAGCTGAAAGACTAAACTTCTTTTAGTGTTTTGCTTGCTGTGCTCATAAATCTTTCATGCCTTTGCTTAATAGCATAATACCAAAAGGAGGGATGCAAAAGTGTCTGACTGTTCCCAGCTCAGCCACAGAGTTAAGGAACTTCCCTAGGACGGAGAATTTCTGAATTTGGACCCTTTCAGACTGAACAGGAAATGAAACTCAGCTCTGCAAATGCTACAGACAGTGCTCTCACCATTAAGGTATGACATATAAACACTGATTGATATCTTTCTGGTATTTGTATTTTTTTTTTTTTTTAAAGAAAGTGGTGGTAAGAAGAGAATTTGATCAGGATCCTAATACCAGTGGCTCATCTCAGAAAATCTGTTTGTAGGAACTTCCATTTTTCTGGATCACAATTAATGAACAGTGCTGCTCAGTCCTGCCCAAAAAAAAAAAAAAATAAAATAGGAGAATGCATTTTAAATTTATAGCAATATAACAAAGACACCTTGGAAGGAAGAGCCAGTAAGGATTTTGTCACCTGGCCCTAGTTAAAAAACATGTTTTTCAGAGTTCAAATTCCACTTCAGAATGTTAATTCTTTATCCAGACCCCTTTTTTCTTCTTCTGCCTTCAAAGTCTGATTAATTTCTACCCATTTGCTTTTTGCCTGAAGAAAGCTGAGAAAGTGTTTCACTTCAGTGATGCAGATGATTGCCTGAGTCTCAGGCTACCAGGGAAACAGGACCAGTAAAGCTGTTAATGTAAAATTGCATGAGTTCAACAGTGAAGGAAGCACCTGATACACCTGGGATTCCTGGCTGCAAAACCAATACTGGCCTGATTTTCATGGCCCTTTAGGGAGACCAGTTCAGCACTTTTAAAAATGTCACTACTTAGCTGCCTAAATATCTGCAGGCCCCATTTTTTAAAAGTCTGGCATCCCTGTGTAAACTGGTAAATCTCATTTATCACTGGAAAAACATTTTGCTGTCATATTGGAAGCAAAGAGAAGAATGTTTTTCCCTTTCAGCCTTTAGAGGATAACCTGTATCTGCTGCTAGTGAAAATAAAAGAATCACAGAGCTGGTTGGGATTGCATGGGAATTCTGGAGAGCTTCTTGCCCACCCACTTGCCCAAAGCAGGTTACTCAGCCTGGGTCCAGGGAGGGTGTGAATATCTCCAAGGATGGACACTCCACAGCTTCTCTGGACATTTTGTTCGAGTGTTCAACCATTCTCAGACAAAAAGGTGGGTTTTTTATATTTAGGTGCCAGGGGCAGGTCAGATCAAGTCCTTTGGAAGTTCCTGAAGAAAATACACTGAGCAAAATCTTAATGTTCTGCCTCACAGAGGAGGAGGTTATGGACTGGGGGAAATGCAGTTTTACTTTAGAGCACTGAAAAAGTGATTGTAACTGCACAACTGATCATCCAACTACCACCATGCAGTGAGTGGAGGAGTGGAGTATTAGGGGAAATGGTCTGATCCTTCCATCAGATATCCTTTTGGAAAAACACTCTTTCTTGTAAAGCAATTATACAAAATCTTCAACTACACTTCATAAATAACTGATACTTGGCAGATTTGACTGCACATGCTGCTGTTGTCATAAGTTTATTTTAAAACTGGTAAATTAGCAGATGTTCTAGATAGCTTGTCCTAATAATCCATCTCGTTCGAATTCCCTATTGTCCACTGAATCATAAGCATTCAAAATCCTATTTGCCCTTTTTATATAGGGCTAATGAGATCCATATTAATGGATACTATGTATTCATCTTGATTTTAAAATAAATTTATTGTTATTTTTTGTATTATTAAAGATTTTCAAAGGCATACAGTCAATTCATTACCTATTTACAGTCAATTCATTACCTATTCTGGAGTCCATAAGAGTTAATAATTTCCTTTTTCACAAAGCCATAGCTATGTGGCATGTCCTTGAATTTGGTCCAGTTAAGCCAGATTTGAGAAACCAGAACCAGATATGAATAATATACAATGATTTTTCCCCACCCCCTTAATTTAAACATAAACTCTTCGGAAATCTCAACACTGAAATGCTTTCTTATGAATTTTTCCATTAATTCAACTTCCCTCTATACAGATATATAATACTGGGACTTGACAGCTGGTCTATTGGCACCAATTGCTTAGATTCCTTGAGGGGAAAATAAACCTTTTAAAAAAATCCTTGGATTTTGCAAACAGGTTTTAAAAACAAAATATCTGTCAAATTCTGAGTCTAAAAGCTTTGCCAGTAGAGCTTTCAGCATTCAACTTCAGTATCCTCTGGTTTCCATCTGTACAGCTAAGAGAAGGCATAGGAGAGCTGTGGATGACAGATCACCTTAGCATTGTCAGTTCTTGGGTCAGAGTGCTATTGAGAGTCTAAATTTACAATACTCAGGGTGTAATGTTTTATTTACTCCTGACCCTAGACTGTAATGTGCTTTATACCATGCTGTTTGTGAGGACCAGAGGTTCTGTTTCAGTTGTCTGAGACCTCACCAAGTGGATGTGGCTTAGGATTCTGTACTCCTGGGGAGGTATTTAGAAATCAGGAATGTTACCTCAGAGCCTTTCAGTGGTTGTACCCCCAGGCACACAAAGTAAAATCAAAGTAATTCTGAATCCAAGGCAAGTCTGTGCATTTCTCTGCAGGTTGTTCTGTTCTCAGAATTCCATTATAGAGCTCTGAGTGCTTCAGTGTCTCAGCAATAAGATGTTGTCATCCTGGTTTTCATGTCTTCCCAGCAAAAATGTAGGGACAACTTGTGATTCAATGAAACATTTTTTTAGTGGGTGCAGCCAAAGCAAAAAAATTCCCTTCCTTATCTTCAGTGAAAGCCCTGTGTCTGCAGCTTATAAAAGTGATTTCTGATTCCCTCTTCCATTTTATCACAAAACAGTGCAACACACAATCCTTACCCAATCTAAAGTCACGATTAGGCTACTTTTAATAATTTAGTGTGGTGTGCTGTTTTAACTTTACTGCTTCTTTCAACAGCAAAGATATGATTGCCATTTTTGTAAAAGAGCAGTAGGTTACATCACAAGTAAGGGTGTAAGAATCATTTCTGGGACTGACTGCTCAGCTGCTGCAACACAACTCATGACAAGTTTAAAACGTGAGGAGTTGGCAGGGATTGCAGAGGAGGACACCATTCAGCAAAAAGGTGGGGTGAATTCTAGCCCCAAGAGGATTGGCTGAAAAGTTCATCCAAAAGCTTACATCAACATGTGTGTAACTAAGGAGATCCTTGTAAGCAACTCATAAACCAGGAGCAGAGGCACTGAGCAAAAAGATAACCTCAAAGAATAAATACTGAACAGAAAGTGGGACATGGGTACTATAAAACTCTGATAAAGAGCTGTTGATATGGGAACATAATAAGGATCAACATTAATGAAAAGTCTGGGAAGAGACTTTACTCACAAATTAATAGAATCAACATATATTTAAACATCATAGGGATTCTCATAAGTGTGAAGTAGAAAGAAGGCAGTAATTGGAAAAAGCTTTTCTTTCTCTGATTATGCTTTATTTAAATGTCAGTCTAAAGGACTCCCTTGAACTGTTAGTTTATGTCCTTCTTGAGGAAAATCAGTGGACAAACTTCTGAATTGGTGTGAAGTCAGCTTAGAGAAAATTAATTAATTTGGGATAAAACACTTGAAATTACTGAGGATACTGCCTCCTAGTAGATAGATATTCTGATATACACTATGAAAAACAGGTGCACAACAAGACTTTTTCCTTAGTAATGTTAAGGACCTAAACCAGTCAAAAATTATCTTTGATTTTTAACCACAGTCCACTTTGTTACAAAATTCACAGACTGGCTAGATTAACCTAAACTTTTTAGCCACATGTTACTGTCATGAAAAGTCCATCCTGACTATGAGCTGTGAGTTTAATAAATCAGGCAGTGCCTTTTCTCTCCATTTCACAGAGACAAACCTGCTGTGGCTTGGGGGAGCAGAAAGCTGCAGCTCTAGAGCCCTGCCAGGATGAGCAGCAGCCCTGCTCCTCACCAAGGGCAGCCAGGACTGTAAATCTCATCCAGGCTGCCTGATGTTGTTCTGCTGCTGATGGCTTTTGCAGATACACAAAGGAATATTATTTGCTGGAGTATCATCTAGAGCTCCACTGAGTTCTCTAAATATTATGTACTTTTTGCTACCAGTGGAGAACTTGGACTTACATGACCTCTAGAGATACTTTTCCTCTCACTGTTTGGTCAGGGCATAATAGATGTCTATTTGCTTAATCAGGACTTATTTATTTAGATTTTTTTTTCTTTTGCTGTAGTCTGCAATTAAGTTGTTTTCATTCAATTGTGTTTATAACTTACAAAAACTAAGTCTTTTTTGGAACTATAAATATCCTTATAGCTTTTAAACAGGTACAAGCAGCATCTAACCTATTATATACATCACATACAATCCTTTAAAGTAAATAATGACCTTATTATTTTTGTAGTTTATCAAGTATAGATGTTGGCTTCAAAACTTTTTCCATCAGGAAGAAAGAATCCAGTTACCGTCTATGTTATGAGTTTTACTCTGGTTGAACTCTAAACCATCAGATCAGAAGAGATTTAAATGATATAATCCTAGCAGAATTTTGTTCCAACTGCTTATCAGGAAAATATTCTTACCTTGTCATCCACTATCTATGCTTTTGACCTAATTAAACAACTGCATATAATGTGAGAAGAACTGATGACCAAAATGAAATATCAATGTGCATAACACAATTACTTGTAAAATAGGGACTGCACTAGATCTTTAATGATATAATTGAGCCCTGCTCATCCCAATGAAGGCAATTTCAGTTTCACTGTGTTCTAGGTAACAATGTCAGCATAAACAAAACAGATTTGTTGTGTTATGTCTCAGGATTGCTTATAATAACTAAACTAAAAAATATAGGAAAACACAAGCCCAGCAGTCTGAATAACTACACTGAGATACATATATTGTATTCTGAATGCTGCTCTTATAATAGACTAGAAAATTTCTATGGATTTCCAAGACAAGAGAAGGAAATGTGTACATATCAGAGCTGCTGTGATACCAGAGATTGAGGCTGCTTTTTTTTGTCTACTTGTTCTTTCTTGAGTCTATTCCAAAGACTGCAAATTAACTAAGAATGCTGTCCTACCAGAGTGAGGGTCTGATGAGGGTGGGCCTTCATCTTTATGAAAATTGCTATGTTAGAAAAGTACATATTAATGCAATTCACAGAAAAATCAGGAAGGTGTAGCTCAAGGCAAATATATATCTCCAATCTGCTGGCTAGATGAGGGGAAACCTTTGAGAATAAATTATTTTAAAAGTTTTTATTCTCCAGACATATGCTAAGCTGCCCTTGGGACAGGATGTCTTACAATGTGATCTATTCTATATTAACCTCAGTCTTACAATATGATCTATTCTCTTGTAACCTCCCCCACTTGAGGATTTAGAGTAGGCTGTCCCCTCCACAGCAATAATATCTATTTGTCAGGAGACAGCCATCCCATGGGGAGATAATTTTGACACAGTGACATAAAGCACACTTCATGCTCAGTGACCCTTCAGGCTGTTGCAGTGTGCTCCCTGCCTCACCTTTCTATAGCTCTCCTCCCTTCTGGCTGCTGTGGTCACTCCCAGCCTGTTGCTGGTACAGCTTGTCAAGGGATTTCCTGCAGAACAGAGGAATAAGTCATGCTGAGGGTCAAGCACAGCCCTGAATGCTCTCATCTGTGATGGAAGCAGCAGGGCTAAAATCAGCATTTTCTTAAAACTCCTGTGCAGATACCACCTCCTTCTGAAGATGCCAGAAGACATTTAGCAACTAAATTGAATGGATTCAATTTCCAGGCATTGAAACTTCTGCCTGAAAGTGTTTTATCCCAGACACCACTGAGCAACTTGCACCTTGCATGCAAATTCTACTCTGGGTGCATGAAGCAGGCATTGCTTTTCTACCTCATCTGAGCCACTCAGTCTAGAATCAGAGAGAAGGAGGGAAAGTGCAAAGATGTCTCTAGCCTTGGAGAAAGGATTGGGAATAGGGATCCTAAATTTCAGTATCTATGCCAAGTTCTATCAAAAACCACATGTACAGCTGCACTAGTTCAAATAGGAGGTCCATCTCTGATTTTCCCATTTCCTGCAGTGCACTTCAGGAGTCTGAGGGGCCAAGAGCAGGATGTAAAGCAAGGGTTTAGGGTTATGTGTCATGTCCAGCATTTACAGAACTGTATCTCCTCCGTGCTTTCATCAGCCAGAACTGCCGATCTAGGCTTGGCATAGTCCCTGCATTGGAAGCTGATCCTTGCTTATATTTCCTATATCAGCACAAGTTTAAGAGAGATGACTAAGATAATGTTCTTCTCTTAATGTGAGCAGTTTTTGGCTGGCCTGAGTGTGCAGGAGCCATCCCTCCTCTGATGTGTTCTTGAAATCCTCAGTGCAGGCTGTGTTGGAGGTAATAACAACACCTTCACTACCATAACAGTAATGACCTGTACACAATTTGTACAGACTTTGTTTGCCTGCTGAGTAAGCCTACAACTTCATTCTGGTGAGTTTCAAGTAAGGGAATAATAAAACTGGCATGAAAATGAATTAAACTGAGCAATACCATGAGTGTTCAATCAGGAGAATGGATCCCACACCCTGCTGCTTGTTGGATGGGATGTGCTGGTGGCAGATAATTTTCCCTAGATCTCTCTCTATACAAATTCCCCCTGTACCTGCCTCAGAAAAAGAAGAAAGCCAGCAGTTCCAGGCCATCTCCTAACTACAGCACCTAGACAAACCCTCTGTGCACCTCATGCAGGAGGGATCAAGGGCTCTGGGTATTCCCAACACCTCCCAGATGCTCTGTGCCATGTTCAACACCTGCAGAGAACCTTGCCTAAAAGTGTTTGAAGCTGAAAGTCTGCAGAGACTTTCTCTGGCCTGAAAGTCTCTGAAGTGCCTGGATGGAGAAGGTTTGAGAAGGTCTTTTATGTTTCATCACCGGTTGCTGGTGCACTCCTAAACAGCCAAACCCAAGGCCCAGAGTATGTCAGCAGATGCCAGGGAAGAGGAAGCAGGCAGCCAAAAATATGGGATCCTCCCCTCATCAAGTTATTAAATCTTCCAGCTCTTTTCAGTATAAGAATTCCTAAGCCTGGTGTGGTTCTGCTTGGTAACCCCCAACAGATGTCTTTTCTAAGTATATGACTAATTTTTTATTGAATCCACATAAACTTCTTGTGTATACAACATCCTTTGGCAAGGGATTTTGCTGAACTACTACCCACTGCCAGGAAACCATCTCCTTTTGTTCCTATTAAATCTCTTAACTTCTTGTGATGTGCCCTCATTTTTGTGCTGGAAAACAGCAAATCACCAATCCATCATTGTCCTCTCCACACTATTCATGATTTTGTATAACTTTGGTTATTTTATGTCCTTGCCCAGATATTTGATATTATGCAGTCACTGGTGAAATTTCCTCCATATGTTTATTGGGAACTGGGTTGTCACAACTGTGAATGCTGATACAAGAATCAGTTTGCCAAGAGTTCTGCATTACTGTTTAATTGCTGTTGTGAATCTCTGATCAAGTGAACTCCTTGATGATCATGTTTCTGCAACTTATGCAGAATTAGATAATGGTTGTATAGCCTCAGGATTTCATATACTGAAAGAATCTTAATCCCTTTAATTTGCATGCTTGTAACAATACATTCCAGTCTCTAAATCCAGGATTATAGAGAACAAAGCAGCAAGATGCAGGTGATCTATGGCCTTTTCCAGCCTCACGTGGGATTACTCTATTCACAGTTATCCTGCAGTTGCTTTTTCCCTACCTAAATCAAATGTTACATATAAATGCTAAATATTCTATATTGCTATCTAATGACAGTAATTAATGTTTGTTTAACCTCACTCTTTGAACTTCAATGTCAAAGCAATCACACAATTGAAGGACAGCATGATTCTGTGATAGAAATTTCTTAGAACAACCAGAAAGCTAAACATGTGAGATACTTATTTGGATCTGTCTCAGACAAAGTTCAGATAGAAGGGAAAAGAGATGATCAATTACTTTAGGCTTTGAAGATGAGAAAGCTGCAGCTCAGCCTGTGAAAAATCAGGCTGATATGAGCTGGTATTTTCAAAGGTCTTATCACAGAAAAGTAGAGAACATGAGCTGACATGTCTTATCATGTGTGTACAATATAGGGACTACAGAGCACAAAGTTTAATAATCACACTTCAGAGATCTAGAGTTCAAAAAGAGGATGTGAGACAAACCAAGGCATCACTCCCCTTAAAAAGTGGCACAGCTTGAAAGAAAGCACAACAATTATAGACATTATTTGAGAGAGAAGATGCAGGGTTTGTGCCTCCTTTATTTTGAAGTGATGAAGACACCTTAAAATTTATATCTGCACTAGTGAGTGTGACAAAGGCAAGGCATGTGCCCATGTGTCACACAGCCAAACCCCTGGCAGCAGCAGCAGGGTCTGGCCCAGGCCAAGGAACACTCTCAAAGAAGTGCCCAGGTCTGACTCAGGAGTCAGCACAGGCAAACACATCACATTGTTGTGGCTCCTCTTTTGTGGTGGAGAAGAGGGTTTAGCTGAAATGTCATATGCCAGCTAATCCTGGGATCACTGAATGGTTTGTGGCTTATTTTGCTTACTACTAAATATGCAACCACAGAACTTGGGAGTAATGCACTTGAGCTCCAGAGAGAGGTAATATTTCAGACAACATACTGCTTGTATTTCTAGTATGTTTCCTGCTGCCTCGATCTCCCAATCAACTAGGTTTGCTCAGGGGACTGGCTGGGTTACTTTTCTGAAGCTTAGCATAATCTTTTTCTTTATTCTTACTGTTGCAAAGAAAACCTTGGCACCTAGCACAGCAATCTGGATTCCATTCCAAGAGCAAATCCAAGCTCTTTTTGGATCTAGCCTTACTGTAACACCAAAGGGGAAGAGGAACAGGGAGGATGCCATGGTGCAGCAGGGAAAACCAATAGATTACACAGCATAATATATTTCACTTTATATACTTCTGGTGTTCATTTTTTATACAAGCTCTAGCTCAGGAAAGATACAAAAACTGAAGCTCAAAAACATGAAACATCAAAACTAAAGCCCTCCTAAATCTCAGTTATGTTCACTGATGCTTTGTGAAGAATTGAGCGGAAAAAAAATCAAAACATATAGGCTTTCCTCTACCCTGGGTGAAGAGAATAAGAAGAGATGTTAAAATGTGAAATGGTTCCACTGTAAGCTTTAATCTCAGCTAGAATAATTTTGTCTTTGGTTTAAAAGATATTTGCAAATATGAATACACAAAAGAATAACTAGTTTGGATTTCTGTGGGGGAATGGATTTGAATTTAGGTCTTTCTTTGCCTACTGTGGCTGTAGCCTGTGGGATTTTAGACTGCCTAAATCTGTGGATACATTTATTGGGGGGGAGAAATAAAATCTTAAATGCCTCTTCATTCTACTGAGGTCATTAGCTCTTCTGAGGTTTTTCTTTCAGGACTTAATAGAATCTAGCTACTTGGAACACCCCTGGTAATGAATAAACTTCTCTAAAGTTAAGATAATTATCTGCTTGACCATTAAGTTCATTGCATGGTGAAACATTATGGTTCAAATTAAAAAAAACATTTAACCATCTGCATTTGACCAACAGAAAAAAATGGAGCCACCTAAATTATGGAGCAAAACATAATTTGATTTAGGAGTTTCAGCACTAAGGATACTGTACATTGCTTTATAGATGAAGAAAGAAAGCTCTTCTACCATTACATACCTTTTCTTGTTCAATGAAATTCAGATAGCAAACAGCTTGAATATATCATGACCAATAATGACAGATTAAGCACTGTGAATCAGTCTGTATTAAAAGAGAAATTGAAAATTTAGATCTGTTCACTGAGGGAGACACAAAAACAGGACAAAAGGAAACAATTAGCTTTCTGAATTTCACAGTTTTGCACTCCAAGCCAAAAAAATATTGGACAAAGGATCTTCAGGAAACCAACACTTGAACTTACAGCCCTCCTGGCTTGTGCAATCAAATGGGAAGAACTCTACATCTGCAGTAGAAATGAGATTACTCATGGCTGTGTGGATCACTGAGGCAACAGCTTCTTTCAGAGGAGGAGGGAAGAGAAGAGATGGGAACATTTCAGGTTTTTTGAGCCAAATACTTTCTTGCCCTTCTCTTAGGTGATGGAGAATGTGTTCTAAATATCATCCATACCAGTATTTTATTTATAAAGTCCTCTGTAATTCCTACAATGATCTGTAGAACTTGTGTAGGGAGGGGCAGCTGTGTGATGGAAGTTGCCTTTTCTAACAGGATTGAGCGTTTGTGACCATTAACCAGATGGTTCACAGAGGAGGACCCTTCTGGAGAGCTGGGAAGGCTCAGTGGCAGCTCCAGCCAGAGAGAAATGGATGATTGATGGTCTGAGCTTTGAAAAAAAATACAAGTGGAATGAAGACCTGATCCTGACTTTGGTGTACAGTTTTAGTCCTTTCTGGAGTACAGGGAGAAGTGACCATTCTGTACACCCTCACTAAAATCTAAGACTTAGAAACCCAATGTTTGTCTGCAAAGCAGAAATCTGGAGGAATTCTCATCTCTGAAATTCAATACATGAGCACACTTGAGCAAGTTCTGCATCCTATTATACATTGCTTGTTTTAATTAATATATGTCCTATTAGGAGTGAGTAGAAGAAATATTCTGACAGTTTTATTGTGTTTGGGATTATGTCAAGGATTTAGCATAAGAAAGGCCAAGTGCTACTGACTGTACATTTCCTTTTCAGATAATTTAACTGGCAAATTTGTCTTGACATATTATCTTTTGGAAGGGCTCCCTGTTACCTATGCCAGGTGTAGGAGCTGTGTAGAGAGCACTGCTAATCCAACATACCTGATCACTAATCCATCACTACATGAAAATCTGGATGCAAGATAATAAATTAATGAATTAAAATGGCATGGTTTAGCCAGAAAACTCCTCTCATGTTTCCCAAAGCCTGGATAGGGTGACTGCATCAGTGGTTTTAATTATAACTCAGTGGAAATTGTGTTATTTCATCTTCATATGTTTTTTACAGATCAAGATGATATTCCAAGGGCCTATGATTACTCTTACCATAATGGTTCTTCCTTGGTGGGATACTCTAAGTTTATGTTTTGCTGTTGGATTTGGCATGATACTCTAGTTTAAGCAGTCTAGTCAGAGCTACTATTTCAAATTTTCTGCGGTTTTTGCAGACATTTATATATTTATATATTCAAAAATTTATTTATAGTACCTTACAGTAGGACAAGTATGTAAAAGAATTAAGCCCACATGTACTTTTTTGTTACTGGTGAATGTTTTATCCATATTTCCAGTCACATTGAAAATGAAAATGTGGGTTAACAATGATACTGTTATTATAAGAATGGGGAAGCTCAGACTTGCTCAGGTAACAGAATTTGGAGCATCTCCAACTGCCTTTAACTCTGGTTCTTGGGATGTTCCTGCCATGAAAGTACTTGTTTGCATTGGTCACACTACATAAGGACACTGCTTTACCAGACTTCATCTCAGCATTTTATTCAAGTTAATTGGTAAGAGTTAGAAGAGTAGCATTGGCTACATTTACATTTATCCCACCAATGCTGAAATGTGAACAACTGCTGTTTAGAAATGAGCAATCTCCTCCATTTACTATAGTGGGAGTGTTAATGAAAAGCACACAAAGAACTTCTAAATTTTTAGCAGATAATATTGGATAACATAGAAGCCCGCAGTTCTTAAAAGGGAGTTAAAAAAAAATAAATTGGAATAGTTGAGCTTACATGGCCCAGTAACTTTATATAGAGCTTTGTGCATATTTAATAAACAATTACACCTGCAAATGTACAAATTAGTATTTCTGCTAGTAGGAAAACCATATTTTAATTTCTCTGTAAAAAAATTGGCAAGTTTGAATATTTTATCTGCATTTTGGGTTTGCTTTCTGAAATATCAGTAGGGCTGTTGTACTGGACTGATCTAATTTGGTGTAAATACATTGAATCTAAACCTGACCTAAACACTGTGGGCTTGGTTCATCTGAAACTGTCTGCCACCTATCAGACAGCAGAAGAGACAGAAGCCAGAAAAATGTTGATCAGCAGAGATTCAAACAAACTAAGAAAGCCCTAAGGGTACCCAAAACCAGTGATTCAGCCCTTCATTCAGCTGCCAGTCTCTCATCTACTTTGCTTTACCTTGGATTTATGTTAAGCTCCTTCACTCCAATGTCACACAGAGACCTGATTCACTCTCCTGATTGTTAAAATTTTCCTGAGCACAGCCCTTGGGGGTTGGGAGAATCTGTTGAGTGAGAGCTTAATTGTAAAGCAGAATTACAAGGCATCTCACCATTATGTTGTAGACTGAACATTGTAACTTCATGAGATTAAGGAGATGTTTGAAGTAAACACAAAAAAGAAATACAAATTCCTGTCTCTGTGCTTCTTTGAAGGAGCATCAGAAAAGATATATGTAAGAAAGGGAAAAGTCAACAGCCCTGTTTTAATGAGGTAAGGCTTAACTTCTGAACAAAGCCCCAGTGTCCCAATGAGCACTGAGTTATGCCAAGGTTTGTGTCCAGCCTTTGTGAGCAAATCCCCTCTCTGCACTTACATAAAACCAGTCATAGGGGACACCTGAAGTTTCTGGCAGATGTCAGCTGCAAAATGGTAGGCAGACTTGTGAAGGGGTTGAGAGCATGTTTAAACATGCCTTCTAAGCCTGAAAATTTACAGGGTGAAGACAATAATCCTGTGAGAGGGAGCTAGAGAAGGACAAAAAGAAAAGCACCATGAAATCTTTACTAGAAATTGACTTGTTTGATGACCTAAGTTATTTAGAGAGAAAATTTATATGAGGATAATCACAGGAAAATAATCTACCTTTACATCATGAAAAATCCCTGCCTGTTCTGGCACATTTCAAACTATTCAGACTTGTTTTCTATACTGCATAAGTGCTCCTGTTAACACATTCACCCATAAGTTCTGATATGAATATTCCTTTTCTGTGCTCTTTTCCTCCCACACTTGATGTTTCTCTCACATTTTCTTCCTATGAACTATTGCTTTTCCATTGCTGAGTTGCTCTCAGTGAACCTGCCTGGTGTGTTTCTAAAATCTCATCCTTCAAACATCTCTGTAAAAATGATGAGCTATTGATGGATAGACCAAAGGACAATGCACTAGAGGGAATCTTTCAAAGGAAGCTCTTTCCTTTTAATATAATCTATATGCTGAAAATGCTGAAATTAAAATTATTTTCAAATAAAAATATACAAAGCCACAGCAGCAGCTCTATATTTAGGCAAAACCTAGACCTGGATCTGCTAGAGCATGAATTTGCCCACAAGTACTGAAACTAAAGTGTGAGCCAGCTACAGAGGAAGGACCATCTCTCTGGAGGAAGGCAGAAGTGTGGTTCTCTCTCCCCAGAGGCTGGAGATGTTGGCTGTAATCCTCTTCACACTGGAAGGAAAGTAAGGAGCAGCAAGGTGCCTTCCTGAAGGATGAGAGAAATTCAAGCTTAAATGTCTGCCCTGTCCACTGCAAAGGAAGAATCTCAATCTGGTTCTTGCAAAGGACTGTTTGCTCTTGCCACTGGCATCTTGGTAGCTTGGATCCAAGTGTGTCTGTTTCTGGTTTTGACCAAAAATTGTACACTGCACATGAGAAGATTTTCCTAATGAAGTTTTTATCAAAACCAGCATGGTCCTTTGAAAAGCATTAATGAATTGGAATTTCCTGATGAAAACATTCCACCAAAAAATTCCTGAACTAACTCTACTCTTCATTTTAGCCAGATTTGGATCCAGTCCTTAATTACTAGAAAACACTTCCTTCCTCTGCAGAGCTGACTAACAGAAATTCTTTAAATGAATGAAGACAGACAAGTCATTAGCTTTTTTTCACAGCAAGGTCTGAAGTGAATAGAAAGAAAAATCCTGTGCAGGCAGGTGAGGCTAGAAATATGTCTGTTATATTAAATAAACATACCAGGAATCAAACGTGATTTTTAGATAGCTTAAAAAATAACAAAGCAAGCTTGTGAATAGGGACTGTATAAATATTTTTTGAATCAATAAGACTCACTTGAAAAGTTTAATCATTGATTTAATTTTACACTTGAGATCATTTGCAGCCCTGTTTCTTTTTAAAGAAGACTGATGTAATTTAAGAAACATGGAGGCTGAAAATATTTGCAAACCTTAATTTTCCCAATAACACTTAGGAAAATAAAGCCATCTCAAGTTCAACAGATGTTTTAAAAGCTTTTGAATATAACAAAATTTTGAATAAATTTTATTCTGAGAAGTTATTGGATACAAATAAAAAAAAGCTATTCTCTTCTCTTTTGAAGAATATGGGGCAAATCTAAATTAGGTACCTGTTGCTGCATAGCTGCATTTAATTTTTGACTGTTCTGCTGCTAAATGTGATCATAAAATCCAGAGGATCTTGTTCTATACTGCAGATGAACAGCCCTCAGAGAGTAATGCAAACCTTAGAAGAAGGAATGGAGGTAACTCTAAAGCAAGCACACAGAAAATGCAAGCACTGGAGTTTCTGAGTCCATTTGTGTGTCTCCTTCCGCTCAGAAAACATTGGTGAAGCCACAGAAAGAGACAACCTCAATGTAGTCTGATTTGGGAAGTTATTATGGGCAGATATTTTAATGCATTCCTTGCAAGTTCTGAATAGGCCCATTGCTCCTAAACATGAAATTGGTAATAACAGTGCCAACATCCGTCTTCTACATCGTGAGCATCATGTACTGCTCACCCAAGAAGTGCCTGGCAATGTTGGAATTGGGCACCAGGCTGGAATCCTCCACACTGTCTCTAGCCATCTGCAAGGTGCTTGTGCACACAGAGAAGCTCCTGTTCAGCAGAGGAGAGAGCACAAAGTGTTCTGGGGTGCATTCACCCCATCAATGTGACATTGGAGTGAGAAAACTCCTGCCTGTCCCTGGACCCCAGCTCAGGTGGAGCTGCCTCCACAGTGGAGGAACCTGGAGGAGTGCCACAGCTGCAGCCTGCTCAAGCCTTGTGCTTGGTACCACATAAGGTCTGAAGCCTATTTTTTTTTTTTTTTTTTTTTTTGTTGCTTTTTTTATCTCATTAGTCAAGGAAACCAGTGAGGCTTTCCCAGTTACACATGATAATCATGTGCCAGCTTCATGCTCTTTGGTGAGACCTGGATGTGCATCACTTCTCTGTAAGTCAAGCAGGGTTTTCTGTGAAAGGTAACACTTTTTTTTTTCCACAGAAAATAAGGGAACAGTGTGTTCCCACGGCTTTAGATAATCTAGTTCTGTGAATTCTGTAGTTGAAAAAAATAATGGGAGTGGTGAGGGTTGCATCTAATGTACATCTTAGATCCAACTGGTATATTAAAAATATTTCTAGGAATATCTGGGCTTATTTTTTTTTCTGAACATAGAAAAGTGGTGTTAATTTTTATGGGCAAACCTCTATATAAGACTACTTGTGTTGGGTGTGAATTGGCAGAATTAATTACATATTTCATTAAAAATACCTTAGTCACTGTATAAATCAGTAAAAGTAGTATAAACTACACTTTCCAGTCTGAGAACACCTGCAGACAGAAGGCAGTTTGGGAGAGTTAATTTAGTAGCTAGGTTAAAATAAAGTTTCAGAGTTTTATAAGACCAAAGTGAGGAAATCACTGGGTAATGGTGTTTGTTTTGCTTTCAACAACAACAACAATAACAGTATTTTGATTGCATGAGTCTTGGCATATTAGTGTATTCCAGAGAACTGGAAAAAATTAATGTTGTGCCAATATTTTAAATGGGTAGCTGGGACAATCTGGTAACTCTATTCCTGACAAGTTGACATTGACACAGGGCAAAATAATAGCACAGTTGATATAGGGCTTTACTACTCAAAATCCAAAGTAGGGTAATGTCATAAAAGTCAGTCAACATGGGTTTATGAAAACAATTCTTGTCCAAGTATCCTTCAGTGAGATTACACATTCCCACTGATAAAGGTAAATGATGCAATATACATTGTACAAGGTATTTGACTCTTATCACACAACATTCTATGAAAAGATTATTTATAAAATCACATTATAAAATCAACATATGACATATTATGAGGATTAAAACCTTGCTAGTGGTTCAATCTCCACAACCTCAGTGAGGGTTTATCATGTGGGTGTGTTTCCAGATATATTTTTTTATGGTTCAGACTAAATTGCCACCCAATATTTTTATCAACAGTCTTGAAAACACCCTGTTCCTAAATACCTTCACACAGTAAATCATATGAAAATGCAGAGTAATGAAGAAAACTGATTAACAGGATTTTTATTACCAGCAATAAAAATGTGTTATATACCCAATAATAAAAATGCAGGCAATAAACTTAAAATATTTGAATGCTTTCTGGGCTGCAGTGACCATGAAAATGGAGAGTTGGCACTGTGGGTATACAGCTGATCATGATCCCAATCTGATTCATGCCTATCAAAAGAGTATAATGAAAACTAAGGAAAGTGAGTGGGAAGCTTGCATTGCCTCTCTATTAGTCATGTTTACTGCTCTGGGGTTATTGTGTCTTGTTAGAGTGTCTCTGCTCTAAGATGAAAGTTTAAACAACTACAAATAGTTCAGAAAAAACTCAGAAATGCAATTGAAAGTTGAAATATGAGTGAGAATGACAATCAAACTTCTAAAAGCACTTGCCTTGTCTGAGGAAACAAAAATTGTCAGCAGACTGAAGCACTGAGAAAAAGCAGAGAAATGTGATTATAATTTTATGGGGGTTATTTGTTTGTGTGCTGTGGTTTGAGTTTTTTGGTTTTGTTTTGTTTTGTTTCATTTTGTCTTTTAATCTACCAAACAGTTATGTACAGATGAGTGGATACTGAGGGAACACAGACTCCATGCAGAAAATTTTTACCATGTAAGAGTGAGAGAAATTATCTAGATACAATCTATCTAAAATAATAATAATCTTCTCCATCAGTAAAATAGACTTAATGAATATGTGCTTATGTAATGACATGATTTGCTGGGATAAAGGGTTTAATATCTAAAATGCAGCACCAGATCACTACATGCTTTTGCTTGTTTCAGAAGGGCTTTCACTGGAGCATATGCTGCACCAGATTTCAATGTATCTGTGAAGAATAACAACATTCTGGTGTATGGCCATGTTTTATTCTCTGAGTGTATGGTTAAACTGAATTCTGGTGAAATATCTAAGTGCTGTTCCAAAGACCCAGAAAATTACATTGTGTTGTGTCAGGGGAGGTTTAGGTTGGATATCAGGATAAGGTTCCTCACCCAGAGGGTGGCTGGGCACTGGAACAGACTCCCCAGGGCAGTGGTCACAGCACTGAGCCTGGCAGAGCTCAAGGAGCATCTGGACAATCCTTTCAGGCACAGGGTGTGGCTCTTGGGGATGTCCTGTGCAGGACTAAGAGTCAGACTTGATGATTCTTGTGTGTCCCTTCACACTCAAAATATTCTGTGATTCTATGATACATTGCATGAAAAGAATGTTTCCAAAAATGCTCATTACAATTGATGGAGGTTGGGGGCTATACTGAATGCAAGACTGGGCTTGTAGTTAATGCATTTAATTCTTTCACAAAAGCAGTAATAAATTACAAGTGGTTGAAAGGGAGCCTTGTAATCTTGCCCTGTGAAAGTTAGAAATGCTTCAAATTGGAAACATGTAAAAATTCAAAAGCTGTTTGCTCTGATCAGCAGAGCATGTTGTCAGTCCCTGATCAATGGCATGGAAAGGAAAGAAATGGGTAAATACCAGATAGGTAGCAGAGCTTTGGGGAGAAAAACAAACAAAAAAAACCCACAACAGAATAAATGAATAGTCATTAATATTGAGGCTTATTAATATTTTTTCTGTTGTTGGTGTTGCTATGTCCCTTATCTCTGATACCCAGGAGTACATGTGTAATTACAAAATTAGCAGAAGATGGGGAAAATACAAAATCAGAGGATTGGCATGACAAGATACTGACCCACACCTTGCTCTGGGAAGCCCAGACACATTACTGGAAGAGAAGAGAAGAGAAATCTTGAGAGGAGTCCAGGAAAAGGTGTCCTGTGCCAGCTAGGGAAGAAGTAAGGTTAGATTACCCAAATACATTGATCCAGCATCTCCCCAGCACCATTTTTCAGGAGGGTCATTCAGGTTTTAAAGTTGGCTTCCCCTGGTAAACATCCAGTGTGCTGATGGTACCAGTTCATATGCCAGAGGAGATTGGATTTGCTGTTCCCAGATGGTGCAAACTCTAAGCTTTATTCCCAGTAGGCAAATAGGAGCTGTCACCTGCAGTGCAAACATCAGTGTAAAGAACCCCTGGTGTGCAGCATGCAACACAAAACAGACACTGTCAAGATCATCTTTGTACAGGCAAGCAGGAAGGAAAAGCAAACACACTCTGCTTATACTCATTTACACGTTATGTTGCCATAAGCTTTCTCCAAATATTATGTAGATGGAAAAGTAGACCTCATGCTGCTGTAAATCAGTAGCTGTGCTGTGGCAGCAGGAGAAAACAGTTAAGGGATTCAGTTTTCTTCCAAGAAAAATCATACTTTTCAATTCCATCTGAACCAGGGCCAAAGGAATATTCCTCCTTATCTGGCTGCAATAAAAGTTCTTTCAAGCAGGGATGTATGACCATCACACTCTGCTCAGGAGAGGTCTGCACTGCCAGGACGTGGAGAGGGGATTAATCCATGGGATATGGGTGCCTCTTACACCAAGAGACTCTGAGGGATTTAGGCACCCACCCCTCCTGCATTTCAAAGAGGATTGGGTTCTTGCAGCCTCACCACCTAGGAGTTCCCTCAAGTTTCTCTTCATAAACAGCAGTTCATATTTTTATTAAGAAAACCACAGATGAACTTTGTGCCTGGGAATACTACCACACACATCCTGAGCTGGAAATTACTGAGCAGGAATTAGGGTTTTTAAATTTATGCATTACTGCAAAATTGCTGCTACACAACAAGATCACTGTCTTAATGCCCACAGTTATTTTTTTCTGCACTGGGAAAAAAAAAAGAGAGTAAAAATAATCAGACAAAAGACTTGATTTGGTTTCACCAAACAAAACTTTAGTATGCAAAGCATGACAGCACAACTCAACAGAGAGAGAGCTGATTTAGGACAGGGAAGGATTTAGAACTCCTTCTCTTTGTTTCACATTGACTCCCAAAACCAAGAGGTAGATAGAATGGCTCCTTTGTCTCCAGTGCATTCTGCTGATTGTTCACTGTTTCAGGGAATCTGCCTTTTGAACAGGACAGATTGAATCCTAAACAAGTAGTGATAAAATCTACAGCTATATTTTTTTACAGCATTTCACATGACCCTAGACTGTAGAACATGAACATCACCATCCTCTCCCCACTCCCCATATGCACCCTTTTCTCTCAAGTGAACCACAGCATCCCTTTACCCCGTGTTATTTCTCAGCTTGCCTGCAGTCAGCTTCCAGCTCTCTGCAGTCTGTTTGGGTGGGTGATGGATTTACCATGTCCTGGATGCAGAAACAGAGGCTGTCTCAATGTAAAGACAGATTAGGTCAAGCAAGATTTATTACTTCATGGACAACTTCTCCATAGTAACTGTTCTGCTCCAGAAACTGCTGACCAGACTCAGTTCACAAGTGAATGACTTGTGCTGAGTCTGGGTTAAAAACCCTATAAAGCACAAACTGGATATGTGAAAGGACTTCAGCTCTCCCAAAACTTATTAAGGACAGTGCAGAAGCTTCTTGGCTCTGGAAGGATTCACCCAATGCCACTGCCAGCATTAAGATGAGTATAAACAAGCTCAACTTTGCTCCAGCAACTCTTCCCAAACCATGCAGATGCCTGCTCTTGATTTCCCACATTTCAGCTATGTCTTCCTCTAGATTTATGCCTGATATCTTCTTTAAAATTATATTATCCAAACTTTTCTATTGTCTAGACTTTGCAGCCATCCATTAGTAGTAGCTATTTCGTTGTTTCAGAAAGCTTTTTGTGTTTTATTTTAACATAAGGGCAACTGATTCTCCCAATGCCTGTTCAGAGCTCTCTCTTTCTTTGCAGGGACTTGAGTCCACGTGTATAATGGGATCCTAGCTGGAAAATATAAAAGCATTTTGGTACTGATGTTTTACAGCTTCTACTATGAAAGATCACTCACTTTGCACAGCCCAATTTTATATGAAGGAGAAGAAAGAAAGAACAATAGAGATAGTCAAAGAACATGTTCAGGATTCTGCAGCACACAGGTAAAACAAGACCAAAACTCTGACTCCAGGCTCTGCTCCAATGCATATTTAATCACTTTATGTCAAATATGAAAGCCAGCACAAGAAGGATTTAGAGGGCTTCCAGCCCAGAAAATTCTGGCACTTTTCTGGAATGTGGTAATGTGGGGCAGTGGAGCTCTTTGAAGTGAGGCAGGGTGTGGCTCAGTGCAAGGCTGCTGAGGAAAGGCAGAGCTCCCCTTCCTCACCCAGTCAGTCGTGCAGGTAGGAAGAGGAAGAGGAGGCTGGGTGTGCTCTGAGGAGGAGCCTCACTCAGCCAGAGAACGAGCTGTGTTCCTCTGCTTCTCATGACAGGACCTCAATTAGAGGCAAAAACCTCATACTTCAGGCACTGAGGACACGTTCTCAGCAAAAATCCTTAGGGAGTCTAAAGACTTTAGCTGTGGACACTGAAGTACCAAGATGTAACGTGGTGTTCAGGATCCAGATTGCAGTTTGGTCATTTGAAGGGAACAGCCTCTCATACAGTCACTGTGGATAGAAAATACTAACAAACCAGGGTCAAATGTGCTTCCCTCTCTTTGGGGCATATTCAGGTAATTTAACTACCAGATGCCTTCTATTTATTCCCCTAAATAGTTCTTTTTGCTGGTTTATTTGTAGACCAAGGAAGGCCTCTCTAAAAAAGCTTTTCATAGGAGGGCAGGAAGATATAAATAGATCAACTCAGGCAAATCTTTTTTTCCAAAGCTGGACTTGTTAAATCACATTTTGGGCTTAAGAAAAATGCCTCTACATTCTTATTCTGAGTGCCTCTGATCTTCTTTGTGGATGAAACACACAAGATGAATTAATTAGTGAGTTATACATCTGGAGCCACTCTCCATTCAGCTGCCAAACACAGGTACCCAACACCAGTGGAGCATCCCATGGTACTGGAGATAAGTATTTCCCTAGGATAAATGGATATAGAACAGAATTTTTGACAGATATGCAGCCTTCTGGAGCAGCACATGCAGGTTAGTAAATTGTCCTGCAGTGCCTACAATGGTGCCACTTTCCCATTAAATGTAACTGAATCACACTGAGTGTGTGAAGACAAAGAATCTACCACATGTGGAAGATCCAATTCAAACAATCTTGAAATAACCAACATAAATCAACCAAGGACTTATTATTGTCATGTAAATGTTCTAGCGTAGAACTTAATGTTCTACACTTATTTTCCCTGAAGTTTTCCCTAAATAAGACAAGGAGAATCATGGCCTTGGACTTGCACTGTAAAATTGAAAACACATGCATTGGTGATAAGAATGATGATCAATAAAATACAAACAGCAAGCAAGTCCTGCCATCTTGGGATGTATCCCAACCATGTCCTTGTGCCAGTAAGAGGAAATCAATTGCTGCTCTATTTTGCAGGGATACATCCCATCTTGGAAGAACATGGTGTTTGGAAAAAATCTACTATTTTATTGTCCAACACAGAAACATCAGCAAATATTTTAATTTTTCACCACCAAATATTACTTTGTATTTTACCCTTGCTGATTTGAATTCTGAACTTGAAAATGCATTTGTGGTTTTCATGGGCTTCCTTAAAACCACTAAGGGTAACTCATCTTTAGCACCAGATGAAGATGTAACCTTGCCAAAGCCCAGGTGGAAAACAATTTGGCTTTATACCCAAACACTGTAAGAGGCCAACACAAAGCTCTGAGAATGGAAAGATGCCAGATGGAGGCCAAAGCTTTTAAGCCTCTTGTTAAACTGAACCTATTTAGCCTCCATTTCTTCTGCCACATAGGCTTGTAGCCTAAGTTAATAATCTTGCCATTTCACCTATTTAGCCAAATTCCAGCATGCAAACATAAAAAATGAAACCTTATGTATTACTAAATATAGCAGAAGTCCTGTCTACAGTTATAATTAGCTACAGGAATATATCATTTCAATCTAATCTCTTCAGACAACACCAGGTACATCTCAGCAAGCTGGAATTTATAAGTTTTAATTCTCTTTCTGTTTCATTATGGATAATTCAGTTATTTTTCCTTAAAAGCAGTTCAGTGAATGTTTCCACTGCTTTGTATAATCACAGGACTCTCATAAACAGTTGCCAAACTGCATTCTAAGGTTAGAGCTTTACTATGTAGAGAAAACACAGAGAACTCCTGTATTCCACACTTTATTCTTTCTATACATGAACACAGGTGTTTGTGTTTATATACATATACAGGCCTGAACAATAAAAACTGCTCAAAGGGAAAACTATTCTGAAACTGTAGAAGTTCTCCTCAGTTGTTCTACCTAAGACCAAACAGTGGTTCCTATGTACTCATTTCTACATGTGGAATAAACTATACAAAGTGAATGGTGACGTGTGGCTATTGACACCTCTCTATAAAAGAGAATGTACACAGAAAACTGTTTCTAGCAACTAATTTCCACATCTAGGAAAATCCTGATCCAACTGTAAAAAGTCATCTGAAGGAATGTGATGAATGGACAGTGACTTGAACTATTTAAAATTGCACTGAAATCTCCTGAGGGATTTACTTAAAAGTAACAGTGGAAAATAATCAGTTTCTTTTTACTTATTTTCAGGCAGCTGCCTTAGGAGTGTGGTCCTGCTGGGATCCTTGTCCAGACCTGAGCCTTGAAACAGCTCACCAAAAATCTGTGCTAAACCTCCAGGCATTTCTGTCTTTTATGTACTGGAGAAACTCAGAGCTACTCACACTGCACCAGCTGCTAAGCACCGAAATCTGGCTGCACTGAATGTAGCCTTAGGAAACTTAAGAAGTCATTTTCACTTCAGCTATAAATCCAGTCTTTGGATTGAGTCAATTAAGGATTTGATGTTCAGCATGTCCAAATGAAGGACTGAGCACTGGTGGCTTGCCAGTAATAACCCAATATATTGCAAGATAATAAAGTATCTTGTGAATACCAGAAAGCTCAATTATATTAAGAGCCTTCAGCTTAAGCAAGGCTATTTCCTTGATTTCTGCTTCTATTTAATTTTCAGGCTGTGACAGTAACTACTTCATCATGTGCTGGTTGATTGCCTAAGAGCATTGAAGTACACAGTAAGTCAGACATAGCCATTTCAAAGATGCAAACAGGGAGGTAGAGTTACTCTATGCCAGGTTGTCCTGGGAATGTACATAAAATATGGTTTAATCATGATCATGATATAAGTAGAGGGATTTATTAATTTAGCTAGGTTTTAGGAATTTAACCATTGGTCTCCTAACTCTAAAATCTAATAACTATTCTAGAATTGTACAGGGGAATTTTAATAATTTTCCTGTTAATAAGAAAGAGAATTTCAAATTGAAGTGCATTATTACATTCTTTTTAGCTAATTCATGTTAGTGCACTTATTTAGTGTTTCAAGAGGAAAAAAATGAATAAAAGTGCTCTCAAAAGATAAGAAAGTTTCTAATTTGACACTTCTTTCAAGCTTTAGTCCCACGTAAACTTGGACTGACCTGTTAAGAACTCGCTGAATTTCAAAAGCCATTTGTGTGACCTCTTCTCCCAGTGAGATTTAAGAAACAAATGAAAAATTTGTAAAAATAATATAATTTTTCATTATTCTGTTGAATGCCTTCAAAATCCATACTTGAATTCTCAAGAAATCAATCCTTACAGTAAAAGCATCTTCCTGTGTATTTCTCATACACTTCCGTTGCTTCTTTACCTGAAATGGGGGGAACTAAAATGAATTAAAGTACCCCAGTCCTTTCAGTGTGCTCAGAGACTGTCTTACATTCTTCTGCCTTTTCTGACAGCTGAGCCTGACTCTTCATTTTGCTTCTGATCATTCCACTCCCAGTGAGTTTTGATCCCCCCAAAACACAAAAGATGATGGCTGTAGGGAGGTACCACACGAGTGTATTTATAAATGAAAATTATCTTTAGTATCCAAGGTGCAAGAAGTCATTCCAGTGCAATGTTCCAAAAGGTTTCTACCTTATATTCACATTCTTTTCTCTAGCTCTTATGCAATCATCTACAAGAGTGAGCTGGATGGACAATAGAAAGTTGTTGGGCATCAGCACAAACACTGTTAGAACTTTGTTATAATAATGGGCTGTGGAGCTGCATAAATTAACCACATCTTAGAGCAGACCATGAAGCACATTTCCCATCAGAAAAGAGCTCTTAGCTTGACAAATCACCACAAGAGCCATATAAAGGAGCACCATTCATTGTTATAAAAATCCAGCTTTCCTATCCACAGACAGAAGTCCTTTCATTAACAGATAGTAAAAGGGTAAGAACCAGCCCAACATAACCTCGAGGGTCTGGAGAGAGAAGCAGGTTGCTGCTGCCTTGGCTGGCTCTGAAGCCTAAAAGTTGTTGTGCACATTCAGAAAATGGCAAGCAAAGAGAGGGGCTGGAGCAGGAAATTGATGAAGGCATCTCATGCCTTCCCACAGTTCTTAACTACAGCAACAAGTTCTCCCCAAATTTGACAAAACATCGAGTAAAGGCTGAATTTACTAGAAGATAGGAACCTTAACATTAGGGCTCTAGAAAGATGGTTCTTTAAAATGCCAGTGAAAACTCTGGCCTTTCAGAATAGATCTGCTTTACAGGCAGCACAGTGAGAGCAACATGACTGAAATAACCATCTCATATCTTTTCAAGTGTTTACTTTTACATATATGAAACTGAGGTTGCAGTGATTTGTTCTGCTTCTTGAAGACACTTTGCAGCATGCTGTGCTCTGGCCAGCACATCTGTTAATATTAGTGACTAGCTATTAGCAAAACGTGGCACCATATCAGGGATCTAGGCTGCCTTGGAATGGTCTTTATCCAAATCCAAGCAGTCCAATGTTCTGCTGGTAAAATGTGAGGGAAAGAAAACAACAATAAAAAAAGTAAAAAGAAATTAGCACTTTGAGATGTAATATACTGGGCAGAAGATTTCAGAAAAGAAATAAATCAGCTATTTTTATACATTTTAATGGGGAAAGACACTTCAGTTTTGTTGCTGGCAATTTCATTTTCCATTTGGTTTTGAATACATGTAAATAAGGCCATGGCTCAGAACAAAGAGATTGGGCAGAGCTGAGAAAGCAGGGTAATGTGTGAGCTGCTCTTTGATGTCGAGTGGTTCACTCAACAGGCAGTTCAGTTTGTCCAGGATCCAACTTTAACAGCAGCTTGATCAAATTCACATGCAGTGAACCTGTCCCCTGGGAGTGTTACTGACTACTGGGAATTGATCAGGAATCCAAAACTTACCTGTTTTGTCACCAACATTCTCTTGTGTATCTGCTGCACTGTTTCTTAACACCAGAGTGTAACTGCCCCTAGAACATCAGAAAGAAGTGCAGTTAAACCAGTGCTCTTTACATTTTTTATTAGGCTTCTGCTTTCAAAATCAGACTGGAAATTTGCCAATCACATGCAAAGCAAGCTTAGAGAAACCAAATAAT
The DNA here is from genome assembly GCF_029582105.1 of Oenanthe melanoleuca. NCBI lineage: Eukaryota > Metazoa > Chordata > Aves > Passeriformes > Muscicapidae > Oenanthe > Oenanthe melanoleuca. Next base: position 62,150,529 of record NC_079334.1, read on the forward strand.
ACCTACAGTTGTAGTAGAATGATCTAAATATTTTCCATGGTTCACAATCTACAGCTGTTGGCAAATAGTGAGTATCACATATAAATACCCTTTATAAGAGATGTATCTTTATTTAAAACTTAATTCTTCTATAAATAAAGTATTTCAGGAAAGTAATGTCAAATTGTTAACAGTGATATGAAGCAGTCTCCATGTGTCATTTATTCCTATTTCCATGCAAAAATGTTGAAAGAGCTAAAACATTCTTGGCTTCTAAAGAAGAAACCATATTGGATCTTTCAGCTATTTCCTTTGGGAGGACATTAAAGTCAACCCTGAAACATCAACAGGACATCTAAGGAAAAGGAATGGTAAGAGAGAAATCACAAAAAGAAATGATGATAGTTGTGGGGGTCTTGCAAGTTAGATAAACATTTCATGATTTAGCTGGCTTAAAGACATTAGCCTTGCTGTTGCCTGTAACAGTTTTACACTGCAGTCATCCTTTGTACAAATGATATCAGACTATCTATTTTACTCTCTCCCAATTAAAAAGTTCATGTCTCTTTTCCACCAAGACTTGCTGATAATAAGAAAAAGGAAATATTAGAAACAGCTTTTGAAGGTAACATCAAAGTTTTCTTTTTGGCTGATAACACAAGATTTTTCTCCCACCAGTTCACCCAACCCCACCCTTCTTGTCAGCTCTTAAACATATTTTTCAACAATTCCTCTACTCATTGATCATTAAATTTTCTCTATGGCCTCTGCTAGCATTCCTCTTGCTTATTAACAAGAGACTCTTCTTCCATTTTATAACTTTTTCAAAACTATCTGCTTTTCTTTCAATTAGTCCTAACCATGGTCATGGTACTCATTAAATGGCTCATGTTAGAAAACAGGAACACCCCACTTCCATGAACTGGAGATTGACAAGGGAAAACATACCCCTAAATAAAGAGAAAATTATCTATTCTTCATTATATCTTTCAACAGTAAAAGAACATCAAGTTTTTTTCATGCTTGGCTCAGCAATAGGAAAAACACTATGTAGATTATTTATTATTATTATTATTATTATTATTATTAGTAGTAGTAGTAGTAGTAGTAGTAGTAGTAGTAGTAGTAGTAGTAGTAGTAGTATTGGCATAATCTTTTTTTCCTTTTTTATTTTTAAAAAACAATCTTTAATTGCTGTGCCAAATTGACTGTAATGTTCAATAGAAGAAGTGTTAAGTGGTTTGCTTTGCTCATGGAAAAGGAAAGAGGGTGGAGCTGAGTAAGGAGCTGGGATGAGAGGGGAAGCAGTTCTCCAGCAGAGGAGAGGCAGCTCATACCAGACTTGGGAGGGCCAAACATCAGCAACAGCTGGCATGTGAAGCCTCCAGAACCCAGTGTCCCTTTTTGGACCCTTGCATAATTAATGTAGGCAGAGAAGCCATGGGTGCTTTCCAGAAGTCAATCTAAACATCTTAGCTGAGCCCTGAGTCAGGGAATGAGCTTCAGGTCAGAATTCCTCTGGGGGAAATGCAGCAGGTTAGGAACATCACTCTTGTTTTGGATGCTCTCTGGAGGAACAGACCTTTATTTTTCAGAATATTTCAAAAGACAAATTCTCTAATGCCTTGGATAAGAACCATGATCCAGGAGCATCAGCCTGACTGGCCCCAAACTGTATCTCAGATACCTTTTGATTTTTTCTGGACTAGTGGAAATCTAATAATTTTCAGACATCCAAACCAACCATCTGCACAGGATGATTATCAGCAATGCATTCTGTGCCAGCTGGCCAAGCACAGCCTACACACCTCAGTCTATCTGTACTTTTCCTTTCTCTTGAGCAACATTTGTCATGTAATATGAGGAAACCAGCTTGGTTTTTAAGGCTAGATCCAACCTCATCAAAGTAAACACAAGACTTTCCAATGACCTCAGTGGAATTTGGATATGGCCCTTCACCTTCTTCTGTCTTTGAAATACAGATGAAGATTTTGAGAAGTCCTCTGTGGCTCTGCATATCTTTTCAGCATCCAAGCCTAGTACCTCTGTTTACACAGAACTGGGTGTTCACTGCTTCTCTTTCCAGCTTCTTTTTAGTTGTTGTTTTACTGATATATTCAATCCTTTAAACAGAGGCTTAGCATACTCAATTTGCTTCCCTTTAGTGACCTGAGCTTTTGAAAACCAGATGTTAGTCCTGAGCCACACCTCTATGGAATTTGCACCTCATATCAACAGTACAGCACTGCTCCTGTTGCTGGAGAAAGCAGCTGAGTGATCACGTCTGTACCTGCCACAGACTCCACTTCTAGAAAAAATAATAAATAAAAAAACCACTTATCTTTCTTTTCTTTTTTTTTTTTTTTTTTTTTTTAATTGTATGGAAAAACTCCTGTAGTATTGAGGCCAGCATCCATGGCAACATAATATTTGCAGGGTCAAATCATAAAGAAGATCTAAATGACTTCAAAACAAGGGTCTAATTCCTTCAAGCAGGGAAGTCACAAGTCATATGCATCCACAGGTATGAAACCAATAAGGGTATGTGACTGTGCTTATCCCTAAATTGATGTATCCAATATATATCTGAGGGATATAATATTGGCTGCCCTTTTCTCACACTCCCCTCCCTAAACCACTTGAGATAAAATATTTTAAATTATATTTATTTCTGTTTTCAACACCCCATTTCAGGTTTACATCCTTTCTCTCTCTCTCTGCCCATCTACCCTGCTCTGATCCCTCTGGGTACACATTTCCAATCCCCACTGGAATTCTGACCTGATAGAATTCTGACCACTGTTCTGCCCAGGATGTTTGAACAAATGACTGCCTAACAGGACATCTCTTCAGATTGCCTGGCCAGTGCTCCCTGATGTGGACACTTAAAAGTTTACTTGGGTGCAGTGCCCAGTCATGAATACAACCTCAGCCCTCAATCAATGCATGGTAGTTGTGCATGGTTTGTCTGAACATCAAAACACTTATTTTTCAATATTGCACCAAAATACTTTTTTTAATCTCCTATTTTAAACTTTTTAGGGCAAGAGTTCTCTCTATTTATTTCAATTATATAATAATAAAATAATAGGTATCTGATCTTGTTTATAAGACCTACTGCTGAGCAGTGGAATTGCTAGAGCCCCTACTGCAATAAAATAAAGCTCTTGTAATCTAGACCTGCTTCAAAACATCAGTTAACCAAATATTAAATCAATAGATTTTCAACCAAAGATTTTTTTCCCATGCATCATCACATTATCTTATCTGGTCCCTTAACTTAAAGTATTATTTGAAAAGCTCCTAAACACTAATTGGATCATGAGCTCCAGACCACAGAACAGTGAATCTTGGGCACAGTTCAGAATGGGCTACCCTTCAATGCTTGAACTGTGTTAGCAGCTGGCCCACAGAATTTTCAGGAGGATTTTCCTTCCACATTTCTCAGAAATGTCTGTTTCTTGAAAATCATCAGTTCGTGAATGAAAGGGAAAACAAGGGGATCAACTCTTAACAAAGGAAATATTTTTGTGGTTTTAAATGCTGTTACTAAGGTATTTTTTAATCTTCTACCACTGTAGGGAGAATGAATCTTTCTTATCTATTCTGTCAAGACATTCTTCATGGAAGAATTTAGATATATAATTGGTAGAGAAAACAAAAAATAAAAGCCTAATACTCCTCTGGTTTTCCTGAAGACTGATCCAAAGCTATTACAATTTTCGTGTCAAAATCCCTTTTGTGTGCAAAATTATGGACTGTGTTATATCAAAGACATGTTCACTGCTTGCCAAAAGCAATAAAAGTCCAGTATTGTTTAAAACACAGAAATAAAGCAGAAGCTTAGAAGTGAAATAATTGACACTCTTGGTTAGGAGGTACAGAACTGAGGCACTTCTAACCTTTGTAGGAGCTGGTAGTACTTAGCATCTTGATTTATTAATCACTTATTCCCTAAAAATCATCCCCAAGAAAGAATTTTCAAGTAGTTTTGAGGTGAAGGATCAAATTCAATCTTGGAGCGTATGGAAATAACTCCAAGTTTTACTATATATTACCCAGCAAAATAACCTAAGTGATCTCAGTCTGTTCTGAAAATGGGATTTGGGTACCCATATTTCACAGACATTAAATATTATTCAGGAGCCAAAGGCCTGAAGATATTTTAGAAGTTGTCTACTTGTGCACTGACTTATACTTTATTTCAGGCTCTGATTCTTTCTGAAGTCGTGGGTATAAGAATTTACAATAAATTATACTCTTGTAATGTAAATTCTGCTAAATGCCAAACAAACTCCTCTACACAGGCATTAGGTTTATTCAGTCAGGTGATTCACTGTCAACCTAAAGAAAGGTTTCTTTGAACTATTGGCTATTTCTCCCCAGCTGGACCAGTTGCTGTAATAGAAGGTGTTACATTATTTTGATCCATGGATTGGGCAGAACAATTGTGAAGAGCAGATAAGAAAATCAGCTCGTTTATGTAAGATGTGAAGAAATATTTCCAGATACATAAAGGAAAAGTTTTCCATCCATGCAAAAAAAAAACATCAATAGTGGCACCTTCATTAAGTTTCTCTGGGTAGCTTTAACAAGGGAAAAGAGTCTGTGAGAACAGGGTGTTATTATTATGGAAACAAAACTAATAGTACCCCCATGTTATAGATACACAGAAAAACAAAGAAATAGAAAAACAATTCTAATAACTGGGCTCAGATGGACTCCTTTATGCTAGAAATTATACAGTATATGCTCTAATAGATGTATTTCTTGGCTAAATTGCAGCTATAAACAGAAAATATGAATTCATTCTGCTGTTTGACCTTTGTACTTGAATTTAGCAATGTTCCATAGGAAATTCTTGCTTACAAATCAACACAAGATCAAAATCACATTTCTCATTTCTCTCAATGTTAGAATCCTAACATGCAACTCTGAACTTTTTTTTTTTTCATAGATATATACATTATCTTATATCATGTAGGAAAATAAATTCTTTGCTGGAAGTGCAGGTCTTGGGTGTGTCTGGTACTTAGTTTATCTACTCTGAAGGGCTTTTCAAGGGCTGTGTCTGATTGATGGGTCTCTGCCCACAGTGAACCTAACATGAGGCAGATCTTCCTCCCAGCACACATTCTCCTCTTTCAACATGTGCTTGCTCTGGGACAGTTATTTGGCATAAGTCAGCTGAAATGAAAGAATAACTTGTAAAAATCTTGAAGCCTCAGCTTAATGCCTTTCCTTAACAATAACATTTGAAGATGACAAAACCAGTTGGAACAAGGTGGAGCAACAAACATTTTATAACTGCAGTTTGAACCTCACTGTCAGTCACATGGATGTTGGTCCATATTAGCCTTTTATACTTGGATTGGGTAAATCCAGAGTAACCTAATGAATGTGGTGTGACTGGGAAGTGCAGTTCTTAAACAAATTTCATGAAAACAATGCATTCAGCAGTGGTATATTTAAACATTCATTCATATTCACACAAAAAGATAAACTTCACAAGCTGTCCAAGAAAATCTCTCTGACAGTAATCAGGGAGAGAGAAAATTGAAAAGACATAATTTTATATCTATCAAAATATATATATGCAGCAAAAAGAAACAAATAGAGAGTAGCTAAAATCAAAGAAAAGCAAACCTGAAGATTTAGAAGAAGCAAGGGCTCAATACATCTGTCTGTTTAATTCAGGTCATTTTTCATATATGTCTTAGCTTCCAAATCACTTTTAGAGATCCCAGGTCTTTGGATCATTTTCATTTTGGCTTCTTCTGTCAAGTGTGGAGACTTGAGGGCAGAATCAGGTACAGCACTTAGAGACACACCACAATTATTTACCAGCTAGTGCATATAGGAATAGGCTAGATAAAGTATGTTGTGAGGAAAAGCTGTGGCTTGCCTTGGGATAGGTGATGGCCTGTGGCAGGGTGTAACACAAAATACATTCACACACAGCAGTACAGTCACCTGGGAAGTGTCTGCTGGTCATATTGGCACCAAGGAAGTGCAGAACTGTTAAGTTCTGCTGTTCATTGAAATAAACTGATCCTCAGTATTGCTGATCATCATCTGAATCTGTTTTCCTCAGATTTTATACCTTTTCCTGCTCGTGTTTTTCATCTGAATAATTGATTAGTAACTCATTATTAACAGAGCAATCCCACTCCTTTGTTTTCTCTCCTAATTATTCATAGTTTCTTGCACTATGTGCTCCCTCACAGGGTAAAGGCAACAGCTGCTGCTCAGTGCCTGCTGCTCCTGGACCACTGAACTCCTGAATGCAGAGCCAGGTCACACCATTGCCTGTGCAAGTCCAATGCACATTCAAGTGGAAAACTGCAATCTGCAGCTGAGCAGGACATTGCATTCCCTCCAACACCACTATGTGCCACCTGACAACCTGATCTCTGCAATTCCCATTTACAGATGAAATCACATTCCAGCCATGTGCTCCATGCTCTGCGTTGATGCCTCACTCATCTCTCTGAGCAGAGTTTCTGTCCTTTATCAGACTTTATCAATTTTACCATAATTATACTCAGTCACAGCAGTCTGTGCCTGCTGGCACCACTGAGCTGCTCACCAGCAGGGAAGAACTCCTGCACTCAGCTCTCCTCCCTTGCAGATGTGCCACACAGCTGTTCAGAGCAGTAACTCAGACTCTGTCAGCCACTAGGACATTGCTTTTTTCTTTAGCCACCAAACTCCACATGCAGAGGTGAAAGTTTTAGGAATTTCAGTCTGAAAATGTGTCACAGGGAAAAGTCATCCTTGCAAAAATACATTCATATAGTAAATCCAACTTGTCTTTCCATGGAGGACTGGGAACCTTCATCAAAGCATGATGACACCAATCCACTGCTGAGCTCACTCTTTTTAAGTTTTCAGTCTTGTTTTAAGAGGAAAATCTGGGAGACCCAAAGTTGGATTTCATCTTAGACATTAACTCCTTAGTGTCAATGAGGTTCTGTGCATTTTATGGAGCAGATAAAAAAAGTCTCTTTGGAATGATACAGAAGAGCATTTTTTCCTTCCTCCTGTTTTTCCCATTAGCATTCTCAAAAATGAGAAGGAAGGATCCACTAACTGTCAACAACTATTTAAAGACTCCCTCTGCATGGGTCATTTGTAGAGCCATTAGAGCAGGTCTGTCACTTAACTCCAGGTTGAGAGGGCAGCCTAACATAATTCCTGCTAGCTCAGGGTTTGGTCCCCTAAGTGTTCATTCTGGAATGCCCAAAGAGCATTTGCACACAATGTGACTGGACCTGATAGAAAGACCTAAATGCAGAATCTCAGGAGGGGAAGGAACAATCATCTCAGTCTTTTCCTTCAGCACCACTTAAGAAATACTGTAAAAAAACCTCACCTACAACTTGGGCCCAAAGGGACAATTTTTTCCTTTCCATACACTGAAAACTTGCTGCCTTTTTCTTTCTTTTTTTTTTTTTCCTTTTGGTTTGACTTGTTCTCTTTAAACACCCAACAGGTCACTTCAGGAATTTAGTTATACCTTGATAAAGTATCAAAAACATTTCTTCAAACTGCACTTGCTCTTTGTTTCAGAACAGTGGCTTATCTGCACTGCTATTTACAGTTGTATGAGTTAATCTAAATGGTTACAATCAGAAACCCATCAAGCACTAGACTACTATTTAATGCAGCTGCAATAAAGCAATAAAAGTGATAAATTAAATCTGTGCAGAATTCTTTCTTTCTTACAGATTTCTCCAGAAGAAACTCTACACTTATGACATGTTCATTGTTATTACAGAAGCCTTTTGTTAAGGATAAAAAAGTTTCCTTTTTATTGTTGCTTTGTTTGAGTTTATTTCTCCCTGATATTCTAATAATAGTACCAACTACCTTATATCTAGTCTATTTAATGTACATACAAAAATAAAATTAACTTTTACCTTTATACTTATATTTGCATATTTAGGGTCATCTAGCTATGATATTCTCTTTTGTTCATTTATTTCTTTGAAAAGAAATTTTAACAAATATTTTTTCTGTGCTTTTGTATGTCATGCCAATCCCCATGGAAAATCATTCAAAATGTCCTATTAGGCAGACAAGTTTTGACCCCAGAACTTCGTTCCACCAAGCCAAGCTCTATAATTAGATTGTTATTAGTGGGTGTAGCAGATGCTTCTATAGCCTCATTTCTTTATTTTCCTGACGAAATTTAGAGTGCAGTCTCAGGAAGATTTGGAAGGTTTAAATGCCCATTTTGTAAGTTGAGTTAAAAGCATCAGCCTGATGAAGCCTCTTTCCATCTCTGTGTGCTCTCTTGCTTCTTAAGAACAAAATTTCCTCTTCCCCACTCACAGTACCAATATACCAGGTATTGATATGATACTGTTATCTACTTAATCACAAGAAATAAAAGATTTTCTGAGTTGTCTGGACACCTCTACGCTCTCATTTTCAGTTTGTTCCTGCAGGCATAGTTTGCCACCTTGTGGCAAATGAGCTTTTAAGAACTATGAATTTCACAAATCATGTCATATTCCAAACACTTCTCAAAATGCCAACAGTACAAAACAACAGTCTTTAAAATATATGCTGTCTTTAACTAAAATAAATAAATAAATAAAAATAATTTTACAGTAATACAGTAATAATTTTAAAATCAGTTTAACTAATTAAAGTCCACTTCTAATACCTGTAGCCAAGGAAAAACATTTAAGCATTGTTCACACCAGGCTTTGCAGTCATATAATCTATGTAGGCTGCTGACAGACAAGTAGCTGAAGGCAAAGCCCTTCATGCACACTGATGTGGCCTTACAAAGAGAAAAGCTTTTCTCTGAAGATCAGCAATTATGGTTAAATTATCAGAAAAACCAAGGATTACAAGTAGCTGATATTTGTTTGGTGATAAAACCATGAATAAACACTGTAAAATTGGTCTAAGTCAATCAGTAATAAAAGTACTGCAGAACTGTTATATGATCTTTTCCAGTCATTTTATATACAAAGAAGACCTTGAGTATAAAATGCATTTATATGTATTCAACCAGGATGCTAGAAACAAACACCTCTCTGTCTAATCAGAACTACAATTACTCCCATCCTGAGTATCTGTTAAAGGACAGTAGAGTTTGCTTCCTCTTTCTGGGCTATTTACTACTCAGTCAACGAGAAGTCTTGTAAAGAAGTATCTTGACCATAAATCTGAAAAATAAAAGACATAAAATACATTTACTGGGAGAAAAGGGGCTCTGAACCTCTGCCCACCATACCCCAGGTGTGTGTATGTGAGAACAACTCCCACCCCTGTTTGATGAGCTATTCCACAGACCCACTCCTTTCCACCAAAGTTTGGTTCTCTTTTTGCTATTGTCAAAACCTGGGCCATCATTTGAAGAGTTTTAAGTCACCTGAAATACTTTTCTGTGAATTAATTGGGAAAAAAAGCTATGTTCTTAATTGACCAGACTATTTTTGTTAGTTTGCTTGTTTGTTTTGTTGATTTGTTTGGGTTTTTTCCTTGTTAAAAGGCTAAACTAGTTATGGCAATGGCAAGATTTGCTCAGATTTAATAACTCTAGCTTCAGACTGCCTTGTCTTTTACTTTTTCCAAACACAGATTCAGTTTTGCCCAGAAGTTTCTTTTGGCTCACAGATCTCATCCAGGGAATCTTTTTGTTTTATATGTTTCATTGCTTTGATACAGGCTCTGAGGCATAAGGCAGATGTGAATGAGAAACTCATGTGGCTTAGGCTGAGTCGTTATTGTCAGCAGCTTTTATGGTCCTAACAGATTAATCTCCCAATACCAACAACAGGAGAGGGGAACCAACTCTGTTTCACAGAGACACTCTCAAAAAAGAAGAGCTGAGCAGTACTTCATTGAAAAGGGCTTTCCTCAGCTGCAAATACTGTGTTTTCCATCACAGTTTTAATATTAAGTCATAAAGGACAACTGGAAAACTGTCTACAGAGTAAAGAGCAATTCATGTAGTTACTTCAAAGGAGCAGAGGATTCCATGACAAATCATTGAGAGTTTCTGTAGCATATAAAGTGCTAGCTCATTTTGGGATGTCATAAAACATAGTTCTCTGGATGACTTTTTCTCCACGTACTTAGGAAAGCTTCCATTTCTATTTTGAACAAGAGATGAAATCAGACCACACAGCTGTTTCTCAAAGGCATAGATCTCTACAGTCTCTCTCCTTATGAGCATAATATCTTTCCTGCCTCCTCCTCCTCCTTACTGTATGGATATCTAAATATTTGGATTTATTTTTTTTTTTATTTTTTTGCTTGTACTTCAAAGCCATATTGACATATTATCCTGTTTTATATCACTTTATGGGCTGATAGAGTCACGCCAAGGTTGACTCTCCTCTTTCACTCTCTTTTCTTTTCCTTTACAATGCAGATCCAAGCCCCTCTCTCTGCTCTATCTAAGGAGCAATTAATGCAATTACAAAATAGTGGAAACTAGGTGCCTTTAGCTTTCCTAATCTCTCTGTATCTATATGCCAAACTAGATTCTTAAGTAAATTTACAGACACCTTGAAATTGTTTTCACTTGATGCAGCTACTTTGAAAATCAGGAATAAGTAATGCAAAAGTTAACACAGATGTTGACATTATCTAGGTTCAGGATATGAGAAATACTCTACTATGTAGCAGTAATGAGGCTGAAAATCTGCCCACAGTGGATTGATTCCTTTCCTCCCTTTGTTTAACAGAAATCTTTTTATTCCTTTGTGTTTCTATCACATGGCACTCAAGAAGAAAACAGAATATCTCAACTCTGTCTTAAAAACACAAGGGTTCAGGCTCAAGAGCTTCCTGATGCCTAAATTAAATAAGTCTAATCTAAGAGCAATTCAGCCATATCCTGCTAAACTACTCTGTTCTTCCTCTGTGTAAGTGTATAACTTTATCAAGAAAACCAGGACAAATAATAACTCTTTTTACTAACATTAATTTTGACTTTATTTTTAGAGCATAAAACCAGGACAACAATATCCTAGTATGTAGTAGATTGTAACAACTCTGTTTTACTCTACAAATCCAAAATTTAAAATAAATCAGAAGTAAAACATCATTTTAGGGAGATGAAAGATGAAATCTCTTGTAAATCTGAGATGCAATGCTTCAAAGAAAAGGGCAGGGCAACATCACTTAGTCCCATGAAGCTTCAATTAAATTACAGGAGTCATGGAAGTTAAAAATGCAGTAGCTAATCCTTTTTTTTACCCATGTAAACTGCCAGCCTTTGGGCTAACATGGAAGATGTTGAGCTCTTAACTCAGCCAGGAGGGTGAGGTGCCCAGCTGGGAGTGAGTGCTGAAAGAGCAGATGGAGGAGGAGCAGCTGCAGAGAGCATTGCTGGCACACAGATGGTGCCACTGAAATTCTCTTCCCTTCATGCTCCAGCACAAGGTATAAACTACCTTTGATTAATCCTTGCATGAGATTGTATGGCTGAGCATCCCTTCTGGAAACGCCTGAACAGAACTTATTTATGTTCTTTGTCAATTAGTTATTAAACTAAATTAAACTAGGTGTTCTAGAAGGTGTCCAGTGTTCAGAGAAACCACACTACTTATCAGCTGTGAATATTTGCACACCCAAGCCTGAGTTTTGGAAATTTCTTTTCATGAAAATCTGTTTGTGCCTCTTCAGGGTGTAGAAGAGGCAAGAGATGCTGCTGGGCAGGGTTTGATGAGAAGTTCCTTTGACATTTAGCCCCATAATATTATGAGGAGGTTCTGGGTTTTTTTCAATTAAGAGAAAACCGAAAAACATTCTTGTTTTTAGCAGGCATTGATTGAGATTTTCATCCAAAGGACTGGGTTTAACTCATCTATTAATTTTGTTAAACAATCCTGTCTATATTCCAGAAACTCCTCTGAATTTTTCCCATAAGCAAATTGAAAAATATTTGAAAAATGTAGCTTTGATTTGATCAAGACTTTTTTTTTATTATTATTCTTAAGTGAAAAACTCAGCTCATTTTTAAGCATAAACTTTAGACTGGAATTTAGATAAATACATTTAGGTGGTCATTTTATCTCTACAAAACAACCCAAAACCTCAGGCATGAGCACCTTCAGGGAGTTCAGATTTGGGTTTGAATCCAAATGGTGTGGATTAGGCCCTCTTCACCAGATACACACCCACTAACTGAGAATAATCTTGTGCTTCTTAAAGGGAACCTTTTGAGGGATGTAACATCATATCTTCCTCTGCCAAGGAATAAGGGATGTTAAAAGCCACTCAACCAGAATATAAAGGCCTGTGTTTTCTTCTGTACACTGAATACAACTGAGTTTTTTGTGGGCTCCTGCAGGATTTTGTGGGTTTCCTTATTACAGAAAAAAATAATTTTTTTGGAACCCTTGGAGTAAAGTCAACAGTCTCATGTATGTAAAGAAAATTGTCTTATCTGACACAGCAGGTGGGTGTTTTAACTTCACAAGGGCAACATGAGGCTTTTGCTGACAGTGTGCCTGTCCATGCATATTCCTAATTTTGTGCTTCCTTTTTCCTCCCAGTGAAACCAATACTTTATTAAAGGAATTCAGCAGGGGAGTAGAAGTACCAAATATAATTAAGCTTCTACCTGTTTTGTGAAAATGGATGACCAGCTAAAGCAAGAACAACTGTATGTAATGCCTAATGGAGGTAAAAAGATGTTCCTGTTCATGCATCTCCCACATGGGACAAGCTTTTAAGCAGGCCCCAGACAGAGGAAAAGTTTCAAATGGAGCCTGTGCTTTCTTTGACTCTAAAGTCAGTCAGGCATGCAGCAGAAATACATGGAGCACAAGACTTCCTCATTTCCTGTGCCTGTGGAAGTCCTTGTTTAAGTAATTAGTCTTCATGACTGTACACTAATAGCTTATATAAAGAGAATGCTTCTGGTACAGTTGTTTTTTTATGCAAGAGCAGATGAAGCACCAGTTGTGCAAGAGATTTCCCTTTGTGCATTAACCTAACAACTGCAGGGTCAATTCCCTCTTATCCTCCCATACACTGACGTGGAACAGCAGCTGTCTCTTGTGCTCTGGCTGCCTGGAAGGCAGGAGAGTCTAGGATAGGTACATTGTTTTAATTAGCACTCTAGCATGGGCTTACACTCAATTAATGTTAGATTTAGTGCAGGGTGAAGCAGCTTGAGAACGTCAGAGGAAGGCAGCTGGGCAAGGATTGGTTTGATCTCTTGTGTACCTTGAATCTACCAGGAAAAGGTTTGACTTCCTCCTAATGAGCATTGCCAATGTGCCTGCTGTCCTAAGTATGGCTCATTGCTTTTCAGTCTCGTTTCCTAAAAGTCTTGGCTGAGTGACATGCCTCATTATGCCCTGAGGTGGAAAAATAACCATGACTGTTTCTTAAATTTCTGAAGCAAGTTCTGTGGGAGATGTATGATCTGAGAAATGTCTGAGCAATACTTTGGCTCTTCAGCTCTGCTAGGATTCCACAACATCCCACAGTTTACCCCAGAGCCATATGCAGAAAGATATCCTTGCTGAAAGATGTTTTGTGGTACATTTTCTGGTTTGCAATATGGTCTGTTCATTGTGAAGACCAGAAATCTGTGCAAGATAATTTGAAAGCATAGTTTGACTTTTTTTCTCAATATATTCACAAGACATAAGGGCATCTCTGAGACATGAGTTCTAATTAAGGATGTACAGAGAAATTTTCATGCAAATAAACTTTGGGATGTCTATATAAGAATGTAACCAAAATACTATCAAGTAAATTAGCTGCAGTGTGAGATAGTAGGGAAAAAGTTTTCCTCAGAGATGCTTCTTAACAGTCTTCCCATCTTTCCTCTCTCATAATATCATTCTTTCTCTTTTCTCTAATATTTTTTTAATTTTTCATAGGGTTTTTTTTCAAATACAAGTGCTTTTATAGAGGAACCAGGTATAGATAAGAAACTTTTACTATTGCAGACACTTCCATCAAAGCAATTTGTGCCATTCTTGGAAGAGGCAGCCTTTTCCTTTGTGTCTCTCTCACAACTGTAATTGATTTACCATTTATCTCCCTTTTCTTGGCACTTAAAAGTTTTGCAATTTAAAAATCCCTAGTCTCAGCCGTTTCTGGAAAGGTAAATCTGGCTTTGAACTTCTGAACAACTTCTGAAAAGCTACACTGGAAGAAAAATTAGGAGCAGAATAGTCCCTAGACATAAAAAATAAAATTAAAAAATAAAACAAACAAAAGATGAAGAAAATAAAAACAGAGGAGTCTCTTTCCCCTGGCATATCTGTCATGGCCCTCAGTGTTCCATTGTAACATTAAGACTTTCATCTTGGAATATCTCAATCAGTATTCCCCAGTGAGCAGACACAGCACCTTTCACCATGGTGGCAGCACTTTCCTGAGAGTGTTCCTCCATACTCCTTTAAACACACATTCCTTTTCCCCTATTAGCAAATAAATCTGTTCTTAAAAAATATAGAAGGTTTTCTGCTTTCATATTTCCTTCCTCCAGTATAACAAACAAAAGACACAGCTTTCCATTGTCTGAATGATGGCAAGTATTTTAAAGAGCATTAACAGGATTTTTTTTTAAAGCAGATATATGATTACTCTGCTACTGGTGCTTTTAGTCTCATTATCAACAAGACAAATCATTTTTATTCGACTCTATTTATACATGTGGTAGACCAAGAGAAAATGTTTTTAAAAAGGCTCAATGAGGTGTTACTTAAATGTGGTTTTCAGCTTTAAGTGATTTATTATCTATAAATTGAAGGATTTCAGTTGAGAAGGCTCTGGGACGCCGCACTCTTCCTCCTCCTTGCAAACCATCTTTGAGCTAAGATTACAGCAGGTGAAAGTTCTAATGTCTGTTCAACAGATCTTATGAAATAATTACATCCAGGAACCATTTGGTTCTCATTAGATCCAAGACTGAAGGAGCAAAAGAGTTTGAAGGGAGGAAACTTCCCTACCCCAAGAAACACCCCACAAACACACAGGAATATCCTAGAGGTGAGTTCTTTCTCACTCCTACAGCTGCCCAGTAAGCACACAGACCCAACTTCATGGACCTACCACTTCTTTAAAACCCAAAATCCTTTCATGTCATGGGGCAATATTAATTAATTATGTGTCTTAGTCTTCTTTTGCCTTCCAGTTTTTTCTTTCTATCATATTTTATAACCCAATTTTTTTTTTTTTTTGGTGGTTTCAGCTCTCTGCCTACTTTCTGTCCATGTTGTCTCCAGTTATTCCTACTAGCACTGCTATGGCTCCCCTGTATGATAAAGAATCACCATCACA
The DNA here is from genome assembly GCF_029582105.1 of Oenanthe melanoleuca. NCBI lineage: Eukaryota > Metazoa > Chordata > Aves > Passeriformes > Muscicapidae > Oenanthe > Oenanthe melanoleuca. The sequence continues at coordinate 62,165,784 of NC_079334.1, forward strand.
GACTGCAGAGTAGTTTCAGAAGAGGAATAAAGTACATGAAGTATTTTATAGTCATGATCCTTGCTTTCTTTTGTTTGTTTTTCTTTGTGTAGATCATGTTCTTTGGAAATTCATTCTGGTCCAGAAAAATCCCTCATAAATCAGACCCAGAAGATCCTGTGTAAATCTCAATAGACCAGGCATCAGAGAATTGGCTCAGAGCTTCACTTTTTTCTCCCATAAAATATGTTTCTCTCTTTCTTTCCTGAGGCCTTTGCTTCATTTTCTGTGACCAGAGATGTTGCCTAAGTGTGAAAGGAAAAGGAAGCTGTCAACAACTCAGACTGGGTATATAATTGGCAGCAAAACATTACATTTCTCAAGTATAATTTTTTTTTTTTTTCTCCACAATACATGGCAGCTGTAGACCTTCTGACATCAAGACTTATGTCTGGAATGGCAGCCTTAAGAAAGCCTTAAGGGTGAGCAGCTACTGAGATTTTCTTTGATAATCAGATGATTATTCACGAGAAGCTGTGGGAGTCAAGCACAGAGTTACTTATGGGATTCTAATGAATATCTATCTATATCTTCAGGTGCCAAATCCAGTCCCATGCATCCTGCTGGTTCCTAACAAACCTTGAAGTCTGAGCACTGTCAGCACCCTCTAGAGTTACATGAAGCCTGACATGGGAAAGTTGCTCTAATGTTCTGGGATGCATTTGCATGAATGGCAAGAAGAGACCACAGGAAGGTATTTCTTTTGTTTATTATTTACTCATTAGATGTCCATTGAAAAATTACTAGCAAGAAAGGGGAAGAGAGGCTGAAATTTAAAGATTTGTTTGCCAAAATTTCAGTCATGATAGTGACTCACCTTACATAATCCCTATTTTAACTCCTTTTGTTTCAGAGATGCCACAACTCTGTAGCTGTCTCAGATGGTTTTAATTACAGATACCCAAGAATAATTATGGTGAAAGTAGTGCAAAAGCACAGTTCACAGTGGCCCCTGAGATGTTGGTCTAGCCAGTACAAAAAAGGAGCTCAATCCACTCCTTTTATATGTTACTATCAAGAAGATGGGCAACAGATGTTGAGAACTATTAATACACACTTCAAGAGTATGAAGGGTGGTGTCCTTCCATCCCAAAACACATCAGTATTGCTGTGGTTCATTGTCTCATCCTCTGCTATGAATATTTTCATTGTTTAAGCACCTAATATGGATTTCTGCTTCTTATGGAAGCTTGGCTCGAGGGTTTTGAGATGAGGCAATGTCTTGTGCTGCAGAGACAGCCACAGCTCTGCTCTCCTGTATTTTCAGTCCTACAGCTTATGGGAGTTTGTGTATCTACCTAACCTGTTTGATCAGTATATCCCTCTATCATCATGGTAGAACCTTTTGTGTCAGAGAGATGCTTTGTCCCTTTCCTCATAGGCAATCCTCCCTTGTTTTGTGTTTCCTTCCTCAAGTAGGGAAAAATGGTGTAGTTAATGAGGACAGAAGTGCAGAGACCAAAAGGCTGGGTTTGCTTTCCTTGCCTGCTATGATTTGTTCTGTTTTTGTGCTCACATATGTTTCAGTCCCTTCTAGGGCTACCAGGGTGCACTCAAGATAAGAACCTTAGAAATTCTCTGAGTTGGAACAAAACAATATTGGGGGATTTCAGATTTTTTTTTAATGTCCAACCCCTACAAGTTGGGAGTTTTTTGCTTGTGTGAGACTGCTTTGGCTCACCACTCTCCACCCCAATAACTTGAAAAACATGAGTTTCAGACTTACTAAATAGCAAAGTTTGGCAGGAAAGGGTCTGTCTTTTCAGTGTTCTGAAACATCTCCTCCCTCCCCCAGTTCTCCAGGTTGTATAAGGTGAATATCCTGTAAATTTAAATTACTTTTATACAATCTGAAGTAGAAGATAGTCAGGAAACTCAATCACCCAAAACTTGTTTTGGGAACAAAAATTACTATTCTGGGAAAAAAAGTCCCTGAAAAGCTTTAATAAAAGTGTTCCAGTAAAGCACATTTTACCAATTATGTTTCCATATTAAAAGGTCTCATAAAAACTGTACATTCCTGATCCCTTATCTGTCCTCAGATAAGGATTATTGTATGCTATAGGACAAAACTTTGTAGAAGTCCTTTGCAAATACATCTGTAGTATATGATGGCTGTTCCTATTTCATTATGAAGAACAGGGACTGGAAGGTCTACAAAGAAGGAAAATCAGATATTTTTTGCTGGTAGTGCAATAAGTCTGGCCAGAAATGTTCACAGTTTGCTAAAATGATTGAATAGTGGTTGGGGACTACTTCAGTAGGAGTACCTGACTGCTTAGTACTCCTGACATATGCTCCTTTTCTAAAACAAATGTAGAGGATCTGAGATTTGTCAGGGAACTTTTGTCTCAAGTAAATACAGAGAAGGAAATAATTAAATCATTGCTGTAATGCTGCTGTACTTAGCAAGGCTTGGGAACATTGCAAATGGCGTTCAACTAGAAGCTAAAGCAAAGTCATTATTAAAATAAATGATTCTACTTGTGAACCTAGAGTTGAAAAAGTGCCACAACAGTTGCTGAAAGAAGGAAAAAACCAGTATAAATTGAAGTAAAAAGAAACTAAAAGGATATACAAGAGTGATGAGACCTCAATGTAGCTGATCACAATTTTAATTTTTTTCCTCTTTCAAGGCATTACTTATTTGAAATGGAGATAAATGTCACGCAGCCACCCCAGTGTCTATTTTCCTTTTCTATCCTGCATAAAAGATCCTAAGATCACAGTTTTTGAGAAAAAAAGGGCCATGGATTCTCTCAGTTCTTTCATTTTGAATACTCCCTAATTATATTAACTTTTGGCAATTAGAGAATTGGGACATGAAATTTAAAGATACACCCTGTCTTCTGTCATCATAAAAAACTCAGAGCAGTCCCTCAGAGGAATAAAGCAGTATAAGGAAAGCAAGTTATTTGCCTTGCATGTCCCAGTTTTGATCTTTGATATTCTTCAGTGTGATAATCTAAGTACCAAAGACACTTTGTGATGAGTTTGAGGAAAGAAGAGAAGGAGTCATTGAATCTGAGAGATCATACAGCCCTCAAGTGGGAGTAATTCTGTAGAAGTCTGGTCTTACTCCATAGAGTGAGGAATCAGCATCCTGTGGCTTGAATGCCAAAGCTAACCAGCCCTATGTAATCTTAGTTCTTTTAGAGGAGCCAGAACTAGAACACTTCTTAAGGTCTTTTAAAAATCAGTTCTCAATCCCTTTATCCAAAAGCTGTCACAAGCCTCATTCCCTGCTCCTTCAGGCTGTTCTTCAGCCAGCATGAGTCCTCACACAGGCATTTACAGACAGGCTGTTCACAGCCACAGACTGAGCCCCAGAAGGCACAGCCTTCAGCAGCTGACATCATCACTTGCAAATGAGTGCATGTGTGAGGAACACTATTCCCTTGGTGATCCAACCCAACCCAACCCAATCCAATCCAATCCAACCCAATCCAATCCAATGCAATCCAATCCAATCCAATCCAATCCAATCCAATCCAATCCAATCCAATCCAATCCAATCCAATCCAATCCAATCCAATCCAATCCAACCCAATCCAATCCAATCCAATCCAATCCAATCCAATCCAATCCAATCCAATCCAACCCAACCCAATCCAATCCAATCCAATCCAATCCAATCCAATCCAATCCAACCCAACCCAATCCAATGCAACCCAATCCAATGCAATCCAATCCAATCCAATCCAATCCAATCCAATCCAATCCAATCCAATCCAATCCAATCCAATCCAATGCAATCCAATCCAATGCAATCCAATCCAATCCAATCCAATCCAATCCCAAAACCAACCCAACCCAATCCAACCCAACCCAATCCAATCCAGTCCAACCCAATCCAATGCAATCCAATCCCAAATCCAATCCAACCCAATCCAATCCAATCCAATCCAATCCAATCCAATCCAATCCCAAATCCAATCCCAGATCCAATCCAACCCAACCCAACCCAACCCAATCCAATGCAATCCAACCCAATCGAATCCAATCCAACCCAACCCAATCCAATCCAATCCAACCCAATGCAATCCAATCCCAAACATATTCCTGAGCCCTGTGCCCTACTGGCACCTCTCTAGGCAGAGCTCTCCCAGCTGGGGTTGCCTGTCTGTACAAAATTGATGATTGTCCAGTCACTCAGAGCACAATTATCACTACATTTATTAAAGGTGAAAATGCCTGAAAAAGGCATGTCTTCACAGCATATCACTGTGCTAAGCAGGAAGAATTTTCAACCCCAAACAAAGAATACCTTATCCACATCAACACTGATTTCCCCTTATCAGCAGAGGCTACTTCCATGTCTGTGACTCCTGGTATGAAAACAGCTAAAGTTTAGAAGAAAGTGACTCAATGTAACAGGGATATTTTTGCTTATGTGCCTTCGTGTGACAGCAAAAGCACTAAGAATGATAAAAATGAGGTGATATCAACAACCATAGCACATACATCAACTGCAGTAAGATAGTGTTGAGAGGTGGTTGGTTTGGTTGGATTTTTTTTTTTTTCCTGCTTTCTCCCTGCAAAAACACACACCAAAAGAAATATCTGAGCCCTCAGAAGCACAAGGGAAGGGCTGCAGCCTGACATCCAGCTTTCAGGAAGGCAGTATACTGACAGACACACGGATAAATAGCCAGGGGCTCTCCCAGGCCCCAGCCAGGAGTAAACACATGTGGGTTCCACATGTTCACTTCTGATCTCAGGCTGGTTTCAGGCTCTAAATAGAACTTGGCAAGCTTCTTCCAAGTCCTGGGGACTGTTTTCTTACCAGACCTGAGATGTCTGCTCCAGAGCCAGCCAACTTGTCCCTCAGCAAATGAACCCCTCCAATTGCTGCTGAGAGCTCCCACAGCTCCACCTCTGCAAAATCGTCCTTGCCTGGCACAAGGCTTTAAAAACTGAAACTAATTTTTTATTTTATTTAAGTCCCTTTATATCTTTGTTTTGCTTTTGAACTTTAGGCCATAATAAAAGATTAGCAAGCAAAGTTTTGAACAGAATAAAGTTTAGGAGTACGGAGATCTATTATTTTACAGGCTTAAAATATTTTACCTTTTAAATTATTTTTGTTCATAATTTATTCAGTATTCACATTTTTCACAAACATTACCAAGAGGCTCCTGATCTCTTCTATTCAGATACATATTAAAAAAGCTAAGGAGTTCCAAGAATACTGATAAACCCCTCATTTAATCCAGAACCATGGCTATTTTTATATCCTCCAGATACATACAAACCTCTGAAACACTTTATACTGTAAACAGATTTTTAAAATACAGTCCTAATGACAGAAGATTGGGAGGGGGATAAGTTAATGACAATTTTAGTGCACTGAAGCCGTGCTTTCTGGGAGTTCAGCTATGGTAACACTGATTTAGAGAACAGCCAAAGTCTTTAATCTAGAGATACTAGCACAATCAATGCTCTGCTCTGCTCTTTCAAGCCAAAATATTTGCACGCAGTTTTACCTCAGCCTTCCCTTCCTCTTGAAACATCATGCCTGTCTTCACAAGCCAAATCTTAAAATGTGACAGATGTTGAAGCACTTTATAAATGGCCCTTGAAAATTAAGACAGCTACTTCTAGAGATCTATCCCTGAAAAGTGGTGAAATATTTCTGCAGCACATACAATATCCTTGGCTCCTTCCATCATCATAGCCAAGAATGGCTCATTTTTTCCACAGAATGTACTGCAGGAGTTTCAGATACCTGAACTAGCCCTAAACACAAGCTCTGAGCTGTATCAAAGACCCAGACTTCAGCAAATCTTTTACTTGCCTAATACAGTGTGTTTCCCTTTTCCATGATCAGTGTTGTGTCCCTTAAACATGAACAGACTTTCTCAACAGAGAGCTTTTAGATATTTTGCTTTTTGGATATTTGCTTTTTCCAGTGAAACCCTATGCCTCAAAGTTCTTAACTTGAAAATTCATATTGTCTTTCAATTATTCTATTATCATATGTATTTGAAGGAGGTAACCAGTGTAAAAAAAACAGTGGATATTTTTAAGGTCCAACGTTTTGTGTTTATTACTAACCTTGCAGGTTTATCTGATGTCCAGTGGTTTGATCTCTCTCCTTCCTTTTTCTCTTCTTTTCAACAACAAACAAAACACGAAACCAAAATAATATAAATGTGCCTGAACTGAAAGTGTGAATTTCAGAGGTTGCTCACACAGATTCAGGAGATGAAAACTGATTTTATGTATAGGTGAAACACTGAAGCAAATAAAACTCCTCTGAGGCCTGAATTGCCTATTGATCCCCAGCCACACAACTAGTTCTGGTAATCTTTGGTACAAACTAACAGAAATCTAGATTTCTTTCCTCCAGGTGTGCAGTCTTGCTACCATCTAGTGGCTAAAATAAAACTTTACACTAGTTTCTTTCCATACAGGGATTCAGACAATACAGTCATCTGTATCTGCCCTAAAATTTTGTTTGGCAATCTTATATTCATCAGCAAAAACAAGACAGGTGAGAAAATTATAAACTGATGCCAAAAAATGAAGCCCAAAACAGAGTTTTTTGTGGTTTTGTTTTCCAGATGAGTAGGAAGGTATGATTTCTTTACAGTACAGAAACGTGGCATAATTTTATTGGAAATTTAGACCTCTACTTATTTCAAAAGAGAAGTCTGGGAAGCATTTGATGTTGGCTCTTTCTGCCAATCAAGTACCAAACTAGTAGATCTCACTTGGTCTTAAAAGACACACAAGGTGAATTATTCTGACATGGATAATGAGGACTGATAGCTAATGGCAAAAATTTTGTTGAACGGGATGTGAGACCTAAAGACAAATATTTTCTAGAGAACATTTGCTGCATCCTAAGTTTAGTAGATGGATGCAATCAGTGGAAGAAAATTAGATCTGTTCAGGACATGAACTGGGCAGCAACATCATGCAACCTATAAATTATTTAATCTTTTTTGCATGGTCAATCTCATTGTCAAATAGTTTTGCATAAAGTTTTTTATTCCAGGCTGGGGAGCAGTTTTCTGGTGGATTTTTGCATATACTGACACTGCCATCTAGTGACACATGTATGAAAAAATAACAAAAGTTGAATTAGAACCGCTGAGTGGCTTGGAGCTTCTGGTAACTCAAGGAAGAAACTCCAGCTATTAATGAATTTTTCCATTTGGTCTTCTGAATTAATCTTTCCACATTTATAACTGAACGAAGGGAGTGCTTAGATATGTTGGACATAAGTGTTATTTTTGAGAAGGAACTGCAGTGTGGAAAACTATTCACTCAGGTTTTCTAGGCAAGGCAAAGTATTGGTTTAGTAGTACCTCAAGGCCATGCTCATAATTACAGCCCCACTGGAGCTTAGTGAAGGATTAACAATGATTTTAAGCAAGTTCTCCAAGTAAGCCAGAGGGATGTTTGGCAATACTAAAGTTATTTCTAGTTTTTCCAGCAGAGAAATCAAGGCACATAATATTTTACAGAAATTCTCTGACTCAGCCCAACAAGGAGAACAATACCAGCAATTTCCTCAACCCTGTCTTCACCATAATCTCCCACAGTACTCTCCATATACTTTCAAAAGTGATTTCTTATGTTAGTAAAGGCATTTTGGGGTAAATCTTAAATGTTCAATGTGATCTAGATACCAACAATATTTATTTAAAACTTTATACTGTCTTTTGGGATCCCTGAGAATTACAATTGTTAGTGTTTATATCTGTATGTGTTCCAGACCTTGAAGACTTTGCTCCTTCCCTACCTTTAGGGAAAAGTCTACCTAAAGGCAAGCTGATGTAAATATTGTAAATAAAATAAATAGTGCATTAAGAAATTCCACAGGAATGGATGAAGGAGAAACTACTCCTAGCCAATTAATAAAAAGAATGAGTAATGCCCCAGGAAAGTGCGGGAATTACAGTATTTTTCTTCCCCAGTTTTAAAAAATTGACATTGTGTGAGTGCTGCTTTCAGCTCAGAGTGACAGAATGGGCTAGAAATAATGACTAGAATGGAAACATGCAAGTGAGATCAATCACATCTGTAACTCTTGGCAGGCCAAGATGCACAACCTGCACATGTTCAGTCTCCCTGTTGCCTGTTCTGCTGCTGAGCCAGTACCTGAGGCAATGTCCAGTGTATGAAATCATAAAACTAGAGACTTGTGGGGCTGCATTGTGCCAGGGAATGTATCACACAGCACAGTGCAGACAATAATAGTTTTGAGCTAGAAGTCCACACCAAAGCTGCAGGCTCAGGGCTCCTCCTGCCAGCCCCAACAGGCATCCCATGCTTCTGTTAACAACCAATCTTTAGCCAGACAAGGAACAGAAATGTCATCCAGAAGCTGACAAAGTCACAGGACTATCTCAAACATGGGGAGTTGCAGGTCTACTGATGTCTGAAGTCTGCACTGTTGCACAATTTGAGCAATGGTCTAGTGAGAGGTGTCATTGCCTGTGGCAGGGGGATTGGAACTAGATGATCTTTACCCAAGTTATTCTATGAACCCAAAACATGGTCACTTTATGGTTATTTTATTTAACTGTATATGAGAAGTTCATAATTTCTGATATAAGTTTGTGGGGAACATGTACATATTCTTTTTCCTTTCTGTATCAAAATCCCCTATTTTTAGGAGTTTACACCTCAGCTTGTAAAAACTGAATTACTTTACCTCATGCCTGTAATTTCACTGAGTCTGCATTTATCCCAGTTTGTAATTTCCTACGTTTAATTTGGACTTCCATGATAATTATTTTTTGTGCCCAGGTTGTAGGAGTTTGGAAGGCCTATGTCAGCTCTGAAAATAAGACAGTTTTGACCTGGCCATGCAATGAGTTCCAGGTGTGATTTCCATGTTCAAATGCAGAACCCCTCCTAAAACACCCTGTAGCCAAACCCATTTTTTTTGCATGTTGGTCTTGTCCCAGTGCTTACTGCAGCAATCTGCACTACAGAAGTCCTGAACTGCTATACAAGCCTGAACTGGAATTAAGCCTTGAACTCAGCTCTGAGCACAGCTCTGATGGCAGGAACCTCATCCACCATATGAACTTGCAGACATGTGGCAAAAATGTCTGCATCTTTTGATGACATCTTGTCTCTTACATTGCCAGAGGTTTTATTTTAGACTCTTACCTAAATTATCAGATGGAGAAGAAAACAAAACAGGCTTCCTTCCTCCAAAGGATATGACAGAAATGTCACTGGAGTAATACGATGATTACAGGTTAAACAGAATTTGAGTTTTTCAGTTCTGGCTAATATTTTTCACAAATATAAAATATCTACAGATCTCTGATGGACCCTTCAAATTTTGTCCAGTAAGAATTGTAAGATGCACAGGTTTACCATCTCCAAACACATAGTCAGAGACTAGGGCAAAATTCTTGAGCACCTATTTGTCTTTACTGTATTTTACCTCAAGGAGCAGTGGTGTTTTTCTATTGTCAAGAGCACAAAGATTAAGGGGAAAATGTGAAGGCTATTTAGGCATTAAATTGAAACCAAAATTGATGAGGTCTCAACCCTTAAATATTTTTTATGCATGTCTGGTCAGTTGAAAAAAATGCATCAGATCTATCCAGAAAGATTACTTCTCCTCATCATTTTCCTCTTAAAATTAATGTAGTTCCAGAATCATTTATAGTAGGCAAATATTTAGTTTTCTTAACTTTGTAATTACTATGATAATTATTCTTTCAGAGAAATAACTGATGGAATCAAGCTGGAAAAAGCAACAGGATTAAACTCTCATGGTTTCAAGTTAAGGTTTATTCAAGGAGAACACAATGCTCTTTAGATATGGTTTCTCCTGCTATAATATACCTGTCATGCATCTCTGCAATTTAAAATGAGATCATACCAAGAGACAGCACAGTGTAAAAGGGAAGGTACTAGACCATTTGTCTATCTTTGATTAACAGGTAGGAGGGAGATGAAAGATGATTAGCAAGTGGGAGATAGATGAAGGAAGAATTTAGATTGAGACAAAATTACATATAATATTTGGCTTTCATGTATTTTCAGTAATTAGTAAAAGACAGCCTTTCTGTGTTCAAAGGTAGTTTAATCATGAAAGGTTATAAATTCTATAAAGACAGGCAGATTAAAAGCAAGCAAACAAAGAATATCTCATGCTGAAATAAAAAGTCATATGTGGTAATGACATTAAAAATAATTTGCACCAAAGAACAGGACCTTGAAAGGTGGTGGTATCTTTTCACAGTCAGGCATTTGGAATCCTAACAGCCTTAATTAATTAATGGAGATTATCTGTTTAGGCAATGGAGATCATCAAATCCCTGGACAGATGAGCAAAATTTAGAAGAATTAATAGAGTAAACAACTGGAACAACAGCCTGGCAAAATTTCAAATTGTGTAATCGGAGAAGCTTAATGTAGTGTTTGCCTGAATTTATTGCCTGGAAAACAGCTAGTCCCTCAAACTGAACAGATTCAGGGAGGACACACAGGAGCAGGGTGGGATGAGCTGAAGCTCCCCAAAGTTCTGGTTCTGTGACCAGCACAGGAGGTGAGGGTGACCCAGGCTCTGATAACAGATCCCTTGGGGCAGATTCGAGTGAAACACTCTGAGTGATCAGTGCTTGTAGATATACACCTGCAGGCTTTGTTGTAGACATGATTTGGTTGCAATACAAAACAAGTGTGTAGGCATTTTGGTTATTGCTGTCTGTAATAAAACAGCAATGTGAAAGCACACATGCAAAAATATCACCCAAGGCCATGCAAAAGGGAAAAGAGAAAGAAAAATGGCAAAAGTGTGAAGCACAAAAGAAAGGGAGAGAGAGAAAGGACAGGAGTGTGAGACTGTCACCAGCCCTGGGCCCCATGATGAGACTGGTGCTGTTGTCATTGGTGGTCACAGAACAGATCTGTGGTGTGGTGAGGGAAGCCCAGAATAAATGGATAAGAAAATCCTCGGAAATTCCCCAGAACACAACTTCCATTGGGTTTATAGTCATGCATGTTCAGGTGGGAATCCCTGGGGTGGATGAGGTGGATCATGGGCACTCCAGGAGCCCTTCTCAGCTCCTGAGAGAGCAGAGCTGTCTGAGCCCCCCAGAGCTGAAGCAGCTATGGCCCATCAGAGATGAAAACCTCAGGGCACCCCCAGTGTCCCAGGGGAGGATGGGACCCACATGCCAGTGGTTTGTGCAAGGTGAGACAATTCATCGTGGCAGGAGGCACCATCTCCACAGGATTCCACATCTCCTGTCTCACTCAGCCCACCTTTCACCCTCTGTCCCATGAGATCCTCACGAGAAAAGCTCACCTGCTCCACCTCAGCCAAGCCCCCTGCACACACAGGGGACGTTTGGAGTCATTCTCCCTTGGCCATTCAGTCTCACACTGGTCTGAGCCCTGTGCCATCACACTCACATGGCCCCTGTGAAAAATGGAGGCTTAATTTTATCATAGTCCCAATAGGAGATAAACAAGGAGAAACAGAAAATAAATAAATTGAGAAACAAAATAAAATATAAGTTTTGGAGTGACAGCTGCCTGAGATGGACAGCTACAACCTGAGGCAGAAGAAGGTGTGAGCCATTAAAGCTACTGGATTGCTCCATTCTAGATTAGGTGAGGAGCTGCTCTTTCACTGTCAAGATCACACTGTACCAGACATCAGGTAAAAGGAAAATACAAAATTCTGTGCATTTCCATTGCTTTAGTCATGTCTGTGTGGTTCTGCTTTGCTCACTGTTCACTCACTAAAACTAAGTTTATTTTCTGGATCTTTTTTTGTCTGCATTGAGCATATTTAGTTACTTTCTCATCTGAAATCACACAAATGATAGCAGAATAAAACCTGAAAAAAAAAATTATCTGACTCTGCTTTCTCCTTTAGATACTTGTATTTAAGATGTTTGTGATTTTGTACTCGAGAAAAAGAATATTTCTCTTAGGACTTCCAGAAGAGCTGCAGCACTAGCAGACACCAAAGTCAATATTAAAGGATTTTTGCTCCTATTAGGCTTGTAGGTTAAATCCCATGGGAGTATCTACAGCACAGCTTCTCTGTCTTAGAGAAAATTTTTGCATGTATAGCAGGATTCTTCCAACAAACATTACGGACATTGTAAAATAAATATTTTTTCCCAGAATCCATCCCTCTTTTGTTTCTTTCCTCTTTTCAATACTAATCTCACAGCTGCCATGCTAAAAAAGTACAGTTTGCAGTTACGGAATTCAGACAAAGCAACTAACTTGTCCAAAGTGAAACTAAGTTCCAACCAGTGGTATTAATTTTATAAGTCTGGAACAGCTATACCTGGATGCTGGAGTAAGACCTGACTGCCCTAGTTAAGCTGTGGCTTTTTGAGATGTACATCAGAGTCTTTATAGTGATTGTGTTGAATTGAAGATCTGATTTCAAGCCATTTCTTCTAGTTGACTAAATGTTTCTTTTCCATCTCCATTTTTAACTTTGTATTAAAAAATAAAACCTTGTGTTAAAAAGAAAAGATAAGATGATTTTCTTTCACGAAGAGGATAAAAGATAGAAAGTATGGAGTTACTTTAACATCAAAATCAAAGGGTTGCTGACAATAAGCAATCAGTAAAAAACTTTTCACTCCTAGAGCCCTTTAATGTACCTGAACATTTTCAGTTTCCATCATCTGATTGGAAGCAAGACATAGACTGAAAAACAGTTCAGGCTTTCTTCTGATAGATTTGAAAACTTTTAAAAAATGTAACTAATGTTTTAAGTTTGGTTTCAGGTCACATTTTTTCTCTCTTATCCTCAGATCTCCATATCCACTTTAAGTTCAATGTACTTATTTTGAAGATATGTATTTGATCATGGGTCATTCAATAAGTGAATAATCCTTTGAATTAATTCAGTTAGGGTAGTTTTGGGGATAAACCATTATTGTTATGATCTTACTAATTTTTATGGGTAATACTGATAGAAGTATTTTTTCTTCAGAAAAATCTCAAGCCTTAAAGAAGTTGTACCTGAATTTAAGACTCCATCTAAAGCCAAAGTCCCATGATAGTCACTGTGGGTCTGGCACTCAGTACAGTTGCCTAAACCCTCTACTTTGTTGTCTAAGGGTTTCATATTATCTCTAGGGCAGAGAAATTGTAGTGCCCGAAGAGTTTGGTGTATCATATTATGCTGGATTTGTTAGCAATAAATTGATTCCTTTGTTTTGTTTTGCTTAATATTTAGAAAATGAGACCTGTCCTTGGTCCTTCATCATATCTGTTGGCCCATAAGAAACTTTTGGAAATCCAAAAGTAGCTGAAATGCTATAAGGCTTTTGCAACTGAACTGATTCTCACAGGTCCAGTGGTGTATTAACAGCCTTGTGCTGATATTCCAAATATACTTGTTCTGGCAGGTTCTGCTGACTGTATTGTCTGGAATGCTGTGATCTAAGAGATCTTAGACACCTAGTTTATACAGACAGCTAAATGTAGGTGTTTCATCTTGAAATGAATCCCACACAAAGTAACAAATCAGTCATTGGTAAATGACAAGTTTGTTATCATATGTCATGTATGATTTCTATGAAAATCTAGAATAACACTTCATAATTCATTAAGTAAAGTCACTTTTCTTTTTTGGAAATAGAGTGTCTCTCAAGCTAATTTAAAAATATGGCAAAAGTGGGAATGGAAAGAAACATTTGAAAGGAGTAACTCACACTTTCCATAATTTTCATTGCCCAAATCCAGAAAATAAAGGGAATTAAATTAAGTTGCTACAGTTTTATGTTTAATAAAGAACATTATGTTGTTAAATCTACTTTCTAAAGATAAAACAGTAAAGAAGACATTGGATATGAGCTGTGGAAATAGGACTGGGAAAAGAAACAGAAAAACTACTACCTGTAGTTGAGGAGATGGGAAAGAGGGAGAAGAGAGGGACAGGAGCTGTGGCAGACATTTCCCCAGGACCCTCTGGAAAAACCATACTGAGCACCTGGCTGGTGATATTCACACATCCATGTCTTGTTTATTGTGCACATCAGTGACAAGAGTAAGCAGCAGACACATGAGAGGATGAAGGCTGAGACAATGGATACAGAGCCACTGGCCTGGCACTGTGGAGATCTCATGGGAGTCATGAATTTCCAATTACCATTACATGGTTAAAAACTAATCAGCAAGAACACAAAGGCCCAGTGAAGATCAGCAGGACAATTTCCAGACTCAGGAACACTTAACAGGTTTGGGATTATCCAAGGACAGTGGTGGGAATGTTGTCCCTGGTGAGAAGCTGAACAAGAACCAGGGACCCCAGAACACCTTGCAGAGCTCTTCACCTCCTACACCACCTTGGGGCTGAGGGAGCTGCTGCCTGCACAGACAGAGGTCTCCAGAGGGGTACAGCAGAAACAGCACTTGAGGCTTGCATAAAACTTATGGGGTATTCTAAAGGAATTGTGGCAATGTGTGCAACATTATAGGATGCTTAGGGAAGGAATGGAAGGAGGAAAGGGAGCTGTCAAGGTGGATTATGCAGAAACAAGCAGGAAAGAACAGCGAGAAAAGGCAATAACACAAGCTGATCAGGTATAATTGTCTTAATTGCCTGTTGTTGTTACACTTGTAAAACAGTTTTTCATAATTGTGTTCTCATTAAATCCTCTTTCTGGTTCTGTATGGTGTGCTCTCTATTCTGAGTATGTTTGAAAACTGGTGAAATTCAAACTGAATTAGACAGCAAGTAGAATAGAAATAGCAGTTACAGGATGAAAGAGACCAGCCACTGGAGCACAATGCAGATCTCTGGGGTTTGTCTGTCTGCAGCCCAGCAGCTGGGGAGACCAGGGCAGCTGGGGAGCAGCGTTACAGGATCACACTCAGAGTGATTAATGTTTTGTGTTTTCTTTCCCCACCACTGGATTTCCATCCCAATAGCCAGAAATCCAGAACAGGAGCAGGGCATCCACACTGCTGCTGTTTGTGAGGGTGCTGTGTGCATTTCTGTGGGTGCTGAGCTGGGGGGCAGCTCTATGTGTGTGTGTCTGTGTGTGTGTCTGTGTGTCTGTGCATCTGTCTGTGTGTCTGTGTGTCTGTGTGTCTGTGTGTCTGTGTGTCTGTGTATGTATCTGTGTGTCCGTGCATCTGTCTGTGTGTCTGTGTGTCTGTGTGTCTGTGTGTCTGTGTGTCTGTGTGTGTGTCTGTGTGTGTGTGTCTGTGTGTGTGTCTGTGTATGTGTCTGTGTGTGTGTGTGTGTCTGTGTGTGTGTGTGTGTGTGTGTGTGTCTGTCTGTGTGTCTGTGTGTGTGTGTGTCTGTGTGTGTGTCTGTGTGTGTGTGTGTGTCTGTGTGTGTGTGTGTGTGTGTGTGTCTGTCTGTGTGTCTGTGTGTGTGTGTGTCTGTGTGTGTGTGTGTCTGTGTGTCTCTGTGTGTGTGTGTCTGTGTGTGTCTGTGTGTCTGTGTGTGTGTGTGTCTGTGTGTGTGTGTGTCTGTGTGTGTGTGTGTCTGTGTGTCTGTGTGTGTGTGTCTGTGTCTGTGTGTGTCTGTGTGTCTGTGTGTCTGTCTGTGTGTCTGTGTGTCTGTGTGTCTGTGTATGTGTCTGTGTGTCCGTGCATGTGTCTGTGTGTCTGTGTGTCTGTGTGTCTGTGTATGTATCTGTGTGTCTGTGTGTCTGTGTGTCTGTGTATGTATCTGTGTGTCCATGCATGTGTCTGTGTGTCTGTGTGTGTGTCTGTGTGTGTGTGTATGTATCTGTGTGTCCATGCATGTGTCTGTGTGTCTGTTTGTCTGTGTGTCTGTGCATCTCTCTGTCTGTCGGTGTGTCCATGCATGTGTCTGTGTGTCTGTCTGTGTCTGTGTGTCCATACATGTGTCTGTGTGTCTGTGCATCTGTCTGTGTGTCGGTGTGTCCGTGCATGTGTCTGCGTGTCTGTTCAGGTGTCTGTGTGTCTGTTCAGGTGTCTGTGTGTCCATGCATGTGTCGGTGTGTCCGTGCATGTGTCTGTGTGTCCGTGCATGTGTCTGCGTGTCTGTTCAGGTGTCTGTGTGTCTGTTCAGGTGTCTGTGTGTCTGTGCATGTGTCTGTGTGTCTGTGTGTCTGTGTGTCTGTGTGTCTGTGTGTCTGTGTGTCTGTGTATGTGTCTGTGTGTCTGTGTGTCTGTGTGTCTGTGTATGTATCTGTGTGTCCGTGCATGTGTCTGTGTGTCTGTGTGTGTGTCTGTGTGTCTGTGCATGTGTCTGTGTGTCTGTGCATCTGTCTGTGTGTCTGTGTGTCTGTGCACATGTCTCTGTGTCCCTGCATGTATCTGTGTGTCCATGCATGTGTCTGTGTGTCTGTTCAGGTGTCTGTGTGTCTGTGCATCTGTCTGTGTGTCAGTGTGTCCGTGCATGTGTCTGCGTGTCTGTGCATGTGTCTGCGTGTCTGTTCAGGTGTCTGTGTGTCCGTGCATGTGTCTGTGTGTCCGTGCATGTGTGTGCGTGTCTGTTCAGGTGTCTGTGTGTCTGTTCAGGTGTCTGTGTGTCCATGCATGTGTCTGTGTGTCTGTGCATGTGTGTGCAGCCTTGCTGCCTTGGGACACAGCCACAGCAACCTCACATCCATCAGGCTTTCAGCTGCCTCAAACAAGAAATATGTATTTTCTAAGGGAGGAAAGTGGGACAATCCTTCAGAGAGAGAATATGACACTGTCAGCTGAGATCAACAGAACTGTGATAATTTACCCACTAAAATATATTTTGCTATCACAGTTTTTCACACTTTAAAGGAGAAAGCTGTCAGTTTATTTTTTGAAAGCAGAGGTGTTTAGCCTAGCTTTTAATATTGGTCCTATATGGCTTTCTAAAAAAAAAAAGTTTGAAGCAATATTGGCAGTATTTCAATTAACTTGAGTTTGGAATATCCAGAAATAATGCAATGTTTTTTTCATGGCAGCCTACAAATGTGTCCTTATTCTTGATATGAATATATCAAAACAATAGTAATGGTCTTAGCTTCATATAAAGTATCATATGTTGCTACTTATAAATACGTGGGCAAAAGTGGGCTCTGATGTGATTGACATTGATTATTTAATTAAAGGATATTGCAATTCTGGAAGGAGAAACGCACTATGCATATCAATTTGAGGGAAATAAGCTATATTTGCTGACACTGCTGCTCTAGCCCTCAATTTCTCAATATGTCTGAGGTGCTCTGCAGCAAACAATGTGAAGTCAAGCAATTGTAGAAGCCACAACAAATGCATATCTGTCGTGTAAGTATCAGAAGGGAATATTTTCCCTCAAAGGAATTATTTATTGTTCTGTTCCAGGTGGCTTTCACAAGTAATATGTCAGGATTCAGACAAGTTGAAAAGTACATGGGTAATTTATGACACCAAAGGTATTGTAGCTTGGAAGGTCAAAGCCATATAAATTGAGAAAATAAAGAAACAGTCTTGAAGAAAATAACATTCACTCTTTCATGTTGAAAAAAAAGGTAAAAAGAGAAAAGAGCTTAAAGGCTCTAGGTTATGTCATCAAATCAACTATTATTTAAAATAACCATGTAATGAAGATCTCACAAACTGACCTTTCTTACCTTAAGAAAATTAAATATTCTTTTTCTCCTGGAATATGTAATGAAACTTAGTTCAAAAAATTAATCGGATCACAATAAAAAAACCCCACAAATCTAATATATGGAGCTCTATCTAATTTTGCAAAAATTTGCACTTGACATGTTTACTCTTGTGCAAGTGTTGCCCACTAATAACCTTGGGCATTTTTGCATTTTTTGGATGTATTTCATGCTTCTTCAACTATTTCAATTCCTTTCAGCTGTTTGGTTTGTTTTGGGTTTTTGTTTGTTTGTTTGTTTTTTATTTTTACTTAAAAAAACAAGAACTGTTAGGGCCTTGGATCTGCACAGGTCTGCACATGTACTGGCAGTGATTGAAAAGTTCCTCCCCAACTCCATAGAAAGTATAGCTCATTCTCCTCCCAAATATTTTTAAGCTGGTTGGCTTGCAATTTTTCTGATCTCAGCCTTTCAGTCCTTTATTGCACCCTCCTAAAGCAGGAGCAAGAGGCAGCACAGTTCTATGGACTTGCAGATCAGTAATTGTTTAATCAAAATTAATGCAGAGAGAGAAACTTTCTTGCTTTTGATATGTAGCCAGCATTTCAAGATGTTTGCTGGTAGAGAGGTGGTTTGGATGGGACTCTGAAGAAAGGCCACTGAAGGCATTGATAAGGCTGAATTTCTGATAAATGGAGAACAACTTTCTTGAAAATACCACAGCTACAGTCCTGGCAACAAGAGGAATTTCTGCAGATGCCATTTCCTGTGCTCATTTAAATGGAATTGATGTTCTGCAAGTCTCACTTTGCCCCTGAACCGGGAGCTAAATGCATTGTCAGACAAGATAGGAACCTGACAACAGCAGTGACAGATTTATTCCATTTATTATGTCAGCTGTCACATTTTGGCAGCTTTCCCATTCTCATATTATCTTCAGGATACAAAATAACTATGGTGGAAGAGAGTAATTTGGATTATGGAGCTGAAATTTTTCACAATCATTCTGTTTGAGATGGATTTGTTTATCCACTGCATTGATGGTTGTACTCCTCTTTCTTTATTAAGACCAAGAACCTGCAGGTATGGAGTCCATTTCCCCTTGACAGCTTCACCTTTCCATGGGCACTGAAGAGAGACCTTTATCTTCAGCCCTTAATGGTGCTGTCTGTTTGCCTCACTTTGGGAATCAGAGTTTCCAAAGTGACTTTGGAATCAAGCAGTCAGGCAAACAGCCAGTTGACAGCTATCAAACATTCAATCCTGTGTATGCTGAGATAGACCATGGGGTGAAATCTGGCTTCTTGGGTTGTACTGAATCAGTTCTGACATGTGATCCTACTGATGGATCTATAAAACTAGTTTATAGCAAGTTGTATTTTTGGTCCTCTGGGAGGCAGTTCTGAAATCCCACCAGTCTAAGACCCAAAAAGCCAAGGGATCTTGACTGGGCAACTGTACCACACTGTGGTGTTTGCCAGTGTCATCTGCACATTGTGGCACAGATGAAAATTCAGCTCCCTTGCAGGAGCCTGTGTGGGCAATTGCAAATTCAAACCTGAAGAGAAGTGTGGCCAAGTGCTGCTACTGCTGCCTTGCACTTGAGGGACAATTTTTGGCATTAAGTTCTCTTGCAGATGATGGTAGGCTGACATTTGAGGTACAAACTCTTTTTTAGGCATTCCTGAGTAAAGGGCAGGGAAAGCTTTGGAAAGTGAGAAATGGAGAATACTGATATTGTGAATTCTGTGACACATCCTGCCTTGCCTGGATACTATGGCAGAGTCCTTACCCTGAGACCCACACTTCATATCCCTGGTTAGAGAAGTCAGGGCCAGCTGCAGAGAAATTGGGTTGTAGCTGTCATGGCAACTTTCACTCAGAGTTCTGCATTGTGCCATTATAACTGCTATAGGGGATTTTATTCTGTTTATTATTTTCTCCCTTGGATGCTGCATTTCTATCATTTTATCCTCTTGCATAAAGCAGTGTGGGTATATATTACAAACTAATGAATGTTAGCACAGACCATGTGGCACTGTTTGTATTACAAAGTATTACAAATGCAAAATCAGTATTTAATTTTTTTCTTTAAGATCTTCTTAATATGTGCATTTTCCATGTTTCTGTCAGAAAAAGTTTTCAGACTAATCAACAATAAGAAGAGACTATAAGCAATCAAAAAATTTTTTTTTAAATTTAACTTGAATTTACTTTAGTGTTATCCACCTTGACCAATTATGAAATATTTCAGATTATAAAATTCAAAGAGAAAAAAATCTATGTGTAAAAATTCATTATAGCTTCTCTTTCTGTAGATGGCAATGGAAACACAGATTGACACAATTCATATGGAAAAACTCTAGAAATTAAATTTAAATTTTATAGAGAATGATTTCCATATTATAAGTTCTTTTTAAATAAACATGTATCTTACAGTAGCATCATTTAAAATTCCAGATGGATTAAAAATCCTCCCCTCACATCCTGACCTTTCATTTGTGCACTCACACACAGGAATATTTTTAACAGGGTAATTTTACAAAACTGAACAGAATTTCCTTTATGCCCCAACCCCCACCACACACAAACATCCTGGTTTCAACTTAGTTTTATACAGGAACTGTCTTCACTCTTCTGAGTCTGGGGACTTCTCGTGCCTCCCATCCCACTCATCCCCATGCCAGATTCTCTCTCACACTACCAGTTTTATCTGTTTTGTTTTTCATACCTGGCAGTCTGCTGTGTGGATAAATTAGCAGAAACATTGATTTTAGACTCCCCTTGATATCATAAAGGGGGTTTCAGCTGAAAAGGTTTTTTTTTCCCATAAGATTCCCAAGGCTCAGAAAAATCCATTTTTATCTGGCTGTCAGACATGCTCCAGATCTGCTGCCCCCAGACATCAATACCTCAAACACCATTGCTAAAGAAAAGCCTTCCCTTTGAAATTCAGCTTCTGTTGGGAAGAAGGGTGTGGCTCTGGCTGTCTTTCAGAAAACAGCTCCCCTCCTTTTGCTCTGCTAATTTTATGTGATTGGCAGCATCTTCACAGCCTGGTAAGAGCACTGTCCAAGTTTAGGACAAAACTGGGGAAAAGCCTCCAGAGGAGCCCCCCAGACTAAACCCCCCTCACAATTCCTCCCCCCCACTGGGCTCGGAGAGAATTTTACTCGGGGGGAAAAGTGGAAAAAACTTGTTTATTAACAAACACAAGAAAAAAACACTTCCCAGCAACAGGAAAGTACAATCCCAGATGACAAAAGAACTGTTTTCACCGAAGTGAGAGACGGTCGCTGCTGGGAAGGGCGAGAAGCTTCTTGGGCAGGCTCCGGAGGCAGTCTCTGATGCTCAGGTCCCGTCCGGAGCAGGTACAGATCTTGGAGCTGAAGGAGAGAAGGGGGAAGGGGAAGGCAGCAGCAGCCAGGGCAGAGCCGGGGCAGCAGCAGCAGCAGCGGGGCAGAAGCAATAGGGCAAAAGCAGCGGGGCTGGGGTAGCAGCAAGCAGCAGCAAGCAGCAGCAAGCAGCAGCAGCAGCAGCAGCAGCAGCAGCAGCAGCAGCAGCAGGGCAAGCCAAGCAAGCCCAGTACCCGGGGCACCACCCCCCCAGGGGGAAGAAAAAGGGCACCGGCGGCAGCTCCATGCAGACAGCGAGGTGTGGGAGCGGGAGAGGAGCAGACAAAACACCAACCCAGGACATTCCACCCCTTATCCCACATCGTGAACGTTACACACGATTGGGATATACACCCACTCACTACAACGTAAAAGCTTTCATCCGACTTCCGCAAACCTTCATCACTTACACATTTCCTCTCATTTCACTTACTCAGACCTTCAACACTTACATATGTCTTTCTGTCTCATCCTACAATCAGTTCTCCCTGTGGTACACACCGTGTTGTTCCATCTTCCTGCATTATCCACCACGTGCATCCTGGTCCTTGAGCAAAGACAATCCCACGAATGGGTTTGCCTGTACCCGAGGCAGGATTAACCCATACTGCCTTTCCTAACAGACCTCTGACATGGGCCACTGGGACTTTATCTCCATCCACTGTATTAAGGGAGTCAGACTGGGCAGGACCTGCTCGGTTGATGGAACCTCTGGTGTTAACTAACCAAGTAGCCTTTGCTAGATGTTGTTCCCAGTTCTTAAAAGACCCCCCACCTAATGCCTTCAAGGTGGTTTTCAGTAATCCATTGTACCTTTCCACTTTACCTGCAGCTGGTGCATGGTAAGGGATGTGGTACACCCACTCAATGCCATGTTCTCTAGCCCAGGTGTTAATGAGATTGTTCTTAAAATGAGTCCCATTGTCTGACTCAATTCTCTCAGGGGTGCCATGCCTCCACAGGACCTGCTTTTCCAGGCCCAGGATGGTGTTGCGGGCTGTAGCATGAGACACTGGGTACGTCTCTAACCATCCAGTTGTGGCTTCCACCATGGTCAGGACATAGCGCTTGCCTTGGCGGGTCTGAGGCAGTGTGATGTAGTCAATCTGCCAGGCCTCTCCATACTTATACTTGGACCACCGCCCCCCATACCAGAGGGGCTTCACCCGCTTCGCCTGCTTGATGGCAGCGCACGTCTCACAGTCGTGGATAACCTGAGAGATGCTGTCCATGGTTAGATCCACCCCTCGGTCTCGTGCCCACTTGTAGGTGGCATCTCTGCCCTGATGACCCGAGGCATCATGGGCCCATCGAGCTAGGAACAATTCTCCCTTGTGTTCCCAATCTAAGTCTATCTTCGACACCCCTATTCTTGCAGCTTGATCTACTTGCTGATTATGTTGCTGCTCCTCATTGGCTCTCTTTCTGGGGACATGGGCATCTACATGGCGAACTTTTACAGGTAGTTTCTCTAATCGAGTAGCGATGTCTTTCCACTCTTCAGCAGCCCAAATTGGCTTTCCTCTGCGCTGCCAGTTCGCCTTTTTCCATTTCTTCAACCATCCCCACAGAGCATTGGCTACCACCCAGGAATCAGTGTATAAATAGAGTTTCGGCCATTTCTCTCTCTCTGCGATGTTAAGGGCCAGTTGGACAGCTTTGAGTTCGGCGAATTGACTAGATCCACCCTCTCCTTCAGTGGCCTCTGCAACCCGTCGTGTGGGGCTCCATACAGCTGCTTTCCATCTCCGGTTCATTCCCACGACGCGACAGGAGCCATCAGTGAATAGAGCATAGCGTGTTTCCTCTGCCGGTAGCTCGTTGTATGGTGGAGCTTCTTCAGCCCGTGTCACTGGTTCTTCTTCTTCATCTGCAACACCGAAACTTTCACATTCAGGCCAGTTTGTAATTATTTCCAGAATCCCAGGACGATTTAGTTTCCCGATTCTGGCACGCTGAGTGATGAGGGCAATCCACTTGCTCCACGTGGCACTGGTGGCATGGTGGGTTGAGGGAACCTTTCCGCTGAACATCCACCCCAGCACTGGCAGTCGGGGTGCCAGGAGAAGCTGTGCTTCCGTACCAATGACTTCTGAGGCGGCTTGGACTCCCTCATAGGCGGCCAAAATTTCCTTCTCCGTTGGGGTGTAATTGCCTTCAGACCCTCTGTAACTTCGGCTCCAAAATCCCAGGGGTCGGCCTCGGGTTTCACCAGGCACCTTCTGCCACAGGCTCCAGGACAGACCATGGTTCCCAGCTGCAGAGTACAGTACGTTCTTTACCTCTGGTCCCGTCCTGACTGGGCCAAGGGCCACTGCATGAGCGATCTCCTGCTTGATCTGGGCAAAAGCTTGCTGTTGTTCAGGACCCCAGTGGAAATCGTTCTTCTTGCGAGTGACCTGGTAAAGAGGGCTTACAATCTGGCTGTACTCAGGGATGTGCATTCTCCAAAAGCCTATGGCACCTAGGAAAGCTTGGGTCTCTTTCTTGTTGGTAGGTGGGGACATAGCTGTAATTTTGTTAATGACATCAGTAGGAATCTGACGCCGTCCATCTTGCCACTTCACTCCCAGGAACTGGATCTCACGTGCAGGTCCCTTAACCTTGCTCTTCTTGATGGCGAAGCCGGCTTCCAGGAGGATTTGGATAATTTTCTCTCCTTTCTCAAACACTTCTGCTGCTGTGTTCCCCCATACGATGATGTCATCAATATATTGTAGATGTTCCGGAGCCTCACCCTTTTCCAGTGCAGCCTGGATCAGTCCATGACAGATGGTGGGACTGTGTTTCCACCCCTGGGGCAGTCGATTCCAGGTGTACTGCACGCCCCTCCAGGTGAAAGCAAACTGAGGTCTGCACTCTGCGGCCAGAGGAATGGAGAAAAACGCATTGGCGATGTCAATGGTGGCATACCACCTTGCTGCCTTGGACTCCAGCTCGTACTGCAGCTCCAGCATGTCCGGCACGGCAGCGCTCAGCGGTGGAGTCACTTCATTCAAGGCACGATAGTCCACAGTTAGTCTCCATTCTCCATTAGATTTTCGCACAGGCCAGATGGGACTGTTGAAGGGTGAGTGGGCTTTGCTCACCACCCCTTGGCTCTCCAGCTCACGGATCATCTTGTGAATGGGAATCACAGCATCTCGAGTTGTTCTATATTGCCGGCGATGTACTATTGAAGTGGCAATCGGTACTCGTTGGTCTTCTCCTTTCAGAAGTCCTACTGTAATGGGATTCTCAGCCAGTCCAGGCAGGGTGTTCAATTGGCGGATGTGTTCTGCCATTACAGCCGCTATCCCGAATGCCCACTTCAGGCCTTTTGGATCCTTAAAATACCCGCTCCGAAGGTAATCTATGCCCAAAATGCATGGGGCCTCTGGACCAGTCACAACAAGATGTTTCTTCCATTCCCTTCCAGTTAAACTCACTTCAGCTTCCACCAGGGTGAAGTCCTGCGAGCCACCTGTTACACCAGCAATGGAAACGGATTCTTCCCCCACATATCTTGATGGAATTATCGTACATTGGGCACCTGTGTCCACTAAAGCTCGGTACTTCTGTGGTTTCGATGTGCCAGGCCACCGAATCCACACAGTCCAAAAGACACGATTTTCCCTCGCCTCACCCTGGCTAGAGGCAGGGCCCCTCTAAGCCTGTTTATCTTTCTTCCCTGGGGCATGCATCTTAGAAGTTCCTTCGAGAGGGTCAGACATGTCATTATCACTGTCATATTTGGCACTTTGGGTACGGGCAACAGGAGCGGCTCTCCTTCGGATGGAACTTCCGCTTTCAATCTTGCCTTCCTTCAACTCCCTCACCCGTCGTGCCAGAGCAGCCGTAGGCTTTCCATCCCATCTCCTCATGTTCTCTCCAGAATCCTGCAGGAAAAACCATAGCTCGGCCCGGGGAGTGTACCTCCTCTCCCCATCGGGAGAACGTCTACGTTGGTTGCCAGGACGTCCAATTTGCACGGCTGAAATTTGGAGGAGGTCCTCCTTAATTTCCTCCCTGAGCCTCTTATGATTTTCCTCTATCTTGTCCTCTAAGTTCTGCAAGCGTGTTTCCACGGCGGCGATTCTGGCATGGGTTGGGCCATGCACAGCATCCGCGTATGCCCGGAGCTTCTTCGCCATGTCCAGCACCGTTTCATAGACCTCTTCCCGCTTCATTATGGCCAAAGCAGACGCATATTCAGATGGCCCGAGTCGCACCAGCTTCCTCCACATTACAGGGGTGCATGGTACCAGGTCTGGGTTCCTAGTTGTTACATCATCTGAAAAAATAATCTCCGCCACTGCCATCTCCCTCAGACGTTGGATCCCTTGCTCTATGGTTTTCCATTTGGTCTGCTGCATATACAGATCATCGGCACACAGATATCTTTGTGCTACGCTGTCTAAAACACGTGCCCAGAGGCTTTGAGGGTTAGCCTCCCTCATCATACCTTGATCGATGACCGGATCATGAGACAGGGATCCCAGGTGTCTCACCTCAGTGCCATCTAAGATGGTAGCCTCGCCTGCGGCATCCCAAAGCCGAACCAGCCAACTAATTATGGATTCATCGGGCTGTCTTGTATAATCCTTTCTTAAACCCCGAAGATCTTTTAAGGACAGAGACTCATTATTAGTTTCTGATCTCACACCAGTGGTTTTAACTCTTGATTTTACATCAGGAGGTGTTGAAGGTCCCTCTCCTGCATCCTCATCATCATCCTCCACTGGCCGATCGGTCTTCTTGGTGCACTTCCCACTCCTTGTACTGGTAGCCACAGCCATTGGTTGAAGCTTGCTTTCTAATTTCATCCCTGTCCTCGAGCCTGGGGTGTTAACTACAGCCTGAGTAGCTGGCATAGTAGCTGTGTTATCTCCCTGTTCCCTTTCCTTTGTTTGTTGTTCTCCACTATCTAACAGGGTACGATAAGCATACGCCAGTGCCCAGCTCACTGCAGTAATCTTTTTTTTCCTGGAGCTATTGTGGCATTTCTCTTTCACATATTTTACCACCTCAGCCGGGTTCTGAATTTGCTCATGTGAAAAATCCCAAACCATAGGATCAGAAAATTCCTTTAACATCTGGCCCAGCTCCTGCCATTTCCCACACCACTCAGGACTCCTCACACTTTGTCCTGCTGCTAAATCAGGAGTCGCACCAGCACCTCTAGAAATCTCAGCCCTGATTTTATATAAACTGTAAACTGTGTAGAGGAAGCTTACAACATTAAACGTCAGGAAGATGATCTCTTTAATACTAAAGGAGAACTGCACATATCCTAATAACGAGGTAAAAAATTCAGAGGAGACAAAGGGAAGCAAAGGCTGAAAAGCCTCCTCCCCTGCTTCTCCTCTAATAAACTGGATACATATCCATAACCAGGATCCAGAAGATATCCCTGGAACCGATTCCAGCATTTTCATAAACCTCTTACAAGCCATTGCAACCAAGCCCAGTCCAATCAATATTTTGGTCATTATCCCTCTAGTATAAAAACTACACATAAGAGACAGTACTGGAGCTATTTCCGGGCAGGAAAATAACCCCAGAGACCAAAGAGGCATTAAAACCTCAAAAAAACCCAGTATCCAGAACCACATACTGAAATCCATTCCAAACAGCATTCTATATAGTTACACAGTTTTTTCCACTTTCTTCAGTCCCCGTACGGGCCACCAAATTATTTGTCCAAGTTTAGGACAAAACTGGGGAAAAGCCTCCAGAGGAGCCCCCCAGACTAAACCCCCCTCACAATTCCTCCCCCCCACTGGGCTCGGAGAGAATTTTACTCGGGGGGAAAAGTGGAAAAAACTTGTTTATTAACAAACACAAGAAAAAAACACTTCCCAGCAACAGGAAAGTACAATCCCAGATGACAAAAGAACTGTTTTCACCGAAGTGAGAGACGGTCGCTGCTGGGAAGGGCGAGAAGCTTCTTGGGCAGGCTCCGGAGGCAGTCTCTGATGCTCAGGTCCCGTCCGGAGCCGGTACAGATCTTGGAGCTGAAGGAGAGAAGGGGGAAGGGGAAGGCAGCAGCAGCCAGGGCAGAGCCGGGGCAGCAGCAGCAGCAGCGGGGCAGAAGCAATAGGGCAAAAGCAGCGGGGCTGGGGTAGCAGCAAGCAGCAGCAAGCAGCAGCAAGCAGCAGCAGCAGCAGCAGCAGCAGCAGCAGCAGCAGCAGCAGGGCAAGCCAAGCAAGCCCAGTACCCGGGGCACCACCCCCCCAGGGGGAAGAAAAAGGGCACCGGCGGCAGCTCCATGCAGACAGCGAGGTGTGGGAGCGGGAGAGGAGCAGACAAAACACCAACCCAGGACAAGCACACTGAGCCAATATGAAGGAAAGTGTTAAAGTAAGCTTGTCTTTTGTTAAGGGACAGAAGTTTGTCTGATTTCCCAGGTTTTTTTCTTATAAATTTGGAATAATTTAAAAATAATCAAATAGGTATTTAAGCTACAAAAAGCTAGATTCCTTGCAGTGTCTTTCTTCAGATGAACAGTAGAAATATAGACCCATGCCTGTGAAGTGCAAGTCTCTGCACTCCTTTTTTTCTTTAATTCCTTTGTCTCCTTTTGCCCAGGACAAACATTGCACATGAAGTTGGATGATGAAGAAGGTGCAGTCCTTCACTTTCTCAGCTTCCTTCCCCTTGGACCTGGGGGTGGCCTAGGAGCTATTTGAGAACAGAGCTGGGCTCTGTGCACACACAGCTCACCCCAAAGCATTTTGAGTGGGTCTTTCTCATCCAAACATCTCCTGAGAGGAGGCTGTGGTTTCTCCAGCCAAGCAGCAATAGGACAAGAGGAAATGGCCTCAATTTTCACAAGGAGAGGTTCAGATTGGACATTAAGAAAAAATTATTAGCTAGAAGAATAGCTAAGCATAGGAACAGGCTACCCAGGGAAGTGGTGGAGACACCATCACTGGAAGTGTTCCAAAAGCAAGCAGAGGTGGCAATTTTTCATTTGTTTCAGTGGACATGGTGGTATTTGGTCAAAGGTTGGACCTGATCATGCTGGATGTCTTTTCTAACATTAATGTTGCTATGATTCAATGAATGATGCTATTACTGAAAAATCACACCAAATATTTGGGCATTTTGGGCCAATACCAAAGGTTTAGAGAGAGTAGGAGTAGCTGAGAGAATTGTGAGCTGTCTGTTGGCATAGGGAAAATGTGGTAAATACAATGCAGATTTAAAATAAGGTGATTAACTTATGCTGTAATAATTCTCAGCTCCTCTGGGAGGAGCTTGTGTGCAAGCTACAGACCAGATTTTCAGTAGGAAAACATCTCTGCATTATCTGTGTTTAGTACAACATTCAACCTCAATAATTTCAAATAGCTTAAATGCATCCATTTGGCAAAGCAAAGTGAGCATCCAGTTCATACAACTCTTAAGCACCATATAGTAGACTTCTAAATTCCAATATTTAGCCAGAAAAGTACAACTCCTTTGGTACTGAAAGAGCAGACCACAGGTATGTTTGCAGAGCTGGCAGCCACTGACTTAAAAAAAAACTGTTCTGGAGAAATCAGAATTTTTCAGTGGAGTAAATGTCTATTATGTTGCCCAAAAAGGTAGACTGTAAATAATTGTGGTTTTAATGTGCCCAAAACATGTTTTAAAATAAGTAAAATAATGCTATGTTATGTTGTTAATATCACTTATGGGATTTACATAAGCATTTAAATTTTTGTGTGTGAGGAGCCATCTCAAGCATACAGTCACCAATCAAATGTTTTTATTCATTCAACCACACTGAAAAAAAAGTTAATATCAAAAAATATTAACTTCTTTTATATAGAAAAATAGTCACACCTTTCACTCAAAATGATTTCTAAAAGTAATTTTTCAACTGTGACAGAAGAAATACTTGAAAAATTGTTCTCCCAGTCTAGCAGTATGTGGTATCCAAGAGAGATGACTCACAAAGCAAAAGCTTTTAACTGGAAGTTTGAAGAAAACCAGTTTTATTTAATTCAGCACTTTTCCATGGAAACTTCATTGTCCCCTGACCCTGTTGCCTTGTTGTCAGCAAACAGATTTGCTGAAACTTTTTAGAGAAATTCAGCCTGAGGCAGACCTGGTGTTCGAATTGCAGGAGTCCAGTTACAGTTTGGACAGGTAGCAGGACTGAAGATAGAATTTTCAAGTAGAAAACATAAGGCAAATTGTTAAACTGTGCCACTGGCACTAACTATAATCTGCAAATAGTTAAATGTGTGTAAAAGAGGTCTTTATGTTTGCATGGTTGGTAAAATCTGTTCCTTCAAATGGCTGACCTCAGCATTAATTTTTAATCATCAAATCAAACAGAACAGGCCAAAGAGCTGGATCACTACTGTCTGACTAGCAAATTCACTAGAAAATCTTTGGTGTTTTGCTGAGACATCAATAGTTTTAGAATGCTGACATTTTGAATATCCAGATGCTGGCTTGCACAGAAAACACATTACACTTTTCCCTACTAATACTTGTTTCCATGCAAGGCATTTCACTGTCAGATGCTGAACTGCCTCCAAGACAAAGAGCTGGGAAATGTGAAGCTGTTGTTAATGCTGAAAAAGTCTGAGAAATTATATGTTGGAAAGTGCATGGCAAAAGTTATGCCATGGGAAGGAGAGAGTTCATGTCATCTCATTTGTATTAAAATGTTAACTGTGCCAGCTCTTTGCTGTTCAAGAAAGGTGCTAAAATTATGAAAATTTCTCTTTTTCTTCTTCTTTTTTTGATTGTATATGTTTTCTAAACTGTGTTTAGTGGCTAAAACTTGTGTTTTTTAAAAGGGCTCAATATATGCTGAAAAGCTTGAATAAAGCTTACAGTAG
Organism: Oenanthe melanoleuca; assembly: GCF_029582105.1. Lineage (NCBI taxonomy): Eukaryota > Metazoa > Chordata > Aves > Passeriformes > Muscicapidae > Oenanthe > Oenanthe melanoleuca. The sequence goes on from NC_079334.1 coordinate 62,195,550, forward strand.
GAAGTTAAGACTTTGACTGATGGAAATAAAAGTCAAGAAAAAACCCCAAATCCCAATAAAATCCAGATGTAAAGCTTGAGAATTCCAATAATTATACTCTAGAAAATTAATCTTCAGTTCTAAAGGTAATTGCAATGCTTTTTCTCCCCTTGTTTTTCTTTCTTTTTTTCCCATTCTTTTAAACTTTGCTGATGGTCTAAGCACATATTTATTTCTGCAGTATACTGGAGTTTGTTGTAAGGGCTAGAATCCAAAATCTGTCTCCCAGATAGATGTTTGATGTAGATTTGGGTACTTGGTCTAATCCACAGGAGTTTGAGTTTGTTGAACTCTCAAGGCACAGATACTGATTTTGGCAAAGAACAGAAAGTCTTTATTGCTTTTCACTGACAATAAGAAGGCTTTTATCACTTCATGATGAGAAGCACTCCAAACACCTTACCCAAGTCAATTATGTGCCTTTGGATAACTCACTCAAAAAAGAATTGTTGTCACTCAAGAATCTCATTCAAAACCTGTGGAAATTAATAGAAAAGCTTCTTCTAACTCAGCTTGAATCCCGATCCAACATCAACATAAGTTAATGGGTCAGCTCATCCAAGGCAGTGTTACAGGATCAGACCTTGTAGGAGTATTTATTCTTTGTTATAAATGCAGTGTAGACAGATCTGGTTTTGATGCCTTACAGAAAGGATGAAGGCAGTAGAAGGATTATTTTTAAGTCTTACAAAAAATGTAGAAGCAACTGTATTTCTATGCCATAGAAAATTCAAAACTTTATTACATCCAAATGCACCTAATTCCTATTAAGAAACATTTGTTTCCAACAAATAGACAAAATATTATTTGTGAAATATTTGTTACTTATTTATAATTTAAAAAAAATCACAGCTTCATTAACTTTGCCTGTGTTTGAATTCATCTGTGCTTGTTCTTGTCCTGTTGCTCCAGCTTCACAGGTGATTTTAATTCAAAGTGTGGCTCTGCAGTCAGGAATTATTGCTGGATTTGTACAATTTAGGGCAAGGGGACATCCCTGCCTATAGACCTAAAATATTAATATGTTCTCCAGCTCAGTACAGGTCTGAGTGAGCAGGAACTGAAATTTTACACAAATCAGGACTGATTCTCAGTAAGAGGTTTGTAAGCATCCAGTGTGATCTGCAGGCTGAGTGTAAAAGTGAAGGCAAGTCCAGCTGGTGGCAGATCCCCCAGTGCTGTCAGTGAAACCTCAGCAGACCTGGTGCTAGGTAAGAAATGCAGGACTGGCACAGGAAATCATGGAGGAAGTGCTGCCAAGTTGGGTGGGAGAGAAGAGAGAGGGGAAAAAAAACTCTGCCAAACACACATCCACACCATATTTTGCTGCAGAGGAAGTGCTGTGCAAGCAGTTGTTACAAGCACAAAAGCATCCAAATTTGTCAGTAAAGGAGAAAATTTTCATTAGCAGGCGTGCACTGAGCTCCTTTTGCACCTGGAGCCTATCAGGCTTCACAAGGAAGTTTCGTGTCATATTTAACCTTCAAATAGTGACTGATTTTCATAGCTGAGATCTCAGGGGACAGGCTTGTGAAAGATGACAGCATGAAAGTCAGTAGTCCAGCTTTTCTTCAAAATGCATTTTAGTGGGAAATAATTCCACTAGACAAGTCAAACTAGTCTCAATTAAACCATTGGAAACCTGGAAAACCAGATATCTTGCTGATAAACATCACCTACATTAATCTAATTTATCTAGGAGTAATGGGATAATGATTACCCCTAGATGAGACTACACAGTGCCATGATCCAAAGAATAATGAAACACAAAAGCATGTGTTGTTTATAGATTATGCTACATTAAGTTTACAAATCAGCCACCATATTCTGAAGTTAAGTCTGTGTCTTCTTGTCTAACAGAAAATATAGATATTGTTGTGAAAAATGCAGAACTTAATCCAGAATGTCTTCCCTGGAAAGAAAATGTGAGGATTCATGACTAAAAATAGTGATAACTAAAGTGACAGAACACTGAAATCCATAGTGTTGAAAACTTACTCTGTGTTCTCTGCAAATGATGAATGCTCTGCTCCATAGTGACACTTGGCAAAAGTCAGTGGAACTGTTTCAAACTTGAAATTGAGCATTTCTTTACCCACAGAAGTATAGGAACTCTTATAGCAAATCCTGTCTCACCATACTTGAATCCAGCAGAAGGGATCCAAAGCCCAAACCTCAACCCTGTGTGTGCTTCCAGGAGAGAGTCCCAAGCACAGGTGCAATTGCCATATAAAGTCATTTTCAGTCACACAGGAATAGTTGCAGATGGATTAACCTATTTTATTAAAGATAGACTGATGATTTGCATGTTAACCCATCCTTGGATCTTCCTTCTTAAATATGTGTGGACAGAACAGTTTTAAATGATTAAACTATTCATTAATTAAACAATTTTAGTTAAACACTTAAAGACCTGTCTTTACACTTATTTTCACTCTTCTTTTCTTTTCTTTTCTTTTCTTTTCTTTTCTTTTCTTTTCTTTTCTTTTCTTTTCTTTTCTTTTCTTTTCTTTTCTTTTCTTTTCTTTTCTTTTCTTTTCTTTTCTTTTCTTTTCTTTTCTTTTCTTTTCTTTTTTTTCTTTTCTTTTCTTTTCTTTTCTTTTCTTTTCTTTTCTTTTCTTTTCTTTTCTTTTCTTTTCTTTTCTTTTCTTTTCTTTTCTTTTCTTTTCTTTTCTTTTCTTTTCTTTTCTTTTCTTTTCTTTTCTTTTCTTTTCTTTTTCATCAATCCTAGGTTGTTTGAATATGTAATTTATCAAAATTTTCAGTAGTAGAAACAAATTTGAGATTGAAGCATAAGAGCTACAGGGATAGAAAGTCAAACTGTAGGACAGAAACTGCCAGATTGTGAAAAGTTCAGGTCCTGTGTTTCAAGGCAGAAAGCCAATGTCCCTTTTATACAGCAAAATCAATTAATGTTTACATTTTAGATTTTTAAACTTATTTCCTCATAAAGATTCTTAATAATGGATGAACATTCAGGTTATGAAATATTAATTCATTAAACAAGGATATCTAGAGTCTGAAAGCTTCATTTTTGATCTTGTTCTCCAGGCATAGCTTTCCTGTTTTTCTAAATATGATACAATAACAAAAAAGACATCTGCTTTTTATTTTACCATACCTTCTTATGTTTGTTAAAGCAAGGGAATCATACAAGTTTTACATGTTTTCATCACATACTGAGCATATAATGTTTATATATGTTACACAGTGTTGTGGAAGTGCTTAGAACATGGCAGGTGCATTGTTTTGATTTGAGAAAACCCAGTTGCTTGTTTCTGGCATTTAACATTGAACCATGGTCAGAATATGATATTCTAATTATTGATCTTCATATGAAAATTATTAATGCTGAATCTCAATAACTCACCTGAATGGACAGTAATTTTTCTGTTCTATTTCTTCTCCAGTTCTTCTGCAAGTAGACAGGATATGACAACATTCTAAGAAACAATATGTCCTTCAAGATCATTGTGTTAATTGGTTAAAGGAATGTCAGATAAGTGGATATTTATGCAAAAAAGAACTTTTTCAAAAAAATAGAAAACTGTTTGGGAAATGCAGCTAAAATAAAAGAGTTTGGATGGAGAACTCACAGGGGTTGGGCTCATACTGATAAAGGATTAAGCATCACTGTGGTGCCACAGTAAGGACCTGGCTTACCATGCAGCATTTTTGCTATTCACTTGAGCATTTGTGTACCTTACACTGAACAGAAAGAGTGCTGCATTGGTACAGTCAATATTCTGAGCAAGAAACACCTGAGCCACCTCCCAGGACATGCTGTAGAAAACCAGTCAACACTTCTGTGTGTACATTGCTTTTTATAGTTCTACAAGAGGTGTGTGTTAGACTTTCCAAATAAATCAGTGACCTCAACAAACTTATGCAATAGTCTTATATTTTTAAGATTTTTACCTAGATGCTAAAAGTTTGATGTGGAAAATTGCCAGCTTAAATCTTTTCCATCTTAGAAATTTTACTAACAGCAGGTAAGAGCTAAAGCCTAAAGATTATTTCTTGAAGTGGGACAATTCTGTTGAGAATCTCACCAAGTTCAAACACAAGAAGTCACAACAGAGAGGCTGAATTCAGAATTCACTCTCTAAGGAGAGATGTGAACACTAAGATGCTATTCATTCTCTGTTAAAGCATCACCAAAGTGTGGAAATGGTTGTATTGAGCATTGGATTCCTTTCCCTGGGACATAACCACTTGGACTGAAGAGCCTGTATTCTACCCAAGCTGCACATTAGGGTTGTGAGTGCCTGTCTGGGTCTCATCCCTAAGCTGAGGATCTTCTGTTATCAGCTGGAGCCTGTGCTGCCCTGAGCTCTCTGCCACATCCCTCCCCTTCCCCACTGCAAGGTGACACATGTGTGCTCTGTGGTTTGGCAGCAATTCCAGCCTGGGGCTGGGCCAGCAACACAAACTGTGCTCAGGACACCTCCACATGCCACTGCTCACCTGGCTCATCCCAGCTGGATGGGCCACAAAGCTCTGGAGGTGGCTGTGGAGAGCAAAGGATCCCACCTCAGTGCGGGGTGTTCGGGTTTGGTGTCAACTCTAAAGTGTGATCTTAGCCCCACTGTAACTAACAAAACTTCTGTTGGGTCAACAAGATTAAAATTAGCCATGCAACACCATGGAGTAATAAACAAGAATCCAACAGCTTGGGCTTTGAATTGTCGCTGTATCATCTGTAATGCAGTGGTTCAAGGCTGATGGGCACAAATTAGACTTTTGTTTGTGTGGTACATTTTGAAGGATGCCTTAAAAACTCAGGATAAATTCTTCCTCCTCCTAATGCCTCACAAATACTATTCTCCTTTTTTATGCAGTTTATCAGTTGAATGAGAAAAGCAAGAAATGGGACAAATCCAGAAAAAAATGAAGGCATGTTAAAAGTTGCTTTACTCTGTTTCATCAGCTTCATTTATATGGTTGTCCTTGGGCCTAATTCAATGCAGAGAAGTGAAGTAATATTGTTAGATGGCTGCAAACCTCAGGGAAATCCTCTATTTAGAGAATGATGGCTCTAAAGGGAACATCAGGCTTTATTGTTACTCAATTTCTTAGAACACCGTGTTCTTCAAGTCCCAAGCAGCATCAGCATGCAGGAATTTATTCACTAAATCAGGATTGGCTAGATAATTTGTTTATTCTTTACAGACATACACTATAATAATCTGTTGAATTTTCACTTCAGAAGAATTATTTTTCTGCTTCAGAATTATTCCAGTGGAAAAGGAGAAACATTTCCAGAGGCTTGAACCTTGAGGGAGAAGACACAGAATTAGGGCTCCTGCAATCAATATCGACAGTGTAGCCCTGGCTTACAAGAAAAACAAGTTTAAGAGCCTCTCTGGACCAATTCAGGGGACAGAAAGGTAAATTTTTATTTCTAAAATGTTAATTCAGACCAAAAAAAGATATTTTATAATTTTATTTTCCGCATCTCTGGCTAGTGCCTCACACTTTGAAATATAGGAATTTCATGTGCCTTCACAGCAATCTTTTGAAAAAGAGATTTTAACTTTAAAATTATTTCAGCTACTTAATTTTTTTTTAATGCAGGTATTCTTACATGTCAAATATTTTTCACATTTGAATAAAAGATTTGATGATAACTTTGTACAACATGTAAATTCTTTGTGCATTTCAGTTAATCCAGATATTTCTTTAGAGTGGACAACTTTATAGTACACTACCTAATGCACAGATGTAATGTTTATTAACAGACTCAGACCAAAATCCAGATTTTTGTGTTAGTGTCAAATATCAGAGATGTCCACCACTGCAATTCAGAGCTGTACAGTTTGAAATCCAATGAGGCATTGATCAGATAGAAATGCATTAGGAGGCCTTAAAGCAAGCTGGACAAAGACTTTTTTAAAAGCCATGAGACAACAGGACAAGGAGGAATGACTTTAAACAGAAAGAGGCACCGTGTGCCCATGGAAAGGGCTTGAGTTGATGCAGAAATAGAAATGTGACAGCTAGAAACAAATATGTGTGCTTTACCTGTGTCAGAACACAGGCAGCTATTAATGATTCTGGCAAAAAGTATAGCTGTTCAGTTTATTTTGAATATAAGAGAGGCCAGACCCCAACTTAAATTCTTGCCTTCCCTTGTCTCACTCCTTTCAGAAAATAATTTTTCTCTAAGATTCTTTCTTTAGGACAAAAGGAGTGGATAGCTCAGTATAACCATTGTTTTATTTGCTCCTGAGGATTTGATTTATATTTTGGCTTATATTTCTGTTTTTTACAGGAATTTTCTCCAGTTCCCTTCTAATTTCTGACTTATAAGGCAGTTTTGTTATATTTTGGCCCCAACTTGCCCTACATGTCCATATCTCAGGGGCAACACAAGCAATAGCCACCTGCTCTGTCTGTCCTGAGTGGTCATAACACAAGTTTGAAGGGCATTCAGCAACTTGATGAAGCTAAACTTTTTGATTAGGAAATTTCAGGATGAGCATCATTGTCAAAATTATCAGCTTGCACTGGGGACAGAGCTGCAGGCTGGCTTTAAGGTTTCCTGCAATAAAAAGAGCAATGAACTCATTGTCCTGGCTGCCAAACACCAGTGTGAGGCCCTTGACAGCAGGATGATATCAAAGCTAAAATAAAAGCAATTCTCCTCGCAGACTGTGGCTTCCGGCAATGCACACAGCTTGATACAGTCATTAGTTTTTATGCAGTTTTAGAGCAAACATTTTACTAGGAACCCAATTTTCTTCTGACAGAAGAGACTATTAGGGACCCCAAGCATGACAAGTCTCAAGAGTCCTTCCAACTGAAACAGGCCATTGACAGAAGGTGATTTGCCATCAAAGCTATATACATATACTTTGGTTGATTAGAGCATTTAAAAAAAAATGGAAAAAGAGAAGTATCTTAGCTTATCTCTACTGTTTATGGTTAATGCTCATCTTAAAGTTTGCAGAAGGGGCTTCTATAAAGGCTGTATTCAGAGGATGCTGTGATTTTTTAATAGGTAACAGCCTTGAGTTTTGCATTATGCAAGGACAGCTGGCAAAGCATGTGGGCTGTGAAATAAGCGGGAGGCTTGATAAAATCCATCCTGAAAGAGAAAACAAGGTTAGGAGCAATGAGCTGTGACTGACTAGAGCTGTGGGAGCTTCAAAACCTTCCCCCCAAATGCAAATGCTTAAGGTTACTTATCTGGATGGTCTGTTGAAGACATTGTGCTTTGCAACAACGTGGAAAGAGGGAAGATGAAACTCAGCCCCATCCTTTGCTGTTCTGCAATGGCCAGAAACCCAAAAAAAACCTAAAAAAAAAGTGCTCAGCTTGAGAAACCAGTCTCAGTTTCTACTGGAAGGGAACATACTGTACTGGAATACAAAATTAGTTGTATTCTGTTATTTTAATTTCAATGTTTTCCTCATGCAAATTTTTAAAAAGTTATTATATATGAAGTTATATATTCTCAGATGAATTCTCACCCAGGAGTTCATGTTCTGGCCCTTTGGGATATTGGGCTCCAATAATGGTGCCTCAGAAGAGGAATTTCAGCACTGCACAGTGTACAGGAGTTTCTGTTAGCCTGAAAGCCCCAGAAGCCAAAATTAGGCCAGATAACATTTTGTCCAAAGGAATCTCCTCTTTAAGTAGCCATCCAGTCATAGAAATTACTCAAACACCAAACATTTTTTTCTAGATAATTTCTAGAGAACCTTTCTGCTCTTCCTATTTCTATTACTCCATTTATTGTGAAATTTTATTCCTGAGCTTTATGAGGCCTCTGAAATCTATTAACAATTTGCCATTTAGATTTGATGAGGATGAATAAGGAAAAGAGGATTTTGTCTTGCCCATTATCTTCACAAAGTATGTCTTAGAGATATAATGTACAAAAAACCATCACCCCCCAACCCAGACACCATATTTATTTAGGATTTAATGCAAATGTAGTAAAAATTCTCAAATCTTAATAATTTTTAAATATTTTATCAGTAATGTGGCAGACAGTAAAAGATAAAGAGACTTTTCTTTTTCTTGTGGAGGTTATACTTATCACCTCAGCTTACTCTAGCAGTGTTGGTATTAATTAAATATAACATTATTGTCCTGATTAAATAATGAAATTGCAATCAGACAAGCTAACCTCACCAAAAAAAAAACCCAAAAAAACCAGGTGGAATTGATAAAGATGTAACATGAAGTAAAAATCAACCCTGATAGATTGATGAAATGCCAGAATAAAATAACAAACAAAATTAACTTAATTAACCTTCAAGGGAATAATAAAAGCAGGACAATTCCATGTGTTAAATGGTGCATTACATTACTAAGCTTTGATGTTGTTTGGCAAGTGATCCCTTACATGAACAATTTTACAGAAGCCAAAAGCTTCCTTGTATACTGGGGGTTATTCAGTCATTTGTAGCAAATTTTATTTTGCTAGTCATTCTAATGATTTCAAAGTTACTTCTCAAGTTATGCTGCAAATAATTTGTCTTTCAATAAGAGGTACATGATCAATCATTGTTCATACAAAGATTTTATTCATGGAAGAAAAAAATCCTGATATTGTCTTGGCTTGCTTAGGACATTTCTGGAGGATGAAAAATCTATTTCTTTGCACAAATACTGTGAAAGTGTTCAAGATGAATAGACACAATATTGTCAGAAATCAAAAATCCACAACACAGATGCCAAAGGTCTGTGTGAGCAGATTAAGTGGTGCAGAGGGCCCAGACCAGGTCAAAAGCTGGGAGCCTGAAGTGCTGAAAACAGGAATATATGGGAAGGTGCTGCCTTGAGCTTTTAACTCAAGTAAATACTGAACTAGATCTAACACAGAACCTGCACCTTCCCACAGAGAGGTGTGATATTATCAGTGAGGTAATCAATTGCATTTTGTGTCAGAAAGGAATGTCTTCTGACTTGGGCTGAGTTTCTATCAGAACATTTAATCTCTACTCTGCAGAAGAAAAAGCTTTATATCATAAACCTGTGAAAAGATAGAAACTTTTCAAAAACTTGTTTCAAAAGTGATTGTACTTTATATGAATGCTTTAGGGAAACTGTGTGGAAAGATACATTTTTATTAAGCTAGATACATTTTTATTAAGCTTAGATTGATTAATCCCTACCAGAGAAGAATGGAAGTGGTAGATAGTGACAGTATTAAAAAATAAACTAAACTGACTCACCAAAGAAATATGTCATGGTTGAAAGACAAAGGCAATTTCTAAGTATTTTCTCATTCCAGGAATAATGGAAGGACATCAACAAGGTAGGTTAGATTTGATTAGATTGCTTGACTTTGAGAAATATAGAGGAGATTTGTAAAATATAGGCACATGAAATGTGATAATGGCATTTGGTATTTATTTAGGATAAAATCTTGCCTATAGGAAATCTGCACTGTTTACTTGGAAGAAAATATTTTTTAAATGTCTACAATACAAGAAAGTGTTTTTAAAGACCTGGAATTTCATGGAATAATTTTAGCCTAATTTCACACTATGACAAAAGCCAATTTTTTTTCTCAAATGGTTTCCTGTTGAATTCAATAGGATACATAAGCACATTCCCAAAATCAAATTCTGACAATTGCAATAGTTATCTGTCTGTTAACATCTCTTAAAGTAATGGGCAGTTGCAGGCCAAAATGACTAAATATCCATTTAGGAAAAATTTCCAAAGATCTATTTAGAAACTATTTTCTGTGATATAAAACAACATGAAAAATTTTCAGTTTTAAAATTTAAGTTTATGGAACCATGGATCTGAAAATTGACACTGTAATCTGTACACCCCCTACTATCTTCTACTGTAGTAAAAAAAGCTTGAGAGAAACTCCCCCTGCACTACTGTCAGCACCCTGGCTACTGCACTGCACTTCTCCATAAAATTCACTGCAGCCTTGCTGATCTGATGGTGCTCTCATGGCTGCAGATCAGGTGAGAATCACCTCTACAGAAAAATAGCTTTCCCATTTCTGAACTAAAACTCAGTATCTTTCTTCAGAGCATGATCTATCTTTTAAGTATCTGCAGAAGCCTTTTTTTTTTCTACCAACACCTTTCTTTTCAGTTCTATGTTGGTGGCAGCTGTATGCTCATGTCTGCATTTCCAAAGGCTGGACTGTACATTTGGGATTTTCTATGTTCTTCAAACTCTTCATATTAATAAGAATATACCACAGGTTTAAGCATTTAAATAAGCAGAAGAAGTGTGCCAGCATGAAAATACAGAAGCATACAATCCCAGTCTGCTGAACACACTGACAGGTTTTCTCTTGTGTAGTCAGAGCAGCTGTTACAGAAAGAGACAGATTTTCATGGATTTTGTGGAATTTTGATGTGTTGATGTGTTCTGTATTAAGAGCAAATATTGCTATATATGAAGAACAAGTATTAATTTTTGACATTCAAATTTATTAATTAAATTTTGCTAAATACATATAATGCTCATTGATTTTTCAGAAAGTTATATAAAAGCTTACAGCAAGTTTATGATGTCTGACAAAGATGACCCATAAACAACCACAACAACAGATGGAAAAACAACAAAACCCAAGCTATCCATCTCCAACTGCACAGAAAAGTTTTCAAAATGTATCTGTGACATCCTTGGTAAGTTCATTTCTCTACCATCCCCAAAAGAGACAAATTTTCAAAATCATCAGTGTTGTCACTCCCTCACTATTTAGCACAGACATGAAAAATAAAGCTGTCTTTCTGAACCTGTGTATACCCCAAAGAGAGTCAAAGCTCATTTTTATCCCTGTACATGATGTGGGGACAACAAGTAACATAATCTGTATGTAAAAAAGTTCTAATATCTATAGGTGATCCTAAGATCAATGGAAACTGGGTAAAGAAATCTTTCATTGCTTAAAGATTCTGGAAAATCATTGTCTTAGAAATTATTAAATAGTTAAAATCCAAAAAGGATTTCCGGCTTGGCTAATATTATGCAAGAAAAGTAGAAACCTTGGCTACAGAAAAACATATGATGGGCAAATCAAATTAAGACCATAGGGGTGTAGGGGAGTGCTTTAAAATTCGTCTTGGAGTTTTTACTATTATATCACTGAAGACAGGAGGGAAGCAAGAACAAGGAGTGCTCTCTTATTTCAGTATTTCTTTTTGATTCCTTTCTTTCCATCTATTTTTCTCTCCCAATATCCTTTCAATAGAAAGGTTTTTCCACAGTCCATGAGCTGCTCACAATGTCTGCAGCTTTCATTGTGTCTGCAGATTGTGCAATGGAGCTTGTATCAGACAGACTCACATTCAAAAATTTACCCTAATTATGACTCTGCCTGCTCTTTTGTGCAAGACCTAGTCCTTTGTATTCCTATGGACTCCTTTCCACAATGTCAGCCAGAAAATCTCAGTACTAATGAAAATGACAGTCATCTTCACCAGACACATACCTGAGGTGTCTGTGGGAATGTCACATATAAAAATATCCTGAATTTGCTCCTAAATCTTTGAAGTTTCAAGCTGACCATAACCTCCCAGCCCATCATGAACTGAGTTTTGTGTTCACCTGTCCTGTTGACTGTCCTGCACTGCCACAAGTGCAAGGACAGGGGCAATACTGTAAATACCCAGGAGCTTAATGGCTTCTTTGGACAAAAACAATTTGCTGCTCCACTAGTAAACTCTCCCAAGAGTATGCGAATTTTAGAATTATTTTCCAGATGATGGGAATAATTTAATGTTTCAAACTGAGTGGTTCAGATGACAGGTATTTCCTTCCCTCCACTGTCAAATGGAATTTCAGTTGATATGCATGTTCTTCTTTCTGCAGAAAGTCTTACAGTAACAGTTCAATGAGCAGAGACAAATATTATACATTTTGCAGGTTATAGAGATTTTTGTAGTTTTAAAGCACTTGCTTCCCTGAAAGAATTCTAAGCAGAGCAATGATTGAAAGATCATTCAGAATAAGCACAAATAAACCACTTAAATGCTATATCATTTTTTTGAGAGGATGTTGTAAAAAGGGAGAGAATAGAACGACTGTGGTTATCTTGCAAGGGTGACATGTGAGAATATAATTTCCTTTCCCAATTTAAACTTAAAAATTTGCAGAAGAGGCCAATACTTGCAGCTCCTGACTTTTCCTTGGCCCTGATGAGCACATCTCTAGTACACTGTTTATTCTTAATTTAGAATTTACAGTCCAGAACTTGATCTTCTACCTTGAGCAGATCTCTTATGTGGTGCCTCTCTGTCCTTCTGCTGAAGGGCAGGAACTGTGTGTTTGGACAAATATTAATGATGTATAACAGTTAATCTAAATCATGCTGTAAAATTCTTTAGAAGAAATTGTATATTCCCCACACAGTTTCCTGTAGGGAGAGTCATCTCTTCAAGGACATGACTCAAACAGGTGTGGTGTTCAAACTGACAAAATAGAGAGCACTTCTTGCACTGGATGGGCTCCTCTGTATTTAAGGAGAACCAACACATTTTGGACACCTCCCAGCAAACCTCCTAAAGTGGGGCTTGGCACCTTGGGGATATATTACAATTTGCAGTAAAAACCATGGTACTCAAGGATATGCACAGAGTGATACTCAGCACCTTTTATTCTGATCTTAGTTACTTATTTGATTCAACAGAGGGGTGTTATAAGTTTTATTTGTTTGTGTCTCCTCCATCTTCTCAAAGTTTCTATTTATGCAGAATTTCCAAAGTAATTAATATGTTTAGTCATGGCTATTTTGGAATAAGTAGGATTACTAAAAAGCAAGCTTTTAAATGCTTTTCAAAATAGTTAGCTACTGACCTTCCAGGGATGGTCATTTCATAAATAAATTGTTTCAGCAGTAACTTTTAAATGTTTAAAGATAAATCCATAGCGTAGATAAACTCTACATAAGAGGGAATAAAAATACAGAGGCATGTAGAGTACCTTTTAAAACTAGTTGTCTTTGTTCAGTTTGGCATAGGAATGAAAAAACACCAATCTCAGGAATGTAGTTACTTTATTTAAAAGGAAGCTGTGTCATTCAGATAAAATAATTTAAATTCATTGAGCCTTCTGTCTGTCTTTTAATTGAAAAATATGAGTAGACTTCATAGGCTGATCAACCTTGGCAATTCACTCATTCAAGTTATTCTGGTTAACAGCAATATCTTTCCTTCAAAAATCACTATTAAATGTGCCTGGGGATCCTGGCACTGGGTAGCCAGAGGGAAGAACCTTTGCTGGCTGCACAAATGCCAAGGGCTGGAGGTGTCCCTTCCACAGAATGAGCTTTCTGAGGAGAGGTTAATACAAGAGCAGGGAGAGTTTTACAGCCCCAGCTCAGGAGTCTAAAGCCAAAGCTGCCAGACACGGTGATGCAGGCAAAAAAATGAAATTTAATATTCTAACCCAGAAGAGTGAAGTACTAATCGTGTTTGCCTGCAGAAGAATGAACACTTCATATATTGCACAATTTATTGAAAAATATATCAGTAATTTTAAGTTACAAAAGCAAGTTCAATTCCAGTATCAGTACCCAAACAAAACTTCAGATTTGGTCCTTCAGTTCCATATGAATACTGAGTTAAACTTTCTGAGAACCTTTTTAAACCTTTATCTCCAGTCCTGTGCAATTTTACAGCATGTTCTTTTTTTTCTTCTTCTTTTTAGAACTGACCCTTTACATTTAAATTGAGAAAGGAACTTTTAATACACTGCTCTACACTGTGACATTTTAGTGATGAGAATGCCAAGGGACATTGGCTTTCATTAGAGAAAAACAGCAGCCTTAGAGCCAGGATATGTTTTTCTGGAGTTCCATTTCAGAAAAGTATGCTCATTCTAGCTTAGACATCCTGAAAGCAATTGAGATAGATCACATAAGGGGGAAAAAAGAGATCTTAGGCTGTGTTTCAGCTTTATTTCTTCTGCTCTTTTCCCCTCTGTTTTTGCCTGTGCCTGGCCAGAAGAGAGACAAGCTCTCCAGGGAAGCTCTTATCTCTAGTGTTACAATTCCTGACTCCATAGGGCTTACTTCTTCTGTAGCATGTATTTACCTCACACTTTTGAAATATTTGAGATAAGTTTTCCCTAAGATAATGCAGTTACAGTTCATTCCAGGAAACCAAAGCAACACATTCACCTGGATCTCTGACAGATATTCCTGACCATTTTCTGGTGAGAACAGTAGATCAAGAAACAAAGGCTCAAATATGATCCAACATGATTCAATACTTCCATCAACCTTTGAAATGTTTCCCATTCTTTTCAGTTTGAGAGAGGAGGATTCTGATGGACACCTTTCAAAAGGGACCAAAAATTACAAGTAACATTTCCCTTGTTGTTTGAACGGTGAGATATTCCTGTTATCTGTAATCAATATTTTGAAAACCAGCTCTTCTGTCTCTCTCCTGCCCTTTCAAAAGCAAGCTGCAAACATACAACTGCTTGCTGTCATAAGCTAATAGGAACAGGAGATATTTTTAATTCTAATCTTCATTAAGTTTTATAATAAATAATGGAGAAGGAAATCTTAAATGTTTATTCCTTAATTGATTTTATAGGTTATGCAGTCACAGGGATAATAATTAATTTAAAAAGACATATCACATAAGGTCAGAAACAATTTTTATTAGCTGAAACTAAAGTAAATAATAACAATAATTTAAATAAGTAAGTTAATCATGTGTGACAACATTCTGCCACCATTGGTCACATAGATTAGTGTCATTTCCCTCAGGAATTATGTTACTATGGGACCAACTACTCTGCAGTTATTTCCTGTTCTGCATTATCCTTGTTGGCAAAAAACACGAAAATATTCAATCACTTTTGATACACAAATTGAGGCACCTCTATGCTGTACTGCAGGATTTCAGAAACACCCACCTCTACCTCTTACTAGGAAGCCAGTGAGAGGTTTAAAGACAGGAAAGCTGAGGAGATGCCCTAACTGAAGATCTTTGTGTCCCTTTAATTGTATAAATTTATAAAAAGTGAGAAATGAGACAAGAGCTGTAAAGATCCAGCTGCTTATTAAAAACTGATCAGCTATAGAGCTCACATAAAAAAAGAAAAAATAGTGTATAAAAGCACCTCAATTCCTCCTATTTCTGCTGCCTCTGCAGTGAGAATTCAGTTCCCACTTGGATATGAGGAATGTGACAGGAGCTCAGTCCCATGGACCTCTGGTCAGAGGCAACATCTGTAAGAAGAATGGAGCATTAATAAAATGTATTTCCTCCGTAGTTAACATCATTAAAAACAATGAGATTGCCAGGCATACTGCTTAAAGCCAAAAAATATTCTCATCTAAATCACCTCATTTTCATTGCACTTCTGCTTGTTGACAGGCTTTGTTGAAAAAGTATTTTCATATCTCAAAAGGAAGACATTGTAGCATAGTTCAGAAATAGCTTATGAATAAGATACTGAAGTGCCTAGTCCCTAGCAAAATGGAGGCACTAAAGCAAAGTTCTGTAAGCAAAAAAAAATCAGTTTTGTAAAAAAAAAAAAAAAAAAAAAAGCCTTAAAAATTTGCAAAATCTCTTCTTTCCATATGGTTTAACATATCTTGTATCCAGACGTGCTCAAAATGTGTCAAGAATTACTATTGTGGGAATATTATACAACTTGGCTGTTATATGTTTAACCTCAAGAAAAGAGAGAAAGATTCTGAGAATGAGAAGTGAATAAGAGCTTCACATTTTTTGAGGTACATCAAACCAAAGTCACAAGACATGTTCACACACACACAGAGCCCGCCTCAAAATTACTGCTTTGCAAAGTCCAACTGCCATGTTAGAAAACACCATGATGGGAATGGAATTCCTTGTGCAGCCTTCCTGGCTGCTTGTGGAAAATGTGTGTTAGGGAGGCCAGAACCCCTCTGTAGCACTTCAGGGTCCTCACAAAGAATTGTGATTTATTTTTCTGCTTGTGCAGAGACCTTGGCACCACCCTTGATGCGCACAATAAAGTTCTCCTCAGTTCTTGCTGCAGCTTGTCCTAGGTTCTCAGCAGCAAAGACAGTTAAACATAGTATGACATTTCACAGAAGAGTGGTGCAGTGCTTCCTCAGCTCCTAGCATGCTGCCCGCTGAAATGATGAACCTCCCACACCCACCCAAAATCCGCTGACACGAGTTCTTTCTGAGAGATATTTGTACCACCTCCTCCACCCTGTTCTTGTCTTCATATGTGGTACAGAACAGGCTAGACTTGCTTCACTCTGCAGATCAGCATCTACAGTGTCTGCCTCCAACAACTCTGAGACACCCTCATTAAACTTACATAAGTGCCTTAAAGTTAATTTTACCAGAGTCACAGTTTCTCAGTTGCAATTTCTATTGTGTCTGCAGAGCTGCAGCTCTCTGGATCTGCCAGGTAAGTAGATATCAAACTTTTCAAACAGGGATTGTCACCTGAAATACACTGAGCTCCCCACTGCTGCAGTGCCAGCTCTTTGCAGAAGCACTGGCTAATCAAAACTTGTTTGGATGAAATTACTTCTGTGAAATTCTAGAGCTGTGCATAACAAAAAGAGCTTTGGTAAGCTTTTCCTGTGACTGCAATAGAGGCACTTTGACATGACAGTATAATGTCACTGTCTGATCCCCATAATCTATTCAGCCTAATGCTGTTTTTAATATTTACCCATGGAAATGGGTAGTGACAAAATTTGTCAATATAATGAGTCTTGTTGCTGAGACTACAGAAAGTCAATCACTTTGGGTTTAATATTTTTTTCTATATTACTTTGGATATAACATATAATAAATTACAATATAAATTTGTAAATAGGTTCCCATAGACTCAAGATTATCTATCACTAGAACAATCCTTCCCTCAGAGCCAAGTCAGTAAAGATGATGCAGCCCATCCTTTCTACTGCATCCAGTCCAGGGCTACCTGTGCAAGTCAAGATTTCTGCACTACCTTAGCTCTGCCCATTTACAGGCAATCAAAAATAGCATAGTATTGTATCAATTTTTAAACCAAAGGGCTGGGCATTAACTGAATGTACACTGTGGGGTCTGGTATTAAAGCATTAGCCTTTATTTTACTTTCTTCATGTTCTCCCATGTAATAATTTGCCACCACATGAAGGCATGTTGTCTTAGATTTAGTGTCTGCTTTAATGTGGCAAATTAAGCAGGTTACAGATAGAGCAATATCTGTGTCTGAATGGGTGACAAGTGCATTAAAAGCTTGAAGAAACATTTGTGTATACCAGCCTCATGGCCTATCCATTCAATTAGATTAAGCTCTGACATTTGACCTCTTGGCCCTAAGTGTTTACTCTGGAGAAAGCACATCAGTAGCTTATCCAGCATATACTGAACAGGAATATAAGGAGAAAAAACTCACTTATAAATAAGTGGTACTGCAGTTTTTGCAGATCTGTTGCCATGCCACCAGCACTAAAGCAAATTTTTTATCCAGCCAATAACTGCCACAGGAAAAGTTTAGTCTGTGTACTTGAATGAAAAGCTATTTTTAACAGTTCAGACCATAGATTTTCTACTGGTTTACCAATTAAAATGCTAATTACCTAAGTCTTTGAGGATACCTTTTTTAATACTAATATTTCATAGTATGTTATCCCCAGAGAACTCTGAAAACTGTTGTTAAAATCCTGATACTAATTCATACAGAATCCACTCACTAAACTAACCTTTGTCTGTTTTATATAGTTTTTTTTGTATAACTATTGGACAGGCAAATATGTACAGTATTTTTCTTTAGGTGATTGCCATGTCAGCTCTTGCCTTTTAATACTGATGCACAATGAACTGTGTTTTCTTCTTTAAGGGAGCTCTCCCACAGAACTCTTATCCATATTTTAGGGTTTCTTTTTGCCTCTGAATCCTCCCAGAACCCTTCCCTCCAACAGAGTTTGTTCTGAATTGTCACTACCAAAAGCAAAGACTGAGAAAAGCCTTTGATGAAACCAATTAAAATTATTAGTCCATTAAAAAAAACAATCTGAAAGGTGGTTAAACCATTGGCCAAGATTATTCATAGACCACTCCTGCCTGGAATTCATGTGAGGAGCAGCAACCAGAGATCCTGGATGTGGCATGGTTGATTGAATTTGGCAACAGGTTTTTTTGTTGCATTTTGGCCCCAAGATTTAGTTAAGAAACTAAAATCTATCTTCTCTGGATTGTCTAAATTTTTAGAGGTTCATAATTTTTAGATTTTTTCCTTGTGCATCTTGTTACTACCTTCCTCTTTGGACAAAGCTGATCATCTGTACTTCAATTTCCATAAAATACAGCCTTTCCTTTTTTTTTTTTTTTTTTTTTTTTTTTTTTTTTTTTTTTTTGGGAATTCAGTCTATTTAAAGAAAAAGTACCAATGGGGTGTATTATCTCAGCAAGTCACTGTTTCCAAATCATCACATGTGCAATAATGTCTCACAGTTCTCTGTATGTTATCAGCCATCCCATGTTTTCTGCCTATTATGATAATGACTAAGTGGTTATTAAATATTATGACAGTTCATTTCTCTAAGAAGTGCTAAAATATAAATATAATGATTCTGAAGGAGACAGAATCAAATAGCTACAGCTGACAGTATCCTGTAACATGCCAATGGAATTTTTTGCTATACAAAGCAATTATCCAGGAAACACACAATGAAAATGCAATTTTGTGGCAGAGGCAAACTACAATATTGTAAGCACAATGTTCACCAGCAGTGTAAGGCACATGTTTGGTTTGCAGGCTGCTCAGACTGGGGCTGTTTCTATTTTCAGGTGCTGATGATTTGATTTTTGGGACTCTTTTCCCACCTGTTATTTCAGTGCCTGCACAGGTGTTTAAGGTATTAAGGCATCTACTTACCTGCTGAGTATTTTTCTAGTGAAAATTTTGAAAAGCAAATATGTTTCCTTCCAACAATCTTCTGTAAAAGTGCTTGTTAGACATTGTGTTGTCCACTATGTAGGAGTACTTTCTATGTCTGTTTAGATTATAAACTAATGAGGCTGGGAATTACTTTATGTAATTCTTCTAATGCAGATTTTGAAGATTTGAAAATTTAATCCATTGAAAAAATACCTACTTGGTTTCTTAGACTGGGATTTCAACTAATGTTATTCAGAGTGACACTAAAGAGATAAAAAACAGTTGTGCAGTACTTTTTCACCTTTTTGCATCAAATAGCATACAGTAAGAAAAGGAAATTTAAGGATAGCTGTAAATGTGATGCTCTGCATTTAAGTAGTTATCATTATTACTAAAATTACTGTTTGAATATGTAGCATGACCTAAATGTGCCTCTAAATGCAATTTTAAGAAAGTTCACACAAAACTGCTGTACCATTATTATATTAATATAATACTTGAAGTTTAAGGCTCTAAATAATCTCTAAAAATGTTACTTTCTCTTGAAAGTTATCTGCAAGTGAAACACTACTTGAATAGAGATATTTCCATTACATATTTTATTCTTATCTACACTGAAAAGGTTCACCTAATGTATCTGTTTAAAAGGAGAGGTAGAATACTTTACTGAGTGGTTACTCTGCTTTGTAAATTCCTTTGGATGCAATTTTACAGGGATAGAGGTGCCTCTTGATCTGCTAATAAAAATAATTTACTTTGAGGCAACCAAAAGGAAAAAAAATGACCAATAAAGGTTTAACTGTATGAATATGTAGCTCTGGAGAGGCAGTGAAAAACTGTAGAGGAAAGGGAAGTGTTTGTATAACTCAAATTGAACTAATATGATCTTTTTCCAGGATAGACTATACTCAGCTTGTTTTCTCTCAGGTTGGTACAAAGCAGATCTTGCTACTTTAGGGTTAGATCTAGGAACCTTTTCCTGAAACAATTTTAGATATGGATGCAGTGTTTCATCTTTTTTTCTTTTAGAAGGGAAATGTATTCTCTTCAGCAATACTGAAACATACAATATAAATATTATCTAGAAAATGGATCTTTCCAAGAGATGTATTAGATTTCACTTTAAAATTTATACTTCCACTTAGAAAATATGAATGAAAGACCTTTTTAGTTGATTTTAAAATATAATTTTAAAATAACCTTGTTTTTAACTTTGAATCAAAATCTCTTTCTGCTTATTTTGAATTGACTGAAACAAAATATTTTCACAACTGCAGCATTAACCTCCCAGCAGTACAAGTCTTATGCTCTCAGTGAAACTTTTAGGTTGTAGTACCACTGCAAAGACAGCAGGTCTCAAGACCTGGCTGAAAGCAGAACCAGAACCTGGGTACTGTGTTTCCCTCAGCTTCCCTCCTCATCTGCTATTTATTTATCCTTCCTTAAGCCTCTTAATGCTCCTTTCATTTTCCTAGTTCCACCTCCTCTTCCCCATTGGCACTCAGATCTCTTGCACTCACTGCACAATTACACATTGCTTTGCATTTAACACAGTCTAGGCTGTCAGTAGCAGCTGTGAGTGCCCAGTCTGCATCTTACTAGATGTGAAAAGCCCTGAAAGAGCTTTGGATCATGACTCCATGAAAAAACTGTACTGAAACAGCTCCTGGGTAAACTAGAATCATAGCAATCTCTGGAGGAGCCCCAGCTTCCTAAATTAACCATCCTCAGCTTTGACTCGTTAGCTACAGCCAAGTCAGTGAAGAAGGTTGACCAAAGAATATTTTCACGCTGGCACTCCTTTGAAAGCTTCTCAAAGATCACCACACTTATTTTAATCTTTTGCTTTGTTTTATGCATTGTAAATTCTGACAACCTGTAAGTTGTTCTATTGCAGAATCATTAACAAATTACTGTTTCTGCAGCTGCAGACAACCCCATGAATTTCTCCTGAACCTTGGAGACAAACCCATGACCTGCTGAATTTCAAATGTTCAAAAAGCAAAAGCAGAAATAAAATTATATGGCCTCTTGTTCAGCTGATCATCTCTGAGTTATAACTCATGAGAAATGTGGAGAATGCAGAAGGGATGTTGAGCTATACCACTCTCTGGCCACATTCTGCACATCCTGCCAGTGCTGAGCTGCTAGATCCTGTAGGTGCTAGTTTTCTCTGTCTCACAATATTACTTGTCCTTTAGCTGGCTGTGCCTGTGAAGTTTCTCAAGGCTCTTTGAACTCTTTAGCAATGTCCTCTAAGGTGTGAGCCACAGTTCCAGCAGTGTTGTGTCACCAGCAGCTGAGATGAGGCTGAGGGGAGGTGGCAGGGGACTGAGACCCTCGTGGTCAGATGTTGCCAGAGGAGGCAGGAAACTTGAAACATAACCATAGTTTAGAAAAACACACATGACAAATAGGGAAATTAAATGAAAGATATTGTTAGGGAATGGAAAGTAGTGACAAGTTTTCTCCACGCTCGTTTTTCCCTCAAGTCATTCTTCTCAAGACTATGCTTTTATTAATCCACTGTTTATAAATATTGGTTTGCTCAGAACTTAAGAAGCCAGTCCATGCTGGATTTCACAACTGAATAGCCTTAATAATATAAGAAAATAAGCCTGCAGATCCACCACAAGCCTCTCAGTTTGGCAGCAGCTACATGATTTGTATAGGACCCAGAAAAATGGAAGTGAGAGCCATTTGTTTCTGGCAACCAGAGTGCAATGAATGAACAATAGAATCAACTGAAAACTTCTGGTAAAGTATAAAAGTCATTACTTTTAAAGATAAAAGAATATCTGAATTTGATGATCGACAAGATACATCTTGGCAGTACATTTTAGCTTAATACACAGGAATCATACAGCTATTTTCAATGATAAAACACAGCTTGAAAGTGCCATTATGGATAAATTGACTTTTATCACCTTTTTTTAAAAAACCTACTTAGATTACCTAATTTAATAATGCAGAAAAAGAAATTTAATATTTCTGGCACAGTTTGGTCTAATGTCCAGAATTTGCATAATAACTTTGGATAACTAAGATCATGACTAGCACATCAATCTGTTTTAAATTTGGAGCACAAGTATATTTCACAGCCATGTAGAAACTCTGCACAAACCATCAGAAGTTCTGCAGAAAGCTGGTTTGAATATAATTCCCTCTGCTCAGTTGTTCCTACTAAAGAATTTTTCATTTTCTGTGAAAATAAATCTTGGAGAGCAGAACCTAAAAGGTGTGGGAAGAGATGGGGCACATGGCGAGGGGCAGGAAGAAGAATACAATCCATGTTTTAGCCAAAAAGTGTACTCAAAATAAATATAATCAGTTTGTTGTTGTTGGTTTGGTTTTTTTTTTTTTTTTTTTTTTTTTTTTTTAATATTGAGATGATCATCTATATGTGCAGATTGAAATAGAGATCGAAGTACTTTTTTGGGATACATCACTAAACAGTTCTTGCCTTTAAATGCAGCTAGGTCCCTGTTGGATGGGGTTTGCCAGTTCTGTTGAATAATGCACATATTCATTCAGAGCACTAAGCAGATTCCTGGGAAAGATTTTGTTAGGTCTGTTAACTTTTTGGTTTATTGTTCTGTGCATTTGCTGGCTGTAGTCTGCCATGTGCCAAATGTCATTCAGAGATTACTGCATGTCAGTAGTGCATGAAATTTTGTTTGTCTGCATCTTATATCAGCTTATTGGCCCTTCAAAATGATTGTGATTTCTTGAAGCTGAAAAGCAGTACATGTAAGTGATAGTCTCTTTTATCCATCTAAAATACCAGGTCTCCTGAGTCCAGTTATCCCCTCTATTTGACTACATTTCTGTTTAAAACTGATTTCTTCTCAATTGCCATAATAAAAAGTAATTAGCATAATGGACTGAAGATGGCACCTGACAGCCTGTGATATCACAGAGCCAATTTCAGCACTGTAGCCTCTCATCATGAGGGATGTGTTCTCCAAACCCAGCATTTGGCAAGTGTGGTCCTCAGGCTTGGGGCTCCCCTGGCTCAAACAGCTCCGGTTCTGTGCTCACATCCCAGGGACAAATGCTAAACTTTACAGTCCTGTGTGGGCTTCAGTGAGATGGAGCAGATGCAGCTCTGCTGCACGGGCACAGTCACTGGCCAGGAGGATTGCTTCTGCACTCTCTGCTTCTGTAAATGGCTCATCCTGGAATGGACTGCACGGCAAGGTGATCAGATCCGGGGAGCCTGACGGAGGGAGAGAGGCAATCTGTTTCTGTAATGTGAGACTGAAAAGAACAGATCTGATGATATTCTCCAGATGTCCACAGAAGGGGAACGTTTCTCTTGGTGGAACTGTCTGATCTAACAGATGAGGCTGGATGGGGACCAGAAACAAATCATGCTTTGAAAAACGGGTAATGAATTGTTGGCATAAACTGTCTTGGGAAGGAGGAAAGGTGAGACTCCACAAAAAGTGAAAGACTGAATAAATATATTTTTTTCAAAAAAATTAAATCTATATTCTAAAAATAGCTTTAAAATATCTAAGTCTGAAGGAGGAGATCTTTAACTTACTGTTAGAAATAAATTTACTTCATTTATAGAGTCTGAATAATGTTAAAATGATACCTAGTGACCATTTTCTTTTCATTTACCTTTATCCTCTTCCCCAAGAGAACACCAAGAGAATAGAAAGGCCATCTACATGCTGGCTAATGTGGTACACTTCCATCACAAGATGATT
Organism: Oenanthe melanoleuca; assembly: GCF_029582105.1. Taxonomy (NCBI): domain Eukaryota; kingdom Metazoa; phylum Chordata; class Aves; order Passeriformes; family Muscicapidae; genus Oenanthe; species Oenanthe melanoleuca. The sequence goes on from NC_079334.1 coordinate 62,219,129, forward strand.
TTGCACCAGTTTTTTTTCATCTTTTTCAAATTATATGCCTTAGTACAATTGCAAATTATGAAGTGAATGTAGTGAAAGCTGTGGGTATTTTCAGAAGGATGTTGCAGTAACTTATACAAGTTGGTCAAGTCTGGCATATAAATGTAGGGCTTCTTTATCAGCCTTTTGTTACTCCTCTGTCAAGCCAACCATGGCATGGCACTGAGCAGAAATGTCATTCTTTAATGAATATCATTCCAGATATTTCACATGCTTATTATCCTCTCAGTTCTCTCCAACATGGAAAACACTGCTTTATTGCTATTATTACATAGCCACAGCCTCTGTATCAAACAGAATGAATCTAGAATCTGATATATCAAATGAGAAATGCAAAACCTGAGATGCATGATGATACCTGACATCCTATTTCAATGTCAGATGTCAAAAAGAAGTCCCAAATCTATGTTTTGTATCCAAGAAATTATAGAAGCTTTTTGCCTTCAAAACATTTGTTCCTTTATGTGTTCTAAGGAATTCACTATTCATTGTTATTTTTCTAATTTTGACAAATCATTTTTTCATGCTTTAAACCTGCCTCTGAAATAATGAAAATTCTTTATTCCAAATACAAGAGCACATTATAATTATTTTTTGTTATCTAAGTTTTGTTTTGTGTCAAAATGATAAGCCTGCTTTTATGATTGCATTGAAACTTCATTTATCATTGCTCTGCAGCAACAGATGGGAAAGCTGGAAGTGACAAGAGCATGCAGCTGTAAAGCCTTGTGCTTGAGATGGGACAGAGAACAGATTTTTTTGGTTTTTAAATTAGGAAATGGTGAATAATGAGCGAATATAATTCTAATCTGTCTAAAACATTTAAATTCCATTGTGTGCTGCCTGGATTTTTGGCAACTATTTTTACTAACTGCTATTTAATGTGTAAGTAGGGTGACATGGCATTTTGTAGCATGGCTGAGAAGATAATAAAATGTCTGCTTGAGTTTCTTCACCTCTCCTCTCCCACAGTGGAATAAATAAGCAGCAATTTTTCAGCTGTTCTGTTGATGTTGATATTGCTTCCACTCAAATTTCCAATAACAAAATCAGTTCAGGTCAGATCGGCAGTAAGGATCCCTAGAGTAGCTTTTGATTATTGATCATGCTATCTGGTTTGCCTCTATACCAAACTGTCAGGGCCCAACACACTGGTTCTCAATTGCAAGAAACAAAAAACAAACAAACAAACAAACAAACAAACAAAAATAAAAAAATTAAAACAAACAAACAAACAAACAAACAAACAAACAAAAAACAAAAACAAAAAATTGATTTTTTTTCACGCAGCTGTGTGTTTTCTTAGTGTAAACCTTTTTCACCTGTTCTGCAACAGATATAAAGCATCCACAACCTTCTAATCTTATTCTATTCTATTCTATTCTATTCTATTCTATTCTATTCTATTCTATTCTATTCTATTCTATTCTATTCTATTCTATTCCATTCCATTCCTCCCTTTTAAAATTTTTATTCAGGTACATTAGATGTAATCCCAGGTATTCACTTCCTCCTCAGGTGTGTTTCTGGTTACACACACAGAGGCAGAGAACAGATGGTCTTGCTGCTTACAAGATGTTTCCTCTAAGAACCCGTATAAAGAGAATAATATTTTTGTCCATAATGAAGTGTTGCTCATTGGGAATAAAGTGTACATTTGTAACATCCATCTCATGCATCCTTCTATAAAAATACTGAGACTTCAGGTGTCTCCCTGTGTAGCTACAGTGCAAATGCAAAAAGGGTTAGAGAGGAAACAATCTGTGAGCTGGGGTCACTGGATGTCACCTGTGTATTTACAGACAATGCTATCAATTACATACCTCTACAGTACCTACTATAGATCACAAATATACATACACACACTGTAGCTGTGCAGTAAATTTCCACTCACAGGGAAGGGTAACAGTCACAGCAATCTTTGCACAGCCAGGATCTTGGCTTGCAGAGGGCTGGATTTTGCTCTTCATTTCAATCTGCTGTCAGGGCTGTGCTGAGGAGAGCCCTGCTCCTTCAGGAGGTGCTGCTGGCTTCCAGGGCAGAGAGGGAGACCCTGGCACAGGGCTCAGAGCAGGGTGAGCATTCAATGAGCTTTCTGACACAAAGACAGGCTCAATACCTGGTAGACACTATTTCCTCCCTCCTCTTTGTACACTTGTTTTCAGAATGGATTCATTACTTTTTAATAGTCTGTTGTTTTTCTTAAATTCTAGGCAGATCACCTCATTGGAATTCTTTTATTTATGCTGAAAGAACTTAGAAGAAATTCAAAACCTTCTTTATTGTATCTGTACTCTCCAGGACAAGCCTTCCCCTGGCATCCAATGCCAGCTTTTCACAAACATTTTTACCCTGTTTTTCTCAGTCTCAACAGTCCACAAAAAGGAACAGGAGGATTGGAGGTGTAGCAGTAAACAGGCACATCCTTTGCATACAGCAGACAAACATAACTGCTGTCTCTATAACTACATGTAAAAAAATTACATTGTCCCTGTGCAAGTAAATTTAATGCCAAGAAGGAAGTGTGCATCAGTTGACATGACGACACAAAAGATTTTGCCCCAAGACATCTGCAAACTCTGACAAGACAATGAGAGGTTGGAAATGCCTGCCCAGTCCAGAGACAGTGCTGCAAATTCACTGATGATGGCAGCTTGTGTAACTAGATGGGTAAGTCTTCCCCTCCCACACCTATCCATTTCTCAAAACAACAGCAGAAGAAAATAGTAAGATTTGAAAACTACAGAGGGGGAAAAGAAAAAAAAAAGACAAATAGGGGAAAAGAGGATTTCTGTTTTCTATATTGTCAATGGTTTGAGTGCAGGATAAAGAAAAAAAAGAGAGTGAACATCTAAGGCAGTTCCTCAGCACTGAGCAATAGTGATAGTCATCAAGTGTGATCGTTATGCACTTTGATGCTAAGAGTTCTTTTTGTACCCATCCACAAACTGTGCATGAGTCTAAACTGAACCCAGGTATTCAATACTGTCATGGAAGCTATTATCAATAACTGGCCTCTGTGGATACTGTGAGAGCTAGGGAAAAACAGCTGGGTGAATTTTCCCAAGCTATTCAAAGGAAAACAGGAGAGCAAGAATTAATAACAAAGCTAGCACCTGCAGTTGTGCACAGAAGAGTATGTGGGAAATGTGATGTTTTGGTGAAAGCATGTTTACAAGAGGTGTTACCTTCCTTGCACCAATGAAATTACTTTTATCCTCAGCTCTATGATCTAGTCTATAAAAGAGTAGTTGTTTCTTTAATAAAGGGCTTCCTTCTTTTCTGAAAGAAGTCATGGTGCTAAATTTTTCACTGCATCCTAGACTGATAGCAACAGGTTTCATTCATGCAAAAAATTGATGCAATTATCTCTGTATCATTTAAGAAGGAGACTATTTTGAAGTGGTTTTGGTATTGTCTGTATGGGTAAATTGCTGTCAAAGAAAACACTTGTAGATGACTTTGTACTGTACATCTTCCACCATTAATATTTGGTCAAGACTGAGCAGATTTGATTAAACTTGTGCTATAAATTTCTTTCATTGTCCACAGAGAGAACTGGAATGAGTAAACTGAGTGGAGCATCAGGTTTGGATGGTCCAACCAACTTCCAAGAAATGGAAGGAATGCAAGAGAAATCAGGACAAGCTGAACATTTCCCTGTGTGGTCAGTTTTCACCAGGCTTTATTTTCACACAGGTACAAAATACCATTTGTCATCCTACACAGTACTCAAGATACTGCTCTGTTCTTCAGGAAGCCAATAAGTATTAAATTCACAGATGAGAAAACTGAAGCCAACATCCATGCTTCACTTCAGCTACAATATAAAAATGCTCTTGACCAGCATCAGCCACAGTGTTAGCTATTGCTATACTCTCCTCTGATTCCTCACTGGAATGCCACTGGAACAGGCATACTCTAAACAATATCTTGTTCTGAAACCTTCCCAACAAAGCCTTAATGATTCAAAGAACATGTTGAACTATAGATGTTTTGTTTCAAAATAGTTTTATTCAATAACCCCTAACAGGGAAACACTTTTTCTGCTTTTCTGCCTGGTATCTTGGGGGGCTGTTAGAGGATGGGCTCAAGGCCATGCAAGACTTTTTCTTTACAGTGTCACGTATATCAAAGTTGTGGGAAGGAGAGAGGGATAATTTGATTTTCCATCAGAGGAGGAGGAACATAACACCAGTTGGTGGCTCCATACTCCATCTCTAAGGTACTGCAGACTGACACAAAAGGCAGTGTCAGGAATCAGTGATTCCCATCATGGCCAGATAATGGACAAAGATGAAAGGCAGCAAGGTAGGGAATTTATCATATAAATCTTTAAAATCAGGATGGAATGTTTTCTCTTGGGCAGATGGCATCCTGGGTCTCTGCAGGAAATTCTGGCAGCTTTCCTCACCCTTTTTCCCCCTTCTTCTCTTTCTGCAAACACCCTTTCATTACTGTAGAGAGTACCAGGAGTAGACAGCATTTAACTGAATGTAGCACAGCACAGGAGAAACCAGTGAGGATCCATTCAAACCTTGTGGGGGCCCCCATGAGCCTCCCCTGCCTTCCCTTGCCATAGGGATGCTGCTCTGGTGCTCTTCTGCCTCACACTTGAGAAAGCTGTTTCTTACCCACTGTCATCATAACCTGCTGAGATCTCATGTCTCTCCTACTCTTAATTAGAGAAACATGTGCCTTCAGTGCCCATTAACCAAACTCCAGTGTTTCCAAAACAAAATTCTCACATTTGTTTTAATAGTCCAGCCATAGTCTGCTTAAAATGGAGAGAATCTCTCCCTGTGCTGAGGGCGATCAATAACCCAAAAGGCATAGAAATGTGGACTGCATTCACTTTTCTTTAAGGTAGGGAAAAACTGAGCTCAGCTGTTCAGGCAGTGGAGCAGCAGCTTCAGCCACCCTGTGCTGTCAGCAGCAACCCATCACCTGTCAATCACTGACACTTTGGTAGAAGCCATGCTAATTTGTTATACCATGGGCTGCACCCTGGGATTCTCAAGTATTACTGAGACTTTCACAACCTGACACATCAGAGCCCGGGACTGTGCTGCAGCTCATCAGAAAAAAAAATTCAAAATAAAGTTTAGTCATAGAGGCATGTCTGCTTAGAAAAGGTTGTCTCACCCTTCTTGGAATGGGTCTCCTTCACTTTATCCGTGTTCCTCGACAGTGGCCCTATAGCAGTACTATTTATTGGATTGGGTCTCAGCTCTTGCACATCCATTCAGTGTGCAGTCCGTGGCCAAGCAGAAGCCAAGGTCACACAGCAGATTTGGTCAGGTAATCCCAATGGGGTTAAGGACGTTTGCACTCAGCTTCCCATCCTTCATCCCTGAGCTGTGCATCACTTGCTCTAGGACCTATTCCCAGTCCCACATCTCATTCCAATGACGTGGAGAAGAAGGTTTTGCTGCAAAGTGTTTGCAGCTGGATCCAGGGCAAACCAAAAGCAGTCTCAGAGACGTACAGTTCTCACACTGGTTTCAGGAAGGTGTCTCTCTTTGCCCTTTTTAGAAGAATGTTCTTTGTCCACACCACACAATAATTAGGCTAGTTTCACATAAGAAATTATTTATTCATTTCACAGCCACATAGAAGAGAAGCTTTCCTTTTCTAAACATTGGAAGGATGCAGACAATAAAAGTGGCATTCTCTAAGCTCGAAAAATCTAGTGAATTTTAAGAGGAAGGAAAAGCTTGAGCCCTGCAGTCCAGAAAAGACAGCAAAACAGCACAGCTCATAGAATGAACAGACTCTACAGAGCTAGATTTCAAACTGTGTTGCAGTTGGAATTTTACTTGGATTAACATTGCCTCTTTTAGAAAAATTTGAAGAGGCTCCACTGTCTTTGCTCTCCTTGGTGGACTCTGCACATTGCTACAAAGCAATGACCACTCTTCTGACATATCAAAGAGCAGAGAAACCCAGGCTTCTTATTAGTACATCTGCATTAATTCTTTTGCTTAAATGCTAAATAAAATAAAGGGCTCTGGAAGATGTAGTTGCAGTTGTGGTACAAAAGTATATGGTCTTGCTCGCTCTTTTAATACATAAAGACTATGGATCTTTGTATACAACTGCAGGTATGAAACACATTTCACAATTCCTCTCCATGATGTGCAGACTCAAAAACTGCCTGCTCAGGTAATCTTAGGAATTTGACCATGACACCTTAATGGTCTCACATCTCTGCTTAATGTGTTTGCTTTATAGATCTGTTGGGGAAAAAAAATACCACCAAAAACTGGACTTCAAAGTGAAGGACTATTGACAATATATACCTAAATGTCTTTATTACTTGTTTTTTGTGTCATTCTTAATCACAGTGAGCCTATTTGTCAAGTTGAAAAAAACTATATAAAACTCATAGAAAAAGCAAAGCTGAAATTGCTCAGGGACTTTTAATACACCAATACCTCTTATTTATAGAAATGCTCACAGATTTAAGAGCAGGGTCTACTAGAATGTATTCTTTCAACAGCTATTGTTCTTTCATTTGATTTTCAGGCTGTCATGTGAAAGGAGTGTTCATAATCCAGCTGATCAGAAGGGGCTCCTTTGAAGGCTATGATCAAGAAAATGGACTTAAGCTACAGAACTTTGATAAGACTCCCACAGCACGATAGGCTGCTGTAAGGCTGTGGTTCTTGTGGTTGTAAAGTCCCACGTTGATTTAGCTACTGAAGCAAAAATTGTCTATTAGACCCTCCTATGGCTAGAGCATAGGTGGCCTAGAGATTTTTGATGGCATTGTTAAAAGACTGACTGAATGGTGCACAAACTGTGCTGTCAGGAATGTCAAACAGCCTCCATCTATCGTGCTCTGATTTAGCTTTTCAAGATACAAGGCAGAATGACAGAAAAATGGATTTTTCTTTCTGTACCAAGTCAATTAGTTTGAGGCAATGAGAGTAAACCATGGTAGATCTACCTTGCACCATCCTAAAGGATTTTTCCATTATATTTCACAAAGATCATCTTGAAAAAAGCTATCAGGTTGGCAGCTGAAATGCCAGTTGTATGTCTTAGATTTGATAAACTGCATTTTTCAGAGTACAGGGAATTGCTTTTTAACCTTAAATTTGGGTTCATCTATGAGGGGTCAATTGTCTGCCAATCTTGTTATTTTCACGATATTGAGAAACTAAAAGGATTTTGTGTATAGTGGCTTTTTAGCAATTTCTGTGGAAGAGGAGACAGAAGTCCCCTGACATGACATCACTGTAAAAAGGCATTTGAGCTACTAAAACTGTTGTTTCTTCCCAGGCTATGAAGAACTTTCAGTTACCATGGGTGAAAAGAGGAAAAATATTGTGACATCCTTCCCTCATTCTGTTTTCATTCAAGACATTGGCAAATTTTGCATTTTTGGCATTCAATTCAAAACAATTTTCAGAAATGAATAGAGTATTTGGATGAAAGTTTGTAAACTGAAATAAGTTCCTTTGTAGATGCCAGAACATTTCATATTATTTTTGGTAGTGTAGTTTGCATTGAGAGTGATGTTGAAATCCCTGAATTCATTTGTTTCTACTAAGAAAGATGAAGACTGGAAAAAGGGAAGGAAGGAATAAAATTCCAAAATTACCAACCCCAAAAAAGTAATTTTGACACATTTCTGATACATAGTAAAGCTTTCAAGGACCTTGGGAAAGATAAAAAAAATTCTTTCCAATAAAACTTGGTCCAATAAAACCTGGTCTAATAACACCCAGGTTTATTAGACAGATGCACTTCTGTGATGGAGTTGGCAAGATGTCACATTTAAAAAAAAATCTAAATCAATTATGATGGCAAAGGTGGTTTCTTCATTAGGCTCCTGACTTTTGGCTTTCCAGCTGTATTTTGCCAAAAGAAGGAGTCATGAAGTTTTATACTTTTTTTTTTTTTTTAAGAGAGAATAATAGCAATATGTCAGAGATTAGGAATTTCTATCCAACTGCTCTTTCAATAAATTCTTTATTTCTTAGATGTAAATGTGAATGAACATTGGATATAAATGTTGACCTTCATACTGCTGTTATTTATGGAGCTAGCTTTTCACCATATCAGGTGTTGAGGGAATCAATTCACTCTGTCATGCTTGAACCTAACAACATTGAGGTAACTGCAGAAGAGATTTTAACTGAATGGTTCTTTTTGATGATTTTTTAACTTGTTTTTCCACTGAGTTTTGACCTTGGTGTTTCTATCAACACTAGAAGTCAAATCTGAGTTCAACTTACTGTTTATAAACTTCTGTGAGCAGACTTGGGTTAGACAAGTCATTTTTTAAGATCCGAATTTTAAGAGAACAGCTCCAGCGTGGACTTCTGTACATCACAAAAAACCTTTTTCAAATGCAATTTTCCAAAATGACCTTTCCCAGTCAAACATTTAAAACACTAAAATTGCTGACTTTAATGCAGGTTTTCTGCTACATTTAAACAATGTAGTGATAGTACCAGTAACCAGCTAAGACTCTACTATTTATGCAAAATGAGAGAAAAAAATCCATCTTTAGGTACAAGAGAAAAAGGAAACAGTCAGTTTTGTCCATAAATCTTCAGTCTGCTGCAGACCTCACGTCACATTCCCATTTTTGTAATAGAGAATTAATATTTTTTGCATAAATTTTTTTTTAAAAAATTAAATATATAGTAAAGAGTCTGAAATAATGGGATAAAGTGCTGTAGCTTCAGGGACTGGAAACTGGGGTCGAGTTTGGCATGTGCTGTGGGTGATGCAAATCTTGCTAAGATATTTGGAAGAATAGCTTGAAAGGAAAGGGAGCCAAACTTTGTGTAATTTTTGTCTCTGCTAAAAAAGGCCCTGACACATAGAATTCCCTGAACCAGAGACAGGAATTGTCAAGCAGAACAACATTTATACCAGAGCATCTTAACAATTAAATGACAAGAATAAAATCTCGCTCTCTGCTTGAGGGGATAACTACACTGACCCAGAAAGCCATTCTTTGGGACACTCCAGCCATTTGTCCCCACTCTCCATTCCACAGCCACAGTCAAGGCTTTTCTCATGGAGGCATGAATCAATGGGTCCCAAATCACAGAGCTGTTTCATTCATGTTTATCTCTCTCACTATTTTTTCCCTACAATTCCTATGAATTCCTCCTTCTCAGTTTTCTGTCAGGAACAATATCAACAGATGGTTACTCCTCTCTCATTTGTGCTATTCCATTTTGTAATAGCTGTGCAATTTAACACTGATAATCACATCTCAGTGTCTGGCTGGGCAACCTTTATTATCTTGACATAATTTTTACCATCCTTCACTGAAGAATGTATCTTCTTGATGAGACAAAGAGATCAACAGATATTAGCACCACAGTCAATTGCTTTTCTCATGCTGCTGTAAGAAATTGGATTTTTCTCCTCCAGTGCAAATAACTCTGAGATATTCAACTGATGTTTAATTAATAAGACCTTCCTCATTATGACACTCTGGGTTAATAACTACTAAAAGATGAATAAGGGATCCTCAACCCCTTTATGTCCTGCCTCTTCCTGTTCCTCCCTACTAGGCTACACCACATAAGATCAAAAAGTGGGTTTCTGAAATATACTTCTCCCTGTAAAACAAAACTGGGTCCTAAAATCTGCAAGGAACTTGGCAAGTTCATGGACATCTCAAAAAACTTAAGTGATATATAAGGGTATAATGTGCCTTTATGTTGTGATACAAGGATTGCAAAAGCTAACCAAAACTGATTGGTGCTAGACTGAAGAGAAAATATCCACATCAATTGGCCACTTAAAGAGTATTCTGCACATATTTTGAGGAAATCAGAACATTACTGTTTGGGTTTAGAGGGGTTTTTTTGTGTTTGGGTTGCTTTCTATTTGGCACGGGTTTTTTGTTTGTTTAGGCATTTTTGTTTAGATTTTTTTTCCCCAATAGGCTATGTGAATATTTTAGACCAGAGTTAATTCTAAATTGGATTATCCCTCCATTTAATCTTGTTGTCCTATCAAGCCCATAGCATAGCACACTACTGTTAAACTGCTCAGATCTGATGTAATCTTCCCTATCCTGCAGTAGTTGTTAATCTGTAAAGGAAATTCCTTTTGTTCATGTAGTCACTACAGCACAAAGTATCTTCTTTCAAAAGGCTGCCTCCAAAATCCGTAGTGTTCAAGAGAGATGTAAATGGTTGCCTGAAGCTTTCATTAAACCTTATAACCCCAGAACAAAGGCACTCAGGAGGAAGCTATTGATAAGAACAGGAAAGACTTTTCTATTACAAATACTATGCTATAGAGACAGAAAGAGACATTCAGTGATTTTTTTCTATCAAAGTTTAATTTATTTGGAGACAGAAATTATACTAGCTAATAAGGAGATACAGAACAAAAGGACCAGCATGTGATCTAATATAAAAGAAAACTGGAGATTGTTTTCTAATGTCCTGGATTATTACTTCTTTAGTGCAATGAGGTGAGTACATAAGAAATAAGAAATGGATTTCTACTTTATACAGGAGAAGCCTGATATACAGTCCAATAAAATCCAGGGATGGACAGAAGGACAACTTCAGACAGCCCGCTAGATCATAGACTCTTGTTTTCTAAAATGGAACTCATGGAGCCTAGATCCACGATTTTTTTTTAGAAAATTATTGAAATTGTATTTTTGAGCCCTCAGCACTGAGTCTTAAAGCTGCATATATCAGTAGATAGGCAGAGGCCAAAGTGGACTGGAAGATGTTGGTATGTCCTGTGGCTTACCAGTGTTTCTGAACCAAAATAAAATGGAGTAACAACATGCCAGGGTGGGGATACCCATAGCAGTACTTCAATTACTCAGTTCTAATACACCCAGAGTCCCCTTCTAATACTGTTTTTATGTGTGATAATAAGAGTAGCCCATTAGGTGAAACTACACAGGAGCATCAGAGTCTGGAAATTCAGGTCCAGATAATAGGAAGCAGCAGATGTAATCTCTAAGGTAAACACAACATTATACTTAGCAAAAGCAAAACAACAGTTGTCAGAGAGAATCAAGAGAAACTGATAATCTGAGAAACAGTTTTTGAAATATTTATCACTGAAGAAACTTTTTTTGCAAGATCAGCTTCGAAGAAGAGACATAATAGATGGCTTGGAAAAGCCCAAGATATTTTATAAATATAGGTTCAAGCCTTTGTTCTATTATTCTTATACACATAAATCATATGAAAGAAAGAAAGATGAAAGAAAGAAGATGGAGATCAACACAGCTACAGCTGTCTTTTCTAGTATCTTTTTTACAGATAATTTTCTGGCTGCAGGATATTATTCCCCATGGGGACAGCATCTACTGTGTAAGGTAGCAAGGGCAAAAAACAACTAATTGAATTAGATAAGTTTACTGCTCTCCCATGCCAGGGTCCACAGTCAGAACCTGGTGTGAAAACCCCACACACACATGCATTGATAACTCATTGGTAATTCCTTGGCAGCTGGAGAGGCCTCAGAAGGAGCTGCACACATGATGATTCATTTAACTAAACATCAGCCAACACAAACTCTGGAAAGAAAACCAGAGCTATAGATTAAAACTGAATCAAAGCCCACAGCACTATTCAACCGTATTTAAAACCCAACACTGAGTTTGTCAAAAGTGTTGATGAAATATTGTTGCCATATGTTCTTCAAGGGTATTATCTATCCAGATCTTCAGACAAATTCCAGTCTAACTCTGAACTCTTAATTTTTGTTAGAGAACACAGAACCAGGAAAACATATTATTGAACAGATCTGGTTGTTCATTGCATGGAATCTCTCTTCAAAAATAGCAACAAAGAAATTGAACCAATATTTTACACTGTCTTTCTCCTAAAGAAAACGTTTCTTAAAAATATAAAAAAAGCTTTTTTTAAAAAAGTATTTTATTTTAAGACTGGTCAGTCCACAGTTTATAGGCAATGCACAGTTCAGCTACTACGTAATTAAATCTTTATTTATAGACTGTTTTATGTCCTGAGATGGTTTGAAATTAGTTTGTTGCAATCTGGCACAGCCACCAAAACAAGTGAAGTATTATTAATATCTCACAGCCTATCAAGCTTTTCATCTCCCAGAAGCCTGAATAATCTTATTCATGCTGAATATTATCCAGCACATTAGCACACTGCTATTTCCACACAAATTGTAGCTACTGTTTTGTGGCCATAAACCTGCTGGGCTGTGAAATGCATTCTAATGGTATTACACCTTCAGAGGAAGAATGAATTTTTAAAAATAATAAAAATATTTCTAACTAGTTATAAAGCCTGAGGTTGTTTTTTGTTTTGCTTCGTGTGTGTATGTGTGCTAGAAAGGCTGAAAAAATTACTGTGGAAAATTCTATGCTTTACCTTGTTCTTGTAATATGGCATATATATTTTTACCAGCCTAAGATGGTTAACCATGATGTACATATTCCAAAAGCATTTACTAACTATCTGATGTAAATTTGGTTGATGGATGTAATAGATCTGCTCTCAAACTTTGGCCTATCTTCCCTGGCAGAACGCCACATGGGTTTTCCAAAATTCCCTGGAATTCAAGAGATTAGAATGGATAGTACCTACTTCCTGAAAGAGCAGTTGCTAAGGGCAGTTCTGCAGTGTGGATCTGCAGAGAGGAAAGTGCACAAGAGAAGATAACCGTGAAGAACAGAATGAGCTTCAAGCCAGAAGAAATGTATAAACACATTTCATTATCTGCTGCTGTGGAAACCAAGTTAAAGATCAGAAATGCTGATATACAAACCAAATAACCTTAATCCTCACAAGTTTCCAGATGTAAAGTGAGCAGATTAGAAAAATTCAGGTGTAGAGGCAAAGGATTATTCTGTATGAACTGGACCAGAGATCAAAACAGGTTTTTTGTCCCTTTCTCAGAAGTGCTTTGGTAAAATATCTGTCTTTATCTTTTAACAATTCTGGGGAAAAAAAAAAAAAATCTGTAGAAATTCTTAAAATTAAGTCAATTGTATTGATTGTGATACTTCTTTCTGGTTCTAAAGAGTAATGGAGTTATGTCAGATAAAATTAAGTAAGCTTAGATTAAGTTGTATAGATTTAGCTTTTCCATGTCCTGTAATTTCCCAAGTGCTGAAGTAATCTGAATGAAAAAAAAACAATTTTACCTATTTCTATTTATTTGAAAACCATAAATGGAAGTTGGAAGGTTGGTCAATCTACTTTTGGACATAGATCTTTTCCATGCACTCTTTATTGGGTTTTATCTGCCTTTTCACTTGGCTGATCTATAGTTATTTGTGGAATTTTATAACTGACAAAATATACTGTTTAATAAGGGGTGAATTGTTTGACACCAGAAATGTTTCTTCTAGCTTATTTGTAGGAATAATCCCTGGCTTTTTTCTATGGAAAAATGATGAGAAGGACTGTGATGTGGGAGATCTGTTATTTGCTCTTCCCCCAAAAGATATTTCTATATTTTATACTCGTCATGTTGGAAGCATATTAACCACTCCTCTGACGGGAAAGATAATGGCTGTATGTTACTTTGCTTTAATCTCTAGTGAGCCCCAAAATAAAGAACAGGCAATAAATTATAGAGAAAATTGCTCTGCAACTTCATCCTCATGATATGAAGGAAGTTGTGTCCATTTGCGGTATAACTTGACTAGTTGTAAAATTAATAGATTTTCAGAATTTATTCCACAGTTAGGAGGTTCATCACCTCATCTACCATGTCTTCTGTTTTCATATAGGCCAAGTGTCTGACCAGAAAGCTGTTTCTCCAATTTTCCCTGCTCCTGCATTCACAAGATTTCCATATCCCATAGAAGTTCTGAATGGGTGTAAAAAAACATCTGTCTGGAAGGTATAAGAGAGTGACTGAGATCTATTACCTGTTCTAGTTTAAAGAATAGTCAGAAATATCCAAATTAGATCTATACATAGTCTGTGCAGCCTTGTACTCCACTCATTTATTCCCTTGCTTCTCCCCTCTCTCTTATCTTAAATCAATAATGAACAAAATGTATTAGTTGAGGAAATATTTGTCTCTCATCATAAAACCAGCCTGATAGATCTTAAAATAGATTCATTATTTAATATATTTCTGGAGGTTTCCATTAGAGAAAAATATATTATTAATAATAATAATTAATATTAAATTAACCAATTTTTGCACACGATTCATATTTTGGATCTAAGCCACTTTTAGCTATTTATCAAAGGCCAAGCTGAATCAAATTTTAGTAGTGTCTGTGTATTTTGTGATAAAACATGCACCCCCTGACAGTGATCAATCTCATCCTAATAAAATTACTGAAGTGGGAAGATTTGCCTTCTGAAGTCACTTATTCCACTGGCTAGGAGGGGACTCTAGATTCCAAAATATTTCTAGGCATAGATATATTTTTAGCTTGCATATCTTCCATCTTAAGCCCAAATGACCTCAATCTGTTGTAGGAAGTCCAGAGGAAGCCACCAAGATAATTAAAAGGATGGAGGAGCTCTCCAATGAGGAAGGGCTGAAAGAATTGGAGAAGAAAAGGCTTTTACCTAATTGCTGCCTCCCAATACCTGAAGGGAGCTTACAAGAAAGAAGGAGAGAGACTATTTACAAGAGCCTGTAGGGACACAACAAAGGGGACTGGATTCAAACTAAAAAGAGAAGGTTTAGATGGGATGTTATGAAGAATATTTTTTACTGTGAAGGTGGGGAGGCCCTGGAATCAGTTGTCCAGAGAAGAGGATGTCTCATCTTTGGAAGTGTTCAAGGCCAGGCTGGATGGAGCTCTGAGCAATCTGGTCTGGTGAAAGGAGTCCCTGCCCATGGCAAGGGATTGATGTTTTCCTGGGCTCCAAAAATGATATCCAGGAGCTAAGGCTGTGTGACAACTGTGTGGAGAGAGGGAGCAAAGAGACAGCAGTCATTTCAGCTATATGTTGGCATGTTGGATCTGGGATCATCGGGTCCAGCTCCTGGCCCTGCACAGCACTCCCAAGAATCACACCTGGGGCCTGAGAGCACTGTCCAAGCACTCCTTGAACTCTGCCAGCCTTGGTGCTGTGACCATTTCCCTGGAGAGCTTGTTCCAGTGCTCAAACAGCCTCTGAGTGAAAGAACCTTTTTCTAACATCCAACCTAAACCACCCCTGACACAACTTCATGCCATTCCCTCAGGTCCTGTCACTGCCTACCAGAGAGGAGAGATTATATGTTTATTTTTAACAGAGAAATGAGGTTTCAAAACTCTGTGCTGTTACAGACCAGTAAAACTATGCAAACAGAATGTGACATGTTAACAGTCTTGCATGCTGAAGTATAACATTGCCCATTCTCAAGGAATTTTATGAGTTACTTAGATGCACTGGAAACCTCAATGACTCTGAATGATGCAAATGTTGGGTTCTCACCCCCTGTGCAATGCAGACTTCAATCCAGGTTATAAAAATCTGCTATGGAGGGAAAATATATTTTCAATAGACAGATGAACTGTCCATAACAGCCCTAAGGGAGAGTTGTCTGAATGTCAGCAGTGTTTGTCCTGCTTAACCAGTTAAAATACGTGCTCTGGTTGCTAAAATATACCAGTGTGTGAGTGACATGCACTCCTCCATTACAGAGACTGACAAAATAAACCCTGTTGCATGATAATTCCTTTGAGACTTCTCTTTGTGCTGCTGAGAGGGATACTGTCAGCAGTTTGTTTCTTCTTAAAGAGCTTCCTTCCCAGAATGGATCCACAGTTCTCCCACTGATTGTAAAGGGCTTTGGATCACACTTGGACATTCTGAAGGAATTTTCTTTGTGTGTAAGTTTTGCAGGATGATTGCCATCAGCTATATTTGAAAACATCATCCCAAAATAATGTTGGCTTTGGGGTGAGACATACACGATCTGTAAAACTGAGGTGTCTCATCTAAAAGCTAGGTGTCTCATTTTAGCAATTTATTTACAGGGAAATTATATAAAAGATTTACACCAAAATCTTGTGGGGGGATTCCTCTGACCTGAAACAGACATGTGGTTCAGATTGAGTTCAGGTGATGGTTTCAGACAACCAAATTGAATAATCTGAATTTCACCCTAAAAATAACTCTCTAACTTCTAGCTATTTCAAGATAGTAGAGATGAATCTTTACTTTTGTCTTAGAATACTATCCAATTTATGAGAGAGTACTTGCTACACATGATGAATGATAATAACATGCTGGGATAACTGATTACCTCTTCATTTAGAAGTGAGAAAAAAGGGAAACAATACAAAGAAAAACTCAGTCTTTTGATCACGAGATCCCTTCTATGACGTGCAGGAATTCTGATTGCATCTGCATGCAGATCTCCAGTGGGATTTCCAGGAAAGAGTTCAACTCATGTTTTTTTAAATTGTTAATATCCATGACTTAAAGAAAAGTTTTCTAAATTCTGTTGGGAGTTATAACACAAGGATCTGGAAATCAGCACAATGAAGTAACACTTCATTTTTCTGTAAAGTTTTTAGAGAACTATTCTAGACATAAGGGAGGATCACATGTAAAAAATAAAGATTGTAACAGGTCAACAGAATAGCAACTCTAAAACAACTGACAGGAATATTTGGTTAACAAAATCCTCATCCTCCCCTGAAATGTCTTCACTGTCATCACCTTCATTCCAGCAAGATTTTAAAGCAGCACAATAATTCCTGCAGTAGGAGCCAACTTCAGAACCAGTCTATTATAAGTGAAATTCATTCTTCCTCTCATATGCTCTTTCCTGGATGCCCGCAGAGGAAAGCTGGAAAATTAGACTAAACTTCAAACAGTCCAACAACCAAAGAAACAGAAGATACCTTATGTTGTGAAGCCTGGAGGGATATCATGAAGACTAATTCAAAGAGTCTTCTTCACAAACTTAAATTTCTCTCAGACCAACAAAGGTAACAGCTGCCCAGGTGAGACACCTTTGTGGCATTGTTTACTATATGTAAGGCTCATAAGCCTCTAAGATGATTTAATTTTCTTGCCTGCTGAAAAGGAAGCTGCCAACAGTTGATTAATAGGAAATATGAGGCTCAAGAGCATATTTAAAATTCCAGACACTGTGCCCACTTCTGCAAGTAGCCAACACTGTGGAAAACAAAGTTCTCTGATGGGAAATCATCTGAAAGGATTCAGAGGCAAGGCCTGTGCAGATCAAGTGCTCAGCTCCAGCATCCTCTTCCAGCAGACAGGAAGACATTAATTCAACAATGATGGTTTTAAACATTTTCTTTGGGGAGGGTGTGGAATTGCATGTAATGTCTGCTGATAGTCAGACAAATGACAGGACTTAAGGCAATACTGAATTTAACCCCTGAATTCCCCATTACAGAAGTTCAATTCGCCTTTGTGTTAGTCAAGTAAAAGGTTTTGCAGTAAGGATCTGGCTTGTTTCCATATAAAGCTCTGTCATTAGAGGTTTAACCCTCCCAGTGGATGATGGCAGAGGAGGCCAAAATATGTCAGATGAGGTTTGGCTTTAACAGCAACAGTAATTGATTTTACGTTGGTAATTGGCATTTGATTGGCTGATTAGTCAGCACAGGTTGTAGTGTTCAAGGAGTGGAAATGCCACCTCACTGAAGTGCAGAATACTGAAAAGGTCAAGGAAAAGGAGAATTCCCCCTTTAATTCATGAAGAAAGAGACATTAGAGCCCAGGGAGCTCACACACATGACAAAGGTTATAATGAGAAAAGAAAATGGAAAACAGATAGTTCATTTTTATGAAAAAGATCCTAAGGATCTGCCTCTAAAAGGGCAAATGTCCCATGTTTATCCCTCTTGTGAGTGTTACCACATTGAGCATGCAGACAATCATTGCCAGGGGAAAAAACCCACCATATTTTCAGTAAAAGAAAATATATATTCCATATATCTCTATGCTTATGTAGACAGAAAACATCTAGATGTGATATTTTTAAACAGAAAAAGACACAGTGGGAAAGATGTAATGAAATGAAAGGGTGTGGGTTTGTTTTAAAAATTCATACATTTCCTGCAGAATTCAGGAACAAAGAACTGTCAACTGTTCTTATGCAACTGGAAAGACTGAGGTAGAGAAGATTGTGGTTGAATTTTTTTTCTAAAATGTTCCCGATAAAGATGTTTGGACCAAATAAATATTTTCTGCCTTTTTTCTCCTAATTTCTGGAACTCTTCTTTCATATTGTTTACTTGCTACATTAGCAAACTTATGCATATGCATTTATCTGCTGTGCAATAAATCAAATACAGAGTGTGTTCCTCTCATGTTACTTAATTCTGTATATCATTGTGTGTAGGTTAACATTCCCAGAGAAATCTGCTTTGGTCAGTAAGAGATATACTAACTTAAATTAGCTTCCTTCTCCACTTTCTTCATAAATATGAATATATATGTATGTGTGTATTAGCATTTGTATGCAAATATTGCTATGAGATTTCTCATTTAATCATCCACATTCATGCACACAAACACAAATGAGGACATACACATATAAAACAAAAATAAAAGCATCATAAAAAGGCATCCTATAATCTTCCCAAAAATTCTGAATTCTGAATCCAAATCTTTCCAAATGAGCTCTCCCCTCAAAGCAATTACCCAGTGTATATCTTCAAACATATGTTAGTTCTGTGAATAGTTGTTTTTAAAATAATTTGGACTTTTGCTACTAAAGCCAAAATCCAACACTCTGGAACATTCTGCTTTGACAGCTTTTAAACTGGAAAGTCAGCTTTATGATAAACACTCCTCTCTGTCTTCCTCTCCCTCTCAAGCTTTTTCATACAGTTTTTTATTTACTTCTTTGCTGTTATATTCAAGCCTATAAACTCCACACAGAAACCCTGAGCATTCAGTGGGATTACAAGGAGATATAAGATATGAAAACATGTGCTTGAAGAGAACAAAAAGATGGCAAAATAGGGCAGTATCCCTTTGCAATTAGATGAGTCTATAGTGTTATTCCTTTGCATCTGAAATTGTCCAGGAAAATGATACCTACATGAAGAGAAAATGTGTTCTTTTTCAAGATAGGATGCAGAACTGCTGAGAAATAACATGAGCAAGTTTTCCTTTTCCCCCATTTTGCTGTGTGTGAAGTGCTGCCTTTGTTTAGCAGCCTGCACTTACAGAAAGAAGACTGAGCTGTTATCTAACTATTCTAAAGAGATTTGAAATAATATTGTACTTTCAGAGAAAATAAAGAACTATATGAGTTTCATAACAGATCAAAAACTGGGAGAAATTTTTGAAGCATTTATGCCACCTCTGGGGCTACTAAGCCAGACATGCAATTTGGAAGGTTTTGTGAAATCCCTAATTTGAGAACAGATTATGACGATGCTTGGAGATCTGAGATAGAATATCCCAACTCAATCTTAATAGAAAAGCAATCCTGTTATTTTCCAGAATGTAGTCAGAGACGATTACGTATTTAGAAAAGTTGTGGCTGAATTTTTGAGAACATGGGCCCACAGAAGTATCAGAGGCAAAACAAAAGTAAAACTCAAAGAGTCTGAAGATAGACAAGAGGTGGGGAAGAGCACATGTCCTGCAGGGGAAACTGGCAGATGTTGGCAATGCCCCAGCATCTCACAGGAGTGTCAGATCTGCAAGATCCAAACACATTTTTCCAAAGGGCTGCAGAGAAGGACAGAAATTATCCATGAAGAAGTATAGTACATGTGTTTTATAGAGCACTGCCTCTGTGTCCAACACAGAGGTGTTTGCAACACTAACAGCTACTTTAGAGAACATTTCCTGGTGGGAATTGCTCAAGAGTAGCTACACACTGTGACGGAACTATTACTTTAAACATCAGGAATGTTTCTTTCTAATTATAAGTTTAAAACCTGCACAAATCACTGCAGTAAGTGAAAACATCCTTAAGTATGTGAAAAGAAAACTTGTTCATGTGGAACATAGGTAAAGGTCAGATGACATCATGGAAAGACTATTTCCACTGTGAATACTCAGAGCTAGGTGCAAAAATCAATATGTCTTGGAAAGGTAAATTCGCAAGTGTAAGGAAATGCAAGATTGTCTGACATTAGTAACTTGATTCAGCTACCCAAGCAAAGGGATCTAACATCCCCTGAAACATCTAACAAGATAAAACCTTATTATATCTACCTGGCTGGCAGATTCAGCACAGGAGCTATGGGACATCCATGGGACACCTACAGGGCTTTTGAGTGACACTCAGAGGACAGAATGACACGGTGAGTTCTGCTGTTTTCTATTGCTGACAATGTGAGCTTATGCCACTGTTCATGACAAGGCGCAAGCCTGGGGAATAAACACCTCAACAGTTCTCTGCTGTGAGTGACAAGTGAGGATGTGGGAGCCAGGTCTCAGCAGTGACTTCATTTTCCAAATGATTACCACTGAAGACCATTTAAGTGTACCTAGGTGTTCCTAGATATTTCTGTGGGGTTGACAGATAAAACATGGTCAACAGGGCAAATTTATGGATTAGCAGCAGATTAGCAGAAAAGCAGGCACCTTAAATCTGAGCAGACACTTCCACAAACTGCTCTTGATTCCTCTGAGGAAAATGTTGGGGCAGGATGGAACAAGAAAACTAGAGTAGCAACTTTGAAGCTGCTAACTTTAAACTGTTTAACTTCTAAAATATTGTTCAATACAAAGCTTAGAAACAGCCTAGTTGGAATCAACCCAAAGTTCACAACAAAGGTACTGCAAATGCCTGCAACATTTAATGAAACAGAAAATGTACCATGATAGGGAATTGTATTTGTGAAAGCCTTTGCAGCCAAAAAGTAAAGGATATTTGCAGAAGTAAAATATGGGTTCAATGAGTTCTCATGCAGTTGCTGTTATGAATTAATTACTGCAGAAATTTAGAGCTGTAGTTGAAATAGCAATTACTGGCAGCAGGGGGAAATATAAGAATAACTAGACCTGCAGGGCCTCAAATCATGAGGAATCACCAGATCCTAAAATATCAGTAGGCAAGACTGACCTGCACAATCTAGATAACAAGACTCTTCAGTGAAATCCAAGGTGTGAGAACTGAAAACAGCATTATCTGCCCTTAATTTGCCTTTATGGCAAAAAAGTTAATTTGGGCATTCTGATGCTGTTCTGTGCATGTATTTCTATAAATACATCTATATTTTAAAAAGTAGAAACATGTTTATTTAAAAAACAATCTGTTTAGCAATTAGTATCTAGCTAAATAAGCATGTGTGTATTTTTTTTTGAATTTCAATTTGCTCTAGACTTCTTCCTTGAATGCATCATATAGCTCCAAGCACATAAGTGCTATTAAGAGCCTGTTCAGTGTGATTCAGTAGTTCAAAACAGGATAAGGCTGTGATTACTATCTTGTTACTATTTTCTCACTGATTATTTTATTTGAATCCTCAGATAACCCTTTAAAATTAATCAATTTTTTTCCAATTCAACAATCACTGAATAGATAAGGTGACATTTTGTTAACAGCTGTATTTCTGGGTAAAAGGTATATTTCAGTAGAGCTCAGAATGTGCATTGCAATACTGTCATGTTTAAATGTCTATATTCTTTAAACCTGTCTCAAATTCAGGTGTTTTCACCTTTTAATGCTGTCAAAGATATCATAATATCACAGAATTAATAAAATTTAATATTAGGGAAAAATTTAATCTATAACAAAATAGTAATTTATCCTTGTAAACCAGTCACTTATTTACTCTGAAACTGTTAGCTTAAAATTTTTCTCTGTAATATTGCACAAAAGAAACATTTGCAAAGACAAAGATATGTCTTTAAAACAAAAATGGATCCCTACACTGAAAAAATCATAAAGGATCTCTACATAACTGTGTCCTAAAATTACATTATTTTCATAATCTTATCATTAACTTTATGTATATATGCCTACCTTCAAGTTCAGCAGGATATATGTCATAGAGCAGAACAAAACAAATGTGTGCTGGTGTCTAGACTGAGGGTGCAAATCAGTTGTCTTGAGAATAATGAATGAGAGTATGAAAACAGCCCTGGTAAGGCCTGACCCCTTAAAAATGATACCATGATGATATATGCTCAACACTTTGCAACTGCAGATCTCAGAGCAGATACCACCCAGGATCAATAGCATTGTCCCTGTTTATGGAGGAGGAAATTGGGGTCCTTGATGATGGCTTCCTGCCAGACAAACAGAACTCAGTCACTGAATGCCAGTCAGGATTTCAGTTTCTGGAAAACATAGCATCCTATTTTCCAGTTCTATGGAAGTTTGGTAGGACCATGATTATGCCTGAAAATTAATGAATGGCACAAGTAGCATTGCAAAGAGATTTTAGGAGGTCACAACAGAAATGTTTTTCTACTAGTGCTACTGCAGCAGCTGCAAACTCTGTGTGTCCATCCGGGAAGATTATCCACATGCATCATGAAAGGGAGAATCCTGATCACAAGATCTTGTACTCTGAGTGCACAGAATGAGGCAGTAGCAAAGCATTATTGAGCTTGAAATAACTGATTTGAACACCAACCACAGTGCACTCACATTCAAGTCAATTTTAAGCATCTTTTTTGAAAGACATCATGAGAGAGGTCATGTTAGAATTTCCTTCTTCAATTATATTCATAAGAACTCATTGCTTGATTTCTGAGTAAAAAAATGAAATAATATTTACAGCATGAAATGTTACCTTGATTGAGCAATTGCTGACCCCAAAATTAAGAAGGTGAAAAGTTTAATAAACCACCTTTATCTATGAATGTCTGAGTGTTTTGCTTGCTGAAAATTAAAGATTTCATTCATTTCCCACAAAACAGATAAAACAAATATTTTCTGTCAGAAACTGGCTTCTCCCAACTTCAATTAAACTTCAGAATGACTTTCATGCATCAGAGACTGCACTGAAAAGATCAGTCAGTTCTATCTTCTCCAGCAGCTTTATACAGCCACATATGGCAAACACTGATTCTTCAAGCACTGAAGAGAATTTCCCTCCATTTTTCAATTTTCTGGCAATTGCACCTTTAACTGACAGTGAAATTATTATGGCTTTTGCTGTCATCTCAACTTTATTCAAAGTACTTAATATACTCCAATTTACTCAGTATTAAAAAATCTTGTCTAAATTTGTCTTGACACTAACAGATTACTTCCCACATGCTCTTCAGTAAAATAGTCCACACAGTAATTTATTTTCTATAGCTTTGTTATTCTAAAAAACACAGTTAATCTAGATTTAAAGTTTTGTGTGCAAATCTCTTGATTAATTGAACAATAACATTCTTCTTCATCGACTCTGGATTATCAGCAGTGTCAAGGCTTGAAATCATCTGGATGTGACTTTGGTGTTAAGATAAAGTTTAAATTCAAAATTATTAACTCTGAAGTGAATTTTACCAAAACCAAGCAGCAATCTTGTTACAAACTAAGGGTGTCCATGCATTATACTGTCTGGAAATGGTTAATAACATACAAAAGACTTTTCAGACAGATCCAGCAAAAACAGAATTTCTCTCGAGATATTTATTCCTACAGTTCTTCACTTCCCAAAGAAAAACTATCAGTCAGTATTTTATCATGGATTTTATCATGGATGGCAGATCAAACACTAGTTCACCTCTGCTGTGCGAAGAGTTAGTCATACAACAGCACAAGTGATGATGTGTTTGCTTTTCAGTACCCTCTTTAAGAATATCCTGGAATGGCTGAATGGTGATAATTCTCAGGGAATTGAAGAATGGCTGTAATAAGTGGCTATTGAGCAAGTCCTGCTCTTAACTCCACTTTTCTAACCCAGAGCAGACTCAGGTCCTAAGAACTTACGTCAGTGAAGGACAAACACTGCTGTGTTTACTGCACTAAATTCAACTCATACACAATTGTTCAATTCCTGCTGTTAGTAAAGATCTCCCTCGTGAGTCTGAGCAAACTCTAATAGGTCTTTGCTACAGTTTCTCCTCTACACAACCATACATCTTCACTCTTTTTTTTTTTGTTCTTCTTTCTTTCTTTGAGCCCAGAGCAGGAGGAAGCCTAGCAGTCTCTCAAAGCTGTCGAGTAAATGCAGAGTGGACAGCCCACACTGTGTTCTACAGCTCCATATCTCACCATTTAGGATCCTAAAGCTGCTTTCCCTAAAGCCACCTGGTCGTTTCCAGCCTGGCTGGCAGCTGCTTCCAGGCTGGGTGAGACACAGGCTGTCTGGCTTTGTGCCCTTATGTACAGCATCCACAAGTGGAATACTGCTCGATTGACCCTCTAGGTTCCGTAACGGGACAAACAGCGGCAATCGGCAGCCAGGAAATATAAATAAATACAGCTGAGAGCTTCACATGATAGAATCATAGAATGGCGTGGCTTTGGAAGGACCTTAAAGATCACCTAATCCAACCTGCCTGCCATGGGCAGAAACACCTTGCAGGAGAGCTCGGAGCCGCACCAAGCTGTCCTTGAATACTTCCAGGATGGGGGATTATCTGGGCGCACGGAGAGCAGCGAGCGCGGGGGAGAACAGGCGCTCGCTCGGCGGGACGGGAGCAGGGCGGGGAGGGAGCGCCGCGACCCGCCCGCATTCCCCGAGGAGCGCCGCACCGTGCCGCCGGGGGGCGCCCGCGGGCCGCGGCACCGGCCGGGAGCGCGGGCACCGCACGGGCACGGGGACGGCGCTGTGGGCTCGGGGAGACCGCGATGGGCCCGGGGATAGCGCCACGGGCACGGGGACGGCGCTATGGGCTCGGGGAGACCGCGATGGGCCCGGGGATAGCGCCACGGGCACGGGGACGGCGCTATGGGCTCGGGGAGACCGCGATGGGCCCGGGGATAGCGCCACGGGCACGGGGACAGCGGCACGGGCACGGGGACGGCGCTATGGGCTCGGGGACAGCGCTGTGGGCTCGGGGAGACCGCGATGGGCCCGGGGACAGCGGCATGGGCTCGGGGACAGCGCCACGGGCACGGGGACGGCGCTATGGGCTCGGGGAGACCGCGATGGGCCCGGGGATAGCGCCACGGGCACGGGGACAGCGGCACGGGCACGGGGACAGCGGCACAGGCACGGGGACAGCGCTATGGGCTCGGGGAGACCGCGATGGGCCCGGGGATAGCGGCACGGGCACGGGGACAGCGGCACAGGCACGGGGAGACCGCGATGGGCCCGGGGATAGCGGCACGGGCACGGGGACAGCGGCACAGGCACGGGGACAGCGCTATGGGCACGGGGAGACCGCGATGGGCCCGGGGACAGCGCTATGGGCACGGGGACGGCGCTGTGGGCCTGGAGACAGCGCCATGGGCACAGGGACTGCGCTATGGGACCGGGGAGACCGCGATGGGCACAGGGAGACCGCGATGGGCACGGGGACAGCGGCATGGGCACGGGGACGGCGCTATGGGCACGGGGACGGCGCTATGGGCCCGGGGACAGCGCTATGGGCCCGGGGACAGCGGCATGGGCACGGGGACGGCGCTATGGGCTCGGGGAGACCGCGATGGGCCCGGGGACAGCGGCATGGGCCCGGGGACGGCGCTATGGGCACGGGGAGACCGCGATGGGCACGGGGACAGCGGCATGGGCCCGGGGACGGCGCTATGGGCACGGGGACGGCGCTATGGGCCCGGGGACAGCGCCACGGGCACGGGGACAGCCCGGACACCGCCACGGGCACGGGGAGACCGTCGTGGGTCCGGGGGCACGGCCATGGGCCCGGGGAGACCGCATGGGCACGGGGACAGCCCGGGCACAGGGGACACACCGGGCACACCGGGACCCCGGGAGACACTCCGGGCACAGGGGGACACCCCGAGCACCGCCCCTGCCCTGCCACACCGCTGCCAGCCGCACTCTGCCCTCACGCCATTGCTCCTGCTTATTGTGGAAAATTTCCCTGGAAAGCCTCTATGGGAGTTTAGTTTAAATAAATAGAATCATTAGAAATGAAACCAAAAATCCCATCGAAATATTCTGTTTGGATGTTTTTTTTGGCGCCTCATGCCCCAGGGATGCCAGCTGCTCCAAGAGCCGATTGTCCTTTCTGCTCTGCGCTGGTGCGGCCTCTCCTCGAGCCGTGTGGGCAGTTTTGGACATCTGTGTAAGAGGGATGTAAAGCCATTAGAGGGCTCAGCCAGAAGAGAGGTAAAAAGATGATGAAGGGTCTAAAACAGAGGCCATATGAGGGGTGGCTGAGCTCACTTGGCTGGTTTGGCCTGGAGAAGAGGAGGCTGAGGGAGCTCGTTGTGTTCTGCTCCTCACGAAGGGAAGGGAGCAGCAGGCACTGACCTCTTGTCTCTGCTGAGCAGTGAAGGACCCGAGGAAATGGCCTGAAGCTGTGTCAGGAGATGTTTAGGCTGGATATTAGGAAAAGATTCTTCACCTAGAGAGTGGTTGGGCACTGGAGTGGAGTCCCCAGGGATGTGCTTACAGCACCAGCCTGACAGAATTCAGTAAGTGTTTGACAATGCTCTTGGGCACGTGACGTGATACTTGAGGTTGTCGTGTACAGGGATAGGAGTTGGGCTTGATGATCTGTGTGAGTCCCTTCCAACTCAGCATCTTCCATGAATCTCTGATGTTCAAGTTCATATTTAAGAGAAGAATTTTAATTCCTCATGGAAATGTCATCATATGTGCCAAAAATGGGAGAAATAGATGAATAAACAAAAATCAAACAAGGGAAAATCATTATCCATTAGGCAGAATGACTTTGGCATGTGCATGTTGCATGCTTCCCTAATGGAAAGTTTGTCGTTATGAGCAGCTGGGATATCAGGGTCCCTCCCTCCACAAGCACTGCTGAAGGCTGGGAAGGATGCTGCAAACAGGCCCAGTGAGTCATTGGAGTCCCATAATCAGAACTGATAAGAACTAAGTACAAGCTATTAGGAAGTACTGTCATTCTCCTTCAAACCCAGCCTCTTTTGATTTGGTGTGCTTGGCACCAATGTGCAAGGTCAGCTTTTCAATTGCACTTTCCTTTTGTTCATCTGAGGACAAAAGCACAGACCCTTGGGAGTGATATTCTGAGCTAAACCATATCTCCTGACAATATTAATAATAGTCTCTCAAATGTCATTTGATGCTCACCGAAATTGTAGGCAAATATTAAGCTGAAACATTCACCCGATCTTTCATTCTTCTGTTCCAGGGAAATGTCATTGGTGAAATGCTAATGGAATGTGACAAAATACTTAAGCCAGAAAACTCATGAGGCAAATTAAGGCCACTTGACTTTTCCCAACCACCCTAATAGCTACTGAGGCACAGGAAGATTTTGTGTTGCTCTAGGGACATCACAGTATGGTCTATTGGAAATAGCTTTATAGTTCCTGTCTGACCTCAGGTTTCTAACCTCCTTTGTGAGATAGTAGGAAAAATAAAGCTTCTTAAAGGGAAGACAATTGAAACAAGTACTGGGAAGATTTTGTAAATGATCTGTAAATCTTGCTTTTGGCTCCTGTGGACGTTCCCAATTTTCACAGTAATTTAGAAGTAGGAGATACAGCTTCAGTTTGTGCTATGAACTTCAGATAACAGGCATTGCAAAATCTCCCTCAGCTACTTACTTCCACAATCTCCCCTGGGTATTTTTTTCCAGGTGTATAAGAAATCTCTTTCCACATCTAACATTAAATACAGATGTATTTCAAAGTAGTAGTAGTTAAAGTAGTAGTTTAATTTGTCCTAAATTAGAGTCCAGTCATTGCTTCTGCTCTGATAGAGAACTGGAAGTACACCATCCATCCCCAAATATTCATATATTGGAAAAGCAAACATGAAGAAAGAAAAAAGCACTTACCCCACAGCATTAAATTTTGAAAGGAATGATTCTGAAAGGTGTTTACAAGAAGCAGATTCAAAGATAAAAGTCAACACTGTGTGCATCCATATCAGGTACAGAAGAGGTGGAACAGAGCCAACCAAACAGGAACAGAGACCTCCATTTATCTCTTGCAATGAAATAGAATATAAATGAAACTTGGCATCAGTCTGAAAGGACAGTTTGAAGATAATCTATTCAAAGAGAGAAAAAGACCCCAAAACCTACAACAAAAAATCCACAGCAGAAAAAGACAAGCTTGTATGTGGGAAAGAGAAAAAATTCCACGTTGGAATTTTTTGGAGTCTCGTACAATTTGTAAAAATCATTAGTTGCAAACCGAGATAACTTGAAAGATGGAAACTAACAGTAGATTCTGCTAAATCTGCCCCTGGAAGCACAAGAAAGGACCTCCAAACACACAAGAAAATGGCCTTTATCTCTAAATATTTTATCAATGTAATAATGAGAAAAAATATTTCAGCATCACTGACATCAAGAACAAATAATCAAAGCTGAGAATAAATATTTGTGGGTATTGAGGTGGTCATGAGGTTTATAAAGGATACAGATTGTTCACACAAAAAAGAAACTTCTAAAACCTAATATTATTTAGCTTAAGAAGGAAACAGCCACAGGTTTCTTATCTACCAATTAATTCTATCTGCAGAGCTCTTCGCTTGATGCAAACCTCTTTTTTTTTATCTTCCTCTGACTTTGGAAACAAGATTCCTTATCAGTCCCCAGTGCATTTTCCCAAGGTGTAGCACAGATGTAATTAAAAGGCTATACAATTAAAAAAGGATTGCACCTAAATCACTACACTGAAACCATTTCTCATGCAGAGCCTGATTTACAGAACTGCACAAATGTAACTTCGTTCTAATCCACATCTTTATGCCCATCTGCAGTATGTCAGGGAGAGAGATTTTTGTCCCCATAAAAATCTCAAGTGCAAGGAGCTAGAGAAATTATGAAAGCTGCTTTTACTTGAGGGAGACTTTTTCTTTCAGGTCACCTAGTCAAGTTCCCGTTTTTCTCTGATTAAATTATTTGAGGATTAAGCACAGCTGTTTGTCTACAGATCTGTAGAAGTCAATAACACTCTGCCCATTGACTTAAATGGCCTTTAAATCAGAATTTTTAAGAGCCAAATTTTAATCAGACTGAACAGAAACCAAGACTCTGGTGATTTCACTCAGGTCAGAATTCTGCCTCAGTCACCCTCACAGTGACTGGTCCTGTCACTTGGCCATACCAAAAAGAGCTTGGCTCCACCCTCCTTGCTCCCTCCCATTTGTTATTTATATATATTATAGGACTCCCCCTGAGGCTTCTCTTCTCCCAGCTAAACAGTCCTTTCCTCACAGGTGAAATGTTCTACACCTTTAATCAGCCTTCCTTTTATCATCTATGCACTTATGGAAGCCCTATTTGTTGTCTCTTATATCCCTGGCCAGATTAATTTGGTTTGGGCTTTAACTTTGCTAACTTCATCCTGCTTCCACCCTTGTATGCTTCCTTTTGTGTGTGAGTTTGGGCAAGGAGACAATCCCATTTCCAGACAGCATTTACAGATTGTGCAGGTGAATAATTTAATTGCATCCCTTTATACCACAAGTTGGTGACCACTGGGTTTAGGATTCTGTGTGTTTGAAGCACCATCACCACTAAAATATTAAGTAATTTGAAAACATGTCAGGTGTTAGCATGAACAACTGCAAAGGACAGGTGAAGTGGTAGTTGTCTTTTACCTTGGGAGATGCTAAAAAATGGATTACTTTTACTGAAGCATTTGGTGTGAATAGTTTTATGGTTTTAAAGCTGCACCTACATGAATTAGGCAGCATGAATATGCATAAATGGAGTTTGTCACTGTGCTTACTAAGCAAAATCAACTCCTACAGGCAAAGGATATTGCCGTGCAGAATTTAATGAAATGTTCATTTTCCAGTTATTTATGAGTTAATATAAAAATAATAATCATAACCACAAAAGAGGCCCAATGTTTTTTTAAAGGACATTTAAAATTTTAAAAATAATTCTTTATAATTCATTTAGAATTATTATAATTAATTTAGAATTCATTTCCTACTTGCACTGTGCTCCTTGAAGTTCATTGTTCAATTGCTAACATCCACAGTCAAGGCATTTTGTTAAATGGGACTGTTATCTACGGACACAAGTGTAATTAAGTTTTTAGGAACAGCTTGCATTGTTTATAAGATCATTTTTTCCTATCAAGACAAGAAATGAAATTAATAACATTAGAGACAGTTAGGGAAGAACTGCATACAGAGATAGTAAGAGAAGAAGCACTAGCTAACAAAATTATCACAATTAATAGGAAAAAACTGATCATCAGGAGAAAAGAGTGATCTAGGAAAATGTTATTACTGCTGATACATTCCCAGCACAATGAAACAAACAAAATCCCCAAACAAACAAATAATACTCCCCAAATAAACCAACCAGGGAATGCCCAGCCACACTATTTTGCATTACAGAGATTGTGCTAATATGAGCCAAATGAGGTCTGGGAATGAAAGACCACTATAGAATAAAATGGAGTTTCTACCAGCTAAGAAAAGTCCAGAACCTAATGTAATTCTAAAATCTGATTTACCCAGTTTATTTCTTCTTGGGAGCATGATGTGGTTTCCTGTTCTTTCCTGATTGATACCAAAACCAGCTGACAGCACGTGCTGTCAGCACAAAAGGCAAGCACAAAACATCAGATACAAACTGCATCCTTCATGCAGACCCTTCAGACTGATGATTCAAGGACCATCTTCAGGATCTGAATGTGTGCATATTTAAGGCAATCATGTTTTCCTTATTTCTCACCTAGACATTAATTCCTCCAGTCACAAACCAGCCCATAACAGAAACACTGACTGTCAAAATATAACTCAAAATTTGTGCCTGTTTTCCCATCTGCAGGAAATCATCACATCTGTTCAGTAACAACACTTAAAATATTTATTTGATTCCTTTTATTTATTCACTGTAGTTTCTATTTCTTATGTTATTATAAAGAGAAAGTTTCTTGGATGTTGTAAGTTCCTTTTAAAGATATCTTTCCAAGTCCATATAAAAAAGAGAACAATTAAATCACTCTGAAAAATGGATAAGGTTTTAGCAATAAATCATTGAGATTGGAAAGCTGAGGGAAAAGACCTTTACTGCTTATTTACATTTTCCTACGAATCAATCTTTAAATTGCAATGAATCTTTTCATTTTAAGGACTGGGCAGGTGTAGCACATCAAAGAAGACATATTTATACTCCCCTCTGAATTTGGTTTTCCGTCTCTGGCTATCTTCCACTGCAAACAGCATCAGGAATAGGTATAACCCAGCAATTACATTTCTGACAATTCTTCCAGCTGTGGCAAAATTTAGGTTTATAACATATGGCAGTGTCTGGCCTCAGTCTGACTTTTTAGTTCATATTGGCATCACATTGTGTTGACTCCCAATCTACTTCTCAAGGAGCAGAAATACTCTTCTTGTCTTTCTCCTGGGAGGTGATATACATCAGAAGTTTAATTCAGGCTGTGCTGTTCTAATGTGTATATGATATAAAAAAAATTATGATTGTGATAAATGATAAACTATAAACATATCCAGAATTAAAAACCTTGTGCTGGGTTAAAAAATGAGAGATGCCAACTAATGGATGCACTCAGACTGTTCTTGTTCCTTGCTTATTTTATCTGTTGTCTATTTGAACTGCAGTCCTTCCTTTCCTTCTGAGCAAAGCACCAGGGTGGTTTGCATGTGTAAAATCAGAGACTTGCCTGTTTTGAACTATTTCTAATTCTCTTTGACTTTTCTATTTTTCGAGGAATTTAATTACATCCAGTAAGGAACAAAGCTTTAAGGAAGCAAGAAACTGTGGATGTCTTTGATGCACAATTAATGATTCCCTGTAGAACATGTTTGAGCTCATGAAAGGAGTTTAAACCTGGGTTGCCCAAGCAGATGGCTAACAAAGCCAATTCTTAGAAACTGGGCTTACAAACAGAAGTGCATGGAAAGGACAGAGTGGAAAAAGCTGCACTATAGCTCTGCAAGCCCCACGTGCAGAATGAGTATCTCCTCTACTGTCATTAAAGCAAAGTTTACAAAAGGCAAATGTAAACCTAAGTAATGGTGAATAAGGATTAAATTCTCAAAATGAGCATAAATGTAGAGAGAAATAAGGGAAGAAAAGGAAAAGAATAATGCTCTGGAGCTGACAGAAAAGAAAGAATATATGAGGAATGGAGCCCTAGGTTTAAATATCCTGTTGTTCTTCTATTAATTATAGTCATGTTCATATAGAAGTTTTTGTGTTCTTGCTGAGTGACTGAAATCAGAACATTCATTGAAGTCTTCCACCTAAAGATGCTCATACTGGCATTGTTCAGAAAAGAAAAAGCTATGAAGTTGAAAGACTGTGAAGAACACGTCAGATGTGTGAATTTCTCATCTTTCACTTAGATTTTGTAAAAAAAAAAAAAAAAAGTTACATTGTCAGGGACAATAAAAGCAAGGGAAGGCTTGAAAAACAAGCCACACATTGGGTCGATAAAACTCTCATAAAATGTTATCTTTATGACTACTAGGAACTTAGGAATTGTCATACTGGGCCAGGTGAATGTTTTTTCTCAGCCAGTAGCACTTTTCATGTATTTCAAAGAGAGATAAAAGAAGGCCCATGAGGAAAATTCCTTGATAACATTTTCCATTACTGGTTGTCTTATGGCCGTCTCAGGTCATTTAGTTCTCATCATCCACATGATTGTCCAGTCCTTGTTTGAACTCTGCCATTTTGGACAATGCTTTTCATTGGTTTGTTGTTCCCTGTGAGAAAAATATAAACATGCTTAGAACATTTAGATTTCCACTGTCTTTAATTCGAAGTCTCCTGCTTCTTCAATAATAGTAGTTAATAATGGGCTGAAAACTAGTGGTGCAATGAAGTTGCATTTAAGGTAGCAAACTAGGATTTGATCCTTCTGGCACTTCTGAAGGGTTTTTTTTCTGTCCTTTGCTAAGTATTTAAGTTTCTCTATGACATAATATTTAAATATCCATGTTTATTTAATTACCTTTAGTGATCTTTTAATTCCCTGATTGTGATGCAATAATTATTTAAGGATTTTCTCCATTCATCTCGTATATCTTCCATATTTCATTTTTGTGTTATTTTCTGCCTTTTGCAAAAAAGGGTTTCCTAGTCAGGAATTTCCCAGCACAGTATTTGTCTCAGAAGTGACCAGTATCACAAACTTAAGGAAAAACTGGTTTCTCTGGTGAGCAGTGACAGGACCTGAGGAAACGGCATGAAGTTGTGTCAGGGGAAGTTTAGGATGGATATTAGGAAAAGGCTCTTCACACAGAGAGTGATTGGACATTGAAGAGGGTTCCATGGAAGCAGTCATGGCATCAAGCCTGGCAGAGTCCAGGGAGCATTTGGACAATGGTCTCAGACCTATGGAATGAATTTTGGGGCAGTCCTGTGCAGGACTATGAGACAGATTTGATGATCCTTGTAGGTTCCTTCCAACTCAGGATGGTCTATGACTCTAAAATTATTGCAAATGCAGTGGTGTTGTGCCCTAGTGAAACTCACCAGTAAAATCTGCAAAACTTAAAAGTGGCACCTCACCTATTCTGGATCAAATGCATTCCACAAATGTTGGAATTGGTTGTTTTAATGGATGTCTCATTTTATGAGCTATACAAAAACAGACAACCACTCAGCATTCCCTATGTATCATTCCATCCCATTCATGGTTCCATAGTCACTGTCATATTCCATCCCTCCTTAAAGAATAAAATAGTTCAGCTGCCTTTCACATTTTCTAATTATAATTACTCTTTTCTAGACCTTTCTGGTCTCATTTCCTTTAGCAGAAACTGTGCAGCTTGTATTGTATATATTTTAAGGATGACCTTTCTCCTAAGGGACTATGCCTTGTTTTCTAGGGCTGTCAGAATTCTGTGAATGTAAATTCTTAGCTGGAATCATCCATCAAATGTGTTTTCCCTTCAGTTCAGCAATTTAAGGTTGTTGTTAAGATTGTTTATGTTTGTGGCACTTAAAGAGCCCTGTTGGCTTTCATTCCCTCATTAAATAAGTGTTTTTCTGTTTGTGCTTTATTCTTTATAAATCTGAGTAATGCATGACTAATACTAATACTAATACTAATAATAAAAATAATAGTAATAATATATTGCTTTGATTCATACTAGGTAACATGAAAGAGTTTTGGTTTAGTTGCTTATTTGTTTGATGGGTTTTTGCTAACTGAAAGGGTTTGAACAAAAGAAATGTCTGCCAGAGCCAGGCTGCTGAAGCATATTTGAGGTAGAATCATTCAGATGTTGAATGAAGAAGATTTATCTTACTCTAGGCAAGTGAAGGATCCCTAACTGAAGAATACAGTAGTTTAAAAAGTCTTATTAGGGCAGGTGTACCATTATGTCAGGTGTCAGGAAAAGCAGAAAGAAGCTCTTAGAAGAGATAAGTCAGGAGCCATGGATGTCCAGATTCAGGGGGCACAGTTCTGCAGCATCTGAAAGAAGCAGAACTGGTGACAGCCAGGAGCTTTTTGGAGCAGCTGGGGGAAGCTGGGAAAGCCCAGTCTCCATGTGAAGGCAGCAGAGAACGGTGTCCTCTGGAGTTGAAAAAAGGGGGAAATGAGTATTTAGGGTAAGCACCTGCAGCTGCAGTCTGCTGTGCTGCTGCATGTGAAGAAGAAGCTGGGGCCATAGTGGGGGTCACCCAGCACAGCCAGCTGGTCCCCCCCCCAGTGCCACCAGCTGTTCCTGGTGTCCCCACAGCTAAAGGGGGGCTCAGCACAAACCTTTTCCAGGAGGCTGTGGCTGAGAGACAGTCCCTGGGCCACCTGCAGCCCTGGGAATGTAATAAACCTTTTGCATCAACTTGTGGTTTGTGTGCTATCTTTTCTTTCCCTGCTTTATTTTGAGTTGTTTTCTTATCTGAAGACTTATCTTAGAAAGATTAACTTAGAGATCACTTTACTTAAATTGTGATAATGATCACAGAGACAGCACTCGCCATTTTGCTGACAAAAGCAGTGCTCAGCACGAAATATACGTGTCCTAAGAGTGCATTCTAGCCAACCTGAATTGCCTATGAAATATTCCACAGTCAAATATTTATAGGTACTGCTTTGTATGCTTTAAAAAGAAAAGTGTAGAAATCAGGAGTAATTTGTACTTAATTAAAGAGTGTATAGACAATACTGGCGAAAAAGTCACTTAAATTTTTTATAGTCTTGATCTACCTTAGAGGAAAAGAGAAAACTTATATGATTGTAAAGGATTTCAAGTGGCCAGTGATCTCTGAATCTCAATGACACTGATATCAAGCCCTTTAAGATTTGAGCCTCTCAAGATTGGAATCAAACTTTGGAATTTCTTCTTAGATACTAATCAGCAGCTATAGCTGGACAGTTAGGATTAAGCATTTGCACTGTGCACATTGTAACCTTGGCTAATCTTTTTTTTTTTTTTTTTTAAGGAAAAAAGAAGACAATCCCAAGATGAATGGGTTATCTGGGCAATAGCCACATGGAGTGCAGTCAGCAGAACTGAACAGTAACTGGGGAAAAGATTATTCCATCAGTGGGAGACTGTGACCACTGACTCTTTGGTCGCATATTTAACTCAGAGCCCAGACCCTAAAGGAAGGAACTGCACATGTGGACTAGCAAGAGGTATAACTAGCAAACAGGGGTTTGAGTATTCAGTAATGAAAAAGCTATGCAATGTGTAACCAGTGAATGCTAATGCCTTTGTTTATTAAAATGTTTAAATAGTGTAAAATTTTGATAATTGGGGAGCCAGCTTTTTGTGGGTAACCTGGCTCCCTACTTCGTGCAATCTAGAATAAAAAATAGAAATGCCTTGTCTCAGTGAATTGGTGCTGCCCACCAGGTAATGAACTGGTTCAGCTTGTTACCCAGGAGAACAGCACTACCTGAATAACTGAACCATTTCACTTTGAGGACCTGATTGCTTTTAACATAGCCTTCAAAAGCTAAAAATCTTCTCTGCTCTTCCCAAGCCAGGCTCTTCTCTGCAGGCTGTCGTGCATTTCCATGGGAAATAAGAGCAGACCAGGTCAGAACTCTCTCCTCATCAGGGGAGCCCTGTTTTGGAATGAGGCTTGTCTGTTCCAACTTGCAAGAGTTTCAGCTGTGAGGATGTAGAATCCCAAAAGAGAGGGGACTTAATGTGTGTGTCTCAAACACTGATGCTTGGATGGCTTTGGAGCCAGCCTAGGATTGCAGGTAATAATGAACAAGGGTTTTGGTAATAACCAAGGATTGCTGGTAATAACACGCTGTAGGAAAGAACAAGGTGTGGCTGGAGAAGAGGGCCATGTGGAGATAGGGTGGCACTTTTCTGAGACAAACATCCCTGTTCTAGTTCCTGGAGATAAGCACAGCACAGTACAGCTTAAGTGCAGGAGTGAGGCCAAAAACTGGGCATGGACTGTAGGGGAAAACAAAACAGCAAAGACCCCCAAATGCCTCCAACCCATTTCAAAGAAATACCTGGAAGAACTGAACTGTGCATGATAACTAATTTGTATAGGAAGTAAGAAACCTGTTTTCAGGGCAGGGGAAATTTATCTATAAAAATTTGACTTTTACTGGAAAATAAACACCCCTCTCTGTTACAAATAGCACTTGGAGTATTTCTAACAGGGTGGCTGGCTGCAGTAGGAAAACTGCATATTACAGGCTAGGAAGGAACAGCTACACCTGTACTCTCTGGAAGAGCACAGGGTGGAGATAATGGCTGCAATAAACACTTGCTGCCCTTTGAAGGTAACAGGGCTGCTGTCCTGCTTGGGCACAGCTGCAGAGACAAAGAAATGAATGTGCCCAGAGTGCAAAGCAAACTCCAAATTATTTTATTATCACTTGGTGAGAGGATCTCAAACTAGTTGTTCTGCTTTGCATTTTGGTCAAGCTAAAAAGAAAGGTCTGTTCACAGAAATAAAAACAGATGTATTTTAGGAGCCATGAAATACACAAGCATGTAAAACTTGTATTGGCATTTGCCATCAGTAGAATTCACCTTTTCACATTCTAAAAGTGGTGTTCTTTTCTCTGGTTTGGGGCATAATCCAGATGAAATCACAAATGCAGGGTATTTTCTAGCAATTTGGGCTACTGCACTCTGAAAACACACTAGAATAAATGTTGTCACAAAATCCTGGACAGTCTTGGCAGGAACACTGATGAATTGAACCAAATCCTCTCAGGAAAGCCTTTTCTGCTTCATGTCTCAGAACTGATGTGATAATTGATAGAATAGGAAGCTGAGAGCATACATTACTGAAGGAAGAAAGCATGCTCATGACTTTTCACCCAGAGTCTGTGATGCCCTGAAATAATTCCTTAAAAAAAGTAATATAGATAAGAAATTGAACAGCCCCTTAGCATGCTCTGTGAGCTCATTTGTAGCTGTTTTCTCAAACAGAAAAAAAATGAGGCAGAAATATTTATATGTGGATACCATTTAGTACTGACTTCTCCAGACACTGGAAAGAAATCAGTCAGCAAGCACACATGTTCCAATTTTCTCTCTCATAAATTTGTGGTTCAATGCATCTTCTTCAGGTTAAACACTCTTTCATTTAAAGGATATTAAATGTCAGACTGGCAAGGGATTTTAAGAAAGATATTGTCAAGGGTGAGGTGATAAATCAGATTTTACAACTTGAGGCACAGAAGCCATGTCTGATCAATACAGTCTCTTGCTTCTATGGATAATGACAATTCATGGTGTCAAGTGGACAGTGTTCATCACAGCAAACAGTCTTGGATCACTTCAACACTTAACAAAAGGAAGAGACTGTGGTAGCTGCAGATGAGAGTCAGGACACACACATCTCTCTACCAGTTCTGCCACAGACAATAGCCAGCATCCTAATTATTCCAATCAGTAAAAATTCAGTAAAACATAGATAGCTAAGTAGGCAGCTTCAGTGGACACCTGGTAGAATGCAGGGCTAAGAGCAGGACACATTCCTTCTGTGAATGTATCCCATTCTTTCACACCCTGGGGCTTGCCATGCACCCATGTAAGTGTGACAAGAGCATCTGGTATCTGCTAACAGAATGTTTGCTTAAGGGGAAAACCAAAAAAATTATTCCTTCCCTGAGGTATTCAGAAAGATCACTTCTTTACCAAGCACCAGTTCATTCTTGTGCTTTTGTCAGCCTTCCTACAATGTCATCTCTTCCAAAGTACTTGATCATGGAGCCTGGGAGTGGCTGTCATTAACTCAGCCATCTCTGTCTATACAGATATGTTTTATTTGGATATTAATCAAGACAGAAAATGGGGACAAGCAACTCATACAGCACTCTAGGGCAAGTAATGCAGAAAGAAAGTGCAATCCAAATACCACTCTACAGGTCGTAGACTTGGCCTATAAAGTGTTTCTGGAGATCCCAAAGCTTTTTCCTTCACAAACATAGGATGGTGAATATTGCATCAACTTTTGTCCAAATAGGACAGAAATTATTCTCCTGGGTCTTTTTCGTCTATCCAGAAATGGCTGACTGCTGCTGTTGCTGGTGTGATAATCACAGAAGATTGAGTTGGAAGCAATCCACCAGGATCATCAAGTCCAATTTTTAGTGGAATGGCCCACAATGGATTGAACCCACTCCCTTGGTGTTGTTAGCACCTTGCTCTTGACTGGCTGAGCTAATCTCAGTAGAATGGGAGATGACAGCTTCTGCTGGTGAGCAGTGACCTTGTTATCAGCAGTGGCTGCTGTGGTCACTCCCACAGAGCTGGCATCTGTCATATCCCCTGTTCCCTACCTCATCATCTGCTTCCCTTGTAGAACATTGTATTTGACTGAAGTGGTTGCACATCCTTCCTTGCATTTAAGGGCACAAAGGAAATTATTGCTCCAGATACAAGAGACTAATGGCAGGATTCATGAACATGGTTGCAAGGAAGGCAGAAGAGGAAGACAGGCTGCTGCTGGGGGAGGGTAAAGGTACTGGGAAATTTCCATACCTGGCACCTCATTTAGCTGCTGGGCAGATGTCTGTAAGTGAGGATAAGTGCAGTTCTGTCTAAAGAGAGAAGGACAAAGGAAGTGAAAAAGTTCTGCTCTACTGAGAGGGTGAAGGGTGGGGAGGAGAGAGCTGAAGTTTCTTTAGCCATGCTGCAGAGAAAGGCTAAAGCTTTGGGCATATGGGCTTGAGGTCAAATCCTGCCTTTGCAGTTTCCCAGGGTGCAGTGAATCACACTGTAGAAACTGCAAAAGCTGACTCCATAATAATGTAAATAGCACTTATAAATAGGAATGCATTAAAGCCTCTCAAGCTCAGCTTTTCCATTTCTTCAACTCCATGAGCTGCTCCTTCTTATGGAGGAATTCCTGTGGGTAGCTCATTTAAGTGCAGCGTTTATACAGTGAACTAAATGATTGGTTTAAATCACTTGGGTGCTATGTCATGTATTTTAGGATAGGTTTAAATCAGACTGAAGTTCTATAAACCTAATTAAGAAAAAACAAAACCTTTTCCATTACAAATTTGCATTAAAATGCATAATGAGCTAAAGGCAAGTTCAAAAACAGTATTTACATGCTCTCAGTGAAGCCTACCCAGAAATTACATTCCTGAAGTATGTGTTGTTAAATTACCTCAAGCAATCTATAAAAACAGTTTGATAATAAGACAAACAAAACATTTTTCTTAGCCACCAAGATTTCTAGACTTCTGTTGCAAAAATGGCCCTTGGAGGCACCACAAGTATTTCTCTACTCAGAATTCTGTAAAAAAAAACCAAAGTTAACAAAACCACCCAAACCACACCATCTTATACACTGGTGTCACAATGCTTTTCATCTAGAAACACATTAAGGTAGGTCTTCTCAGGGCTTCTATTTTTCTAGCCATGAAAGACATGTCTAAAGCAGAATTTTACCCCTCCCTAGAAAATCTGGTTCTACACTGTCACAGCTACAACACCAATATTTGTATTACATTTCTAGAAATTCTGTTTCTAAAACCACTTTATTAATGAACATATCATAACCTTAATACTTAATCATAGGGGATCATCACACTTAAAACTGAGCCATGCAGTTGGTTTTGGTCCCAAACTGAAATATAATATTTTTAAACTGACCAAATTTTAATAGCTGGCTTTTGAAACTAGTGGGAGAAAGAATCAAAAACCTTACTGAACTCAGCATCTGGCAGTTAGAGTGAGACTCAGATTAAGTCACACACGTTTAAGTGTCTCTTTGTAGTTGTCCAAGTATGATTTAAGTGCTTAGGATCTCGTTATAGATAAAGAAGATCTCTTTAGTACGATGAGGGGACCCTATTAAGAAATGGAACTGGCCAAATATATCTGGTTTAGAGAAAATGGAGTCCTTTTAACCTTGACTTTTTAAAGTAAGACTTCAAAATCAGCCCTCCACCTAAGGTATCTTCTGCAAAACTCCCTCATAGTATCATGGCATCTGAAATATTTTCACAGTCTTTGAAAATGTTATGGGGACTTATGGAAGCATCTTTTAGAGCAGCAGCTGTAGAAAATATCCTAGGACATCTCAAATGTCACAAAATCTCTTTTTGCTATTTGAGACAGTACATCAATAGCATAAAAGACCAGATGCAATTAATGTCTATGCTTCTAATCTTTTTGTGGACTCCTAAATTTTTATGCAAGGATTCAGTTAGGTGCTAGCTGGGAGTGAGAGAATATGCAGATGTACAAAACAGGATTTTTGAAAGAAGAAAGTATATTTTTCAAATATTTTCCAAAGAATATGATATAAATATTGTAATTGCAGTAAAGCCTAGGAGCCTTCAACAGCATGAAGGTCATGTAGAGCAATGACAGACATAAATGAGAAATTCTGTCACGTGGAGTTTACCACCTTACATTGTATTAATGCAGTAGACTGCCCATACCTGCAGTTTCCTGCAGTTATTTGTGGAACTAAGGGTTCCATCTTCTCATATCCTGTATTAAAATTCATAAAATTGATAAAATTATTCTAACTTGGATATTTTAAAATATTTAAACAAATTTGGAACGTGCAGGATGAAGCCATTTTGCTGGGATAAAATAAAAGGTGCATCATTTATTTAGCTATATTTTAATTTTTTTCCTAATACAGTGAGTAAAGGAATTTTTTGTTAAATTGGGAAAACAGGAAATCAAAGGATGAACTTTCCACGTACAAAAATTTAGAAGAAAAATCATCCTCCGAATTGCTGCTGTAAAGAGATTTACTACTTCATTTATGAAAGACTTGAAGCTATCTCTTTCCCCTTGGGCACATTGGAAAGGTTTGTGACTCTGGAGTTAGACTTTTCATCTGCTGGCCAAGATTCAAGCTTATGCAAATAGTTTAGTCTTGATACCACTATCATTTAAAGCCTTTATAGGTGGAGATTTGCTTTTTTGTGTAATGACTTTATCTCTGATGTACTTTGCTATACAGTGAAATTGCTGGCAGTGTGCTTTTGTGGGGGAGATAGGAGAAATCAGTTTTAGTTTTTAAAAACCTTTATGCATAATAAAGAGTGCTTTTACATTTGGTTTTGTTTTAACTGCACACCCTCTGTTCTCTAGCACTCAACAAAAGAATCATTCATTCACCAATACATTATGTAATTGTGGGTATTTTAGACAAAACAGAGGTGGTAAACAAAACAATCTTTTTTCCCTGCCAAATGTATGTTATTTCCACAAATTCCAATTAAACCAATCAGTTTTTAAGGGGTTTCATAAAATACAGTAATTAAGGCAAATATTTTCCAGCACCTGGGAACAACCTTCTTTTGTGTTTGATATTATGTGTTATTTTTCTGTACCAAAAACAACATTTGTGTGGTTTGCTGCAACCTTGATCTGAAAGTGAGATGATTTCCTCAGTGGTGGTTCAATTCAAGGAGATATAATTTTACCTAAATCCATACCAGGACTCTTGGACTTACTCCATGTACAGTTCACAGCAGTGAAGACCCTAATGACTGGGAATGGGCACAGGTAAGAACCCCTCATATAACTCCACTCTGGGCCAGCAGTTTTGGTTTTGAATGCTGCCATTTTGTAAAATTACAGTTTTCTCTGGAGTTATGATATTGCTGATACATTTAAAGTTTAACACAGGCTTTAACTTTTGTTTGCCTCTCTTGCTGAACCAATAAATGCAAAGTCCAGGGATTTCCCAGAGTAGCATTGGATCCATATGTGACTGTGGATGCAGAAAGGTCACAGAGGCTGAAAATCCTTGCACTGTATGACTTAAGCTTTTCCTTCACAGCATAGCTTATGGTACAAGGTTTTGACAGCCAACTGCATTTAATACCAGGTGTAGCCTGGCTGCAGAAATCAAGCAGTTTACCCATGTTCACCACTGTGCTAGGAGACTCATCCATACTTAACCAATATCAGCACTGACATCTGTGAGAATACATTTATTTCTACCTATTAATTGCATATTGACAGGAAGATGGAGAGAAGCAATCTTTTTATTTGAGATGAGGGAAAATTACCTAAGCTTATCTTTTAGGAGGAATTATATTATTTTATGCATATTTTTAATGTATTTGAAATGTGAAAGTAGATCAAGCACTACATTTTTTTTAAAGCACTGTGGCAAGAACAATAACAATGAAAGCACTCCTTATAAATGAACTCACCTGTCACTGGGCCAGATTATGAGCTCAATTACATTGATATGAATCTGTAATACCTCCACAGAAAGCAATTAATCTTCTTGTTATTCTCACTATTTTAATTGCAAATAGAACCTGCTGTGACATGCCCAAGCATCTGAAGTTGATGACCTTCAAGATCTTGCACAGACCTTGAAAACATCAGTGCAACTCAAAGCTGCTTATCCACATTAGTGTTAGTGACCCTAAGACCATTAGAAATAGCTACAAAATTCTGAGAACAAAGGTGAAGACATCAGAACAACAAGAGGTGCTTCTGTCTGCTCTCCCAAATCCATATAATTGTATATGCTTATACTGTCAGCTAAGAACATTTTAGAGTTACTCATGGAAGATTTTCCTGTGGAAGTCACAGAAAATTTCTGACCCAGATCTTCCTTGCCTGTGCTCATTGAGGAAGGTCTATGAGGAGAATGGGAAGTCCAGCTGACAAAACAAGGGAAGAGTACCTAAGAGAATCACCATTAATCATCCTTCTAATGATTGTTTCAAAACATTTGATGAGGATGCTAAAAATCTGCAAGCTAGCTGAAAACTGCTGGAGGAAAATGAGAGTTGCCTGGTGAGTGGTTGAGATATATATACAGGAATAGCCAAATAACAAGAGGAAATTGGAAAATTTTGAAATCTCGAAACACCATAAAAATTGTGTGTTAACATTGAAGAGACACACTAGAGAGAGTCATTGAACTGCAAGGTTTACACAAAAAAAATATTTGAGGGAAATTTAAGATGTCTATTTTCTACATATAAAAGAGTTTATTTTTGCTCTCGTTCATGAAGAAGTGATAGCAAAAGGTAAAAGACATATAGTCTTTCTGAATAAGTGTAAAAGGAGAAAAACAGATGTATGGAGTGTGCTGCAGACTGCCTAGTAAGAGGGAAATATTGAAGAGTTTTAAGCAATTTCCAAGAAAAGCTACACAGGGTGGCAATGAAGAACCTGAATTACATATAATTTTTTGAAAAATAATATGATAGAACAGAAATATATAATTAAAAGTTTATTAAGACCAACCTTTTCTTTAGAAGATGAAAGAAGTTATTGAATAATTATTCTTGATTTAATTCTGACAGGCAGAGAAGAGCTGCTTAAGTATTTGGTATGAAAGTATGAGATAGAGTCACTATCAGCTTGAGTAAAAAACATCCTCACACCAGACTTAGTGATTCATTGCTAAGCTATGAAGATATTTCAGGTATATCTGTATATTTCCTATATACGTATAAGGTGGTTCCTGATAAGTTCAGTATTTCCTTTAATGACTTAAGTAAAGGAATACAAAATAGATGTATTGATTTTTAGGGTTCTTTAATAATTTTTGGTCTCACCTTCCATTGTTTGCATCTGTTGAAGTTTACTATCTCACACCCGTTGTCTGACTACAGGCTCTCAGAAGCTCCAGAATCCCTGACCCACTGTTCCCAATACAGAAGAAAATTTCCAAATTAAAAGATGTAATCTACAGATTTACATATAATTAATACATTCTTTATCCTTTTTAATATCCTTTTTTTTTTTTTTTTTTTTTTTGGCAATCCTTGATAAAATATGGGAGGTGTGCTGTGCACATCTTGGGCTGCAGACATTGCTGTGTTGTGTGTGTGCCTCCCACCAATGTTATCCATGTCTCAGATGCTGTCCTGCTGAGTCAACCTTCATCACTTTCTGACCTGCATAGCTTTGTCCTAGACAATGTGTTACTGGATTTTTTTTCCTTTGGTGTGACACAGACACACATTTTCACACATCTCAAGGGGTCTCCTGTCACAGAATAATGACCCAGTGAGGACAGATCCATCATTTTGGCACATAGCAGGCTGACACAGGTTCT
Organism: Oenanthe melanoleuca; assembly: GCF_029582105.1. Taxonomy (NCBI): domain Eukaryota; kingdom Metazoa; phylum Chordata; class Aves; order Passeriformes; family Muscicapidae; genus Oenanthe; species Oenanthe melanoleuca. The sequence continues at coordinate 62,263,525 of NC_079334.1, forward strand.
CAGCACACACACATAAGATTAAGGAATTAGAGACTTTAAAGTTATGCTTTGTTTGCAGATCATCATTTTCTTAAGCAGTTACTAAATATTCTCAAAATAGTATCAGGAGAAGCATCATGTAAGAGTTATCTCCTAGCTGGCAGCAACCCACAAGGCATTTATTCCCAACTAATTCCAGCCATGTTTTTCACTCTCTACTATTGCTTTAAACTTTCCATTTCACACTCTGATTAGCTCAGTAATATTATCAATTTCCTTTCTAATCTGTGAGGCACCGATGAATTCAAGCAGGGCCAGGAGGGCGGTCACAGGCAACCTACAAGGCAACATTAAAATTCAAAATGATCTTGAGAAACTCGGGAAATAAGATGAAATCCAACAAGATGAAATTCAATAATGAGAAGTAAAAGGCACTGCACCCTGAAGAAGAAATCATATGTGTAGCTACAAAATGAGGGGTAGCTCACAAGGCAGCAATGTGCCACGTGAGACCTGGGAGTGATAGTACATTCTGAAGAGAAAGAAAGTCAACAGAGGGGTGATAATTCAAAACTGGTGAATCTCATTCTGGGATTCATTAGCACCATGTGAGAGGTAAGATATGGGAAATAATGATTGAAGTTCACCTACCACTGTTCCATTGTAAAATTTTAAGTTTCACTGTAGTCAAAGAGAGACATAGCCCAGAAAGTTTGAAGGAGGAACAATAGGAGAAAAAAGTTTGACTTCTGTTGTCTACAGAAGTTGACTATCTTTAATATGTTAAATTGTATTATAAAAAAAGGTGATGATTAATTGCTTTCTACATCCACAGGGGATAAGGGAAAAATGAATTAGTTTAACTGGCAAAAGTGTAATAAGAAAAACATTCAGATTACCAGAGAGTAAAGTACTGGAACAGATTACCCAAGGAAGCTGTAAAATCTACCCCACTGGACATTTTTAAGAAAATATTTTCAGAAAAGCATCTGACAGAAATGGTTAAGATATGCCCATCTTATCTCATATCTAGGGGACAGATTAATACATGCACTCTCAAGATCCTGTCAAGATTTATGTTTCCATGGTCTTTATATATTTGAAGATAGAAGCAATGGTATTTGAAAATAACTAGAAAAGTTGTAGGGGTGGTAAGGGTGAGGAAAACATTCAAACTTGAAAAAGAAATCTGAACTCACTATTCCACTGAAGATGAATATATTAAAATATTCACAGCATGTATTTTTAAAATGCTTCAAGGATACTGAAAAGATATGGGTACCCTTGTTTTATACCATAAGTAAAAAGTCTGAGTGGAAATAAACACTGATTTTATTTTGGTTTTGTTTTAAATAGGGCATTTCCAGGTCTTTGAGAGCACATATGTCTTCCTGGGTGTGTTTCAGCTCACTAATTTTAGCCTGCAGCAGCTTCAATATTTATATTTGAGTTTATTACCACAGCTACCTTTAATAGTCCATGAAAGGAAGTATGCAAAATAATGCATGATTCATCTGAGAAATTTAGCAAATTCCTTTAGAATGAGATTAAGTATGCTGTGCACACTGTGTGTGTAAATGTCTGTTTTCCTCCAGAGGTAAAAGTCTAAGCTTAATTCTACCACCTCTAGTTGGTACCCACCATCTCACCTTCCATCCTCCTTCAGAAACACACAGAAAGCTGATCTGTTACAATTCCAGACTTACTCAGTATGAGAAGTTCTCTATCCTTTATTTTAGGCTTAGTATGAGAAAAGGTGACCCAAAGACTGGACTAATGACTGCAGTTTAAAGTACCCATAACTTCCTTGTTCATTACAGGTCTCTCTACCATATACAGAAAATGACAATTGTGATGCTTCCCAGATGTGTCAAATACCTTAACTGATTATTATCTGGGTAATAGTTTGATGCTTTCTGATAAAATACACTTTTCTCACTGGGAGTCCAAGAAAATGCTGCTGCCTGCACAGGCAGATGAATTGATATTTGTGCCTGTCATGCAAACTAGTTTTGTTCCACTTGTTTCCTCTGTGCAATTTTCTTGTACCCATTTCAGTTTCCAGACAGCAACAGTTTCTATGCCATTTATTTTCTACAATTCGTCCTTATAAGCAGAAATTTGCCTTAAATAAAAAGATGCCATTTTCCTAGTACTGTTGTTGATAAATTCTGAGTCTCACATCCTATTCACCTGGAGGACCAGATTATTCATCTGTATGTGGTTACACAAAGACAACTTTGCTTTTCTTTTGTGCATTCTTAATATTATCTGAAGAAGATGCAGAACTTAAATGAGGTTAAACCTTAAAAGTTTTCATGTCCAGATGATGAAGCAGATCCACAACCTCTCTCTGTAGGCAACTTTCTTAAATGCTCTGAACATAGAGGTAGGAAAAAGTAGAATGTTATTGAGCCAATGATTCTACTTATGGCAGCATATAGAAATTTACCTCTATTCATGAGAAAAAGGGATGGTGGTTCTCCCTCTTCTTCCTCTTTCTCTTTTAACTAGAGCTGTAGGAGTGCCAGCCTTATGGAAAAGAGGTTTGGATTATAACAGATAAGAAAAAAAAATGTTTTAATTCCAGTACAGAAATGCTGAATTATGTTCAGCCACTTAAAATTTTCTCTGGTTTATATATAGAAATGCAGAAATGAGACATGGGTCTGAAAGACCCATAGAGTGTCAAAACATGGGCACATGCAGGCTGCTGTGATCTTACCAGAAAGAGCAGACACAGGTATGTGCATATTTGCTTCACACATAACTGTATATTGGAAATCTGTGTGGAAAGCAGCATTCTCAAAATTCAGTCTAGTCTCCATAAATGTCCTGTTTCAAAGAGACAAAGAGGCTGGTTTTTTGGCAGGAGTTGTGTGAAGCTTTTGCTTATAGACCCTCTACTAGTCTGCATTTTCAAAGAGCTGAAAATCAGTCTATCAGGTTTGATGATGTGATTTTCAGCAATTGTCTATTAAAAAGTAATCTTTATAACAACATTATTAGTGACATTTTAATACTCAGCCTTGGCACCAGTCAGCTGTTAGAATATTGTATAAGGAGGCTGAAATGACATTGAAAGCTGAACAGTAGGACAGGGATGAGCTGCAACAAAGTGAAATGCAAGGTTATGCGTTTAGACTTACAGAAAAAGCTGATTCCAGCTATGTGCTTATAAGCTGGAAATAACAGACAGGGGGAAAGCAATCAGTGGATCAGCTGGAAACAGGTTGACTATGGGCCACCAGCATGGTGCATCTTTAAATATGACAGATGTGATCCTGAGACAGTTGGAAAGAGATAATTCCAGCCTTCCTAGAGAGCATTCACTGAAAACATGTTCAATTCTGAAGAAAAAAAAAAAAAGGATTATTTGAACTGAAAGTATTATATTAGCACAGGAGCTATTATGTATAATCTGACCTTAATTACATTTAAATAGGAAATTAGGAGAAATATTATTACTACTTTTGATGAGTTTCTCAATATTAGTAAAAGGGCTGGCAGAGTCATTATCTTTATGATGGGGAAGATTATGGTTTGTCAGTGATGTGTTCTGATGATATAGAAGAGAATTTTTTTTCTGTTGTGCTGAAGGATTTTCTCATATTCAAGGTGACATAGTACAGGTGATGTCAGAGACACTTCTGGATTCTGCTTGCTGTCACAGAAATCTTCAATGAAAATTTCTGACTATTACTGAGAAAAGAATCCACACAAAATGATGTCTTCTAGTAGGCATTCTTCTGAAAATCATTTCTCTCTCCTCTATTTTTAAAAGCCAAATCTAACCTAGTCTTCAAACATCAGCCATATCCTCATGACTTCCTTCATGGAGCTGTTCAATTAAAATCCACATTCCTTTGTCTACAGGCTACTGTTTTTAAATGTATATGAAATCTATTAAGAAAGTAATTAGTTAAGATTTTCAAGAGGGGAATATGATTATGACATGAAGATATCCCATGTGCTAATTAGTCCAAGATCCAACAAAAGTAATTGAAAACATTTTAGGTGCTTTTTTCTTTAATGTCATCATTGGAATAGCAGTAAGAGAGAGTAAGATTAGCAAAGCTTTCTCATTTATTGTATTTGTTCTGCATCATCAGGTAATTATATCTAAGTTAATCTTCTGCTTAATTATAAGTCAAGTGGTGAAGAAACACAAAAGCACTAGCATATTATCCTTATAAGAATGTTTCTTTTTGAGAGAGAAAGAAAATGGATATTTTATTCCCTCTTAACCTCATTTTTAAACATTTATTGACATTTTACTGAATATGAAGAAACTTTAAAAATTGTTCTTGATATTAACTTCAATATTTGTGTTTCTAGGATGAGAAAATATTTCATACATATTTCAAGAGAAACAATTTTAATGGCTAAAAATGTCACCTGGAATAAGTATTATAGAGACCTGTGTTTGTGAGTCTACTACTCAAGTGCATAAAAACTTATTTACATGTAAAACAATCCCTTCTTTAGTATTGGCTAGTGCTGCAAGATGCATTGAAATTATTTCACATGTAATAGCTGGTTTTCCACAGTTTGTAACATTAAGAAAGCCTGTTCTTCTTCTCAGTGTTAGTGAAATTGTGGTATTTCTGACTTCAGCTAAACTCATGAATAAATTTTATGTTCACACGTTTAGTCCCACTACATAGTACCTTTCTAATAACACTATTTTATTATGTTCAAAAGCCTGCTGCAAGTGTTTTTCAACTGATTCAACTTATTAAACATAGATCAAATTCTGCAGTTTCTTCAAAGCCCTCAGTATTTGCTTATACACAAATTCAGCCATTCTCATACATCATGAAAAAAAATCCAGTTTAAAAAAAAATTTGGTTTGTTCATCCTCTAGATATGAATAAATTATATTTCCAAGTATTGTCAAGTATAGTTCATTACAGTGTGTTCAGTTCAGTCGTTTAGACATCACTCCTGCCCCTGAAGGTGTGTATCAACAATCTCCACTTTTGAGATGCATCATCAATAGCTGAGAATTTTTCAGGTTGGAAATTTATGTTTCAATTATTTCTTCTGTTTTATTTGCTAAAGTAATTATTTTATTTAAAACAAAAAAAAAAAAAATTAAAACATCAAACTTTCTAACATTTAGACAGACATTTTCCCCTGACTTTTGTTTCATCAGTGTTTTTAAACTTTATTCTCTTTTAGAAGCAGGTGGATTTTGAAACTTCATCATTATCTTTTAAATGAATTTCTGTCTTCTCCCAAGCATGGACAGTGGGTCATGGAACATGCCCATGAGGTCAGAAATTGGTGTTTTTCTATTTCACAGGCAGGATATTTGTGCACCATTAAAGAATCCTCATGTGAATGCAGGCAGGTGGATACTTAGGAAAGATACAGTTAGAGATATTAGGAGTAGGAATTGGGAGATGGGTGAGTAGGTCAGTTAGCCTCTGTTTTTAAAACTAATTGTAAATAGATATGAGGTTTTCAGTTTATGATTTACCTGCCATGCATCATCCAGCCCAAACATGCCATTCTATGATACTGTGAATTAAGAGAAAGGCAGCTGCTGCTTCCAGCTCTGGGACCCCCAGCCTAAGAAGGAGTTGGACCTGTTGGAGCAAGTGCAGACAGGGGACATGATGGTGATCAGAGGTCTGGAGCATCTCTCCTGGAGACAGGCTGAGGGAACTGGGGTTGTTCAGCCTGGAGAGCAGAAGGCTTCAGAGAGACTTTAGGGCTCCTTCCAGCACCTAAAGGGGCTCCAAGAGAGCTGGAGAGGGACATTGGGCAAGGGGGTGTGCTGAGAGGACAAGGTGAATGGCCTAAACTGAAATTGATTAGGTTTAGATTAGTTATAAAGAAGAAATTCTTTACTCTGAGGTGGTGAGACACTGGCACAGGTTGCCCAAAGGAGTTGTTGGTGCCCCATTCCTGGCAGAGTTAAAGGCCAGGCTGAGTGGGGCTTGAGCAGCCTGGTCTGGTGAAAGGCATCCCTGTGCCAGGGGGTTTGCAGTGAGTTCTTCAGTGCTCCTTACACCTCAGACAATTCTGTGATTCTGTGACCTGTTTATATTAGCTGTGTATTGGCTGGGTATATATAGCCCAGCAAAGAAGGCTGTACCAGGTTTTAATTAACACCAGGTTTTAGTTAACACCAAACCAGAGCTGCCTCAGAAGGGAGTGGATGAGATGATGTGTACCTGACCTATTTCTGTAGGCATATTTAATTGATCAGTCACCCAGTCTTCCAAGAAAGATTTCTGACCAGAGCATTGTTTTAGCAGTCACTGAATGTTTCAGAAAAAAATATAATCTTAAGTATATATGGCATTTAGAGGGCACTAAATTTACTCTTATGATATTTGTACATGCAGGGTTCTCAGGAATATTTCTTTTTCTCCTGCACTCTCCAATTAAGCAAACAACAAGAAATGGGTGAATAGCACCATTAACAGTATAAAACAAAACCAAAACCCAAAAACTATTCTGTATTTAGAATAAAAACCAAAAGCATTTGCAAAACAAGAACCTCTCTGTAAGTGACTGGTTTGTTTCTGAACACGAGACCTCACAGGTAGCAGTGGAGCTGCTCCAGGCCTCTTGCAAACACTTCTGTGGCTCTTTTATGTTACTTTTCTTCATCTTTTCTTGTGTGTGTGCATGTGATGACTGATTCCCAGTTCAACAACAACTCCTCTGCTGCTCAGGAGATGCAAATATCAGCACGGGGGATACAGTGACCTGACGTGCAACAGAGAAAAATTACTTCAATAATTAATGAGAGAATGGGATGTGGAACCACTAAATCCAGTCTGAAGTTGATTACAGAGCTGTCAGTCATCTGCAGGGCAATGTAATGAAACAGAGCAACTCAGCAGTCAGGGTATGTATGAAAGTAATTTCCTATCCCTTCTGCATATTTTTTTATGGACTATAAAACTGACAATTGGATTATTGAAAGGAAAGACTGATGAAATATGTCTGTTTTGAATGGGAGTGTATCTCAGTAATATAGCCCACACACACTCTGTCCTATTTTTATCCAGAGTTCAGGAAATAAGTTATTCAAATGTATTTAAATAAGCTTTCTACCCCACCAATATAGTTTCATACTGCCTCATCTGTTGTGTCATGAATATAAACCACCCTAGATTAAATTTATATGTAGTTATTTTGTTCCTCATATGTCCTTCTATGCAAGATATGTCCCTAAAATGATCATTTTGTGATTTTGAAGTTTACACTGTTCTTTACCTGAAGCAGAATTCAGATCAGTTTCTCAAGGCCATTTTTAATAAGAAACAAGGCAAATTATTATTTAGAAGACAAAAGTTCTCAGTTCTGAGTTTTTTGTGATTGTTTCTTTTATTTCTTCTAGATGATCTGATTGATGCCTCAAATTCCTTGTGAATTCTTATTGAATTTATTAAATATGATGTGGTTCAAAAGCAGATGACTGCAGAAGTGCAAGGTGACACAGCTCTTTGTCTTCCCAGAGCAAGTGCTCAGTGTCTATATCCTAATAACATACCAGAATAGGTCTGTTTTGAGATGTCATCTATCATATAATGTCTTCTGAAGAACTGAGAGTATTTCTGAGGGTTTTGTCTGTTTCTGCTAGAATACAGAATTGGTATCCAGCATCCCTCACTTGCCTCAGACTAACTCTAGTGGGCATGCAGAGGATTTTGCATTCCTCAGTCCATTAGTGGGTTTTATCCCTCAGCCCAATAAGGCAGGTGCTGGAGGGAAAAGCTTTGGAAAGGGAGGTGGGAAAAGCAAGCAGGAGAGAGCCAAAGCAATGTGTTGGAGTCACTGGCTGTGGCAGCCTGGGAAATGCAGGGCTAACTGCTGCTGCTCTGTGGAAATAACCTACAGCTCATGGCTTCTGAAACAGATAATGTGTCAGCTGGAAACAACAGGGAGAGTGGAAAGGAGAGACTAGGGACAGGAAGGAGACCAGGGAGTAAGTCTGAAAAAAAAACTCAGGGGGAAAAATGATCAGGAGTGCATGTCTAAGCTTGATGGATATTTTATGAAGGAGACTAAAGAAAATGCTTGTTCAAATTGCTTGTACAAACAGCTAAATAAGCAGAGCTGAGTATGCAGATCTGTGAAACAACCTGTAAAAGCCAGATCAGAAAATGCCAGCAATTGTTCAAATCTGTGGAGTTACAGTAGGAAAAAAACACTGTAAATTTAGACCCTGAATTAGATGTTCCAAAAGCTACAAAATATGGAAACAGCAGTCCACTTTATGCCCCAAACAACTACTAATTTTCTGATGCTGTTGCTTTCACAAAAGAAACCCACATCAGTATACTGATGGCTACTGGGGAGCCAACACATGTTAAGAGCCAGAGTTATGGCCCTATTTCTTCCTATCCTATAGTCCATATGTTTTACTCCTAGGTAAGCATATTCCTCTTTTTTGCAGGGCATTAGGAATAAAGAAAATGTCTTGTTAGGGTATTTTCTGCAGAGAAATTGCTGGAAAGTGAAATAGATAAAGTATGGACCAAACCCCAGTCCAATTAGCTCTCTGTTCCAACCCATTCTGCAGTATCTTTTACAAATATGCTTCAGAAAAGAAATGATCTCAGAAGTATTAATAGGGGAATTTTCTGAGATTTTTCCCTCTGCACTAAAAATCCCATATCCTCTAAAAGATAGTCCTTCCCAGAGCACCTTAGAAGAACTGACAAGATAACTACTTTTCATTTCTAATTGCTTATGTAAAAATTTTATCTTGCTAAAAGTCAATGGAAAAGCACTTCAAAAAGGTATGAAAAAATATCTCTTTTTGCAACATTGTAATCTGTATTTAAAAAAAAATGAGTTTATGAGCAACTTTTGAAGCAGTGGTAGTTTTTATGCTCTGTGGACTGGAAAAAACATTTGAATCTTGAAAGTATGACAAAAAAAGTTTTTAATAACTCCTTTAAAAATGAATAATATTGGAAAAACAGGCACAAAGTAGAAATACTTTTGGAACACAACTCTCTTTTATGAAATTTATGTGTCTATAAATTGAAAAATACTGGCTTTGCTTGAATCTAGTCAGGAATTTCCTAGTAATGCAGCTTGGTAAGGCTCCTATCCAGCCTTTAAGGTGCCATGTCAGTTCTGCAACTGTGGCTATATTTCTGTGGACTTCAGTAAAAACTTCGGATATTTTCTTTTTTTTTTTCCAGAAGCCTAAGGAAGGAGTGCATATTATGGTCCTTTTGTAAACATTTCAGGGCAGCATTCCTGCTTCAGGGAGTGACTGGGAGGTGGCAGGAGGGATCTTTGTCACCATTCCACGTGAGAAGAAGGAACTGTGCCCAGGTGGAGGAGATATTACTGCTCTGGGATATTTTGTATAAACACTCTGTGATTGACCTGCATATTCCCACAAGCCTCTGCTGAGAATTAACTTTGATGTTTGCAGCATGACCCGTCTTTCCCTGGCTTTTCAGTGTATCAGGGAGCTTGTCAACATCACCAGCTGACTCTGCCATAACCAGCTGTCTCTTCTCCTCCAGCTTTATAAAAGGCAGTGGTGCTAACATAGGGTGAGGCAGACTAAGCACAATGTGGAGAAATGCAGAACTTGTCAAAAAAAGAATAATTTTGGTCCACATAAAAATAGAGCATTGAAAGAGCTGTGACAAAGTCATGTTCTGAGTTCTTTTCAAATATCTCTCTAGGAAATTTCTCATACAGTGATATAATATTATTGTAACCATTATACAACATAATAAACTTCAATTTTAATATTTCAGAATTGTATAAAAGTTCTGTTCATGCATTATATGCTAAGGCATAATTTTTTTCCTTTTCCTTTTTTTTTTTTCTTTTTCTTTCTTATACTTCATTGGAATAAGACCCATGAAAGAACATAAGAATGAAAAGCCAGATGGGTAAAATTTTCAGCTGTGTGGTGATTTAGGACATATATTTTAAAATAAAATAAAATTTATTTAAAAGCTTTGTCTGCCTCCTTACAATTTTTAATTTAATGGATGTGTCAGGCTCTGAGGGATCTGCTAGCAAAGCCCAAAGAGCTAGTGTGAGTGTTTTGTGAAGTGTCAGGGGAGTCCTGGTGCCTTCCCAGCTCCAAGCACACTCCCAAAGTAAAAAGGCATTTGCAATTTCTCAAGAAGCCATCTTTGCCAAAGGTTTAGAGCTGGAATATTTCTTTCCCTTTTACAAGTGAGGTACAAAAATTGTATCCCAAACAATTCAGAGAATTACAGAATTGTGTTGGTCAGAAGGGACCTGTAAGTTCAATTCCCCACCATGGGCAGAGGTGCCACACACTTGATCACCTTGCTAAAAGCCTCATCCAAATTGGCTCTGAACACTTCCAGAGATAAACATCCACATATGGGCAGCCTGTTCCAGTGCTTCACCACCCTCATTGGAAAGAATTTCTCCCTAATACCTATTCTAAACCTACCCTCTTTCAGTCTAAAGCCTTTCTGAGCATCCCTGCTCCGGACTCAGTCCAGAAGATCCACATCCTTCTTATGGTGAGGGTTCCCAAGCTGGACACAGCACTCCAGGCAGGGTCACAAGGACAGAGTACAGGGGAGAATCCCCTCCCTCCACCTGCTGGCCCCCCTCCTGGTGTGCAGCCCAGGACAGAATTGCCTTTCTGGGTCACAAACAGACATTGCTGAGCTCATCAACAAACATCCCCAAATCTCATTCTCAATCCATTCTCCCAGCCTGTATTTGTGCTTGGGATTGCCCTGACTCATGTTCTTCCTTCTCCCTTTTCCAGTGCTAATTCTCTGCAAGGACAGCCAAACACCTTGGGAAAGTCAAACATTCAGGGATCAGAAATCCATGAGTGGTTTGTAGGGCTTGAGGGGATGCTTAGCTATGAAGGTCAAAGTGTGGAGAACACTTCAAAGTAAACTGCAGGGAGTTCCTGGCTGGATTTTGTTCTTTTCTTCTGTCTCTCTGCAGAAAATATCATGTTGCCAAAGGCTTACAATGAAAAGATGGGCACTTTTATATTGCTGTAGTTGAAACAGCATTGGCTGTATCATGATGGATCACATATACTCTTTGGAGTCTGTTCTTCAGATGCAACAGCTTAATTAAATTTTAAGCATTATTGATTCAGTTTAAAAAGCCTCCCTTGTTCTAGCACCATTGAATCTTGAGCTGCTGCACTCTGCAGCAGCAGCAAACAAAAAAAGAATATAAAAAGATGAAAATAAAGGGTTATTAAAAATGAAAGCATTTGGCTGGAAGATGCAGTATGCAGAGCTTAATTACTGCAAGATCTGTAGTACTCTTTCTTCTAGAGAACAGAAATCTAAAACAACTCAGAAGAGATTTTCAGGATTGGTTCTCACATTGGGTAAATGAGGGTAGCAGTGTCTATGTCCTCAGGGGTGGTAACTCACCATGGAGGGCAGGAGCTGCCCTGTTCTCCATAAAAGTCTGATCAATAGAAAGGCAAACCAGCTCTTAGCTTGTTCTATGTATGATGAGATTGACAGGGCAAGCCTTTCTTTTATTTTTTTCCTTCATGGTTTAATGCTGTTTGGCCATCACAAGGCTTTATCTAGACTGTATATCAGCTTTAGTGTTGGTTTAAGACAAACAGGGAACCTTACAAGAATAACAAGATTAAGCTGAATGAGCTGGTCTCAATCTGAAAAAGACAAGGCTGACAAACACAGTTATCAGTCTTGCAGTACACACAATCTGTACTAAAAAACTCAGTGGTTCATTATTTTCCATGGTCCTTGGGATGAATAAGAAATTTTATGAAAAATGTGCCATTTTAAGATGAATGTTATATGATAAGACTCCCAATATGTATGAAATACTGGAACAGGCTTGAGGAGCTGCTTCACTGAAGGTTTTCAAGGACATTTAAGATGCAGAGTGCTATGTATATTTTGGTGCTGCTTCAGTGCAGGTTGTAAGAGGATCCCCTAAAGCCCAGCTTTTCTATGATTCTAGATTTATTGTTAGCTATTCAGGACAGGCTTTGTCTTCCTGTATGTTTGTGTGCCTGCAGATAGAAGACACATTGTCTAGGTAGTTTAAGCTTGTAAAAAGATTTTTTTTTCCTGACTTTTTTTTCTTTTTCTGTTAAGAAACTTCTTGTTCTTTATGTTTGCCTTGCTAATGGCTGTAAAAATTGCCTGAAGATTTGGCATGAAGCTTGGTTGTATTTATATATATCTACACATGATTTACACAACTAAATAACTGCAGAAAAATCCCTATAGCAATGGAAGCATTATTATATCCAAACATTGGCTATTTTTTACAGCATGTTATCACTACATCAGTTGTTCCTTTATTACCCAAACAAAGACTGCAGCACTCATTTGGATTCTGTATTAAAATACTCTATATTAGTGACTGTGGTCTTTTTTCTCCTCCTTTTCCCATAGGCACTCTCTTCTGCCAGATACACGATCTGAGCAAGGCAACACTGAAAGAAAATAAAAATCTTTCAGCGCTGCTTTCAATTGCCACTTTAGAAAAGGCAAGAACACTTCTTAGATTATTATTATTAATATTAATGGCAATATTTTAAACTGAAGTATTTTGAGGGAGATAGAAACATTTTTCAAGGCAGTTTTTCTTTTAGCAGCATAAAAACTTTTTGAAAAATATGTTGATGGAGTAAAGTCTGTGTTACCAGAGCTGTGACAGTACATAATGATGCATTCATTTAAAAGTATGGAACTCTATTGATGTATAGATACTCTCAGTGGCAATGGGGAGATGTACACAGCAAGAATAGCTATATATTTGTTCAGAGGAGGACATAACCTCTCTGAGGTAAGGAAATTCAGATTATGTCTGTGCTGCCAGGGAGCTGCAGGCTTGAGCTTGTACTCCCATCCAAACCCTTAATTGCCTGTATCACTGGCAAGCAGCAGCTTTGCCCAAAGTGGAGATAGGCTCACACCTGCTGCACAGGTGGCACAGGTCAGATTGCTATTACAGAGTGGAAAATATCCTTACATGTAGAGATGGGTTTTGGACACAGTCTGACTGGAGGTGACCCACAGCTTCAGGCCTAAATGGGAAATGAAGAGATTATTATGGGTAAAATGGAAATGTACATCCAGCCTGCATTTGGGATTCCTCTGCATTAACCTATACCCCCTGCAAATTCAACACCCCTTCTTGACATGCCACAGCAGTGGCTGTCATTTCCCACACGTGTTCTCCATTAGTTGTCTCAGTGCATGCCTGCCAGCCCACCCTGTGCCTCACTTGGCCTGGGTGCTTTCTGAGCACTGTTTTTTCCATAGATTCACCAGCAGTAAATAACTGTCTGTGTTTACCCAGGCTGTGAACATGTGTGTTCAAGCCTGGTCCACACTGCCAGCCACAGGCTGCCAGGCTTAGTGACAGTGTCTGTACCATGAAGCAGATCTCTCACACATTTCAAAAATAGATTTCAGTCCTGCAGCTCTCCCACCTTGACCCTCTTTTGGAAGAAAACCCACTCCCAGCTTCAGTGAGCAGTGTGAGTGGTGATATTGGGAATGAGGGCTTGGAGAGCATCTGGGAGCTGAGGCAGCTTTGCTGTTGAGGAAAGCCCCGAGCTGGTGCAGCTCAGTGGCAGCTCTGCCTGGCAGCCCTGCCAGCATCCCTGCATCCAGCTCACACTCCTTGGAGCACTGTGCCTGGCTCTGAGGAGCAGCTGGGGCTGGCAGGCTGCTGCCAGGCTGGGCTGGCTCTGGGAATGTCCTCCTGGAGATGAATGGGACCCCTGGACTGTGCAGATTTTTGCAGAAGAAAGCGCTGCGATCACATTCCCTTCATCCTCCCCTTCCCCTCCATTTGAAGTTTTAATTAGAGCTTAGTAGCCAGGCCTTTTTAAACCAAGCCAAGTGCTTGCTTCTCTTCCTAAGGAAGGAAACTCCTTTGCTTTTTACTTGTTCCAGTGCCGCCCCTTCCCAGCTCCTGCCTCCGGACGCTTGCTGCCTGCAGTCCCATTTGTGACCATCACTCAGTCTCGCTGCCAGCACAAAAATCCTCCTTGCTGCCAGGCTGTGGGAAGGACAGAAAGTGCTTCCTCCTCACCATGGTTTCTTCTTTCACCTTGCTGGCTGCAGAGAAACACCTTCCCTCAGACAATGCCACCATGTAGATGGGGGGCAGAGACACAATTTGGGCATCCTTCAGCTTGCTGAGATGCATTCTCAGAGACAGAGGTATTTTCACACTTAATGATCACACATCTGCTATCCCAAAGCCCCCTGAGCTGTGCCACCCCAGGGTAGGTCAGGCAGTGCCACTGCTGTTCTGCAGAAGCACCTCATAAATCTTGAGAAAAGCAGCAAAATAGATGGTTTAGCTCCTTTCACCCATGCCCTCGAGGGCAAGGAGGATTGCTCTTGCCTGACAAAACACCCACCCTGTGACCAGAGGGTGACACTCACAAATCAGGGGTGTTGAAAGGACCGTGCAATCTTTAATACCCAAGCTGTGCTTTTCCTTTAGCCTAAGCCAAAAAGCTGACTGCAGGGATTGCCTCTTCCCTCTGGACCTGTGCAATCAGGGAAGTTTGGCCTGAGCCTGAATCAATAAATTGGCTTTTATTGTTTAGATGCCTCTCTCAGATGCATTTCCAGCCCTTGAAATACATCTGTCTGATCTTATCTGCATCAAGAATTAGACTGAGACTTTCCTGCTCCGTTTGATTGTACAATAGATTGAGAATTCTCCTCAGAGGGAATGGTGGTTGGGTGGCATTTAAAATGGCCACTCAGACACCAGCAGAATAGCATGAATAAACACTGGAATATATTTAAATTGATTTCATGCATGTTCAACACAATATTTGTTTGAAAGAGGAGAGCTACATAGAGTAGATTATTCAGAAGATAATTGCAATTGAAAACAAAATATTTAATAGATCATTGTTGATTTTAATTAAGTTTTGTGTCAAAAAAATCCAAAATCAAATGTGTTAAATTTTTTCTTTCATTTCCTAAAATATATATTAAATTTCACTCTTTTAATGAGATAAAATGCATTTATAATTTTAGCTTTCATTTAATATTATGTTCAATATGATTTTATAATATTGCTTTTTATATAGTATTTATAACATTTATATTATATTAAAGCACTACTTCATAGTACATATTTACTGAAATGAAAGGTTTGTCCTTTATATAATTGAGATTTTTCAGTTGGTAGAATAAAATCTTTGGCTATTATTTAATGACATTTTTATGCATTTTTGGTTGGAAAACATTCAGCTTTGATCTTTTCAGAAGGAATAATAGTAGGTTTTCTGCTGTGGTTTATAATGATCTTCTGTTTGTCTGCCTGCTGATCCAGGAAGGTAAATTTGGAATAATGCAGTTCTGTGCTTCATGAGGCTTTGAAAGTTTTTGTCTGGCTCACGATGCCCTGGAGACTTCTGCAGTGCCTTGCTGAAGCACAGCACCTGTGATACTTTCTGGGGTGGATGTGACACATGGAGCTCTCTTGCCACTGCCAAGCAGGCTGAAACTGCTCTGCACATCCACTCATTACAGTTTAACCATAATAATTAATTACAACACAACTGTTAAGATAATGCTACATATCAGCATCTGTACAGCTGTTTATATCAGTTAAGGTCTTGCTCAAAGTCCATTTCTGGGCACACACTCTGCACAGACTTTAAGCAGATTTTATGCATCATTCTTTTTGTGCTAAGCTTCATTTTATCTGTATTGTCTTTTCCATTGCCTTTTCTCTGAGCTCCAAACTTTAAAAACTAAAGTAAACCATCCTCTCATTTGAATAAAACTTCATAAAGAGTACTTGCAAGATATTGAAAATTCCAGTTAATTAAAAAGTGATTACATTTAATCATAGACAGACTTTCAGCATACTGGGAACTATTTCATTTCACCAAGCTAAACATCTGTGACTAAAAGGATTACTGACAGAGAAAAACATTCTTCCAAATTAAAGGTGCACTAGCACAAAAACCTCTTTTGACCATGTGGATTTTAAGACAACACATGGTTGATTGCATAGTTAGGAACAGTATGGGATATTGATACCAGTTAGAAGATTAATGGCTTTGAAAGGTGAACTATGGGCATTATCTGTTTGTTACAGCAATACTGATGGTCTTCATGCACAGTTATCCATTCATAAGCATCCACCAATCCCTATATTTTCATTAAAAATGTATATCTCAATGCAGCAGATACTTTACTTACCTTTACTGTAAATTGGTTTACTCTTCAGTGAGCCCTGACCCTCAGACTTCACTAAAACAGATTAGGGGGTGTTTTTGTACTTTGGGTTTTTTTTCTACCCTTTTCACTGCACCCACAGCTGCTGTTCCTGCCCCACATCCCTCCTGGTCCTTTGGCATCTCATTCCTGTGTCTCCCACATCACAGATTGGCAGAGCTGCACCTCCAGAGCCTCACTGCAACACCCCTTTGGTTCACTGCAATCTTCCACCAAGGTTTATTAACTTCACCTTGGCTGTGCCTTCCTTTCAGTGTTAGCTGAACTCATTAAAGAGGCTCCAGTTGGGAACCTCTTTGCTACACGATTGCACAACTGCTTTGTAGAGAAATTTTGTACATGAACACTCACTGATATTTCTGCTTTATCAATTGGGGTATGATGAAACTTTGAAATTCTTTTTTAGTCTAAATCTCAGTCTATAATGAAAACACAAATCCCAAAAGCTCTATATTAGAAGTCACATAACCTTCTTTTCTCTTTAAAATTTTCAAGTTAAAAAGAAGGAAAACTGTGATTTCAAGATGTCATTTCAAAAGTGTGATTCTGTTCTGATTTCAATGACATTGAATATTACATAAAAAGGTGATATATCTAACATAGCTAATATATTAAAGGAGCATTATTTTACACTTTCAGAACTGTAATTTCATAGTTAATATAACCTTAATAATAATTCCTTGGTTTTGATGACATTATATTTTAAAATGGCAAAGATTTCTTCTGCAAATTCAGCTAGTTTTTACTTTATAGCACTATCCTTTGACATGTTCTTTATTGAATTTTGAATATATAAAATTGCTTAGTAAAAACAGAATTCATATTATAAACAGAAAAGCTAAAGAATGATCTAGTAAAAATATAAGTGTGAATATGGAAAGTAAAGTTATGAAAATATATATAGGAAGCAAATTTTTATAAAATATAAGCTATTGACTTTAAAAGGTATTTCTGATTAACTGAGCTGAAATAATTGACTATGTCCATATTTTTAGATTATTCCAGTGAAGTTAACTGAATTTGTTTAACATGCATGCTTTAAGTAGTGTTTTAGAATTAATTAGGTTAACATTGGAACTGTTGAATTAAATGTTTCAAAGACAGAAGGCTGAGACTGTGATTTTTAGAATGCTTCTATATTGTCACTGGAGAGAGATAAGTGCTTACTCTATAAGCATCAGCATAGAATCATCAAGGTAGAGCTTATGAATCACCCTCAGTCATGAAAAATTACTGCATTTCATATGATGTGGCTTGATTCTAGATCATGTGCATAACATAATTTCTGCATTTTAACCTGTATTTGTGTTGTATGTTGTAGCTGTCACTGGTGCATTGCTTTCAATCACCAAAGATTAAATAAACTTAAATAAAATTAAATAAATACAATAGGAAAAAACCTCTGTGTGCACACAGAATCCAGCAGAATGAGTCTGTGGTGCCAGTGCCTTCACAAGCAGGAACACTCTAAATAATAGTACAAAGTCACAGTTTCCACTTTAAAGGCAATAAAAAGGAGAGAGAAAACAGTGATGATTACTTGGTATACAGCAGAAAGCACAGTTTAGTTTAGTTATTCATATTGCTAGAATTCCCTCTTTGCCCTGACCAATCAACATTGAATCTATTTCTTGATAAAGACATAGTACAGAATATATGGGCAACAAACATGTTGTGAATAAAATGAGAGCACCTCACAGTGCTCTTAAATGGTGTTTCATCTCTACTGATCACCACTTACACCATGAACCTCCTAATCTTAGACACTACAGCAAAAGTTAAAGGCATCTATAAAGAGCATAGACATCTATAGAAGTCAAGGTGAAGAAGAAATATTCAGTGGCAGCACAGTCAGAGATCCTGAGATGTGTCAAGACAATGACAATCATTAAAACTGCTTCGTTTGTCCAGCTGAACATCAGAAAGCACGGGTCACTTTGTTTAAGAGATGAAAGAAGTGATCAAAGCAGTGATCAAAGAGATGAGAGAGAATTTTTTATTCTAGGAAGACTCTTTGAAAAGATGTAGGCCAAGCAGCAAGTGGATCTCAGACATCTTGACATACAATAGGTGGAAACACCTTTGCCATTCTTGACAAGACAAAGCTGCACCTTGGGATAACATCACTGCTTTCCATAGCAATGACAACAGCAGCTGTATGAGAGAGAGGGAAAAAAACAACTCTGCTCATCTCCAGATTTGTTACGTGCAGACCCAGAGCTCACCTGTCCCAGGCTGTGGTTTTTTTGGCAACAGAGGCTGCCAGCTTGATGTGAAGCAGTGGCCATTAAGTGCCTGAGTACTGCTGTTGGGTATGTCTGACCATTTTCACAGCTGCTTCAAAAAGAAGGAAGGCTACAAAATATATCAGGTATTCAAGAGCATTGAAGCATTTAAAGATTGTCAAGCACTGCAGCACCCGCTGGCTCAGCCTCCAGAAGTGCACATCAAGGACACTGCAGCAGCAAACAACCCTTTTGAAATCCTTTCAGGAGCCAGGACGAGGTGTATAAATGTGCAGGGGTTGAAAGTGTAGCAGAACACCTTAGTTCAATAGAGATTCAGCAGTGCTATTATTATCACAATCATATCTTCACACCACTTAGCAGTGCCTGCAGGCTGAGGCTGCTGGAGACCCTGCTTGACACAGGAGTTCATCCCATTACCTTGAAAATCCCAGACTAAGTAAATTCAAGTTTGTCACATGGTTTGGTGTGGACACATGATCCTGGTTGGCTTGAAGGTCAATGTAAAGAGGGTACATGGTAAAACAAGCTTTAGAGAACAGTCTGATGGAAGTTGGTTGTGGTTGTGACCTCAGCGGAGGCTTGGAAGCTGCTGAGGATGGACTCCTTGCAGTCAAGATGACACAGAGGAACCACAGTGAAATTTCAAAGAGATGGAACTGTGTTAGTAAGTTATGTGCTGTTAAAACCAACATGTTTCAATAAAGTTCCCAGCAGAAATGAGAAATATGCTTGCTAACATGGTCTGTGTCAGGCACTACCTTAGGCTGTGAGTGATCTCATTCCCTCTGTTCCTCACTGAGGGGTCACCTTCTCTTACCTGCGGAGACCACACACACCAAACCCCACCAGAAAATGGACTTTGTCCAAAGAGTTGCTTTGAAAGCTGGAAATACACCATGGGAAAGATGGAAGAGCTTTGTTCATCCTGAATCATGCACCAAAAGGAGAAAATAAAGAGATGTTTTGTCATTGAAAGTATTAATTCTATGTAAAGCAAATTTTCTACAGTTCAGGAAAGCAATGCTGGACCACCTGTAAATGCAAGCAGAAAATGCCAGTGTACTGCCACTGAAAAATTTTCACAGGAGCTTGTGTTAAGGACTGTCAGGATGTATTGATATAGAGATCTTTTAAGAAGAATGTTTTCTTATGGATCCACTGGAACATCTGTGTGGATGCAATGCTGTCACAGTGTGAACTACCTTCCCTTGGTTTTGTGTATTCCCTTCTCACCTTAAATAACCAGGGGGTTTTTTGCAGATGCAGTGTATGAGACAAAAATTAGATCTTTATGCTTCCAAGAGTAGGTCAGTGACTAGACCTGTTTACTAGGATTGCCCTCATACAAAAATTTTTTTGTAATCACTTGTTAACTTGTTTTGTTAACTTGGCCAGCTTTGGAGGTTGAACAAGCACTATGATTAATTTGCCTGCACTGCATATCCCTGAGATAATCCTCCAGGTGAGACCTGAGATACATTGCTGTGTGCAAATGGGAAAGGTGGCTTTGTCCATGATTGATCTGTACCTTGAACAGGAGAATCTGTTTCATAAGCATAATAAATTCCTAAACGTAACACATACATCAATACGAGAGCATTAATTTTCCAACTTACTTATTTCCTAAAAATTAGAAACTCATCTTTCAAAATTAGCATGTATATATGCATAGTAAGTTTATTTAAAATAAGATGCAATTTGCATGAGCTTTGCATAATTTTTGCAAAACAATGTTAATTATCCTTTTTACTGATCCAGGGCATCTCAAACTTTACTTTTCACGGTTTTCCATCTTTGTAATTCCAGCCCTAATTTCCATTAACATTGCAAAAAACACACTTCAAAACAAACTCATAGTACAAATGTTGTCTTGAAAAGGAGGAGGAATGTATAACTAGCATGTCATTTTGTCTTGGGGAGACTTTTTTCTCTAACCAAGAATTCTTTCCAAAAGGAGGCACCTTGATCAGAGAATTGAGAATCTTGTGAGTTGTTGTTTACATACTTTTATATAT
This sequence comes from Oenanthe melanoleuca, assembly GCF_029582105.1. Classification (NCBI taxonomy): domain Eukaryota; kingdom Metazoa; phylum Chordata; class Aves; order Passeriformes; family Muscicapidae; genus Oenanthe; species Oenanthe melanoleuca. The sequence continues at coordinate 62,283,994 of NC_079334.1, forward strand.
AAATACATATATGCTGTACCATATATACATATGCTTTGACTCCATACAGTTACTGAACAAAGCTACATAAAAGGTGTAAAAGAAAACAGGACATCACTCAAATTCCTAAGTTCTAGCAGAGGCTGACTTGAAACCTCCTATTGAGAAGTGAATAGCAAGACAAGAGTTGGTGCAGAATTCATCTCAGGTATTTTTGATTTATAAATCTGACTTTTTATTTATAACTATAAATGTGAATATAAATTTCCAAGGGCAAAACTAATATTAGTTCATGTAATTCCATCACATCCTAGACAGGCTCGTTTTCTTTACACAGTCTTTTACATCTTTTCACTATATTATATGCTGCCTATCTTCACATTACCCAAGTAATTTCCAGCAGAATGTGAAATGCTTTTGCCACACGGAACCTCATTCTGGTTACTTTATTTTTTCTTACCGGAAGAAATCCTCACATAAATTTCATTTATACTGTCTTCATTACCCTTTTTTTTAAATCCTGGCTGTGCTCTGTTTAATCTCTGCAGACAGGATGAGCTTGTGTGTATGCCTGTGAGTGTGTTTAAAGAATCTGCACTTTTGTTAAATAAGAACAACATTTAATCAGCTGATTTTTATGACTGTCACATAAGAAAGTCAGGAATATATTGTGTACTTTTTAAAAAGTATTCAACATAAACCAGAACCTTTGAAACTAGTTTGCTTGGTGATCTCCTGTTATCTGCAGGCTCATACTGCTGTGCTGAGTCTTATGAGCTACTGAAAGCTTGCCAAGGAGATGCTGATACAAAGATTTTAAATTGGAATTAGAGTGAAATGAAATTACAGTGCTTTTCCCTGTTCCTTTCTTAAGCAGCTTTTTTTTTTTTTTTCAGTGGTTTTGTGACAACTGAATATTAATTTAATTCTAAGATTCAGAATGATTAAACTTAAATTGCAGCAGATTTTTTTCATGGATCACCAACGCCAACTATATTGTAAAATATGCACTGACATTCTGCAAGAGATAAAGATTGTTTACTGTACATTGCTGAATCTCAAATAATCCTCTTGAGCTTCTGCTAGTGATAATCCTTCCCACTGCTATTACGAGTAGTGGTAATAACTCTTCATTTAACATACAGTGATAATTCTTCCTCTTTACCCCCATAAACCTCTTTTACCCTCATAAAATTTCCAATAAACCAACTCAAACTTGCAAAGCAGAAACAAATCATCATCAGTTTTAACAGAGAGATAACACAAAGCATTTCCAAAGACTGCAATTAATCCTAGGGCAGCAGTACTCAAAAATTCCAGCACCCAACTAAGAAATGTATTGTTACCTGATGTGTTTTGTCTAAAAACAGTGCATTGTAAAAGCATATGGGTCTTAAGAACTGCTGGTTCACTTTCTATTTCTAGTTTTCTATTCTAGTGAGAGCTCAGGCAGACTGCCTCTCCATTTCCCTCTTTGGAGGGTGCCTGCTTCTGCTGGAAGCTCTTAGAGCAGGGTATTGTCTCTCTCTTTATCTTTGTGCTGCATTCTGCTGTGTTTGGCACAAAGAAAGGATAGAAACACTGAAGTGGGTACAAGGAATTAGGCTGGAGTGTGCTGCTGCCCAGCCAGACCAGCCCAGGAGCCCCAGCTGCTTGTCTGGCTGTTCAAAACACAGTTTAGCTGGGGGGCAGGAGAGAGGGGAGTGCAGGGGAGCAAACGAGTTATTGCCTCAACAGCCTCTACACAGTTAAATTGCTATGGGGCCTGGAACAATGGGAAGGAGAGGTTCAAGTAAATTTCCACCTATTGGTAAAATAAATAAATAACAAAGACTAAATAAACATAAAAATAAAATAAATAACAAAGACTATTTTCTCTGCATGTGAAGAGCTTTATCTCTCCTCTCCTCTCCTCTCCTCTCCTCTCCTCTCCTCTCCTCTCCTCTCCTCTCCTCTCCTCTCCTCTCCTCTCCTCTCCTCTCCTCTCCTCTCCTCTCCTCTCCTCTCCTCTCCTCTCCTCTCCTCTCCTCTCCTCTCCTCTCCTCTCCTCTCCTCTCCTCTCCTCTCCTCTCCTCTCCTCTCCTCTCCTCTCCTCTCCTCTCCCTCTCCTGTTTCATTCATGCCAATATCCCACAGACTATTTTTGCTATTAACCATCACAGGATTAGAAGCAGAGAAATTACTACCTTAACAGTGAACTAAATGCTCTTCTGGGTTACACCCACATAAATGCAGAATAACTTCATTGAAATAAATAAGCCAGAGCTGCAGGTGGTGTAAACTACTTTCTCCTTTGTCTCAAGGACACTAATTTTCTTCTACTTCTGTCGAAGTAGATCCATTTTATGCTCATTTACCAGGGCACTGTTTGGAACAGTCTCAGAGATTTGCCCTCACCAGTAGCATGAAGTATTTATTTTGTTTCATTTCCCCCCTCTGCTTACCTCTGCCTTTCATGTGGTGTCTGTCACACACATTCATCTCCACAATGTCAAGAAGTGATAAGCAAAAAACACATTGACTTATGCTACTGAGCTTAAACTCACATTTACAAAAATAACTTAAATAGGTGCTATTATCAACATAAAGCAAGGGTGAGATGTTCTCTGAGAACACAAAATAAAAATGGAAAAACGGTACTGGAATAACACAACACATTACATAGTAATTAATCATTGCTGCTGTGTCTTAGCTGTCTAGGAGCTATGAGGGACTAAATAATGAAGCAGCTGAATTGCTGTTTAAAGATACACAGTTTATTGTTAAAAATCTGAAATAAAACCCTGCTTCCACAGCCAATTGGGTTGTAGCCAAGACTGCCTTAATCTTTCATAAAGTGCCAGAGGCAATTGTCTTTTATAGATACACAGGACATACCTCAGCAGCAGGAAAAATAGTCAAGAAAATTATGAAAGATAGAGTTATATATTAATTTAATGTATACAACCTGCTAGGACTAAAGCCTCAGGCTTCTCAAGGCCAAATAATAGCTCTCTAAGCTGCCAACACTCACTCAGAATTAACAAAATAGTGAATAAGGGAGAAATGGTGGATAAAATTTATTCAGGCTTTCAAAAGGCCTTTGGGAAAGACCCTTAGAATGGACTGTTAGGGAAACTTGGTAACCATGGAGTGAGAGTTAAAACTTCACATGGATTAGGACCTCACTAGGAGATAGGGAAAAAGGAGAAGGAATAAGATTCTATTCTTGCTGTAGAAGGGGTTAGAGGTGCAGTGGCCTCCACACCAGAGTTTTTTGTCTGTGCCAGATCACAGAGTCCATACTCATGAGCAGCTCCATTGAAATCTGCTGCTGACTGTGGTGGGAAGTTTGTTGTTACTGTGCTTCAGGAAGTTTAAATAAGGTTAAGAGGACATGATGGCATATTTATAGACAGTCTGAAAGGGGGAAAGCTCAGTAAATTAACCACATGAGCTGGACATGCAAATCAGGTGGATTTAGCTAAGAGATGAGATAACCATGAAGGGCTGTGAAATCATCTCCATGAACTTGTAAGGGCAGTGGTGTTCTAGTCACCAAATCTCCCTATCAATGGTGTCACTGAACTACCTGTTCAGGTTTCCTACATGCTAATTTACTTTGGAAGGGTAGTTTGTGTGTTCACTAGAAAGCATTTTATTCATTTCTTTGAGCCTCTAGGTTAGAGGAATACCTACAGAGAAAAAAAAAAAAAACCAACAAAAAAACAAAAAAACAACAAAAAAACAAAAATAAAGAAAAATAAACAAGGTCAGATTTCCAAAGAAATTATACTTGAGAATGACTGTGACCAAATTAAATCTTGTGTGAAGGAAATTAAGGTATTTTTATTATGGGTCCTGAAGCAAGAGAAAGAGCTGCATTCTGTACTTTCCTCTGAAGTCACCTACTCTTGACTCAGGTGGAAGTAAGCCAGACCATTAGGTCTTAGCAAGGTTGATGTGCTGCTGGTCATATCACTCAGTGTGTACTACTGGCTACAAAAATTAATGTGCCCTGATCCCCATTATCCAGTGTGCCAGCTAAGACATTCCTCTGCTTTCTTAGCTTGACATTACATTAGTTCAACAGCTGCCATCAAGCTGAATATCATTTTGGAAAAAGCTTTGTTTTCTCTATGAAACAGATCTATTCCAAACTCCATCCAAAAATCCTGTGCATGCTCAAAGAGATGAATAATAGTTGCTCTATAAGGAGGATGAATATGACAAAAAGAAGTGAAAAGGTAGATAAAAATAAAATAGATGGGAAGATGATGGCCCATAGCCAGGTATGCAAAATTTTGGAAGCATAAAGTACAAATAATTCTAGTAGCAAGGCTGAGAAGACTAGTTTGTCTCACTTTGCTTGGTACTATGGCCCTGAATCAGCTGCTTGAAAACACAAGGAAAGTGCACAAATCTCTAAGGTGAAAAGAATGAGGACACAAACTTAGTTGATGGCATGAACTTGCTTGGCTTAGTAAAACTGAGAGCTGACTGCAAAGATTTGCAAAAAGACTGTACAAGGCTGAGAGGGTGAGAGATAAAATGGAAAATGAAATTCAATAAGGATAAATGTAAAGTAATATATACAGGTAAAAGCAATAAAGCTTTAGTTACAAAATTATGGGCTCTGGGCTGACTATTATCATTCAAAAGAGAGATATTGGGAATATCATAGCTAGTTCTGTAAAAACATCAACTCAATATTCAGTAGAAGTCAAAAAGCAAATAAAACCTTAGGAAATACCAGGAAATGAATAGAGAACAAATAGGTAATGTTATTATGCCAGTGCATAAATCTGTGATATGCTTGCTCCTTCAATGCTTTGTGCATTTCTGATTATTCTGTTTCAGCCAGGAGTGGGAAAGGCACAGAACAGGGCAGGGTGGCTGATCAAAGCTGTGGGTGCCATCTGTGCAAAGAACAATGAGCTGGACCAGGACTCCTGGGGAAGAGATGGTGCAGAGCAGGGGCAACAAGGAGGAGGTGAAGAGGGACCAACTTCTGATACAGGAGCCTAAAGTCATGAGAGTATGAAAGGGTATGACACAGCTCAAAGCAGGCAAACTGGAGTAATTCCTTACACATATGTGAAAACTACTGATGCTAAAAATTACCAAGTGGTAAATGTGCCTTGTGTCTGAAAGGAGAATATACTGAGGGTGACATAATAGAGCTGCCACCTCTGCTTCTGGCTTGTAAAACAGGAGCAGTGAAGGGTTTTCTGGCTCCTCTTTTACCCTGGACTGTCCCTGGTCTGTCAGAGACAGACTGCTGGGCTAGGGGTAGTTTTGGTCTATATACCTCACACTGCACATAAAGGTCATTCCTAGAAGGCAGAGAGGTACACACACATGAAAACAGGCATCTGGAGGGACAGAGAAGCTGCTCCCAGTGCAGGAAAGGAGGGGAGCACAAAAAGGAGCATTCAAGGAATGTCAGAACATTGTATGTTATTGTTTTATCCGCTGAAATCTTAAGCTGATCAGCCTACATATCAAAAAGTGCTTTTTTGCAATCAGCAGGAGTTGGTTAAGCCCTCAGGGCAAAGCTCTGGTCCATTCCCATTGCAGATATGGTTTACAGATAGAATTCACTCTGAAGAGCAGAAAAGTCACTCTGTAGTGACTCAAGGTGCATCTATTTGTCATTCTATCTGTATCTTTCACTGTCCTTTTTTAGTGTTTTCTCTGATAAGGGACCTTGGTGACTGAAATATAGATCAAAGCACCAGCCTAAGGCTGGTCAAAAGAAAAGGAAAGAGAAAAAAAGTGAAAATATGTATCATTGAGCTTAAAAGACTCTTTTTTCCTTATTTTCTGCCCTTTCTATACAAAGATTTTCTGTCTCATCCTGCATTTAGCATATCCTATAGTTACACTGAAAGGGAAGTAAAAGGGAGACACTCAACAAAAGATTTTCCTTTCTTATATTGTAACTATACTTAATTTTAAACTTGAACTGTTTCATTATACTTTGGATTAGATGGTGACATTGTGTTTGATGTGCCATGTCTGTGCTGCTCATTAACCTTTTCTATGATTGCTCTCATAAATCCTCACAAAGCCATGAGCCCAGTGACTTTGATCCTCTGTGTTTGATTACTGTGGTTTTAAAAACCAAATATAACAGCCCAGGTTGTTATGTGTTAATTGTGAGGAAAGACACATAATTTAATGTATAACTTGCCATAGTATCCATATTTGAGGCATAAGGTCTAGAACTACTGAAAGTTCTTTTCATACCTCTGAGATTCAAAATCATTTGATAAAAGTTTTCTTGTCTCATATACTGGAAGAAGGAACATGTCTGGGTATAAAAAAGACTGGAAAGCTGGTTGTGTCTGAATTATCTTTGTTTTAGCACAAGCTAGTCTGTAAATTCTGAATTTATATACAGGGTTCTGTTTCATTTATTAAATAAATATATGATATAAGTGCAAACTTTTTATTCTATCATTTTAATTCCAATAGCTTTTCCAGACATGAATACTTATTATTATCATAAAAGTAATGCTCATCCTTTTTCCTGTGTTTCTGTGTTTCTGCAGTAGCATCAGGGCATATTATCCATCACATTTTTTCATGGGTTTTATGAATGTGTGACACTGTTTTCACCACCTACAGTATGATTTAACTATGTTCAGGTTTATTACAGTGCCTAGAATGGGTTGTTAGGCTATAGCAATAGATCAGCATAGCTTCACCAGGCTCAGTACAACTTTACTTCCTCAAACTATTTGATGTGCTGCTTTTAGTGGATGTGTGCTGTTGAAAACAGCATTCTGCTTTCCTCTAAAACCAGAACAAATTTTTGCAAAGTTACAGCTATGGCAAATTTAGAACCAATACTTTCTGTTATAACATCATTTGTGCTAGCAGGGTAAAAAAAAAATCCCTAACTTGTTCAAGATTTTGGTTTCACAAGGAAATTTATCTGATCTTCTTATTATAGTGAAAAGTACTATACTCTGACAATGACTTTTATCCAAAACTCACTCTAAAAGTTCCTCATGCAAAATTATAGCCTCAAAATATAAGCCATTTACTGCCAGATGTTTTGCAAGCTGTTCTGTAGCATCACATAAAAAGCAATGAAGTAAAGACAGAGCCATAACAATATATATGATAAGGAGCTAAAATTGGGATAGAGAGGGGTGTTAGCTTTGTAAAATTTACAGTAATGTGAAGAAGTCAAGGTGTTCTTGGAAACTGACTTGAGACAAGACAATTTTAAGTGATTTTTTTTAAAGATTAAGCAGAACATTCAGTTGAGAAATGATTGAATAAATTTATATATTTTGCAATGCACCATGAACACCATCAAACTTTCCTCCCTGTTGAGCCAAAAGAGGAAATAAGTTTAAGACTTGAAAACCCCATTTTGAGGTTATGTCTTTCTCCCATCCAAAGACCTTTCAGATGGCACAGATGGATTCTTGGTTAGACATCCCACATGAGACATGCCAAACCACTATCAGTACTGATAATTGTCCTCTTGATCTCATCAGGTTTCTCTCACATTCACTGTGTGTACCCCTGCCCAAGTAATTCTGGGCACCTTTTGTTGGTGGTGACTGAAGGTGCACATTTTTTCAGACCAAGGTTAGTACATTAGCCAGATGGAAAGAACAGGTCTTGATCATGAAGGAATGAAAAAATGAAACACGTGCAGGCAACTCCTGAGTTGCTGTTTCATAGTAATTTTTACTTTGGGACATAATAGTCCAACTTCAATAGATATTGGTAGCTGAAAACCACAGAAGCTGGCACCAGAAACAGGTGGTTAAACAGAGAGGAAAGTGAGAAAAATTACCTGTTACTGGAGAAATCAACAGTTTTGGAATGCAGACTGGATTTTTTTTTTATTACTTTTTAAAATCAAAATTTAGCAGGAGGTGAACGGCTTATGTCCCCTGCATATATTTCATATCCTTTGTCACTGCCTGTGACACAGATCAGGGTCTTCAGACAAACCTGAGTTACAAAAGAGGAAAATAGAGCAATATCCAGAAGTCAAGAGGTGATTTTTATTAATAACAATAATATTTATTTCAGTCTTAGCTGCTAGAATAATGTCTGCATAGAAATGTTCTCTGTATGAGAGAGGAAGTGAACACATTTTTGCTTTCCTATGTTCTGTGTTTTAGGGGAATAATTTAGGTTTGTGTCAGTGGGAAAACTGGGCCTGAGAGTTAATTCCTCATATCATTTGTGCATGAAACCATAATCTGAGATGAGAGGAGACAGAAGAAAACAATGTAATGAAAATAATAAGCAGAATTTTCATAAGATCTTTAAAGATGGAAAAGACCTCTAAGGTCTTTGAGTCCAGCTGTTAACCCAGCACTGCCAAGTCCACCACTGAACAACATCTGTGTGTTTTTTAACACTTCTGTCTGTTCAGGGGTCTACAATGCTGACTGCTCCATTCACCCAGATCTCTGACAGCACTAGAAAAAGGTGGTGCTGTCCTCACTGTTTCTCACCTTCTTTCTTTAGACCCTCTGCAGCAGGAATCATGAGGATGCCAACTGTGCCTCGCTGCTCTGCATGGTTATCAGCAAGGCCACCTCCTTTATTTGTTTTTTTAAAGTGCCTTACACATCTGTGGAGCAGGATAAATCATAAATAATAATAACAGTGCCTCTGCTTCCCTCTCATTAATATCGAGTCACCAGAGAGTCCCTGGTGGTGATGCACAGTGCATGACACTGCACAGATTAGGGCTTCCATCATGCAGACTGTCAGCATGACTGCTCTCTCTAAATACAGCCATTGCACACAGTGAAATATGCTCAACTGGGGCACTGCTAGCAAAGCACTGACAGCAGCTTTGCAAACAAGAATCTATAACTTTCATAATTCTGCTCTGGAGACTAAAAGCTTGGAAAAGTGCTGGAGATTGTGAGCAGGAGGTGAATATGTTAGCACTTTCCTCACAGGAATCCAAGCAGTGGATCTTACTCCCAGAAATCTGCCTTTATCCTCTCTGGGGAAACCATTCACTGACTTTCTTAAGTCCATGAACTCTCTGGGTCAGTGATCATCTTAATCTACTCCACAGGGTTTAGAACAAATGAGACTTACTCTTGACTGCCATGGTGAATGGAAATTACTGTAATAACTAGCTAATTATGTTAGCCAAACTGGCAAGAAAAACAAACCAAAACAAAACAAACTTTTAAGCAAGAGCTACTGGTACTCTGTATTGAAGGAAGCAGCACTAAAACCCCAGTTTCTCTGAACATCTAAATTATCCATATCCAGTCTCACCTACTGAGACCGTTTGTAGTCAGTGGACAGCAGGAAGGTCTCCAAGAGGACATCCACATCACAAGCCCAAGGCCTGCAGACTCCTGTGGAGGAGCTGCCACTGCCAGTGGGTGTCCAGATCACATCCCTAAAGCTGCATGCACAGAATAGATGACACAGAAAACGCCTTTGTTCCCAAAACTTCCCAAACTGCCCTCCTTCCACATTGCTCCTGGCTTCCACAGCCATTCTTAGCTGAAGGCAGTGCCACAAAAATCAGTGGTACCACCTCACTGCTGTCTTTGGCCAATCATTTCCCTCCCTGCTTTTCCTCTTTCAATGGGTCCTGGAGTTCTGGCTCTCTAAGAGCAGCTTAGGATAATAGCCTTAGCTGGAAGGAAAGTGGTGTTTGTTTAGGGAAGCTTTCTGGAAGGCAGTTCTCCGATCTGACTTATTGCTGGGGTATCCCAAGGGAGATGGCAGGAATATAACACCAGCCCCATCCAGATGTGTGTGGAAAGTAATTCTGAAATAGCACCCAGTGCTTCCATGGAGATAACTCAATATCCCTCAGAAGTGCAGAATATTGGTTTCCATATCAGATACAGTGTGAAATAGCTACTAAACTTCAAATTCTTCTCATTTAGTTCCTAATAACTTCCACAGCCAGGCAAGCCTGTGGAGACTGCATATTCTTATTCTTCTATGAATTCACTTGGATTCATGTGACTGTAGGGAAGGGTAGTGTAGAGGAACCACTCTGTAAATGGACATCACTGGAGCAGATGCTCCCAAATTCCAAGTGTGTTTCAGTAAGTTTTCTGGTGTTCTCACCAGAAAGGTGCCATGATCATACATGATACCTAGGTCAATATTTTGGAGGTAAGGAGCAAAGCCATGGCCATGGTTAAGTTGGCTTTGGAGCATCCAGAGAGAGGCTCCTCCCAAGAACAGTAGGCAAAAAATGGGAATAACCATTTCATTGCAGAGTTACCTGTGTCTTCCCTGAAGCAGCTGCAGTTTTCTGAGAAAGAATAACTGAGTAGATGGACCAGTCCAGATTCAAAATGGCAATGAACTATCTGTTTTAAATGCACTCAACATTTTCCTGTGGAGAAACAGGGAAATATATGCAAAACCATAGGAAAATCTGAGTTGAGCAAAAATACATTTTACCATTCTGAAAAAAACATGATGCAGAAGCTCATGAAACCTAAAACTCCACAGGGCTCATCCTGCCAGAGAACTGGTTCTGAATAGCAGTACTTTTGACAATTTTTTTTTAATTATATAATGAATGCTGGCTTATTTGCATATGGTAATTGGCCTTGTCTGTCACTTCTGCTTGACAGTCTGCTCTTCAGCAAATGCTGCTTTGTTTGTAACTTCCCAGTCTCTATGACTGTCTATGGAGCAGCAGTCTTTTCATTTTTATAGATTTCTAACTGATGTTAATAAGAATAATCTGCAGGAAGAAAAATAAATCTCGTATTTTTTTCTGGGCTCTGGACATAAAGAAAGCTCAGAAGAATTTATTAAAATTATAATATGGTTTTTGTGCTGTATTGTTGCACTATACAATTTGAAAATCTATAGCTTTACATACTACCCCAGCTGGATTTTTTTCAGTATCTTGGCACAATTTATTGTTCTGACATTATAGAAAGCTTTTAAAATCTCAAAATCATAAAGTCCTAGAACTGTTAAGATTGGAAAAGACATTTAAGGCAATCAAGTCCAAGCATCAACTCAGCACTGCCATATTCATTATCAAACCATGTCCTCCACTGCTAAGTCCACATGTTTTTTGAATACTTCCAGGGATGGTGACTCTGCCACTTCCCTAGATTGCTGTTACAATGCTTTACTATCCTTTCAGTAAAAAAAAATTCCAGCATCCAATCTAAATCTCCCCTGGCACAACTTGAGGCCATTCCCCTCATCCTGTCACTTGCTACCTGGGAGAAGAAACTGATACCCACATGTGTGAGTACATGCATGTATAAACCCATTAAATTTACAAGCCTATTACAATAATTTTATCTTTAACAATATCTTCTGTAGTGTCATGAGGAAAACCAGGCAGAAGCCAGAGCTACTGAACAAAACTTCACCATCATTCTGGAAGTTCAATCTTTGTATGTTGCATCTGCATAGGAAAGTTTTTAACAAGCCTTTGTATGCCAAGAAATATCCTTTCTGCCATCACTCCTGCTGCATGCAGAGTTTTCTTCAAGTGGGAATGAAGACAAACACAGTGTCACAATCTGTGCTTCACAACACAAGGGACAAGTGCAACTGAAGGCATCTGGCAGGTGGGGAAAGCCTCTCTCATGTTGAGCTCTTCAGGAGTCTAAAACCCATTTTAGCACTAAGGCTTGTTAAAAGGATAAGCCAGTCACTTTGAATGTAGCCAATGGTCCATTTATTTATGAAATACATAAAACCAAATGGGACTGAATTATTTAGCAGTTTTCATTTGTGCAAAGAGGATACTAAATTCCAGCCCAGCAGGGGCTTCTTTTGGGAAGGACTGTAAGTGAATTGGGAAAAGAAAGATCAAATATAATCTGTGATTCACCACTAATTTAATAATACTTCTTCTGTATAGGAGACTTTGTCTCAGTTAGGAGTAATGGTAGATTTAAGTAGGAAACATCCAACTGGCATTTCCAAAATTAAGACAAAGCATATTACCTATGGCAGTCTTAGGAAAAACCTACATAAAGTGAACTCATGTTACACTTTTTTGCTCCAGTGTCACTTTAGTATGCCACAATGCATACAACACTGAGGGAGAAGTCAGAGAAAGAAAAAGCACAGAACTGAAGAATTAAAATAAGAGATGAAAATTAAACAAGATACAACAACAACAACAACATCAACAACAACAACAACAAAAGAAAATTTTAATGCAAAATCAAGTGGGAGAAAGAAGACTTAACAAATGGAAATAATATTCAAGTGTCTTTGCACAATTTTAAAAATTCGAGCTAGTGTGAGTTAAAAAACCACTTATAAACCAAGGCATGGATGTAGCTGTCAACTGAGACATTCCCTCATCTCCAAAAGAGACCATTTTAATGCTTGGTTTAAATGAAGGATTAAAAACCAGCTCAGGTCATGAAGGGGTTTTCATTCTCCCTCCTCAAATCCTTATTAATTAGTGAGAACTGGTGGGTTGGTCAGGTTAAATCCCACCAGCAGACACACCTGTGCTCCAGGTCTGGCCCCACCTGTACAGACACTCTTGACAAACAGTGAAGGCTCCTCTGTCCTGCTTAAGCCAGTACCATGTCCACAAGGCCATGATCCCACCTTAAGCAGCAGAATTTACAGCACAGAACAGCAGCATAAATTAATTAGGGTTCATTCATGGCTTAAGCTGATAAGCTGGACCACAAACTCACCTGCTCAGAGCATGGTGACACATTTCTGTGCTTCCATTGCAAGTGGAAGGAACAGGTTACAGCAGGCAGGCAAGGCACAAAATATCTGATAGTGCCAGAGTGGGTCAGGAAAAACTTCCCAGATCCCTCAGCCTAAAGACTGCAGGTTTCTGAGGGGTGATAACTTCATTGCTTGCGGGTTTTTGAACCATTTTTCAAAAATGAATAATATGCATTCTTAGACTACCCTGAGTTGGAAGAGAACTGCAAGGAGCATTGAGTTCTTAGTGGGGAAAAAGGCACCAACACACCTTAACAAAGGAAATAAATCTGTACAAGATAAAGGCAGCAAAAAATGTACAAAGAGAATATTTGTTTAAATTATAGAGAATCAGAAATCAGACAAACAGATGTGATGAAGAGCAAAACCACAAGTGAATCCCAAGAATATCTATCCTGTTAAAAAACACATTAATGTCACAATTCAAATTGAGGAGGGATATTTTTAACTTTTCTAAATTAACTTTGTTATTTCAGCTGCTTGGCAAATGCAGCTGCTGTTCTGCAATCAATGGTATTTGATCAATGTCTGTCACCTGAAGATCTGGCCCCTGGTGTGCCAAAAGAGATTGTTAATTATTTCAGTACACAGTGCACAACCAACTCATGAGATCAGTGCAAAATTAACATATTACAGATGTGTGTGCTTATTCCTTTATCATTTGGGATTCATAGTTACAAGACTTCTTCTGCAGTCACACAGAGTATAATTTATTGAAAATAAATTGTTAATAATGATGGAATTCCAGGAGCTTTAAGCATATGACTGATTTCTGCACTTTGATGAAATTATGAGTGCTGGCAAGCACTAATTATGACTGCTGACATTTGTTTTATTGGTCTGATTTCTCATGGTTGCTATTCTCTGCTGAAATCCATGGCAAAAAAATTGTCATCAGCATTGATGGAAACAATGATATTGTAGATCATGTAACTCTTAATAGTTTGCAAGAAATCTGCTTCCAAAGTCAACTTTTCTCTTTTCTTTTTTGGCTTTGTTCTTTTGATAGATGCTCTCAGCCAGTAAAGAAAAATCAATTTAAATGAATAAGCAAGAGAACAGCATTCATATCACCTTTATTTCACTTTGCTTCCTCCTAATTCTAATGATTCTTTATTTCAATACTGAGAGAAGCTTCACTACATGGCCAAGCCATCATAAATAAGAATCAAGTAAGTAAATAAAACCACAAACCCAAGTCAGTGTCAGCATTTACTCTCAGCCATTATGAAGATCTTTTTAATAATAACAAATGCAAGTTCAGGAAAGTCCAAGCTGTTCATTGCTCAGATGGGGCTCACAAATTGCAGGAGATGACAGCAGTCTTTTAATCCTTAAAAAAAACCAAATTACAACCCTTATCATATGTGTTGCCAGACAGAGGAGAAATTTTACACTTTTTTATTAAGATCATGTTTCTGCTTTTTTAATTTGTTCTCAGAAAAGGGGGAAAAATGGGGATGAATTCCTATAGGGACAGCTGGCATGACAATGTATTGCAAGGCTTGAGAGCTGAAAAAGAAGCATAAACAAGGCACAGCAGAAAAAGATGAGCCATCATGGACTGCCAGCCCTGCCAGATGGATCTCTGAGATCAGGGCCAAGTTGGGACTGACAAGTTCTGCCCACCTCAGTCCACTGGTCCTGCTCTCTGGCAGTGGTGGAGTGACCCTCCCTCCCTCTCCCCTGCATCCCCTGGATGGCCTGATCTTTGTTTCTCTTCTCCCTGGACCTGCTCACTGGCAACACTATTCCCTGTCCTCATAAACATTCTTCTTGCATAGTGCTGAGACAAAACATCCGTGCAGAAAGGTCACCAAATACAGCCAGGCTCAGTGGGGGTAAAAGTGAAATATTGCATCAGGGATCTTTGATGGCTTGAATTGACTCAGAGCCCCCACCAGTCCTGTATTTTAACCCTTTGAAATGGCAAATGCTTGAAAAAGACAGTGCACAGAAAGCCATGTGGGATTTGAATATGCAAGTATACACAAATCTGCTGTACCTAAAGCAACCTGTACCTGATGAGTACTAATACTGATAATGGGAAGTCCATGACCTATTCCTCAAAGAAATGTTATTTTTCAAGGGATTCAACTGTCCTAGGACACCTAGAATTTAGGTATCTGTACTCTCAGCTGTCATTTGAGTGTCCCTTCAGAGTCACTTAACATATCCCACACTCACAAAATGGTTGTGATTGGAAAGGACTTTAATTCCAACACAGCTTTAGCAAAAGCTTAAAAAGTGTGTGTTGGCAGCAACAGATCTTATTCATTGTGTGTGAAAAGGGTGTAAGAACCTGGCCTTGATAGAAATCACTTTCAGGTATCTAAAATTGAGGGTGATGTTCCTTGAGGGAAAGGGAGAGAAACTATCTTGGCTACCAGGAGGAGCATAAAACATGGCTTAGATGTTCCCTACATCTTTCTGAACTATTTCTTTGATTAGGTCCTGCCTGCCACCATGTTTTTAATCATCTTGAGATTTTGCAGAACTGAAACATTCATCCAAGTTTATATCTGTAGATACAAAGAAAAGGTGAATTCTCAGACCTGGTAGATGTAACTTTAGTTTCCCCCTACCTGGGTTGCACATTAGCACTTTTTTTTTTTTTTTTCCAGGAGATTGGTCCAGACATAAAGCTTCTTCACTGGATTTTGTTCCTGTTGTTGGAGCTTCACATTCCCAGATCTTGTTTGCATTTCAATTCTTCAGTAGAAGTTTTCTGAAAGCTTGGAGTCTTTTGATTTGTTCACTTGCTTTCTTAGCTGTCTTTTTCGAAAAGCTGTTTTGTAAAAGCTAAGTTCCCTTTGCCTAAATGTAGGAATTCTCCTAAGGTGTTCAAATTAGTCACTAACAAGGACATCACAACCCTTGGGTCACTTTGTGCATGGGATGTGCATTGAGGGTAGAGGGGTTTAAGCTGACTAGACTTGGTGAAACCTATCCTAGACTTTAATCTGTAGACCACACAAGAGAAGCCCAGGTCCCTCCTGAGAATTTTCTGGGATTCAGCTGTGGATCCAAGGCAGTTTTGAATGCATTAGTAGTGGCTGCTCTGCGGTTTGCATCAAGCTCTACTCTCACAGCAGTAATCTCCTGTATTTCAGGATTTGATAAATTGGGGTGTTAAATTCATCAATTTTATCACAAGGTACAGAAATAGAGTGTTAAGTCATATCAGTAACTAAACCTCATGAAAAGTAGAGGACAATTCCAGTTGGGAGTCAAGGGCACAACAGACTAACAGAGACATCACTGCCCATGCTGCAAATGAAAAAAAAAACCAGCTTGCAGATGGAAAACAGGATCTTTGCACATTTGTCCCTCTTATTCACTATTTTGATAATTTCCAAACTTATTGTGCTCCTTCTATCCTGAATCACACTTGAAAAAAAAAATTCCTCCTTGTTGAACTCCACTTTTTTTGCTAGCCATTATTTTCTGTGACCTACAGTGACATGTAGAGCTGACTCTGCTGGAATGTCAGCTGCTTACATCTCCAGCATCCCCACAAGATGATAGTGTGTCCATGGTGACTCTGTGTCAGAAACATTATACATCACCAGCATTACCTTCAAGTGAGAATTTCTTAATTTTGCCTGTAAGTTTTCTACTTAAAAACAAATTTTCTCTGTATTATGTAGTAAACATAATTATGCTCTCCTCATTTCTTTGTTAATTCAAGAAAAATATTACAAATATTTTCATATTACAGTCGTGCTAATACCTTAAAGGGGGAGGCTGAAAAGTCAAAGAAAGAAAATATAGAAAGAAAACATATCCTCTGAGAGAAATATTGAGTCAAGTTATTCCTAAATATATTCTTCATGCTGATGTCCTCAACCAACAGTAACAAGATGTTTGTGTTCAAGGTGCAGGCACTGTGACTTTCTGTCCCATTGTATCAGCAAATGTGTAAATGTGTGTTAGGGACCAGACCCAAGGACTGGCACAGAGTGGGTGCCACTGATCTCTTGTGGGGGTGGTCAACATCCTAGCTCAGTTTGCAGTGCATTTTTATTCAGATAACAAAGGGATGTAGAGCAGAAAGTTCTGCTAAAGAGAACAGTAGAGTTTCCTGGACTAATTCTTCTATCTTCCAACTCATTCTCTGTCACCTTCTTTCTCAAGTGTCCTTCATTTGACCCAGGCAACCCAATTAGTTGTTTGAAGGGACTGAATGTGACCTGTGAGCCACATTCCAAGTGTTCTAGAAATTAACAGATGATTTATCCTTGACCTCAGTGTCCCCATCTGCAAAAAAAAAAAACAACCCCAAAGCAATAATACTTAATGAACAGCAAAGCTGCAACTAATTGGTGCTCACTCTGCAGCAGCTTTGCCATCTGGGGACTTGAATTCGTGACTGGGGTTGCAGACAGCAATGTCAGGGAACTCATAACATCAGGAAGAGGAAAGATGTGAGGGGTTATAGGACTGAGGTCTTAGTCTGCCTGTGCAAGGTTGGATTATAAGGGAGAAGAGTGGATGGACAGCATGAGTTCATGTCCTGATTTAAGATCTAGGAAGTGAGAGAAGTTTGAAGGGAGGCAGCATCTACTTCACTTCATAGTATGGGGAGATGTAAAATGGACACCAAAGTGTGGAGGAGAAAGCAAGAAAACTTGGGTCTCAAACATGTAAAAGAGCTGATATTTGAGCAGTGAGGCCAGGAAATTGCATCTTTATCCTGAGGAAGAATCCTTGTGAAGGATGCAGGGCATTGACAAGGGAGAATTAGGGTCAATATTCAACAAGCTGGAACTGTTTCCAGTAGAAGGGTGGTGGGCATAAGGAGAGGCAGTCCAACAACCCCTGCAGCATCACATCCTCTGTAGGAACTGCCCTGTAGGTATAAATAATTGTGCACTTGTGAGATGGAAAATCATGAAGGAGCAGAGGAACCTCTGGATCTCAACCACACACTGGATTAAGCCCCTACTTATGTATCCTGAATCCCGTGAGATAAACATGGAAGCAGAACTATAATTTGTTCTCCAGTTGACATAAGTATAGTTATAAAGCACCAGCTAATCCTGAGATTGAATTTGACCACACATCTCAGCTGGTTTGGAATTTTTCAATATTTTTTGTGTGTGTGTGTCTGTTCATACAAATAGTTTCTTGATTTTCTGTGCTTTTCTTCAAAGGATAAATAGCTGCAGCAGTTAAGAGAACAGTAGGGTCAGACCTTTGGGACTGAATCCAAATCTACCACCAGATGCAGGTACAAAGCAGTCTCATTTGAGAGACCAGGGAAACCATGGTTTCCACTGGCTTCATCAGGAGTTGATCACTGTGTCAGAAAACCTGCCCTTTTAGGCACCTAATGATGGAGATCAGTGTTTAATGGACTGCAAAGAAGTTTAAAATATTATTGGTTTCATTTCATTATAGCAAGCTGACCTCTCCAGTGTTGTTCCCTTGGCTGATAAAGTGATTTTGCATGGCAGAGCCCTCACTGCACAAAACTCATGTGAAAGGCCTTTTAGAAGAGCAACACTCTGCCCAAGGGCATGGACAATTTTATCAACATTTACTCATTTTTGTTAACTTTTTAACTTCACATTAATTAGAAGAGAACACAACTATCTGTAAAGCTCCCCAATACAGTGCTAAATTCACCAGTCATCCAAAAATTTAGCAAATATTACCATATGAGTTAGAGGAAGCTCAACATTTTCTGCTTTCCCAGGCTGCTGAGGCAGCATCCTCTTAGTGTTGATAAAAATTGCTTTGCAAAGGTTGTGCCTCTTTGGATTTATCACTATCAGCATGTGGCAGTGTTTGAGCTTCCAGCTTAAATAAAAAAAAAAAAAAAATTCAAATGGAATTTTACAGTACTTGCTTTGGGGCTGGAGTGTAAAACTGCTCTCTTAGCAGCTTCCAAGTCCCAGGAAGTTCAGTCCCTGTGTCTCTTGGCTTTGTCACACTCCCCTATGCACTGCTGCTGATCTTTCCCACTTGCTGTTTGCTTATTTTATTGCATAGTTTAGAGGCATCTTTTTATTATTTTTATCTTGTTATGATTTTGGCTACTCTTGAGGACAGATATTTACAGAAGGGCAAGGATATAAAGTGCAAAACTAATGTACCATGCATGGAAGGCAAGACACCACCACAGAGGAGATGAGAGGAGAAAGCTGCTGAAATAAGATTTTGAAGAAATTTTAGTTTCAGGAAATTAGCTGGGTCTACATTATCAAGCTGTGAGCCCAGTATGAGGCAAAGTGATGCTTAGCTCTTGGCACCTCCACTGCACACCTGCCTCAGGCCAGCTCTGGTGCTGTGGGTTGGATGTCTGAGAGCAATTAGGACAAATTAAGTGCTGACATATTGTGGTGTAATGATTTCCTGAAGGGCTGCAGTTTGTGTGTTAGGAGCCTCATCTGCAATCTGAATCTGTGTCTGTGTGGTGATGATAAGGAGATAGAGTGAAGAAGTGCTCTGTTGAGCTGAGGCACTGGAGGAAATCACCTGGGACTGGGAGAAGAGCAGTGGGTTCAGTGGCACAGCAAAACACTCAATCAGGTCTTAGCACTACAAGCCAGTCTCTAACACAAGTAACCTGAAACACATTTACTGAAGATCTGGTCTGATATTCTGTTTTTTAAAGAAATACCTTTCCATACTAAAGTGGACAAGGCATACCAGCATTTGTCTGTTCCTGGTGCTTCTCTGGTTTGACTTTTAGCACTTTTCAGCACTTCACTGTCTGGCTGTATTTTGATTCCCCTGATGAGGTTACACACAGTGTACCTGACCCTGTGTTTCCTTCCTGCACACTTAGCACAGAGCCCTTGGAGAGAGCTGGAAAGGATTCAGTCCTGAAGCCAGCCAGCCCCATTTCATGGGAAGGGTAAAACCAAGGGTAAATGCTCCATTTCGAAGCTGCTTTTATGTGTTTGATCTTTCACAGGGCTGCTCATTCAATCTGTCCTGCTCTAGTGATATGAAGAAGCCATGAAAGTTAATCCATTTTGGAGATGAATCAGCTCTGGCAGAGTCCCCAGGCACAGGTCAGCAAACACAGGGTGGACAGGCATTCCAGGGCTCTCCAAGGGAATAATTCCTTGAAAAACAGCAGCTGGGAAATGCTCACTTCCTTTTTCCTTTTCTGCTTTGGTGGTAGGGAGCTGGCACAGAATTTAGTCTCACCTTGGCTCTAGGCAAGGCAGAACTGCCAGACAATGACAGTTTTCAGATGAGAACCTTGGGGAAAAATAATTAAAAAATTACATATACAATCCCTCTGAGGAGAGATCCTCTTTGTGCCAAGCATTAATACACAGCCAGAACAAGTCTTTTCTTTTTACACATTCCTGATGGCACTATAAGGCCCCAAAATAAAAGCCTATTGTGGAAAAAGCAGAGAACAGAAGCAGAAAATATGAAAAATTGTCTTGTTTTGTAGAGACAAAAAACATTTCTGATGCTGCATTTATCACACTCAGCACTGCAAATAGGAACAATGACCTGCTGAAATGGCCAGGTAGAAAAGTTGCTCCATTTAGGGAAGATTCTTGAGAACTGAAGAATGTTGATACCAACCTTGGAAAAATTATATAGAAGGCTAGTCTTTGTCTCAGCTCCCACTGTGAAACCTCTGTGTCTTCTTGTAGTCAGGCCACAAGAGAATTTAAAGGTTTAGGTGTTTCTTTCATTAGCATTTGGCCTACATTGACCTTAAGGAAAGGCTAAGATCTTGATACTGTCAATCTAAGCTGTACAGAAATTAATTCTCAATCTGAATTTCAGTGGCTATGATGCCTAATCCCCCTTCATCAGAACCAAATACCTGTCAACACTCAGAAACTCTGAGTTGAATACATAGGCCTGGTATGTAAATAATGAACTTTTTCTCTTTTGTATCTACTGACTGTGCAAGTTCTGGTGCTTGAGCTATTACACAATATAATATAATGTATGGGTATTATACCATTCTTTATTTTTCGTTGTCAAACACAATATTGGACTTTTTTTTGAAACTTTGGCTCAAAATCCCACACAGAACCACAACAGACTTTTTAGACATCTACTTGTTGTCTGCCTCTTTAAGTGCAGTTTTAATGGCTAAAATGGAAGTGATGCAGGGAAGCCAAAGTTTTCAAGTATTAATTGATGTCAGCACCCTTCTCCTCTTTAAGAAACAGTGAATGTTACCTCCCCTTGGATTGTTCAAATGTGTATTTTAGGCTACTTTTCATCTTTGGTGAAAAATTATTTTCTGCTTTTTGACTAATAAATTAGGTAGCTCACAGGGAACTGTCATTCTGAATTGGGATAATTTTTTTTGTGCTGCTCATTTCTCTTTAAACACAGCTGCTGGAGTTCAGTAGAGCAAACTCTTACAAAGCCATCTGAAGAAAAAAACAACAATATAAGTGCTAGAATGTTAGCACTCAGATTAACACACACAATTTTATCTGGAAGAAATCTAGCTAATAGGCTTCAGGACTTCTGGGAAGAGAAAATTGTAGAACATGAGCATTTCTAAGAGCAGAAATCTTTGGTATTGCAAAAGATACCTAATATTCTTCCTGGCTTTGGAATGGGTTTTGAGCTTTCTCTGTTGTGTCATCTCTTGCCTCGCTTGCTGACCTAGTCTCATCTGTCCACTCAAGTTTGTAACATTTGTCCTTTTCACATGGGAAATCCTATGACAGAGAATTTGTCTCAGTAAATTGAAACATTCCTGCTGAAGCAAAGAAAAAGCCCTTCTAAGTTAAAATAATCTTCTAGCAATAAATTTACTTGCCACTAGCTTGCTTCTGATAACCTAAATAAATAAACAAATAAATAACAATAAAAAACTCGACCCACAGAGATGTGAAAATTGTAGAAGATATTCAGTGCTTGCCAGATCTTGGTGCTACAGGCTGCCTGCTGCCTCTGTGGCCTCCAAAAAGACCCAGCACAAATTCTGCAGTTTCCCAAAATTCATTGATCTGATCTGTGTCTGTTGCATGTGGTGGCTTCTCCATTACTCTCCTCATGAGAATTTGTACATAATGTCCTGGTAGACATCCTGTTGTCCAGCAGCCAGCAGTGCTCGTGCAAGGCATATAAATCATCCTAAAACAGGAGAAAACTTGAAAGTAGATTAAAACTTTAACACCCTTGTCTGGTTTCTGTGCAAATGAGCTGTGCACAGTCCATTGTAATGATGTCCCAAGATTCATTCTAATATCTGAGATCTCCAATATAAGAGATGGACAGCACCAGGACTATCTGCACATCAAGTACCTGGGGTCTGTCTGTGTATCCTGAATACTGAAGCTCCTCCCAGGATGAGTCTGAAGTTGCAACCATGCAAGTTCACTCCTAGAAGGAATTGCCACACAGAGGGTGAACTTCAGGCACCTCACAGTCCAGAGTTTGG
Source organism: Oenanthe melanoleuca (assembly GCF_029582105.1). Lineage (NCBI taxonomy): Eukaryota > Metazoa > Chordata > Aves > Passeriformes > Muscicapidae > Oenanthe > Oenanthe melanoleuca. The sequence goes on from NC_079334.1 coordinate 62,306,051, forward strand.
GCATTCTATCTGTAGGAGTCATCTAGGCAAATATTCACCAGAGGAAACCCAGTGGAACAAAACATAAGCTACTTGTCCAGATTCTCCACAGCTAGTGGAGAGAAATAGATTACCTCTTGCTTCAAGGCAGATGTCTAAAACCATTGGCTGTGTCATTCTTTAGAGGTGCTTTTTTCCTTCCCTTGCCAATAAAAATATTCTGAATAATTAACTCTGATACAGATGTTTATCATATAGATGTCTCAAGAGAGATAAACTGACTATTGGTATTGTCAGGGCTCATGAACCAGGATGACAAGGAAACCTTGGGGTTTTTTCATTTACTAACTAGCTCTGAACATGCCAGCACCATCATTAAGCCATCCCTGAGAGTCCCCTGGCATTAACACAATTGGGGACAATATCTCACTTAACCTAATCTCCAAACTGCCTCTGCACAGCAGTGCAGCAGAACAACAGTCCTTGACAGTGAATAACCTCAAATACCAACCTCCCAGACTTACCCTCTGCCTTTTCCACCCATCTACATAAAGGGAAAGAGATTATTTTCCTGTTCAACAATCCTTCCAAAATTTGCTATCAAGTCTTCTCTGTGCTGTTGAACATCTCTTTGAACTCAGGTAAGTCTGTCAAACCTCCATCCCAAACTGTTCAGGGCTTAGCCTCCTGCTGGAGTTAATGACTGCTGGTTGCCTGAGAAGCTTTGAAGGTCAGAGGACTGCTCACACTCATGAAATTCAGAGCTGTGAGAGAGCAGCGTTGCTCAGAACTCCTGCCATTAGAAACAACTTGATCTCACCCCTCTGTGAATTGTTCTCACACAAATATTTCATGGTTTAGGACAAAATGCCAGCAATCTAAATGAAAGGAATGGGCCAGGTTCTTAGGTAAAGGAGGAAGAGCAATGCAAATGAGGTGTGACAGACAGTGCATGACATTTTTCAAAGTGTTAGTCTGCCAATTAACTGGAGAAATAAAGACAACCATTTTGTAATTTTATGTGAAATGTCTCTCAGTTCTAGACATAAAGAGAAAATTTGGGCTTCTAGAAATACAGGACTTAGACTGGGTCTATTTGAAATGAGAAGTTTGCTTTCAACATCTGCCAGATCAGTTTCAAAACTCTCACCTCCTTTAGTCCACAAACCAACAAAACAAACACGTATATTATCAATTTAAAATGTCTCCACCTGAAACTGGCTTCAGACAAACATTTACAACTTGTAGCAGTCTTCTATATACATTCCACCAGTTCCTATCCCTGTCTGCATACAAGTCAGCCTCTTTATAGGAGTCTGTGCCCTTCATGGTGGCTCTAGACTGACAACATTCTCACTTTTAGAGTATCTGCTGTGGTGAGCACCTGGCTTCATAGGAGTCTTTTTTTTTTTTTTTTTTTTTTTTAATTTTATTATTAGCACGTTCCTGGTTAGCACAAAACCACTATTCACTGTTGTTCTGTGGACTGGAGGTGCATATTGTAAGACATATTGTTATAGATTTTTTAAAGTCAGCAATGAATTGTATTGGCAGCCAAAAGCAAAAGGAAAAGCCTTCAAGATATTCCTTTCTGAACAGTCTTCATATCCTCTTGCCCTTGTATTGATTCCTTCCATCTCCCAAGGAATGTAGTGTAGTTTCATAAGGATGATCTTTGACTCCTTTCCAGATCATCCCTTTCTATAGGACTTGATCCTTTCCTTAAAGGACAAAATATAAACTATTTTTGGAAAAGATGGAAAGTATTTTCCAAAAATCTGTGGATTTGCTGTGAAAACTATCCTGCTCTTAGCCTGGTTTTATTTCTGGTCATAATTAAAAGCATTTAATTATCTTTTGCATATATCAATCAAATATGTTTTGCAAATGAGCTACACTATACAGTATACCCACAAAATGCTAGATGTCCATCGAGTTCTTTTTTCACTGTCTTTAGGTATATGCATTTGTACTTTGAGCTGTATTAGATGATGTTGACATTTTAAAAATTAAAATAGTTACAAAGATAATTTTTTGAGTATTTGTATGCCTCAAAGCTTCCTCATTATCCAGAAATGGTGCAGCAAAAAGCAGTTTTGTAGGAGAGCAGAATTATTTAAGAGAGAAGGTCGAAGATTGCAGTTGGTCCCTCTGGGTTTATTTGCAAACAGCCTTTGTCCAGCACTGCTCTCCAAGCCATTGGGTCCCTGCAGAAATGTGGCTTTTTCTCTGCATTCCAGATCTTTATATTACGAGGTGATAAAAGGTTCAGGATCTGAAAATGCTTCACAGATAAATAAGTTATTCAGAAAATTAGAAACAGCTTCACACAGGAGAGAGTCCCTTATTGATGAGTCTCTAACAAGAGCTTTAACACAGAAATATTTGACAGGCTAATGTCACAACACTTCTACATCCCTGGCTATTTACAGGTTTCCTAGGTGCTCAGAGGCATTGTGTTCCAGTAAGGCAAAATAGATAATTTCCAGTTTTTCTTTTGCTGTCAGTGCTTTCTTGTATTTTGGACAGGGTGTCAGACTTCTCTGCATGTCAGTAAAATGAGGAATCTTACTGAGAGGGCAGAGATGGAACAAAGGAACACTGCTGGTTAGGTTTCTTTCTCTCTGATACTCCCCTCTTAACAGCACTTTCCTGAGATAGAATTCTCTAAATTCTTAATTATTCTACCTCTTTTTCCTTGGGAAACTATTGAGACAAAAGGGTTTTCCTGTATCATAATATTATTCAATCATGCAATTTTTTTAAAGAGCTTGAACTATGGAAATTTTTTTAAATAAGTTCCTTAATGAAAAGAATGAGGGAAAAAAAATAAGAATACATGGGTTATTTAAAATAACATTTTTAACAGGCATACTATGTGTTCTTCAAATATGGAAGATATACTTTATCTCTGTAAGGTAGGGTATTTCAAGAAAAATTAAATCTCTGATCCAGTGTAATTATCATGGAAACCACATCTTCTGAAAGGGAAGTTATTCTATTTCTTAGGTGTTTAATACCTAAAAGATTCCTCTAACGTGTGTATTTATGTAGGTGACATTTTTGTATCAGAACATTCTGATGGCTGTAATGCTTTTTTCAAACTGCACAGTTTTAATACATTAGAGAGAAATTTGGAATTTTCTTGGCCTTAGATCAATATCTTAATCAACATTTCTTTTTGCTCCCATGGTCAGAGACAATATTTTACCTCTCTGCTATGACAAGCAGCAAAGGGAAGGAATAGAGAAGAGATGTCCATGTACTGAAGTCAGAGCTCTTCCATACAAATGCAGTTACCAAAGTTAACATACAAACTTTTGTGTGTGCTTTTGTATAGGAAAAAAAGAATAAAAATTAATAATTTTGTATTTATGAGGTTTTTTAAAGAATAGAACTACTTCTTTGGTAATATAATAGTAGATGTGCATGGCATGCAGCAAGATATAGAAATGTCTTATAGACCAATATCTTGTTAATTGCATATTAAAAATAAACTAGGTTTTTAAAATGTGCCATTTTAAGATCACTAATCTGTTCCACTATATTCAGCTGCCAGCTGAATGCAAGAATTACATATTTTCTTAATTTAAGGGGAGAAAATATACCTCCCTGCATGTGTTGGAATAAGTGAAGGGAAGGGAAATGTCAGCTGTGTGTGCAGGCAGCGCCTGCAAGTGATGTGAAGATGCTGTGCACGAACAGGAGGATCAGCTGAGAGCAGCAGTGCACAGACCCTGCCCAAAGGCTGAGCCTCTCCTCCCCAGTGAGCCCTGCCAGGAGCAGGGCAGGGAACTGTGTCAGGTTCCCTGAAAAGTCCTGGAAATGTCCCTTCACTGACCTGGGAGTGTGTGCAGATCCCTCCTGTTGTGACAATCTCTGTCACTCAAATAACCAGAAGAGGTGGGTGTAGGTTGCTCAAAGCAGATCAGTGGCAGATCCAGGATGAAATCTTGACTCCCCTCAGTCTCAGGAGAGCACCTCAGTTTCTCTGGAGCCCCTGCTGCACACAGAGCAATGCACACACAGCTCCAGGGTGCTGAGGTTTCTCAGTTTTCACTGATTTTGGCGTGGGATGCACTGAAGTGGCTCGGTGTCATGTTTAAGACTGAGTTTCCAGGGCCAATTCAGAGAGATTGAGATTTCTAAATAATCCTTTCCTTGGAAGTGCCTGTAATTTAAAACTCCCTTAGCTTGCTTTTCTCTCATAAAAGAGTCTTTCTGATTCATGTCACTTTTATTTGTGACCTGAGGATTTTGCTGGAATCCTATCTGCTTTTTCTGTGCCATCAGTCTTAGAGGAGGTTTTATGAATATGCTCTTGCTCAAGGAGCACTTTGATATATTATCCTTTTGCAATTAGATATCAAAATTACATATGCATTAAGTGCAGATTCAGCAATTACTTGAGAGTTTAAATATTAGAAAAAAAAAAAAGACTGTGCCCAGCAGCAGTTAGATAGCAACTTGCACCAAAATATTTACCTTGTTTACTTTCACATTTGAAGTGATCAGGGAAAAGGATGTATTGAGTTTATTTCTTTTCTGTCACCTGAGATATGTCATCTGACCTTTAGTTGGGGCTGATGAACAGAGAAGTCAGCTGGTGCTTCATTATCTGCTCCCTCTGAAGGACCCAGCTCTGACCCAGCACAGGTCACAGCCTGGTGACTTCAGCTCAGCCTCCTGGGGATAAAAACCTGTCACTCATATCTACTGTGGCCTTTGCTTCAAAAAACCAGGATCAAACAAGTTTAAGGAAGGCATTAATTTCCAGATGAGCTGAGGAAATTGTGTTGAGGGCTTGGGTTTAACATAATAAATGAGCTCTTTGCCACAATCTTTTTAGTGGACAGAAAAGGGGAAAAAAATGGTTATTGTCAGAAATATCAATGAGCAGTTATATCAACTTTTAGAAAGTGAAATTTAGTGCAAAAAAACAAGCAATAGGTTTTGAGGCCAAATATTATAATCTTTAGTCACACAAGTGTTTTTTTTTTCTTGTGAGTATTTAAGCTCCTCTATGATACTACAGAGGGAAAAAAAGGTTCAATTTGTCTTTACTGTGAAATGACATTTGATCTTAATTTTGGTAAGAAAGTAAATATTTCCATCCCCAAGGACCATTGGGATACAAACAGCCCAGATGTTAAAGCATCAGTGTCTCTAGTCTATTGCAGATTAAACATCCTTATATTTTTGTGTAAATATTCTCCTTTCTTCCAAAGTAATAAAGAAGAGAATCTAATGAAACTAGAGAAAGATATGTTTTATTTCCAATTTTTCAATGAGTTTCTCATGTCTCATTTAAGCAGACCAAAGGTGCTCTTTTTACCTTGGCACATGTCTACCATAGATTAATAAGAAGACACCTAAGCTTGTTCTGTTCATTGTCATCTCAGAACAACACAAATGAGGAAATTACACCCCCAGGGACCTGGGGTAGTTAGAAATCATGATGAAAGATTTATTCTTCAGCATTAATGCTCTATTTATTTTACTATTGGGCTTTTAAAGAAGAGACTCCCACCAAGCCAGTTCAGCTCAGTACTGCACCTCCCTGCATTTCAGACTACAAGGTTAGCTGGGTTACATAGGGTCTCTTGGCACCAATTCAGACTGGTGTTTTCCCATTTTCTTTCTCTATATCATAAGGTCAAGCCTGAAATCCACCTAGAAGGATTTCTAGTGACCAGTGACAGTAATACATTCAATTGCTGCATGAGCAGTTGAGTTTCTGTGGATGTGTCAATTCCCACACAGATTTAAATTACAATTTATTAACAGATGAGAAAGTTGTTTCAAAAATATTGTAATTTATTATTTTTATTAGAGGCCACTTGTCTATGCAAAATTATTTAATCAAAGGAGCCTTTTTAATCATGAGACGAACATATTTTCATCAAAGTGAACAGCACACTTTAATTAAATAGAGTAGAAAGTAAAAGACAAGTTTGGAAATGTTATCTTTTGCTGAGGCTCCAGGGGACTAAGGAAATTCTTTCCAAAGCTGACCTTTCAAAAGGAAAGCCCATTTGGGTTTATAGCTATTGCTTATCTCTACATGAGAGATTTATGCAGGTAAGTGCCTGCTCTTGAGATGAGAAGATACTTCACCATTCATTGTTATTCCAGGCAGTGAGTTGACTGACAGGGCCAGAGCCCACTGTTGGAAAAAGGCATTACTCCAAGGAAGGTTATGAAGGATTAAAAAGCCTTTCTTAGTACAGATTGCAGCTGAGGAGCTAGTCTGTAAAAAGCACCACTAACAGGAATCAAGAGTTCTGTCAGGTTAGACCTGCTATCACCTAACCCATGTGATTTCATTTGACTATAAAACATTGAAAGTCATGGCCTGGATGTAGTGTTGATTTCTACATGGCATGTCACAAAAGGATGAGAGTTGCTCTGTGGAATTTAGAGCACAGACACAAAAAGTTAGCATGGATTTATGCTTTTGATATGAGCCCTAAGGTAACACTGGTTTTGTTATTATCATGAGCTGTTTTACTGGCCACACCAGTTGTTATATGAAGAGGGAGAGGATGGGGTGACATCATCTGAGGGATGTCTCACTCTGTCAAGTCCTTCCTTTTCTTGGTACACTGGGAGAGAGACCCTGACAGAAAAACTCTTCCACAATCCAAATTTTATTTAAAACCTTTTTTTTCTTTTTTTTTTTTTCCCCACCAAAAAGATCTCCTCTTTTAAATTGTTCAATCACTTAACATTTAAGGATTTTGTGCTCTTTTGGAAAGTGCTGATAATATTTAAAATGCAGCTTTTTCCTGAGTATCGTATTAGGGTGACACATACAGGGCATTTTTAGAGGCCACAACAGCCTGATTTTTTCAAGAGAATTGTGAGAATTTTTGGCAAATGAATACTTGTTTAAAAATTCCCATCCTTGATTCTGTTGGATTGGAGTGCTAATTAAACCAGGCTGCTGATCTTGTTTTGGTTGTATTATCTCTAATAACATTCAGTAAACCCTCAGATCAACAGATTTTTTTCTATTATTATTATTTTTCTATTGATCAGAACAAAACAATCCAAATAAATAAACAAGCTTCTTACTTACCATAGCAATTATCTTCTGGCAATCACAAAGTCCACATCTCCAGAGGTAACTCTGAGTCAGAATCACTGAAGAAGAATTTGCATTCAAGAGCTGCTAAGGAAGGAGGAGGGCACATTATTGACTGTCTTTAAACAGAGAAGCATGAAAGAGTCTAACCTCTCATTTATACTTCTTTAACTAGGGGATGATGAAGGGAGAGGGACACAAAAGCAATTAAAAACGAAGGCTTACAAAGGAATTGTTTGTAGCTAATCGAGTTGCTGTGATACCCTGATTGGTGTTTTTATTCTTCCTGCAATTTGTTAGGGGAAAATCGTTTGTTGCAGGGAACAGAATTCATTCTGGAAATTGTTTTCTGGCATTCAACACATGAGGTTGAACCACAGCCTCTGATGCAGGCACAGAGGCCTCTTATCTGTACAAAATAACAACATTTATCCAAACTAGCTGCTTCAAAGCCTTTTAGTAAGGCCACAGATCATCAGGCATCTCTATGAAATTAATCATCTCATCCCAGTGTAAATGTCAAAAGTACATTACAGGTGCATCCAAGGAGTGTCCAATAAAGCTGAAAAATGAGAAAGCTCTGATGTATGAATCAGTGGTACTGAAAGTGCTTTCCATGCACTCATTAGAGAGGAAGGTCTGATCTGATTTGGGCTGGACAATTTTCCATCCTTGCCCTGATTTGTGAGCTCCAGCTGATATTGTGTTATGGCCAGAAACAGAAGTGATGAACACAGTTCAACTTCTTCCTTCCTGTGAATTGTCAATATTAATTTTGAAGCTATTAATTTGCAGTTTCCTAATTGAATACAAGTTTAGGAGTTTTAGAAGCTGAATGAAATAAGACATCAAAATGATCTGCAAAGAAGGGTCAGTTTTGTTTTTAACCCATTTCAGTCCAAGAGAAGGAAAGAAAATAGTGTCCAGTCTCATATGAAAGGTGAATGGGAATTCTCAGAGCTAATGCTCAGAATGAAACTGCACAGACAGTTATAACTATTAATGTACATTATCCCAAGACAGGTATAGCCACCTGTACTACAAAACTGGCTCATCTGGCCACACTGTGCCTTCACAATCAAGAGCAAAGGGTGAACCTAGGAAATTAACTATCTCTGGTTTAAAAGAATTATGAAAATGTGATCCATGACAATACCAACAGAAGCCTTTCCCCAAAAAACCAAACCAAGAAAAAATTCAGAAGAACTCTATCTGAACTAAGTGAATTCAGTTTAACAATGATGTTGTTTAGGTTTACTGTGTGCTGAAAATAGGGGCCAGAAAAGTGAATGGGTGCATGTTGATAATTTTTTTAAAAGTACAGTCTCCATCAAGTGAAAACTTGCTGGTCTTTTGCAAGATGCATTACAGAACTGAATCCTAATGATAAACCATTAAAAGTTTGTTGCAGTTGCTCATCTGGTTTTTTAACTAATTTATGTGCTTTTCTGACACACTTTAATATTACATTACCTTCTAAAATCACCATTTGGAATCCCAAAACTAGTCTCCAATGTCTTGATTAGCAAAGCTATTGAAAATTTAATAAAATGAAACACACATATAATGCAATTAAAAAATCTGTATCACACATTAATGCAACAACATTTTACAAGAATATGGAAAATAATCAAATTTAAAATTAGAAATATATTTTCACTAAGTTTCTTGCAATTTAAAAAAATTTACTCCAGACCATGCAGTTTAGAAATATAAATGATTCAGTGACATCTCATTAGAAGACACAGTAGAATTTATTTCTTATAATTATAAATTAAATTATAAATGTAAATTTATTCTCTCCTCAAGTTCCCAACCTTGTCTTGAATTACAGTCACTACCATTATTGATTTGCAGTTCTATTTTTCCTTAGATTTAGCTTTTCTCTTACAATCATGTTTCTTCCTTCACTGTCATTGGCTTTGAATGAAAAGTCATGAAAAGTAAAAAACCAAAAATGCTCTGAATATGCAAAGCAAGTTCTGGACAAGGAAAAGGAGAACATACAAAGGTGTAACCATCAGTTCTGTGGGTCTCTGACACTGACCTTGTGGAGAAAGGCAAAAATAATTGGAAGGAACCTGTGACCTGTAGAAAATTCAGCTGTTACTGGTGAAGCCATCCCATGGCCTGGTGCACCAGAGGCATTTGTTGACATCAGAGAAAGGAGGAAAATCTGTAAAATGCTTTGTTCTCTAGTGCTGTCCTTCAAAGAGTGACTCCTGCCTGGGATATTGATTCCAGTTTTACCAGGAAATGTAGGGATTCCTTTGTTAGGTAAGAGCCTGTCCTGTAGCACCCTGGATTTCTGTGCCAGTTTAGGACATCTATGCAGAGCCTTGCTATTTGGGATCCATTATATTAAATATCCAGTATAATACTGGATTGATCTTCACCTTCTGCAAGAATAACACCTCTCAATAAGAAAAAAGGATTTTTAAGCCATCCTTTAATTTATTCCTGTCTGTTTAGTCTTTCAAAGAAGCAGCTGAATTGTCCTCATAAACTTATAACACATAAACTTATAACACATGGCAAAACACACATTATCCAAGTGTTTGAGTGCAAGAAGCAGCCTGCCTTGATTTCTGCTTTCCTTAGACACTCTGCCTTATAACAAGAATGTTTTCATTGCTTCATTATTACTTGATAGCTTCCTATTATAAAAGCATTATTTAAACAATGGTTTTGATGATCTCACAATGAGAATTGTGTTGAAAAGTTTCCATGGAAACTATATATAACATTAATAGCTGGAATGGTACTGAACTCTGCTTTTGGTCTACAGTAAAATACCATAAGCACCTATGATGGGAAGCCTTTAAATCCTTTAAATCATCTTATACATTATATTTTCATGCCAAGATTTTCATATTTCTGGGGCTACAAAGACATATGGCAAAGTCCCTCAATAATTGTAACTGTGTAATAGCAGGAGCTGTAATTATAGGTTCTGTAGCCAGATTTAATGTATTTCAGGCAAAAAAAAATACATCTTCTTAAGCACAAAATGCCACTTCATTCATTCATGTCTATTTCTAGTGAAACAGAGATCCTACTATGGATATCTATATTGTGGTCAAATGAGATGCGGATTTTTCTACTGAGCCTTGGTCTTACTTTTAAGAGAAATGACAGGAAACCTTCTCCATAAGAACACCCACACATCTACCTCTTCTAAAAACCCCTTTGTGCTCATTAGAAGGCAGAAAAGTTATAGCATCTCCCTGCAAATGTCTTTCTACCCATGAGAAAAAAAATAAAAATTAAAATACACTCTGGTTTTGCTGCCTAATGAAGGGGAAGTTCAAGTGTCTAAACTAGTAGCTATATCTGCCAATTGTGGCTCTTCAGTCTGGATTCAGTTAAACAATCCTGTTTAAACAAACATTTTAATCATGGTCCTACCCTGAATCATGATTCTCCAGATATCATTAGCATGTGCATGTGTGTAAATAAATAAATCAGTAAATAATATATTATGCATGTGTGCAGTATACACACACACATCTTTTGGACAAATTATATTTGACTTAGGCCACTGTTTCAGGTTTCCCTCTGTCACAGTGCTGGTGAGAAGTTTGCATTTTTACTGCAAAAGAAAAATTTCCTAATAATCAAACTAACCCAGGTGCTTCTACAAAGCAACAAATACCCTTACAATATTAACAAAGCAGTGAGAGCTGGCAATGCAGCTGTACTTAAAGGCTTTTCTTTAATAGACCCCAGAGGCATTGAATCTTCTAATTTCCACCAAAAGCAAGTAACACAGCACTTCTGTAAATAGGACATTCTTTCTATGCCACTGAGTATTTTTCCTATGGTTTGCATGATCACTTGCTAAATCTGTTATGACAGGCTACTTATCTCAGTCCAGAGCTTTAAGATTTTTGGATCATTTCCCCAGCTCTAGATATTTTGGTGATAAATCTAGCACACCTAGCAAACATTTTCTAGCACATCAGAAGAAAAAAAAAAAATAAATAAATAGCAGGTTAATTTCACAAGTGTTGCTTTTGCTTCAAGGCAGTTTCTCATCCTAATTGACCACCTAAGACAGGTATGTGGCTGCTTTGCATCTACAGAGTGGCTCAGAGCAGCCTGGGCCAATATATTTATGTGCCTAAAATAAGTGGCCTAATTTCCAAAGAAACACAACACCAGCACCAACACCTCCTACCAACAGAAATGAGAGTTGTGGTCTCAGCACTTTTAAAAATGAAAAATTAATTTGAAACAGAAACTTTTATGCCTATGTAGGGAGATCCTCATGCAGGTAGCAAGAGCTTGGGTGGAAATAGACTGGCATAACTTTTTAAAGGGTATTTTACATCTATGATTCAGAATACAGGTGGAAACTTCTCTGGTTTGCTATTTTATGACATTTCACGTTCTCTTGCAGTTGAGTCTGCAAGTTTCAAATTATTGGCTGGGTAGTAAAGATCTGTATTTATCACTCCAATAAATCTTATAGGTAGCTCATGCCTTCAAACCAGAGGTGCTAAGAAGCCATGGAAATGCAATTTTTTTAGCTGATCTGATTTCTCAGAGCAAAGTTATTTCTTCCCAGTCTGAGTCAGGCCTTTTTCTGTGTGTAGAATGTGTCTGCCTCAGACTTTCAGACTGACCTTTAGAATTTCGGGAGGCAGAGCTGGGTCAGAAATATATTGTAGTCTTGGAGAGCTGTTCATTTCAGCATGCCAGGTTAGAACCTCTTTGCAATTTAGGCACAAAGTGGAGCCAGCTGGAGGCACCTCCTGCTGCCACAAACCTGTTGTCTCTCAGGTTCTCACAAGCACAATTTGCAGAAAATAATGTCATGTTCTCCAGCATGGAACATTTTGCTTGTAAGTTCTATTGCTGCCTTTTTGTGCCCTGTTGGGAAGCAGTCTCTTTCCAGCTTTCAACTACATGCAATATTTTACAGCCCTGGAAGTAAAAGCATGTGTTTATATAGAGAGATGTCCCAATGTATCTTGGCTTTTATCTGTGGCAAAAATACATGGTTTACATAACTGTGGTATCTAAGGAGCTTTTATGGTTTCCCCCTCACATCAACACTGGGCAAAGTGACAATTTTTGCTATTTTATTTACAGAAATCTGAAACACAAAGGTATTTAAGATCATAGAAGAAGTAAAAAGGAAAGGAAAGGAAAGGAAAGGAAAGGAAAGGAAAGGAAAGGAAAGGAAAGGAAAGGAAAGGAAAGGAAAGGAAAGGAAAGGAAAGGAAAGGAAAGGAAAGGAAAGGAAAGGAAAGGAAAGGAAAGGAAAGGAAAGGAAAGGAAAGGAAAGGATTAAACAGGAGCTGCTGGGTTGCACACTGCTTTTTTCCTCCACTTCTTCAGAATTAGGGGTGCATATTGTGAGTGAGATCTAATTTTCTTTAAGCTCACGTAAATCTTTCTTGTACCAACTTAAGCAAATCAATTTGGTTAAATTTGGTGTTCTATTTTTTAAGATCTTGAATCGTGGAGTCACATAAAAAGTGAAGAAGGAATGTCTGGGCATTATTTGGTCCAACCTCTGTCTGAAACTTTAAATTTTCATTAAGAAATTTCAGTGGGAAAAAAAACCCTTCCCTTTCAAAACCTTGTTATCCCCATCATCCTCATCAAAATAGGAAAAAAAAAAAAAAAAAAAAAAAGCCTTTAATAGGAAAAAAATGAAAATAGAAAAAGTTTAGGAAGAAAGATATGTGGAAAATTATTTTATATTTCTACTCTAAATAACACAAAAATAAATTAGATTAATAAAAGAGGCACACGCACCATGTATAGACTGTCCCTTTTTCTTACAGAGAAATTTAAGAAAATGGGGAGAGTGCTGTTTTTATGTCTAACACTAACTTTTAGAGATCAGCAAAATGGGATTTGCACATCTGTGGATACACAAGCCACATTTTCTAATAGAGACTCATAGGTCAAGTGAAGTACTCAGAAGGGGTCATTTTCCTATACATTTTCTATATATTTCTATGAACAGAGAACCCCTGAAGTCCACAGAGGCACTGGAAGAGAATTAAAGTGTCAGGAAACTTGTATCTTGCCTTCTATTATCAAGACAGAACTGAAGTGTCTGAATACCAGTAAATAAACCTTCTGCAAAATTGCCCTTCTTGGAGAAAAAAAGGAGGCTCATTTTAAATACATAATTCTCTTATAGGATAATGGATAGTTGCATCTCAGGGTGGTGGGAGGAAAAATTTGTGCACTGGATGTGGACTGTATGATGTACATAGAGAAGATGATTGACCCCTTCAACCTTTTCCTTATTTTCAGTGTGTTTTCTCCAGTTTCCTGTTCTCCAGCAGGAGAGATCATAAGGTGTCATTTTAAATATTAATCCAAAATTTTTGTACAGTCTGAATATTCTGTTACATCTTTATGAGGGAACTGAATAGTGTTCCTACCTAGGGTAATAATACCTGATTTTAACCGTCAAACCATTGGAAATTCACTGGAAGATAAAGCTAAGGTTCAGCCTAAGGGCTCCACATGGCCTCAGGAGAGAGATGCTTCTTGTTGCCCTAAGCTCAGAGATAGAGAGAGGTAAGATGAAAATAACTCATATGTGCTTTTTGTCTTTGTTGGCTTTTGAGGGCTCCTAGAGGATTAGTTGAGGCTGGATGTCTAAATGGAAAAATTCTTGGAGCCAAATGACCTCTGGAGCCTGTATAACCTTATCAGCATTTACCCCTGGACAGTGCAGTGGGTTCTGCAAGACAGGAGAAACAGGCTGAAACCTCACAGGATTCCTTCATATTCCTTAAGCCTAGGTCAGCTGATTTTACCTGTGTGAAATCCCAATGGATTTGCACAGTATGATCACTCACAGGTCTCTCTGAGCCCAGTGACTCAAACTGGAATGCAATCTGTGTTTCCAAACCCCTTGTAACTGGCAATGGTCTCTAAAAGTACAGCACCCAACCCAGAGAGTGCATCCATCTCTGTTGTACAGCTGATTTGTCTGAAGCAAAAATAGAATGAGCTAACAATGGAAAATGCAAAAGAATAGAATTTCCATGTTGAAATTCAATGTGTCATTGTTCGTGCCAGAGGCAAGTAATATCATATTCAAATAATCAGAGATTTTCATTTGGACACTGAATAGAATATATGACTTTAATTTTGGATTCTGCCTGATCCAAGAGATACTTGCATATGCATTTCTAATCTATCACTGAGCTGCAGAGATGCACAGATTCAGTCCAAGTTCCAGGATCAGGCAGTAATTTCTGAGTGTGATGCCACAAGTCATTTCCTCAAGTAAAGCAGAGCAACTAATCACATAAGTCAAGATTTACTCTGCAGGATCAAGGGTTGCTGTATTTAGCTCTAACTTCCATTTGACAGGTCCACTTAATTGCCTTTTATTACATGATTAGATGAGTTGATTTAGTCTGCCTAAGTATTAATTTTCAATTTACCATTTAAATAGAGGAACCAGCATTGTACTTTCCAGATTTATTCATAAAATTATTTTTTATTTTGAACATGTTTGCATTCAGGGCTTTTTGTAACTTTAATTAAGCAAAGTTAATTTTTTTTTTTTTTTTTTAATGCAGTTAGTATGGTAATGGAAAAATATGAAGGATTTTGAAATGAGGCAGGCTGCTAAATGGGAAGACCCTAACCAGTAATAATCCCAAGCAGTTAAATAGTGTGTTCTGCAAAGGTCTGTACCTCAAAGTGTAAAAAGGAGATAAGCAGCATTTCACCATTTTAAACAGACCCCTAAAGTCTTTATAAATGATGATGAAAAGCCTGCTTTCTTTGCTTGTTCTTTTCCCTCCAGGGACCCTATAACTGTAATCATGTGGAATTGAACTCTCCTCTATTATGCAAAGCTTGTTTTAGGTACAATGTGGGCACAAGGTGCTCTGGAGAGCTAAGCTATTGTTGTTGGCCAACCTGTTCTATTTTAAACCCTTCAGTAAATCACTTCTTTCTTTTCTTGATTACTTGCTTCAGACAAACCAATTTTGAAACCTATATGGAGTTGTTGTGCCTCTGGGGTTAAGAAGTTGACTTTCTTTGGTTCTCATAAGCTAATGGCCCTTAGTCACTTCTGTTCATAAGACTGAGTTATCTAATTGACTGAGGGCTTCCAGTAATGTCTGCCCAATTTAGCTTTTGTGAATTGTCCCATCTGTTGACTGTGTGCAGAAATAGACTCAGCTCTGCTGGGCTGTAGGTGGTGCAATGACTCACCAGCCTTCCTCAGCAGGCACAGAGCTCAGAGAGGACCAACAACAGACAGGGGAACATCTTTGCAGTACATGGAGCTGTGAGCATCACAGAGGCTTGCAGGCACTCATTCTACTTTACACAGCCTTGTTTCTGGTCTCAGAAAGCTTGGCTTAGGTGGGATAAGAACAGACACTTAAACATCAGGAGAAGTTGCCTGAATAGCTGAGCTATCTCCATCTTTAGGTATTTGTAAACCCAGATTAGACAGGAGCATGGACTCAGTGCTGTGGTCTCAGCTGATACCACCAGGATGCTGTGCTGGGACACCTGGAAGGTTCTTTCCAGTATCTGACTCCAGTGCCTCTCACTTGAGTTCCCAAACCCTGTGAGGAGTTTATTTAGTCCACATGAGAACACTCATGTCCTCTTTTTCTTCACATAGCTATTGCTGATTGCAATGACATTCTCCAAGGGCAGAAAATAGGCACCTTTAGGTCTTTTTCTGAAAATTACTTCTATAGTACACAGCTAAACCCAGATTATGCCATTGATTCCTTTCTTACAAAACCACTTCAACGTTTCCTTAGCATATTTACTTTCCTTAAACTGTACCAGACAGTCTCTGTACTGTGTTTCAAATGTTGACCCAGTGAAGCTGAAATCAGTGAGACAATTTGAAAATAAGGGTCTGCCTGATTTTACATACAAGTATTTTAACCTATTTCATTACCTTTTTCATGGTTATCAACCAAGATTTTGAAAAATTAATTTAATTAAAAAAAAAAAAAAAAAAAAAAAAGAGAGAGAGAGAAATCTTGCCAAATACACTGTCTTCAAATTTTCCAGGATTAAGAATGCCATTAACTCATTACATTATACCATGGACACTGCATCTTGCTTTAAAGTTAGCAAAATAAATTCCACATTAAAAACTTAATAAAATCCAAATGAACTCTGTTTCATTGTTGCTGAAAAATATCTTCTTCAAATGCTCAGACTAAGAAAAAGATTAAAGAATTAAATATTTGGTATTTCTTGATTTCTTCCTCTTGATATATTATCTGACATATACTTGTATCTTATATTAATATGTTATATTAATTTCCTTATTTTTGAACCTTTTGGGGATAGAGTTTTGGAAGAGAAGTTTAGAGTTTAGTCCTGTCCTATTTGAAGAAATCTCTTTTAAAACATGGGCGACACTGTAGAAAGAGTTTGGTTGTCAGTGCTTTCAATTAAAGCCTAAGGAAAACATCTGTGCTCAGTGAAACTTCAAAGACTTTTGTCACACTGAGGCTACAACATTTTCATAAGACTGGAGATAACCCCCCACAGCAGGCAGCTGGAAAGCAGAGTTTGTATTCCTGATTCACAGGTAAGCTTACAGTGCACTGGTCTGTCAGTGAGCTCAAACTATAAATATCAGCCTGTTTAATGTTGTTTTGCTTTTTATAAATTTAACCAAAATCCATATATTCTGTCAGATTTCCTGGAGATACTCTACTGCTTCATCTCTTCAGGGAAGGGTTTCATATAAAGATCATGTAATTTAAGTCAAAGATTTTCTGAGATTATGCTTTTTCCTCCAGCTGGACTATGTAAGTAAACATTGACAAATAGAACCTCAATTTTTATGCAGACCTGGAGATTATCTTGTGTCCCTTTAGTACAACACCAAACAAAATTATGAATTAATAGGACACATAAAGGTCTTTGCTGTTTTAGGGTCAGAAGAGTTACCTGACTTTCTTGATATTCAGTGGTTTAAGTTTTGGTAATTTCACATTGTGAGAGGATATAAGATTCCCTTTCACAGTCTTTATCCAATATTGAATTATCAAAGGCTGTTTTGGAAATGAATAAATTGACAGCACTGAATATCATCTTTCTAATGTTAGAAATGTCAAACTAAATAACCTCAAAGAGACAAATCCCTTTGCTCTTACCCAGATATTGTGCAATGTCCTTATTAACATTTTGGAGGCTCTCAATGTTCAATCAAGTACTGTGCTCCTGCTCCAAAGCTGATTCATCTCCAGACAGCTCAGAACACCAGCTATGCCTGGCAGTCATGTAAATA
This sequence comes from Oenanthe melanoleuca, assembly GCF_029582105.1. Classification (NCBI taxonomy): domain Eukaryota; kingdom Metazoa; phylum Chordata; class Aves; order Passeriformes; family Muscicapidae; genus Oenanthe; species Oenanthe melanoleuca. The sequence continues at coordinate 62,323,387 of NC_079334.1, forward strand.
TATCATACAAAAACTAAATTCCCCTTTTTCTGCCTTGCCAAAACCACAAACAAGCAACATCTCAAAGGCAGTAATGTGCAGGTTCTAGGGCAGAAGAATCCCTCACCAGAGCAGGAGCACTGCAGTCTGTGGCTGTGGATGAAGAGGATCACTCCTGGTCCCCCATCTGCATTATGGATTCTTCTGCATCCTTTGACTATCATACAGCAGAATGGATCCTTGGGGCCTGTCAGCTGTTATTACAAACTAATCCCCAATTAGCATCTTTATTCAATTGTAAGGATAATTTAAAGAAAAACAAAAAACCCAAAAAATCAAGATAGAATAACCACCAAATGGAAAAACAAGTTAACTTTAATTAAAATGCAATAGCATTTGTGAATTTAGACTTAAACTGAGGGGGAAAATTCAATAGACATTTATTTTATTTGGGAACTTCAGGAAGGTAATTAAATGCACTAATTTATTTTGAGTCCTCCCTGAGGATCTCTTAAAGTCAGGGCATGGTCTAAACTTGTGCTATCATCAGATTGATTTAAAAATATTTATATAACTAACATGTGTTCCCAGAATTCTGATCCCAATGTCAACTAGATGGTAGTTTAAATGTGTCTAGCTTGCAAGACTGCTGAGTTCTGAGCTAACTGGAATTTTTACTTTTGCTGGCATGAACTTTGGGATTTCTCTTTTCTGATGTTTTGTTCAAGCTTTAGTATCCTTGATATTCAAGAGAGATTCTTTACCTACTAGCATTAGTAGAAAGTAGAGAAAACCAGTCTTCTTTGGGGTTTCTTTGATTGTTTTGCTTGCATAAGTCTAAAAGTTTTGTGTCCAGAAACTGGAGTAAGTAAATGGTGATAAAACATCTCTCTGTATACACACACACATATATATATATACAATAAATATAAAAAATATATGATATATAAAATAATGTGTAATAGTATGTGTTTAATACTGTCCTGTTGTACCTGGTGTACACACACACAACCTACATTTCTATATATGTGTGTGTAGCATCATCTGCTGCCTGGCTTTTTGTCATACCACCTGAGATCAGGTTCATCCAAGGGACATGAGATCTGAGGATAATTAACAGATTTCCAGGTGATATTAGTCTGTGTTGGTTTGGGGTTGGCAGCTGATGGAGTTCTGCCCCTTTCCTATGCTCAGCATTTATTTGTGCTGTATGGTTGGTAGGGCTGGAATTCATCTCACATTTAAAACCCCTACTGTATATTCCAGGCAGCCATCATAAGATGATTTAATATTCAAGAGAGATAAAGTAGGGGGGAAAAAAGACATGCATTTTGAAGATGTTATTGGCCTTAAATGATTCAGACAAATCAGATATTCATCATGTCTTTATCTCTTCATTAATCATCACTGAAACTTTAGGATGATTTGCTCAGAGGGTGTCTAAGTGAGATGAGCCAGGCCCACCCTTTTCTTTAATATGGGAGCTGATCCTTCCTAGTTACTAGTGTAATACTTCATTCAAAACCTTTCCTATAAAATATAGGAAAAAGGATGAAATAAAAATAATCATTGCAATTGTATCCATACCCCTCTCTGTAATTAGAAACCTAATTTCCATTGATCTCTCATTGGTAATCATTTGGAAAACTCTGCCTACATGGGAAAAGGATCTGCAGTGAAGCAGCATTTTTATTCAACATTTTCTGACACTGCTCACTCCTCTGGTAGGCTGTCACAACAGTGATGCAGGCTGCCTTCTGTTGATTCCTTGGTAATTAGTTTTTGAAGGTTAATCCCACTAGGCATTCCCTGTGTCAGCTTGGAGTTTAATGACTTTCTGAGCTTTAAAGCACTATGTGCTGGAGATAAAATATTGCACAAAGTTGAGGTCTTTCTGATCCTCCAGCATGCTGACCTGATCAAATTCAGATAGCCAGCCCACCAGCTTAGCACAGAGGAGGTTTTGCTGTTTTCCTGTCACAGGCTCCCTCCTGGCACTCACAGAGCCCATGAAGTAACTTCTGAATCCAGGGACTTCCTGACACTCATGGAAAAGAACAGATATCTATTTATACCTTGGTCAGAGAAATTTGCCTTTTAGTGGAGATCCAGCTCAGAGTTAAACTTTGACTTCCAGTAAGGCCTGAAATTTATTTGGAAGTAAAACCCAACTCCTAAAGAGCCTGAGCTACAACTATTTGGCTGTGGGACTGTAACAGGGGACAAAGATGTTTTCAGGTTCTTATGCTCTTCTGGAAGGGACCTTCTCTAGGTCATCACCCCAGAGAGGATTTCTGGTCTCATCCAATGTGACTGTACTGATCTTCTGTGTAGGAGTGTAACTCAAAACTAAGCAAAGAATAAGGAGCTAATATTATATGCAGTGTGCATAAAAACATCAAAAATAGTCTAGAAACAAAGTGAGGAAACCTTATAACAACTGGAATTTAATGCATTCTTAGTGTTCAATGGTGTCAAATGCATTGATCTTACATAACTTCAGTCCTATAAAATTTCATAGAATCATAAAATATTCTGAGTGGGAAAGGAACCACCAGGATCATAAAGTTCAACTCCTGACCCTGGTGAAGAAACCCAAGAATCACATATTTAGATAAACAGGGTGGCATTCATCTACCTGAAAGTGAATATCTGTTCCTGAGAACGTCATTCTTCTTTAGTTTCATAGTCATCACTGGAAAAACAGATATTTCAGGGGAACAGTTCCTCTCTCCTCTAATCTGACATTTAATTGACATCAGATGAATCATGTCCTTAGTTTTCATACCATCAATGGAGAGAGGAAGGCACCATGAATAATGAATCACCCTACCTATGCTAGGTGCCTTTTTAAGGATGGGTTATGCTTCATCCTAGAGCTATCTTTGTATCTTTCCTGTACCAAACATTTCCTTGATAAGCACTTTATATGTGAGATGCCAGACATAAATAAATCCATCCATCAGGCTGGCACAGATTATGCATGTGCTCTTTAGGGGAAGAAGAAATTTCTCCTGCAGTGAAAAGTTTTCCTTTTGAAGTGAAGTTTGAGCTTAGCTTATCCCTATGGCCCCAAAGTTAGTCTCTGTGGTTAAATAACTTACACTTGTAACACAGAAGGAGTATTTGCAAATGCATCCCCTTTCAGGCACAAGTACCTGCTTGGTGAAGACAGTGGAGCTGTGCTGGGGCTCAGCTGTTTTCCATTAGGGCTAATGACAACCACTGGGAGATATCTGCAGGATGCACTGGCTCCAAGGGAGATGCAGAGATTTTCTTATCTGTTCCCTTTCATTTATTGTACCCCAGGAGGAGAGTGCCTGGGTCATTAGTTTTTAAGAAGGGCTGTAACAGGATATAAGAAAAAGAATTTTTTTTTTTTTTTAATGTAAGAAAAAACATAGAAGTATTTCACAAAAGCTTCAATTAAAGTGCATAAACCTCATTAAGGTGTTTTTTACTGGTCGAAACATGTTTGTTGAATAAAACACCATGTGGAGTTTAACTCTGGAAGTAACAAAACCACTTTTATTTCCACAGAAGGAAGGTCTAGCCCAAGTTCTCCTTCCTTGACCCCAGCTAGATTGGTAGCCCTTGTCCCCTGTAGTCAGGGGAGCAGCCTGGAGCAGGTTGCTCAGTGAATGCCTAGGCTGAGCCCCAAGGGAGAGCTCGGGGAAAGATAAAAAGTTGGTCAAGTATCCTCATCCTGGGGAGATTAGAGACACAAATCCACAGAGAGCATTGGTTTGGAAGCTCCAGATGAAAGAAAATTGAAGCTGTATCCCCTGTGCTGACCCTCAGCACAGCTATGTGAAGTGGGAGCCAAATGTCTCAGAGGAGCACTGTGAAAACCCTGGTGCTGCTGGCATGTGGTCCATGCAGAGCACATGCTGAGAACATTGCACTTTCTCCTCTGCTTGGCCTTCCCAGACTGGAGCCCTGCTCTGCAGGGTGCTGAGAAATTTCAATCAGTGGCAGTTAAGGGTGCACTAAAACATGCCCAAGACATAATCAGGTACAAAAACAGCTTTTATGCAGACTTACACAAGTTGTAAATCTTGTTGCTGCTGTTGTTGTTGTTCCCAGTGATAGAAGAAACTTCAGGATTATTAAATGAAGAGGGATATATGCAAGATTGTTGTAGAGATGTCTGCACTTTAGCAAAACAGTTTCTCACTATCTGAAACTCTGAATGCATATCTTGGATCTAAATTCATGACCTGTCTACTATTGATATGCAGAACCCATATCTGAGTCCTTGAAATAATTATATATTTTTCCTTTGTCACAGAATGATAGGACAGTTTGGGTTGGAAGGGATCTTTAAAGGTCATGTAGCCCAACTGTGAAGCAAGCAGGGACATCTTCAGCAGGACCAGGTCACTCAGAGCCCTGTTCAATGTTTCCAGGTATGGGGCATCCACCACTCTCTGGGCAAACTCTGCCAGTGTTTCACCACCTTCTCAGCGAAAAAAAAAAAAAAAAGTCTTTCTTATATCTAATCTAAATCTGTGCTCCTTTAATTTAAAATCATTGCCTCTTTCCCTATCACAACAGACCTGTCCTGATCTTTCTTACATACTGCCTTTAAGTGTGGAAAAGCTGCAATAAAATTCCCCAGAACCTTCCTCTTTCTCCAGCTTGAACAGCCTTGATTCTCTCAGCCTTTCCTCCTGAGAGAGGTGCTCCATCCCTGTGACCATCCTCTTCATCCTCCTCTGGACTCACTTCACCAGGTCCTGACCTTTAAGGTCCTGTTGGTGATTCTGTGATGTGAAATTGTGCTGGGTCAAGTATGGGCCCCTGATGGAGTTGTTGCCCCCTGCTCACTGGACACAGCCATCCAGATAATTCCTTATCCACTGCTCTGGCTATCCATCAAATACATCTCTCTCCAATTCAGAGATGGATATTTTAGGATCCTCTGTCAAAGGCCTTAGAAAAATCCAGTAGATGACATCCATAGATCTTCTCCTGTCCTCCTTATTGTCTCTATAATTCCACTTCAGAATATTTCTTTTCCAAGATTTATGACCCAGCAATGTGAAAATGCACATAATAGAAAAATCTTATTAATTTAAGTGGGAACAATAGCCAAGTAATTTTCTTACCAAACTTAGAAAAATGCTGTGAGCTTTTGTTGTTAAAGAGATTAGAGGATGCATTCAAGGTATTATCAATTTTCTGAGCTTTTCTTCAACTGTATCCATTTTGATTTTGAATACCTATTAATTGGATAATTAAAGTTATTCAAAGAAAATAATGTTGATTCAAATGCCATTTTCTTAAGCAACTGGTATTTTACATGTATCAAAACTTATTGTTATTTCATGAATGATTAAGAGCAAAATTCTGAATTAAATTGACAGATAAAAGCTACAGATTTTATGATGCAACATCTACTGGCTTCAGTTTTGAATTGAATCCAAAGACCTGAAGGAGGAAATGTTGTAATTCAAAATGTCTCTGACTAAACAGTTATGGTTCTGTTTATGATATTAGAAACACTGCCACATGCTTCCCAGTCTGTGATATGGTCACATGGCAGAAAATCTACACCAGGCTAGGGAGTTTTTTTTCTTTTTTTTTTTTTTTTTAATCCACATATATGGTAGGATCAAAATGAAATAAGAAGAAGACATTATTTATCCAAGGTAATCTAAACTATTATATCAATCCTTTTTTTTTTCCCAGATGTATATTCATAAGATTATATAAAAATATTAAAAAATGAGAGATAGAAAAAGAAGAAATATTTTGAATTTTATTTCATGTAAAATTCCCAGGTTTAATTCCCAAGAAATTAAGCAAAGTAACCATCTTTGAAAAAAGAAATAAATTTATCTTCTACAGTTCTATTGTATAAATTTTCAGCAGTTTATTTGATTCAGATAAATATTTTCCACATGCAGTTGTTACAGTTGTCCAATAATGAGATTCAGAATGATGTGTCTAAGACAGACATGACTTTTCTGTCAAAATAACATACAACTGAAATTCAAATGGTTCAAAATCAACTCAATAGAAGCTATTATTATCTGGCTTTCTGCATAAAGACTTGCATGAAGACTTTATTTCATCTTTGTTTCTACTGTTTCTATCACATTAAAGAATATGTGTTTTCAGGTTTTCTAGTGGTTAGTATTAAACCAAAATCCACAAAGAAGTTGAGCCAGTTTCCATCTTACCTTGGAAATCACAAAGAAAAAGAATCTCATTTCACAGCTAACTATGTTTCCTATGTGTAGGTTGGTTTGTTCCTGAGCATTGTAAAGAGTGAACATGATTTCAAATACTTTTTCAGTTTGAAAACATTTCCTTTTCCCTCTGTGCCTGAAAAAATATATCCTGCAGGCTAAGTTAACATAGGTTTATATGTATTTGTAAATATTGACCCTGTGAAATTGAACTGGATAAGATGTTTTATTCTTCTTCATCTACAATTTACTCACTAATCTGCTGTTCAGAGAGAATGGGAATATCTTCCCTTTTCATCTTTAATTTGAAAACTTTTCAGAGAACTGTCTTCTTTTCTAAGCCATATATTGACTTTCATAAAAACATATATTAGACTAATTTTCATACTGGTCAAACTAAAAATTTTCTGTTATTCCATATATTGACATTTCTACATTTATATTTGGCAATATAAATAAAACTTTTAATGGCCATCATTTCCCATGAACCTACATTTAAATATGCTATTACCTGATCCACTTAAAAAGTCCTTTTGATAAAAAAGTCTCACTCAAAAATCTTAAAATATACCATAGTTTAGTACATATAGCTAAATATATGTAATAAAGGAAACAAATTGAAATCCTTGCTTCTCACAATATTGGGAGTACTAATAAATGAAAATGCTTTGTCTTAATAATCTCTTCCTTGTGGATTATTTAAGTAGAAATTCAATGAAATTTTTATGAGGGAAAAACAAAACCTCATTACAAAGCTTTCATTTTGCCAGCTGTGATAACAGTACTCACAAAAGAAAGTCCTAGCTCTCTGCTCATACTTTTGTGTGCAGTTAAGATAAAAGTTGAAGTTTCTTTTCCCCATAAGCAAAAGTTAAACACCTGCTTCAGCTACAGTTTTGGAGCACACATTACATTAGATTACAGCCTTAGGATCTCCTTTTCTTCATCTAACTAGAGACATTTAAAAGCTGATAAGCTTAAGCTAATTGTCTAGACTTCCTTTTTGATCCATCAGGAAAGTCAGGCATCTCCAAAGCAAGATTTGTCCTGCTTATCTTAGAAACATAGGTGCAGAAATCTCATTACCATGGGAGGAGTTGCCTTTTCAGAAATTCCTCTCTTCCCTTTAACTACCAAAGATCCTCAATAGTTTGGTCAAATAAACATGCAGCTTCTAAATCACTCCAGTGAGATGAGGTTAATCTCCTTCCCCTTTTCGTGTGAGACTAAATAATTTTCTAATATGTTAATTCTGCCTTGAAGTTCTGAGCTCTGTGGGTAAACTGTAGGTTTTGACAGAAAAAAAGAGCCTGTCTTTGACCTCGAGTTTTGTCTTGAGGTTTGGGCTTCTGAGGAGTTTCAGAGAAAAAGGAAGGTTCTGGTTTGTGGATGACATCAAGAAGGAAGCTCTCAGGTGAGCCCCTGTGAGGATTCACTGCCAAGTTTTGTTGGACCCTGTCCAGAGGGGGGCCAGAAAGATGCTTAGGTGGGTGGAAAACCTGTGAGGAAAGGCTGAGAGATTGGAATTGTTCAGCCTGGATGAGAGAAGGCTCCAGGGTGACTTACTGAAACGTTTCAGGATTTGAAGGGAGCTGCAGGGGGATTTTTTACAAGGGCACATGAGGATAGAACAAGGGGAAATGGCTTTAAACTGACAGAGGATAGGTTTAGATTGAGTATTAGGAAGAGATTCTTTAATGAGGGTGAGGAGGCACTGGCACAGGTTGCCCAGAGAAGTGTAAATGCTCCATCCCTGGAAGTGTTCATGACCAGGCTGGATGGAACTTGCAGCAAGCTTGTCTGGTGGAAGGCTGGCACAGGGCAGGGGGCTGAAACAAGAGGAAATTTCAGGTTCATTCCAAATCACCCTGTTCTATAATCCTGTTTTGTACAGCCATAGTTCTGACACACATTGAAAATTCAGCACAGTTAGTAAATCCTTATGCTTCACATAGTTCTTCGAGGCATAAAAACTGCATAGCAATTACAGGCAGTAAATCTTATTATAATTGTATCATATGCATGCATTTCAACTATATTGTAATTCAAGGCTGTATTTTTACTGACAGCTTTTTACACAATTTTGATTTGGCATCAGAGTATAAATAAATTAGGCTATAGAACCTTTCCATTTGTTACTATAAGGTTTGAGTCTTGACAGTGGATTCCAGGAGTGGATAATGTTTTTTTTTCTTTAGCTGGGATTTTTTTTTCCTGCTTTTTTTTTTTTTTAAAAAAAAAAGCAACTGCATGTCAGAAATATGTGTTAAGTGTTTCTATTCCTGAAGCAATTATAATTTGCAAATGAGAATTCATGAAAGCTTTGTACTTTAGTTATTTCTCAGGCAAAGGGAGAAAATCAACCTTTGAATTGTTTAAGTGACATGACATGAGGGTATTTCAAGGGCCCAGTGTTATATTACTGACTTCTGAGCATGCAGGTTGAAGCAAAATTACCCAGATAAAACTCTTTAATATAAAATGGATAAAGGAATCTAAATCTCTGAAAGCCATAGGTTCTGACTGCTTATCACTTTGGGTAGTGTTGGCATCTTCTCACTTTAGACATCTATATTGTAGGAATCTCTTTTTCTTTGTTAAGCCTATCTGGAGGTAGATATCTAATCCAAATCAGATGAGCCATGATTTAGGATTGGTTATTTCTCACCAGTTTTTAAAGGGACTTCAAGTACTTCAGAAAACCAATCCCATCCTACAAGTGACACAGATGTAACATGGATATCAGGAGAGATAAATGATTGATCATTGATTATTTCCAGCTTAGACTAGCATAACCTTTATTAGCACATTTTGAATACATCATCATCAGCACTGTGATTCCATTTTGAAGGCTGAAAAGCTCAGTTAGCTCAGAGAAGGAGAGTGGTCTGTGCAATGGGAGCAGGCACTGGCAGAACTGGGATCCTGGAGCTCTGCCCAGCTGTGGCAATAAATGGGCAGCACCCAACAGAGGAAATATTAAAACATCCAAAAAATCTGCTCCAAAGCAATTCTGAAAATGCCATCAGATTCATCTAAAGACACAATTCATTCTAAAGACCTTTTACTCCAGCCCAGGCAGGACTTTGAAATGAAAGCCATACATTTGTATATATCTATATATATAGTGATTTCTTCTTCTTCTTCTTCTTCTTAATAACCTTTACAGTCCCCAATGTAAAGTACCAGCAGCATTTAAATATTAATTAGGAATTAATTTGTTCCCTACCTAAATGGAGGAATAGAAAATATTAGTTTTCATTGGCTTTTATATTTTTCTTTTGGAACACAAATAGCTGAATATAATAAAAAATATTTTAATTTGTGAGCTCTTAAATAGAGAGGTTATTAGTAGATGCTCAAGTATTTTGCTTCTGTTTTTGAAACAAAGGAAATCAAAGGAAATTCATCTGTGCTGGAACAGTACTCTAGCTCCTGGGCAAGGAGGTAGACTTAACTTCAGCAGATCCTCCCTGAGAAAATCAAGCTCGTGGTAAAACTCCAAGTTTGCCTGAAAATGAGAAGTGCTCAGATCTGGAGCTCATACCTCCCATGGTTTGGTATGCAGAGCAGCAAAACCAGAAGTGAGCTCACTGAAGGCTGGTGGGAGGCTGGGGGTGCATGGGCCCCCCTGCCTGCTTGTGTCACTGCCTGGGCCCTGGGGATGGATTCTCTGGGAATCAGAAAACTTTATCTGACATGCACAAAAACTGTTTGGGATCACCCTGACAGTGTTGGTACCCCATGGGACATGACTGCTTCCTAAGGAAAATTTATGAGTAAGGAGAGATTTGGAGCATGACTAAAAGGGAGGGGTCACAAGGGTGAAATAAAAGGACTTGAGACAGATAGGGTTGGACATCCCCAGGAATAGGTATTGGATTGATTTTGCATATCCTCATTAATTATTCTGACAAAATGTAGGAATGCCATGTTAATGTTGGCTAACAGCCTGATATTTGGAGATATGGTCAGAACAGAAAATCATAATTCACTGGTAAGCAGCTTTGTATTTCTGAAAAAAGAAAAAGGGGAGGGAGGATATGTGCATGCAAACATATTTTTTTAAAAAATTCAGTTTAGCCTAGCTGATCAGAAACTGGAGCTGGTTTCCTGATGTGAAGTAAAATCCTAACAAAGAAATCAAGTGTGTTTTGCTGCAGTGATCATGCTCAATACTGCTCCTTCTCCCATTCTTCTATTCCTGTCCTTATACTGTTAGTGCCTAAAGAGAGGAATGTGTACAGTTAGTCATTGGTAGAGGAAAAAATGTGTGCTGTGAGCTTCTGGCTGGACTTATGAATTGCAGGTCATGAATTTCACAGAATTTGTTCCTCTTTACATGATCACAGTTTTAATGAAGACTAGTCCTGTTTAATTATGCAAAAACTTTATACAAGATCTAGAGAAACTATCCTTAAAGCATTTGAGAAATAAATAGCACTTGCTGTTAAAAATAAGTGCCTTACTTCCAATCTGAAAATACAGACATGTAACCATCAGCCCTCACTTCTCTTTATGCAAAGGACAAAATCATCCCTCAATACTCTGCTAAGTGGGTTGAGCAGCAGTGCATGCATTCCTATCCTTCAGCAACTCTCAGAGTTTTAACCAGTTGGATGCTGATAATTGCTTTAAAGTTAACAGCTGTGTTTCTTTTCTGATTAAGGGGAAAAAGGTTATCATCATCATCATCCTCCTCTCTGGATGAGAAAAACCATTCTTTGGATGTGTGCACTGCTCTCTGCTGACCACAAAGGGAACTCAGGGGTCAGGTTTGGATGACTGATTCCCAAAGGACCAATAAAGGGCAAATTACAATAATCTTATTGACATAAACTCTCTTTAACAGGTGATTTTAGTAACTCTGTATCATCCAACTATCAGTTTATTTCATCCTACTTTCCTGACCCTGCAATCAACACCAAATTTATCAGCTATGAAACAGCATTTAGTTCCTAAACAATTATAAATATCATTAATAATACAGAACAAATAGCTCATCTCTGGGCAGTCCAACAGAAATAAACCTGTTCAGCATTAATTTGTAATCTATACACTTATTCAGAGGACACAATAAAAGTCAGTTCAACAATATCTGTTTTTCTTCTTAGTGGATACTTTCTCACTCCTTTAAATCCTTGCTATTCAAGTCCTGAGATCAGTATCAGACTGATAGTAAGACAACTATATTATCTCATTTTTCCCTTAAAAACAATGGTGTAACATGAACATCCCTACAAGATTCTGAACTTCCTCCTATTCAGTGGTTACTGAAAATGGAGCATAAACTCTACCAAGAGTTTCTTGATACAACAAACTCCCACATGCAAGAATCTGGATTTCCTGAAGACTTCTATAACTACTCTTGAATATGGAATTAAAGAGAAGAGTTGTCTCTAGCATCCTCACCCTTTTGAGGCATTCTACCAAGAGATGAATGCAATAATCAAATTCTGACCTTACTAATGCTGTGTCCAGAAAACATGTAAACTAATTAGGGATTTACATATATATGTTTGATAGTTTGAAATGTTAATAATGTGCTTTTACCTGGAAACACATTTTGTCAAAAATAATAATAACAGGAGTCTGTGATAATGTTGTGGCACTGGTAGCCACAAGGAATTTCTTCAGGACAATCAGTGTGTGTGAAATTCATGCTGCTTGTTGCATAGACTTCCCACTGGTTTGAGCTCCAAAGCTGAGAGATACAGAGCCCTGTTAATTAGCATCTGTAATGACAGTTCTATTTCCATCATTTTGTGACTCTGTAGAAAGTGTGACTCTTTTTCAATTTATTCTCTCTGCTTGATTAGTCATGCCACTAACACTACCCTTAAACCCTTACCAGCTCTTCTCCATTTCACTCCCCTGATTCTTATTTCCATCTTATGATGAAGAGCAGAACATTCTTTTCCAGAATTTGTGCCTCACATAAAACAAATTCTGTGCTTCAGACGTCATTACTGCTGGATTTTCCTTTGCTTCCTTAATTAATCTTTGCTACATTTTTGCACCTATCATTAGATAAAATTGCTAAGCAATAACAATTATATACAACCTGTAATAACCTCCTTAAACCAAAATAATAAACTATATATTATACTTGGAATATTAATCTCTCGCTCAGTACTAGGGATTGATGACATATTGACTAAAATCTGTTCTCTCAGGATATTTTCTACAAGAGAGAGAAATTGAGAAAAGATTTTATATCTTTAGTTTTAAAAGACAAAAAGTGAAACAGAAGTCAAGTGGAAGAAAGTGAGAGAAGGGATGGAGGGAGGAAAGGATGGAGAGTATGTCTGGAATCAAAGCTGGCTGCTAAGGTTGTCAGTAGTTAATAACCTCTTCTTAATACACATAACAATTCTTTCTCTTGCCCACTCTAAATATCAGATATTAATGCATCTCTGCCTCCCAGTGATGATATCCCCCTCTGAGTATATCAGGGAATCAAGGAGACAACACAGGAAATTTAGATCCTCCACACAACATTGCCCTGAGACACCTATAAGGAAGCCCTTATTGCTTGGCCTGTGAGTGTACTGAAAATCTCAATTCCCAGGGCTGCAAATTGGGCAGTTTTCCAGAAAACAGTTAACTCTTGCAAAGAGAGGGTGGAGATTCCTAAACCATCAACAGAAAAGACTCGAGCAGAGACAAAACTGGCAGGAGGGAAAGAAAGCAGGAATGTGAATTTGAGCCTTGAAGCCATTGAGGACCTAAACACAGGCAAGGCACCAAGGCTGAGCTTGTGCAAGGCTGAGCTTGTGCAAGGCTGAGCTTGTGCAAGGCTGTGAGCTCCTGCAGCCTTTGGGAGCTCTGGCTGCCTCTTTGTGTCCTGGTCCTGTGACAGGGAGCTCCTTCTGCATCTCCCCACCAGGACAGAACTGGCAAGCTGAGGATTTTACCTTTGCTAGAGGCAGTGTGGCTTTCAGCTGTTCTCAGCACCCCCAAGAAGAGCAGAAGCAGCTGCTTGTCCCAGAGCATTGGCTCCTGGCTCGCTGTGGCACTGTGCACCTCTGCAGGGGAATGCAGCTGCTTCCCTCCAAACACAGGGAAGAGGGGAGGGGGGGTTGTTATGCCAGTGTTCAATTATTTAAAAAATGGGAGTGTGACACTATCCTACCCTGATATTAGGGCATGAGGGAGAGGTGTGTTACAGGGTACAGAAGCCACGTGCTTTGGTCCAGATACCAGAGTTACAGGGACAGCAAGAACAATAGGATTTCTTAAGCTGTCACAAATAGACTGTCCCTGTTGATCTGATCTTCCTAAACAGCAATGTAGTGCTTCTGCTTTAGGGATATTTGGGGGTTTTTTTCTTTTATTTCTCCTTCTCCTAGCCCCACTGGGCTCACTTGAGCAGACAGGCAGGGAAGGGAGCAATGCTCATTGACTTGTCATTTTTTCAGCAGCTCTTCAAAACCCTGAGTCAATATTCACTGGAGGATTAGCATCGGAGGAAAGGGCTTGAAAGCCTGTTTCACATTGCATTCTAACAGAGGGAAAGCTCCAAATGAGATTATGTGAATCTGGAAGAGAACCACTCTCAATCCTAAAATGTCTGACTGCTGGTGGACCAGCCAGAAGCCTCCTGCAGGCTCTTCATCCAACATTTTGTGTCAGTTTCTCTGATGTCCTCTAAAAATGAGATTCCAGTGGCATTCAAAGCCTTGTGTGGGCAAGTCAAGCAGTGAATGTATAAATCTCAGATGGTTTCATCCTTTGAGCAGCACTGGAAGTTGAATGAATCCTGGCTTAAGCCTTTTATCTCATGCCAAGTTCTTCCCTGTCTGTGAAGCCCATGGTATTTTCTGCCATTCGTGCTCAAGTCCTGAAATGAGATTTAAAGTCTGTTCTCTGCTTCTATCCCTTAGCACCATTTCATTTGCAGTTTTAATTCAGATACACATCAATCCTATTAGACACTCTGAATTATGTGTTAATTAAACGTGGGGCTCACAAGTGGTTCTGCTGAAGTTAGTGGCAAATCTCTTATTGCCTGTAGCAGGAAAGGCTCCAAAGAATTTACAGAGTGCTGTTTTGATTACTTCTGTGAACTAAAAGTGACAAAGGCCAAAACCAACTTTATTCTAGTACCACAAGCATAGATATTGAAATATGTCAGCACTTACCCAGAAAACAGCAGAGGGTCAGGTCTGATGACTGAGCCATTGGATGCAGGTGGTTGAACTGAGAAGATTATGGCATTTGTGTCAGAGCAATCTCTGAATTTGCAGCAAGGCAATCTGGTTAAGGATTCAGTTGGCAAGACTTAAATATATCATTCCATTTTAGACATTTTATAATATCTCACATGGCTTCCAGTTGCTACTGCAGAGGTTAGATGTCCCAAACACCTGGTGTGTTTCAAATACAAAAATCAATTTTGTCTCAGACATTTATGTGGGGAAGGAAGGAAGGAAGGAAGGAAGGAAGGAAGGAAGGAAGGAAGGAAGGAAGGAAGGAAGGAAGGATAATGGTGAAACAATTAAGGAGAGCAAAAAGAAACCCAGAGGTGATGGAGAAATAAAAGTCTTCAAGGGTAGACATGTTTAATTGTGTAAGTTTATATTTTATAGTGAACTCTAGATAAGAAAACTTCTCTGTTTCTGAGGGTTTAAAAGAAATAATAAAACAGTCATTTAAATTCTTTCCTACAGGGAAGAAAATAGAAAGTAACTTCAATAAGGAGTTTTGTAAAAAAATTGTAAAGAATGTAATTTAAGTCTGGGAAGTCAAAGCTCAGACATGACATCTGGATTAGCCCTGGAAGACTGATGGAGCTCCAAGTAAGAGCTGCATAACTCAGAAGAAGAGTTGGACTAATTCCATGGTAGTCCTGCAGACATCCAAACTACACCCCTATGGCTGGAAGCTCAGACCAGGTGATCCTGATATTTTTCAAACTTCATAACAGGGAGAATGTCTCAAGACTCCAGGCTGAGGCTGCTGACACAGCTGCCTGCACTGCAGCCCTGGAACAGTAGAGCTGAAATTTTTGTTTTTCATACTCTGAAGACAGACTATACTTGTGAGACACAGCACCTACTGCTGCGTTTGGATTCATTTGCAGCCTGCTGGGTGAATAGTTCTGTTTCATTTGAAACTTCCTAAATCCATGTTATTCCTAATGAAATATATTAGTTTATAATCTATTCATATATTACCTGTTACTTGGACCTTATATTTTGCTAGAAGGTGGTGCTGCATTGTGCTTTGGAGAAAGGTAGCTCTGCCTGGTGCAGTACCTCTCCATTTAATTTGATCTCATATGCATTTGTAATAGGAATAACACAACTGATTATTTTGAAACTGACTGTGAAAGGCTTATGGTGTGTTTTACTCCCTGAACACCTTGCCATTTGTACTCAACCTGATGAGAGCCATGAGTTCTGGAAGCCCTGGGTTGTCCATCACCCACTTTATATTTCCTCAATACTTTTCTCCAGAGTGTCATTTTCCTTCTTTGGGGAAGATTGGTGGTATTCATCATCCTCTCCCTTTTTGTTACTGCATGGGATTGAGTTCTCTCTTCTAATCCCCTTGGTCTTTCACTAGAGCTATAGGCAGTGGAGAAGCCAGAGAACATAGTCTAAAGAAAGTCTTTCATTTTGATCAATGAAAGCAGAAGTCAAGCCCAAATTCTCTGAAAGGAAAGTGATATTTGGTATCTCTCAAAACCTCACAATCAAGAGGCAGAACTAATTTGCCACTTCCCACTGGAAATTGTTATAGTGGAGAACAGGACTCAGAGGTAAAACCAGAACCAACTCCAACAGGCTGGAGGAGACTTAATTTTTCTGATTCTGTAGATCTCTGAGTGAAGGCTACATGATTTGTTTTGAAATCCTTTTTAAGAGTCTTTCAGTGGTTTGGAAGTCCTCATCAGAAACCAAGTCTTCCCCTGTGGCTTTCTGGGGACTTGTCTTTGCTCTTTTGCTTCTCTCTGTATTAGCAACATCTGATATAGTGAAGAGCTAGAAGCTCTTGATTTGGTTTTCAGAGTTTGTTCTTTGCTTGATTCCAGTATTATTCTGCTGGGTGGAGCAATCTGCAGCCCTGAAGAATCTGCATTTCTGGCTTGGTCTAGACATAACCACCATTTTTTATAATCCAGCTTCATATGAAATCTTTCTGCAGACTCAACTGTCCTAAGTGTGGAAATAATGAGATTTATTGGTCAGCTCCTTCTGAGCCTACAGAAAAAGCAGCTCATGTTGCTACTTGGTATTCAATAGCCAAACATATTTCTGGAGGGAAAAAAATGCAGCTTTTACTATTTCTTTAAGACCAACTGGATGACACATTTCCTGGGAATCCCCTCAGTGGCTCTGAATGTGCTGGTTCCCTGGAGATAATATCACTCCCCACAGTTGGGATTTTTCTACCTGAACCACATAAAAGTGCACAAAACCAGAGATATGCAATAGTTTAAAACTATATGTGTTTGCATGAGTTTGTCATTTTATCACAGCTGGAAGTTTTTTCACACATTTCATGTTGTTATGGCCTAATATAACTTGCAAGGGAGCAAATTTGTTTTAATTCCAGCCCTGACAGGCAACAGACCAGTGCTTAGATCTTCAAAAAATTAGCCAGTGATTCCTGTGGATTTCTTTTCTTCAAGTAAGTATGATAACACAAGAAAATAAATAAATTAAATTTTCAATCATTCATTCATTACTAAAATGATGGTGGCTCATTTAATAATAATCAGCTCATAGGGAGAAGTTGGTCCTTAACTTCCTGAAGAGAGGACCTTACAGCTTTATGACTTCCATTCTTTGTAAAATAACTGTTGCCTTTTTTGGGGAGAACTAATCTTTATCAGGATCCTAGTAATGCCCATGTAAGATTTTGTGCTAGTGAGCTTGAGGGGTTATTATTTGCAATTAAAAAAGGATATTCTTTCTAATGTTTTTTTTATTTTTTTGTAAATGGGAACAATCTCACGACCAAAACTTCAGGCATTATGCTGTATGTTAGTCAGAGATAAAGATTTCAAACCATACATATCTCCCAGCCAGACAAGTCAAGGTTTAATGTTGATTTTCATGTTCCTTGAGCTTGACCTTTTACTGGTACTTTTTTTTTTTTTTTTTTTGCTGTCCTATTTTTGGAATTTTATTTGATGCTAATCGTTTCCACCTCATTACTTGCACTATCCTCAGAAACATTTGGGGGTAAAGAATAGGTTTATTTGCCAATTAAACTGTTAATTGGCTTCCAGATTGTTTTATGTGTCTTTCACAGGCTTTCATCAACTACTTTTGTTGCTAACCACCCAGCTGAGCCTGGGGAAGGGATTGAATGTTGCTGAAACCAACCATGCACTCTGGAGCTGCCATTTTCAGGATGAGACTGATGAGCTCCCTGCATTTTGTGGTGGAACCAGTGCTCCAGGCTATGGTGCAGGCACAGTTTGCTCAGCCAGCCCTTGCATGAGCAGTGTTTCCATGCATGGCTGCAGGAGATGGGCGTGCTGAGGATGGGCCATTGCTGCTGGAAGGCTTGGGAGCAGCAGCAGAATGCAGCAACACAGGCTTCATCCAGAAACAGAAGAAACAATTTATTGTAGTAGACACATTTTTATAGGCTGGTTTGTTGAACCAAGGATAGAATAAGCTCATTGGTCCAAGCAAGGCAACACCTCTTGTTTCACCATCACATTCCTCATGCGCTCCTCTTGTCCACAGCACCAGGTGCTAAACTTTGTTATTAATTCTTTGCCTTCTGTTCTCCTTTGAGTAGCTTGGGACAATTCAAACTGCTGTCTTTCCTGACTTTCACCAGCATCCACAGGCCATAACCTGTGTTGCCAGATGTCTTTCTTAGAAAAATAGCCTGTTCATGTGTGAATCCACTACAGACTTCTATTTGGTGTTCTAAGCTGCAGTTTTGATCATTTTAATGGGATTCCAGCACAGTTTTCTTCTAATGGGTCCAGTACCAAGTACAAGATTATACATTGAGGGAGTAGGTCTCTATCACCTCATAAACTTTCAGTGATCAAGACAGAGATGTGGAATAAATGTTTAGTTACTATGGGAGTTTTCAAACTGAATTGAGTATAATAATAAACTCTACAAATCCATCTATAACTTGCTTAACAAGGAGTTACTACAGAAATCCTTTCATGAAAGCAAAAACCTGTATCAAAGTTAAGAGCATGAGTCAAACTGAAGGGAACAAATCCCTTCACAGAAAGATGCTGACTGTTGAAGGTCAGAGAATTTTAATCTGATCTAAGTTCAAGATGACAAACTAAAATATTCATATCTAATTCCAGGAATCACTAGCACATGTTTCTTTACCTATGGAAATTAGAACAGCAAAAATCAGGAACTAGCAGGATGGCTGAGAAGACTTTGAATTTTTTTTTTCTTCTCAGAAAATAATGATTCAACAGAACAATAAACTTTCTCACAGTGAGTCTTTGTAAGTCTTGTTTCCAGTCAGAAGGGGCAAACAGATATGAGGGACTTTTCTGTCAAAATTGCAGACAGTTTGTTTTGATATTTTCAAAATGAAAGATGCTGTTTTCTTAAGTCAATACATTTTTTGGCTTGCTAGTCAAAATAGAGTTATATCTGCCATCACTTACAATTGTAAAATGTTGCAGCTTTTTGGATTGAGTATTGCACAGAAGGCATATGCAATGCCACAATTTCTGCTCTCAGGGTGTGTGCAGATGGATTTACATTCCAGAATCCATTAGTCTTTAAAAATATGAGTATAATTTTTCCATTTTTGCATTAACAGATCTTTCTTAGAAGTCCCTAGGAGTTTGTAGGAAGGAAGGCATGTCCCCAGTTAAGAGAAGTAGTCATTGTATTAAATAAAAATGGAGCAGGAATGCACCAAAGCCTAAACATGACTGTTCAAGATGAGTCTGTCAACACCTGCAGCTGATCACTCTCTAGTCTCCTGTTTGTCCACAACTTTATCAGCCAGGGCTCTTCTCTGCTGCAGATCAGCAAGGTTTTCCCTAAACAAAGCTGGGCACACAAAACACATGGAGTGAAAAATGGTGTGGGAGTGATCAAATCCAGGACTGCCCTAAATGCTATTCAGAGAGGGCAAAGCCAATTTGTTAACCATAAAGGGTGCAAACAGTTCTGCAGAAAGAGTTCCAGAACACAAATGGTGTTTCCCCTGGAGCAGAGAATGAAGTCAGTACAGACACACTGATTAACACCATGATCCTGAAGCTCTAGACTGGAAGATGCTCATTTACTTGCTTGTGTTGGGTGTTTCATGTCCATTTACTAAGAATTCACTCCAGAATTTAGGTTGTGTTGAAAAATTTTTGCTAAACATCAGTTTCATACAGCACAATGTATCAAACGGTCTCCTATGATATCTTTAATTCCCTGGCCAAGGAATACCTCCATTAAAACTCATATTTTTTAAAGGAAATTGCAATTAAGATAGTTCATTTGAATTCAAGATTCATCAGGTTCAAAATCATTGCTCAAATGAAAGAATTGTGGTTTGGCGCAGTGTATTCAGTCAGTAAAAATAACCTAAATTATTAAATGTTCATGTGTAATATAGATCAACTGTTCTGAAAGTGCAAATAGCATAAACTCATTTTAATTTTAAATACAGCAGGTACACAGGGGTTAACTCTGATAATTATATTTGGGTGTTATGTGCATAAATCATATTAGTGTATAACAGGATTTGTGACTTCAACGCCCACACATCAGCTCTTATATTTACTGCAAACACTCTAACTAGGTTTCCCTTCCCAAACTATTCTCCAAGTCTGATTTACTACTCCAGGAACTGTCATGGGGCCAGGCTGACTTACTGAGTTATAATACAGTACAATGCTTTCTCTGTTCATCAATGTTCTTATTCCTCATCCTGAGAGGGATTATAAAGACAAAGAACCAGTTTCTCCTAATTGCACCAGCATGGTGCACACTGGGATAATTTTTTGAGGCCACAGCTGCAACTAGAGTTGTAATAAAGGTAAATGATGTACCCTTTAAATATGTGCAATTACAACTTTTTCCCTTGGAACATCTTACCACTAATGGATATACAAGTTACTCTGTGAAATGAGAAACAAAAAGAATTGCTGTAACAAGCAAACTCTGTGTATATTTCCAAAAATGCCATTCCTGTGTTGAGCTAAGAGTTCAAACAGCAATGTAACCCATCCTCTTAGGAATGAATGTGGATAGCAAGAACAGTACTACAAAAGTTTATCAAAAAATACCTCCTGGACCTAGAAATTATTTATATAGAGCCTTTTTTTTAAAGCACTATAATACATTTCCATACAAAAAAGAATCTGGCCCACACTGAGTGGATAAAAGGGGACAGATTGTGCATGGGATTTAGTGTCTTCTCAAGTATGCTCAGTTTTCTGCCTGCACCTTCTTATTTCACTCCCCCTGCTGCTTTCTTCAGAAAGTAAGCTACCCTCTCTTCTCACTGCATTCTCTTTGTTTTCCTTCATTTGATTTTCTTGAGCTTGAGAAAGGAAAAGTAAATGTAGAGCTGCAATTGGCTGACCAATTTTGCCTATAGTTCCTGCTAGTTAGAAACATGATGCTGATTTTCTAGGTTGTCTCTAGCTAAAAGAGGAAATAAATAAGCTCTAATTAAATGAGTTTCCTTTGTGCTGTCTAACCTTCACACCACAGTCACATGAAAGGACTCGTAGGAAAGATTTGCTGTATACAAAAAGTCATCAAGAAACACTGCACCTATAAAATCATCTTTGTTTTTACTAGGATGAACATTTTGAGGCACAGAGGACAGTGGGAAGGAGTATGTTTGCAAACTAAAGAATTCCTTCCCTTGCATCTGAAAGAACACACTGACTTGTCTGTGATTACTGTCTAATAACCCCCCAAAGAAACAAGAAGAGCAAACTTAAGCACTTTTTTTTCTCTTTTTTCACTCCTGAATAGTCACAGGGAAGCTGACTCCTCAAATCTATGGATGCAAGTCAACTGGGAAAGCAATAATATAGCCACTGTGATTGTATCACTGCCATAATTTATGTGACTAGAGCTCATGTAGCTAGAACA
Organism: Oenanthe melanoleuca; assembly: GCF_029582105.1. Lineage (NCBI taxonomy): Eukaryota > Metazoa > Chordata > Aves > Passeriformes > Muscicapidae > Oenanthe > Oenanthe melanoleuca. The sequence continues at coordinate 62,344,625 of NC_079334.1, forward strand.
ATGACATTTAAAATTAACTGATTTGGAGAACAGTGTGAGTCTAATTATGGTAAGTTCAGCACAACTTACAAGACACACCTGGTAAATTGGTTTCAAGTGTCAAGACACAGTGGCCACCATTGGACTGCAGCTTGATCTCAGTATTGAGCTATGAAAAGCCAGCTCAGTCACCAGTGAGGAGCAGTTACACAGAGAGGTGTGCTCTAAAGTACCTGCATCTCCAGGTATCTGTAATTTACTTTAAAATTACCTCTCAACACTATTCAATCAATGCACTGTACAGAGCAGAGACACTAACCATGCTAACTCCCCAGAAAGAGTGATACTATTTGTAAACTATTTATACAAATGATGCCTTTAGGGTATTTAAGGTATATTCAGGGTCTAACCAGTTTTCTTTTAAATTTGTAAAATGTTTTTTAATGTCTTAACATTTACAGCCTACAAACTTGGTCATGATAACCTCAAATAATCCAGTACTAGACTGAACTCTCTGGGCACGTGTTCAGAGGCTGCTTTTTGGCCCCCATCACCAATTCAGAGAACTTTGGGAAATTCATTGTCTGGAAAGAACGATTTTGCTGAGAACTAAAAAGGTTATAGATTGAAATAATTTATCATGGCATGCACCCATCCTGAGAGGTGATCACATTGTATTATTAAAATTACACTTTCTCTTCCTTGGTTTTGTACCCAGCTCTTCACCAAACTAAACTAGATGGGAACACAAGTTCTCATTTCTACTACTTATCTATTTTACTCTTTGTGTTTGAGTTTTTAAATGAAACTTTTGGACTACTTGTTTTACTTGAAACCCAGGTTCTATTGGAGAGCAGAGTTTCTATGATTTCTATTAGAACAGTTTCCATTACTTTAGGAAAGTAGATTTGGTTTTGTTTGTTTGGATTTTTTTTTTTTTTTAATTTTTTGTGGCCTTGTACGAAAGATACTTCTTCTGATGACATTTCAAAGTATTACCTGAATGGAATAATATTTCTATGCAGACTTTATGTTGGGATTGCATTATTAAAAAAGAGACTTTGAGCCCTTTCTCTCAATGTATTGTGCTTTGTAGAAATTTCAAAACTGAATTTGGTGACATCTCTTAGATCACTTACCATGATGATGCCTGACAACAAGATATGCTGTGTTGCTATTTATATCACCATTCAAACATTAAATAACAAGTTACCAGAGCAACCAACTTGTCATCCAGTGGATATTGCAATGATACCTGAACAATTCTTTTATGTAGACCTTGTAGCTGGACACCCACCTGAGATGAAAGTTGTTTTGCACTGTAACCAATGGAAATTCAGTTCTGCCTATTTTACACAGCCTGAATTTTTCCTCTTCTTTTGGATAAATGAGTAAACAATCTTGGCTCATAGAAGGCTGTACAGAATCCCATTTTGAAGTCACACTCTAAAGAACTGTGCTTGCTCTATTTGTTAAGTATGTTGTAAACAGTCGTGCTGTTCATTGACATGCTTTTTTAAGCATTCCTTTGCAGATAGCTTAATTAAAGTAGCTGAAAACTACCTAATAACAGAGCCTACCTTGAGACCAAGGAGCTGCTCCTGATCTTGACTTTGCAAAGTCAAGAGTTTATCATGAAGCCTCTGCAAAGAACAAATCCAATATAAGCCTCAAATAGGATTGGTGCAGCCTCTGTCAGCAGCCTCCTCTGTTACACCAAATGGGTTTGGATAGTATCTAGTCATTTTTTTTCCCAGATGGTTTTAGGGCACATTTCATATTCAGCAACTACTACTGCCTTCTTTTTTCATCATACAACTACAAATAATATGCAAACAGTCCTGGTTTAACCTCAGCTGGCAACTCAACATAGCTGCTCACTCCAGCCCTGCCCCAGTGGGATCAGGGAGATAATCAGAAAGGTAAGAGTGAGAAAACTCGTGGGTGGAGATAAAGACAGTTTAATAGGTAGAGAAAAGCAAAGCAAAACAAGGCATTCATTTCCCACTTCCCATGGGTAGGCAGGTGTTCAGCCATCATCAGGAAAGCAGGACTCCATCATTCATAACAGTGAAGAAAACATCATTATGCTTAAGGTTCTCCTCTTCCTGCTTCTTCCCCCAGCTTTGTATTCTGAGTATGACTTGATATGGTCTGGATATCCCTTGGTGCAGTTGGGGTCAGCTGTCCTGTCTGTGTCCCTTCCCAAACCCTTGTGCAGTCCCACCCTCCTTGCTGGCAGCTTGGGTGAGGAGCAGAAGAGGACTTGACTGTGTGCAAGCTCTGCTCAGTAGTAACAAAAACACCCTTCAATTATCAGTAGCATTTTCAGCACAAATCCAAACCATAGCCCCATAACAGCTACTGTGAAGAAAATTAACTCTACCACAGCCAAAACCAGCAAACATAAACACTATAAAAAACAGCTTACAGAGGAGTCCTGCAGTTCCTCCAGCAGATTTGTTCTTAGATGGGTAACACTACAAAAATCAGTATTAGATTATTTGTAACATCAAGTTAAGAACAAGGGACTTGCAGGTTACCTGCCCCAACCTCAATTTAAGGGGGCAAAATCTACTATAAAATCTACTTTAGAAAGCAATTTGTAAGTCAGAATAGATCCAAACATGGTGAGGATGCCATGCTAACACTACAGATATTGGCACAGATGTGTGTGCCAAACCCCAAAACACAACTTGTAGCTGGTTATGCTGGTAATGCAGACCATTTGGATATATACTGTATTTATTAAAAGAAGAATATTTAGATCTCTCATATTTACCACTGTGCCTGAATAAAGAATTTCAGAATTGTTTAAAACACAGAAGATGCAGCAGCAGCACTGCCTAAAGGAGTTTCTCTTTCCTTCCACCATAGCATTTACTCTTGGTCCTGGGGCATGCCTGTCCCCTCTTCAGCTGTGTCAGGAAATTCATTTGGCTGCAAAACATTGCACCCACCTGTAATCATTTTTGTACACAGGCCAACATACCTTTTCTAGCTTACAGGCAATGTAGATCAGTTCCCCATGGATCCAATGCAATAAACAAACTTAAAAGGAAAAAGCAATAGGGTACTAGTGCTTAGAATCACTGCCTAAATAGCCTGAGTTTCAAGGTACATCACCCCTCTAGAGTATGTTGTCTACCTGCACTTCCCAACTGAAGTTCACAGGAACAAGAGAACAGAAATCAGAACAACACAAGCTGAGCCACAGAGCTTTCCACTAAAGAAATAATAAATAAAAGTCCAAGAGTTATTGATCTCTGACACCAGCACAGGTGCTGAATTAATCCTCTAAAGTCTGACTGGAGCATGCCTGGGGCTGTGAGTACCATTATGGGGGAATCCTACCTGCTGTCTCTTCCTTACCTGTGTGGGGTGAACTTCAGTAGCTTGTTACTCTTTAGTCTGTCTCTAGGTGATTTATCAACCAGGACAGTCTGTGTTTGCTTTCTTGGCTAGTCCATAATAGGGTAACACAGTATTAACAGTAACAGCAATCAAGTAGGGGAATTTATATCTACTTTAGCACCAAAGTGGGTATATTTTATTTAAATAGATTAGCTGGTTTTGTAATAGGTGGTCTTCAGTCTTATCTGGCACTCTGGTTTGTATGTCTCTAATAATTACATTTGAAGAGTCTCATTCTAACCCCACCACACTTGCACTGAGCTGTTCCCTGCTTAGCAAGGAGTCTTGCTCAACCAACATGCATTTGAGAAGTAACACAGCTTATGAATCAGTGCAACTTACTGAAGATTATCATCTGTCAAAGGGGTAGAGAGCTTGAAACCAGGCACCTCCCATGAATCTCAGTCAGTAGACTGAAGTGAAAAAGAGAGTTATAACATCCAGGTCTTTATGAGACTCTAAAGGCTGTAAGAATATTTCAAGCTGGATATCAAGTGGAAGCATGAAGATTTATATCCTGAAAATCTATGCTCTTACTCAGCCTCACTACTGCAGGAGCTAGTGCTCCTGTAAGAACAGGGATCAGTCAAAAAGCTGAAACTCTGGCTAGAGGGGTGGGCCAGAGAGGATCCAAAAGCCAACATCAGCTAGAAGAGCCAAAGATCCCACTGCTCCCAAGACAGGGTCTGTGGATAGGAAATTCCTCAGTCCCAGCCTCTTTTCTTTGAAATGACATCTGCCTGGTGTGCTCATGGAAGTCAGACTCCTGGGAAGCTGAGAACACCAGAGCCATAGGTCCATTGCACAAACACATTTCACATATAAGTGGATTAATGTTGAGGTCAATAGTCTAGACAGTCTTCTCTAAGGAGTTCCTAAAAAAAATTAAATTCAAGATTATTGAATTTTTAAAAAGCCAGGTTCTGTTAGAATAAGAGCTAGGACAACTAAGTCACCAAACTTACAAATAAATACAACAGATAAAAGAGGAAAGACTGAAAGAGTATTTGTACAGCCCTCCCCTGACCACAGCCAACTTTTCACTGCTAGTGATGAGTGATTTGGGTTGGACTTGGTGCAAGATTAGACACATAATTTAAGTGTCTATCTGCAGCTGTCATTACATGAGCAGACTATCTAAGCTCCATTATAGCTGATGTAAATCTAGTTAATGTAATCTAACTGGGGCCTAGGGAACATTTCAGATCATAAAAGAAGACACCTAAGACAGACTTCTGTTATGCAGGCAGAAACATCCATTTATTTGTGTTTTATGTGGAAATGTGCAGGAATTTTGGTGAGAGCCAGCAGACAAACAGACCTCCAAGAGGACCATGTTCTTCTAGAGCATCAGCTAGAGGTCAGGGAGGCTCAGAGATCTCAAATGGCTACCCCTGCTCCCAGCCCTGGACCTTCTCTGTCATAAACAGGCTTGATATCACCCCCAAAACAAGCCTGATCTTCCATGTCCAGGAGGTTATACTTGGTCAAGTTATGACTTAAAAGATCTGTTATTTTTAGCTGAAAACACCAAAAACAGCCCTGAAAGGAGCAAACACATCCAGCACAACTTTGAACCTCTCTAATTACTCCCTACACGTGAACATGGTTTTTCCCAGTGACACCTGGACATGTTTAGTCTCAGTGACCTACAATTTTAGTAAAGAGTGCAAAAATTCTTCTAGAGAAGAGAAGGAATGAAAATGTACTTTACCTCCAATTATAAATATGTTGCCTTTTGACCCCATAACCTCTTTTTGTCTTTGACTGGTGTAAGAGTTTAATGAATTTTTCTAGGTAAAATCAAAGAAATTAAAATGCTAATGGCAAGACAATGCTACAAAAACTGCTGCATCACCAGATTTCTTTCTGGGTGTTTTAAATTTAGCATTTTCCGACAAGGCAAAATGTAATCCTTCTCCAAGTCTGGATACAATGGGAAATCTTAAAACTCAACAACTGTACTCTAGATCAAATAATTTGTTTTTAAAGGAAGCTAAATAATTTGTTTTTAAAGGAAATTTGTTTTTAAAGGAGAGACCACATCCTCCAGTAGTTCACAGAAGACTGAACAAAAAGACTCCAAAAATAAGCAAGGATCTGCTTTTAAGAAATACAAACTAAGAAGACTTTCTGTGCTTGGAGGAAGGAAGGAAATGTCCTGTGGTGTCACAGAGAACCCTATTCCAGGCCAAGGGCAGCATCCAGAGTGATCTTGTTGAGTCAAGAACACATATGGAGGATCTACAGCTTTTTGTGCACACCACTATATCTCTGTCTCTATGCAGTAAATGGCAGCTCAGCTTTAGAAGACATTCTTAATTTCTGGCATATTATTGAAACATTAAATAACACACCAGAGCCCTTTCATCCTCTATGGGATGTGCAAAATCCACTGAGAGTAAGGGAAGCAGCATTAAAATTTTGGCCTGCTGGGAGAAAAAAAGTAGAGGGAGAGTGCCAGGTAAATTTTATCCAGGTGGTGATATTTTGCACAGCTTGAAATACTCTTTCATACAGCAGTCACAGCTGTAAATAGGAAATTAGACATTTTCTGGCTATTTAGAAGTTCATTGAAAGATCGATTTTAAACCTGAAAAGGTGGGAAAAACCTAGGTACTGAAGTGGAAGGCAATTTATCAAAATTCAGCCTACCACTGTGCCAGTTTTTATCACTCTTTATCCAGTTCTTCAGAAGACTTTCCTTCTCACCAATGTGTATTTGTTGTCCTTCCTCAATTGTTAAACTCCCTCTGCAGAAATGTGCTGCTGGAGTCTGGGCTCTAAGGTGCAAATAGATATAGATAACTCTGCCCAGCCCCAGCACATTAACATCTCATGGATTCAGCAGGCAGATCCTTTCCATATTCAATGAGCTGGACAAGCAGCACCACTCACATTTGTGAGTTAAAAAAAAAAAAAAACCAAACAAAAAAACAACTAAAGAAAACCCTAACAACAAAAAAAAACAAGCCAAAATGGAAGTCATTAAAAATATATGTTACCTTGAAATTTAGAAGTAAACACCCCATTTAAAAGCTTGAATATCTGCATGACAACATGTATAAGAAGCAGTGTGACCTCCGTTTTCTCTGAGATTGAGGGCTTGGGGTCATAAATAAAATTATGAGAAGCACTAGAGCCTGCTCCTGCTTCACTGCATAGAAGAAAAAAAAAAAAAAAAGATTAATATAATACAGCATGCTTGAGTTTTCTATCTACTTTTTTAAAGGACCACCTCCAAAAAGTGGCCAGCAGAAGCTTTTTTTTTTTTTCCAGAACAGAGCACTGTGCTGATTAAATATTAGCTAATTAGCAGGGAGTATTTATTTTGTGGCAGCTTGTCGTCTTTTAATAAGCAGAATAACACACAGGGTTTTCCTTCAGTGGCTTAAAATTTATCTTTCATGTATTTTTAGCATTTCCATCTTGCTTAATTCCATTTTTAAATGGCATGAAATTCCCTTGAAAGTGCAATCTGTCTTTGTGCAGGATCTGTGTCAGCTCTCTGTAGTGTATTGATCTGAAATATTATGGACTGCAAACCTAACTTATGGCTTTAAACCACAGACTTGTGGCAGAATTTTTCTGGAAAGCAAAACCCAGCCATTACTCTTGGAAGTATTATTTTTCAAGCATTATACCTGGAGGAATGCAAAGCAGGTGCAGGCATTTTCAGAGAGGGTTGATAGGTAAATCTGCTAATCAAATTCATCTCCTAATCCACCAAGCTGAACTAAAATTTGGCTTCCAGTTCAAAACATGTAGAAAACATAGTTCAATAGCTTGAGCTGGAGGAAAGTGCATTAATTTCCAGTATGCTGGGAAAAAAAGGAGACTCAGAGGAGAACTTATCACTCTTTACAGCTACCTGAAAGGAGGGTGTAATGAGATGGGGGTCACCCTTCTCACCCAGGTAACAAGCACAAGAGGAAATGAACTCAGGTTGCACAAGGAGAGGTTTATATTGGATATTCAGAAATAATTTTTTGCCAAAAGAGTGGTCAGGCATTAGAAGAGTGGTGGAGTCACCATCCCTGGAGGCACCTGGGGACATGGCTTAGTGTTGGACTTGGCAGTGTCACAAATACAGCTCAGTGATCTTTTCCAACCTATTCTGTGGTTCTAGGATTCCATGATTCTACTCCTCATCCTTTCTGAGCAGAGGGCCCTGTCAGACACTCCTCTACACAATACAGGCCACTGGCATCAGCCTTGCTAGTCCATTCCAGTGAAGGTGTACAGAAAGATCCAACATTTACCAAACACTGAGATGTTTCTGTCTAGACCTTCTCAGCAGTGAGCTTTCAAGGAAACACAAAATACAGGATTTACTGCATAAGAATTAGATTATTTAACTTTTTAGGCAGAAAACCTTCAAGTGCCTAAAGGGACAAGAAGGGAAAAGGGTTTGTGCACAACTCCCTCCCATCCACCTGTTCCGTCAAGACACAGCTTTGACTTTCTGATTGTTTTCAGTTAATGCAATGACCTCCTGGGTTGTAAGTAACACTCCATAACAGGTTTTATTCCCAGGAACCTTCCAGCTTCCCTGCTGTGATTCCTACCCATCTTACCCCTACAATCACAACCAAAATCTCCCTGGATTTCCTCACCTCATTTGTTCAGTGTCTGGCAGGTAAAGAGGAACCTCACACCCACTTTTTTCATTTCATGTGGACAGAAAACAGCTGTGAACAAAAAGGCAGCAAGACAGCTCTTTCTCTTGCATTAAACTTGCTGTTTCTGACCATCCCAAAGCCCTGGGCAGCTCACAGGGCAATGCTGTTTTTGCTTCCCCAGTCCTGAAGACAGACACCCCTTTACACTATCCCAACTTGCTGCTGCCTTTGACTGACAGTGATTTACTGTGCCAAAGTTGCAAGAGTCAGGCATCTGATGAGCCAGGTAAGGGCCAAAACCCAGTTAATTCAGATTTTCCTTAACCTCAGCTATCACTGGCTTTTGTCAAGCAGGTGACTTCCTTGGGTTTTCTCTGACTTGCACACGGATTTGTTAACTTGGCTGGCCAAGAAAATGAGAAAAAGTTCTGCTTGTGGTTTGGAGAGTCTCTAATGGCTATTTATAAAGTTAGCAATGGTGTTGAATATACGTGTGTATATACATACATACATACATATATTTATATATTTGTGTGTATATGTACACAATGCCTGTTTCAAAGGATTCACCTGTGTGTTAAGCATGTTCAGTGAGATTCTGGGTTTACAGAGCCCTCATGCTATTTCTAGATTTTTTATGCTGTTTTTTTTTTCCATGATTCTATATGCAAACTGATTCAATAATTATAAAAGAAAATAACATATTAGGGGATGGAAAAATACTTGTTCTTGACAAAGCTATCAAAATGAAGGAGGTCTGGTTTTGTATTTGAGTGAAAACATCAAGGAAAAAATATTGTGAGTTTCTTTGTGCAGTTTTTTAATAATTGCAAGGTCTATAATTTAAAATGTGTAATTCAGCCCAATATATAAAATTTGTCTGGGGCTTTTTTTTTTTTTGAGTGATGTCTGAAAAATAGATTTAAGCCAAAGAGGACACATTATAACAGAGGTAACTGAAAATTTGAAGTCAATTTCTAAACTGTCCATCTAGATGAATGATTTTATCAACTCAAAAGATTAACACTCCCACAGTCCTTCTAGAGAATGAAGTGAGTTAAATTAAGTGTGAATATTTTTAAGTATGAGCTACTAAATAACTGATTTTTATCTAATGGACATAATGTTCTGCCTACAAAATTCTCCTCCCTCCACCTCCATTTTATAGTCATCCAGAGAGGATATGAAGAAAGTTGTGATACATTTCCATTATTCTGATTTAAAAAAAAAGAGGAGGAGGGGAAGAAACAAAGAAAGAAGGAGAAGTTATAAAAGGTTTGGGTTTATGTATTTGGCCTTGTTTTAACACACATACCACTGTAATAAAAATCACCCTGGGATTTATGGCTCAAATGAAAAGATAGGAGATAGGTTAAAAAACAATCACAGTGATATTTCCATTTATTTCTCTTCCCCTTTCTTCCTCCCATCTTGTATCCTCTGCTGTTGAAGAGAACAGATGGTTAAGTAATCAACGAGATGTGAAAATATACAGTGATGTTGCTTCACACATCTGATAGCAGCAAAGGCCCATTTGTGGATGTCTCTTGGAAAAAAAAGAGATGTGATAGGATTTTTAAATTAGATTTATCCTGTTAGGAGAAAATCTACTTTCTATACATAAGTAATTGAAATTGACCTAACTCATGAATTATGCTAATTCTATTGTACCAACTAAATTTAAATGCCTCTCTGTGCAGAGTTAAGACACATTCATCATCTGGACCTTCCCTGCCACAGAGATTGTGTCATCTCCTGTAAATAGATGAAGAAAGGACTGCTGACAACTGACTGGAGTGCACAGGCTGAAATGCCTCAGAGAAGGTTTCTATGTCTATCTGTCACTTTGGCTGTGAAAGTACAAAATTTAGAACCACAAAATTACCAGTGCCAAGCCCAGAGGGGCCTCTGTGACCGTGCAGAAATGTCTTGGGTGGCCACATTTCTGCTCCTGGGCTTGCAATAATCCCCAAAGCTGTGGAACCTACAAGCTGGTTAGTGCCTGAAGGTGGGCAGCATTAGCCTCTTCTTCACTCATTTATCTGCTGGTGCTAGGGGTCATTCTGACATAAAATCTGATGCTTTTTTTTTTTCCTGTCATAAAATACATGAAACCACAGACTAAGGCTGTCTCTTCCTTGATCTACTATTTTTCCTAGGAGTCATTAATTTTTGGGCAGTAATCTGAGCAATAACTCAGATGCTATAGGGGAAATGGAGGGGGCTGGTACCCCTTTGATCCATTGCTTGCCATGAGGAGCTGTCTGCACCAGCATTGCTGGGGTTTATAACCTCTTTTTCTGAGAGGAATAGAAGCCACTTGCATAACAAGACAGTTGTCTCACATTCAGATGAGGTGGCAAAAATGCAGTAGGCTCTATGCAAAATGAGTTACAAAGGGATAAATTCCATTTGTGATTTCATTGAGAATTGAGGGTTCCCACTTTATGAGGAAGCTTGCCAATCATGATATATCCATCTGTCAGCTCCATCAGTAACAGTTCAACGATTGGACTCTTATGATTTTGGAGGTCTTTTCCAACCTTAAAGATTCTATGATTCTATAAATTTTAAGAGACAATAATGACTCAATTGTTTCTACCTGTCTCTTTCTCTCTTGGCCATTTGTTTTCTGGCTGGCATTTTCTGTATCTCAACCTTTTGTTTGATTGATTCCCAATCACTTTCTCCATATATTAACAGAGTACTTTTTTATATTCTGCAAATGGCAGTTCAGTGTTTCCCACTGATCCTACCACCACATCCTTCACACACATGGTCCCTGTGAGTTTCAGTTGGTAGCCAAAGCTGTGGCACAGCTCCCTCACACATGACATGCATCCTTTTATCTCTATTGTCTGCCTTTGACAGCTTGTCAATGGCTCACCCTGTCAAGGGAGACATCACTTCAAAGCACTTTGTTTGCTTGAAGGGAAAATAATGCTGATATGATCAGAAGTAAAGCAATAGGCACAGGAGCTGCCAAGGAATCTCCACATGCTCATACACACATGCACTTTGTTGCCATTCAGACTCTTTACTTTCCTGGAGGATGTCAAGGGTTTTTTAACAGAATATAAAAATAATATTGCTCCAGGCAAAGAATAGGCACAGCAATAATGAGAACTGGCAAGTGGTGATGGCAAAAGGCAGCACACTGCTCGTCTTTATGAGAACATTTCTTTACCTTATCTTTCAAACTGGGAGAGTGTAAGCTGAAGGGCAAGGCAGAAGCACATATGTTTGGAAGAAAACATTCTCCAAGAGCCAGAGCAGAGTATGCAGATTCAGAATTTCCTAGAAAAAAAGGAAGAGTCATATACAAGTTCCAGTGTAGGTTTGATGTGTGGGTTTTAGGCCTGATATTTATCTTTTCTATTCTGTTGGTTTCTCAAAGTGACATATGCAAACCCAGAAGGTTTTTAAACATTAGACACACACACATACACAAGAACAGGACACCATTTATTGAAATTCTAAATATCACAAGCTTCAAGGGAGTCTTGTGATTTGGGGGAACACAAATCCTGTGGTTTAACTTCTTGTGGTGCTCTGAGAAGAGTGTCCTTGCAATCTATTCTAAATTTGTTTTCAATAAAAAAAGAGGAGAAATGTGACTGACCTGACCTGTTGGCAGTTTGCAGTGGAACATGGATTAATGGAATCAATACTTTTGTGAATGTATCTGGGTTTTTTCTGCCAAGAAGCTACCACAGATTATTGATCTGACTGCCCTCTTCCCTAAATGGGTACAGAATGGATTTTAGTTCCAATCCTCCAGCTGAGAGCTGGAGAGGAGAAATATAACCCAATATGTAAGCTTGGTAAGATATAGAAAGATATTTCAATGGTCTGTCAGTACAAGTGGTTTTTTTTTTTTTTTTGGTGATAAGGGAGTTCAGAAAAATGTGTGAAATGGAAGATAAGGCCTATGAACATTATTACATATTAAACTGACATAATATCCCCTTAAAAACTCAGTAAGCCCCATACTCTCTACATTTTTTGATCTAGAAGCCAAAAAATTAGTCAAGAAAACTTGTTGAGGATGTATACCTAATAAATATGGTTTATATGGGCCTAAATATGTCAGTATTCTGATCTCAGATAAACAGGAGTCAAGAGCAACAGACACAGAAAACATTAATTTTAGGATGTGTTATTTTACCACATTGATGTCTGTTTTCCCCCTGCACTACTGAGGGAAGCTGTGAAAGGAACATCCTCTTATGAACATTTTGTACAAAGCTGTCAGCTTCAGAAACAGTGTAATTTGTTCAGTGAGCCCAAATACCTGTAGATTATCCATTTATTTATTCTGTAAAATTTGGCCAGGGATGTCAAGGACAAGAAGAAAAGGTACAGTGTTGATTAAAGGAAAACTATAAACTGAACTAGGGCTGATTTAGATTTGATCTTTGTAAGGAATTCTTTACTGTGAGGGTGGTGAGGCACTGCAGGCTGCCCAGAGAAATTCCTTCACTGGAAGTGTTCAAGGCCAGGTTGGATGGAACTTGGAGCAACCTGGTCTAACCAGGTGTCCCTGCCCATGGCAGGAGAGATGGAATTAGATGATCTTTAAGGTCCCTTGCAATCCAAAGCATTTTATGATTCAATGGGAAAAGGATCCTCTCCTCTCCCTGTGCCCTCAGCTGAATCCTGGCAGTGGGGAGGGAGCAATGTGGTGATGGGACAGCCAGATGCAGTGCACATAAGGCATGTGTGACAAGATATCTCCTGTGAAGCTTGAACACTGGTGTAAGTGCCAGCAAGATCATAAAGGATGATGAACTGTTTTGATCCTGCTACCATGTCATTTCTGCATCAAAACACATGGGTATTATCACATTGTCATTCCTGCTCCTTCTGATTTATCTCACACACTGCTGCCTTGAAGATGCTGCTGGTTAATTACTGAGGGGCTTATGTAGGAGGAAGGCATCTGTGAAAAACAATAGGTTGCTCATTATTTCCTACATGGATTTCATGTAGTGCTGAGCAGGGCAAAAAGGTGTCCTCCCTCAAGCTCTAGAGCTTCAGACAAATCAGTAAGGGGAACAAAACCCCTGACTTTTTCCTCTTGATGGGTCAGATAGGGAAATGTTGCTAGGGAAGACTTCTAAATTTCTCCCTGTTTAGCCTCACATCTTTGTAGCCCTCCTGAGTTGCCTGCTCCTTTTTCCAAAGGCCATAAATTCTCCTATTTTCCCTTAGTTCCAGCCAAAGTTCTCTGTTTAGACAGGTTGGTCTTCTTTCCAAAAAACTCATCTTTAAGGTGTAACTCTTGATAAAAAAAGTCATCTGAATTAAAAGTTCATGTGTGTTTAGTAAGGGGAGATTGAAAATGCAGTGTGAAAATGTGCTAGTTAACGTCCTTGATCAACAGCATGTTTAGATGAAGTGCAAAAATTACAGTCCCCATTTCTCACAGCTCCTGATAAACAAATCAGATTTCCTGCATCATAGAATTGTAGAATTATTGAGGCTAGTAAAAAATCTTTAAGATCACTGAGCCCAACCATTAACCCAGCACTGCCATGTCAGGTAATCCAAGCCCCATTTTCACTTTGTCTGCAATATCCAGACCAGAAGATAAAAGAGAGGTTGCTGTCTGCTAGGCCACTGATAAATAGCAGTCCCTGGAAGTCAGAACAATAAAGCTTTGTGCTCCACACAACCCACCCCTTCCCTTGCCAGCAGCTCTTGATGCTCTAAGTGGTTCATGCTGCTTTGAACCTCAGTGGCTGGAGGTTCATGTGGCCCTTAAAGCAAAGGGCAGCCTTATGCCCCAGCTCACAGTTTGTGCAACCCTCTGTACTCAGAGGGGATGCCCAGGGCAGGAGACAGCAGCAGGGTGCAAACAGAAAATAAATCTAACAAGCACTGGATGGACTAGAATTTAATGCACTTTAGAGCATCTCATTTTCCTACTGTCAGCCACAGGCCAATTAAAGCAGCAGCAAGACAGAGCATCACTGGTGCTCAGCAACTCACTGAGGCACAACACAACTGCCTCTCCTGGAGCCTGTGCAGCAAGGCTCTGGGATCAGTTTTTAGTTATCTCAGAAGACTGAGAGGGTGCAGCTGTTGTAGTTTAACCCCAGACAGCAACCAAGAGTCACACACCCCCTTGCTCCCTCTCCCACCAGAGCACTGGGGTGAGAATTGAAGGGTAAAAGACAGAGAGCTCACGGGTTGAGATAAGGAGAGTTTAACAGGGAAAGCAAACCAAGGAATTAAGTCCCCTCTTCCCATGGGCAGGCAGGTGTTCAGCCATCTCCAGGAGAGCAGAGTCCCATCACTCATAATGGGTGAGTTGGGAAGACAAGCACCATCACTCCAAATGTCCCATTGCTTCCTCCTTCTTCCCCCACTTTGTGTAATGAGCACAACATCATATGGCCTGGAAAATCCCTTTGCTCAGTTTGGGTCACTTGTCCTGGCTCTGTCCTCACAACTTCCCAGGCAGCCCCAGCCCCCTGCCAGCATGGCAGTACAAAAAGCTGAAAAGCTCTCAGCACCAGTGACAAAGGATTTTCTGTGAACTTAGTCTAGAGACTAAATGTCCTAAGAGAAGACTTCTTTTCCTAATTTATAACCAGGATTTCACTTGTGCCACTTTTGACAGCTGCCTCTTGATCTTTTCTTCATGCACTCAGAGTGCATGGCACCATCTTCTCTGAGAACCTTAAGCTGAGGGAATCTGGACTTACCTGCCCATTAGTTTTCAGTTCTCCTGGATGTCTAACCTCAACAGACAGAGCAGGCAAATAAAGACTCCTTGTGTCCAACTCATCTGACACATACAAATATCTGCAGTGCAAGTGTCTAACTGGAGCCTGGGTTGATCCATTTACACGTAGATGTCTACACCAGGCTTGTCTAAAGTTGGGTGAAATGAGTCCCATCCATTGTAGAGAGCAAATGGTCTGGACAGCATACAGAAGAAATGCAAAAAATTAGGTGTCAGTCTCATTTCAAAAGATGTGAAGTGGGATTTGTCCCATCTTGTGTTCCACCTCATTCCAAAAGTTTTCAATGCATATGTCTAAATTAGAGCTGGTTTTCTGGACTCCTTTACACCTTGTGGACACAAATAGACACTTCCAAAGTGTAATTTGTTGTGCCTATTTCAGCTGTCAAGACAAGATGAGAACAGTGACTCTCCATTAGTTGACAAAAAAAGGAATCAGACAACTATCACAGGCATGTCTGTGGACAATCTATGTACCTAAAATTAAGACAAATTATTTCCAATGCTGCATTCATCTGTGTCATATTATTCCCAGCATTCAGAAGTATTGGTATTAAATCCAGTTTTCTGAAAAAATTCCAGGAGTGAGATATCCCATGGTATATGTGTCTGATTCAAACCTCACTGAAGACACTGACAGCCTCTGGAAGGGCACAGGTGGGATTTGGCTTCTAAACTTCAACTACTTGTTGAAGTAATTGAATGGTTTGCATCCAAGTGCATCCCTGTACAAGGTGCAATTCATTACAGCCATATTAACATTCTGCAAAGACTCAGACAAAGTGACCTGGAGGAGTTTTGTCTTCAGGCCTTATTACAATACAAATAAGCAGGTGTATCACTTGGATAATTCCACAAGTAGTCCTCTTCTTTCAAAGTGCTGATAATGATGTATTAGCCTTCATCTGTGCCTGTAATCTTCATGGGTGATGCCACAGGCAACATATGTTAACAAAAAACACCCAAGCAGATACACACCAAATCTTTGGAGCAGACTAGGTCTAATTCAGACTTCTAGGAAGAAAAGAAAGGAAAAAAAAAAAAAAAAAAGAGGCGGGGAATGGATTGTAAGCAGAAAGGCAAAGAATATTCACTGAGACTGTAAACAGAAAAATGGAGGAAATTCAGGGATCTATTTCCCTGTGTAAGAGCTATTTGCATCCTTACTTTCCTCTGCAGGCACAGTCATTTAATTCTTACTGCCACAGGCAGAGACATGTTTTCCACATGAAATGGATATGATAATGCAGCTAAATAATTCACAGACAAGAATGAGCTAAATTTTAGACATCCCAGAGCATAGGCAGACCTCTAGGACAGATCTAACAGCAGTACAGACATGCCTGCAGATTCTAGGAGACAAAGGGCCACGACACACTGTAAGCAGTTCAAAGGCTGGCAATTTTGCATGGGTAGTATGTCAGCTTGTACCTTAATTTCCCAAAATAGGAGCTTAAGAGTACTGGTTGATTTTCAGTCTGAATCTGGAACCTTTGTGTGTCTCAAGCATGTCTCTTAGAGTACCTGTGCTTTGTCAGTCCCTGCTCTGAAATATCCAACACCTCTCACCTTCTGGCACACATGTCAGCAAACTGAGGTCAAAACTGAGGCAGGGATTGTAAGCAGCTTATAAAAAGATGGGATCCACTGAGAAGGGGATGATGCAATGAGTGGAGTGCTTGGAAGATTTGTTTCTTTCTTCATTTGTGTGTAGCTCCTGTAAAGGAAACATTTGGCCTTCCTGTGCCTCAGGCAGTGATGTTTAATTAATGTTAATAAGCTATCCTATGCCATGCAGACACAGGACACAATCTCAGGAAGGCCTGTTCTGTATTTTGTGACAGCAACACACAAATACCTCCTCTAGATGGTATCACTTTACATGTGGGAAGGACATGTAGCAAGGGCAAACTAGAAATGCAGAAAAACAGGCAGAGCATCAGACTTATTTTTCTTACAAATGTGAATTAGTCAGAAAGAATCTGTTCACCTGCTTTGGAAAGAACAACATTTTAAGGCAAAAATAAGGTCTCTGAACTGTCTTATGATTAAGGCATTAGATGAGTATTTATAGTAACTACAGGCTTAAGGTTTAGATATGCTGAAGTCAAAACCACAAGACTTCTGTGTTTTTCTGGAGTAAAACTTCAGTTATGCTATTAAAATACACTGATTTTTCTCTGTTTCTTTTCCCACACACCTTCCCTACCTATTCTTTTCTCTCCTTTTCTTTTTTCTTTTCCCTCCTGCCATTTGTCTCCTCTTACATTCAGCTTTCAACACAAAAACTATGTTATCCATTAACAAAAGAAGAATTGGTGATATTGAAGCAAAAAAATGTCTCCTGACTTGGGGACAATATAAATTAAAGAAATAAAGAAAAACTTTCTTTTTTCCCACAAAACTAGCTTTATATGTGAGTTTTAAATGGTCAAAATAGTCCTCTACATTTCCAGCTACCATGAGCTGTAAATACAGTAAACCTGGAGCACTGGCATAGGCAAATTTTTCTCTATGAAATTCAGTCTGCCTGTGGCCCTCTGTCTTATTCATGGTCATATTCCAGTTGACAATTTTTTGGGTGAATGTATTTAATGACAATTCTTCAACTCACATGAACCACTTAAAGGCCTCTGCTAATTTCTTACAGTATTGTCCAGCAGCACAAGCAGTATTATAAAAGGGAGAGATGAGAGAGACTTGGGGCTCAGTGTTTTATTAACTGGTCCCTATACTGCTCCTAAAACAGTCAACAGGACTTACAGCAATGTACTTATTTGTATTTAGTAAAGAAACTCACACTAAGGAGACAAGCACTGCTGTGGCCTCAACTGGTTATTCAGAGACTGTGATAATCTGTCATTTCTTGAAATTCATCCCTGTGTTTTATTGAGATGAAGCATTCTGAGGTACTTGGGGCTTAAATATAAAATTTATTTATGATGTCTGGGGATTTTCACTTCTGGAATACTAAGAAAAAATTCTGATCTTATTGGCTTGAGTGTAAACACAGACTAAGTTCAGTGATGTCAGCACTGTGGAAACCATATGCTGCTCCTCCTGGAGCTGGCTTCAGATGAACTGAGAACTCAGGGGCACCATGAGCCTTTTGAGCACAAATGAGACAGAGTCTGTTTGTTAAATCTCTACTGGTTGGACTTTCTCTTGGCAAGATTTATTGTACCATGTTGTAGAGCCACACAGAGAAAAAAACTTGGGGCAGCTCTGCCTAAAAATTGGCTCCTTCACAATGAAGAGACAACAGCATGCTTCAGACATCTTGCAAAATATAAGAATAAATGGGAAGCTACAAAACCAGCTGGATAATATGCCATCTTTATACCTTGTTTGATCTTTAATATCTGGCCTAGGTTTGGAATGACAAATGGCCAAGCTTCACTTTCATTAGACTTGTTTCAAGTCACAGAGATTTAACATGCAATAATAAAGAAATATTTTTGCAGGGAATTTTTGGATAACATTACATTCCTACTTTTCCCCAGAACTTTGAAATTCATGGGGGGAAATGGACCTAGAAGAAAAGGACTGTAATTTTAAGATAATAAAATGATTTTTTCATTTATTATGTTCTAAATCTTTTACTGCATTAACTGCAGTACATTTTGGGTAAAGACTAATCTTGAAGTACATAATCACATGTAGTTCTGTTCAGCAAGAAAGAAAGAAGGAAAATTAATAGTTATGACAGGTGCTAGTTTGCTCATACTGGTGTAGATCCACTATCCTTCTGCTGAAAAGCACGTTGTGCAGCCTTGCAAAGGCAGTGATTTCCAAAACCCCTAATCACCTTTAAACACTCTCACAGCTCTTTTCTTCACTCAGATATGGCAGCCTTGTAACTCAATACATTTCTCCAGCCAGTGTGTCTACAAATTACTATGATAATGTACCAGATATGCTGCAGTCACACTTCATCACTTCTTATTATGTACAGCATCAGGTACTGAGTTGATGGGTTTATAATCAAATCTCTTGTACACAGCTTGTTTTTGCCCAGATACAAAAAAAAAATGTGCAAGTTTTACACCTGAGCCACATGTTTATGAGTGTAATCTGTGTCCTTATTTTTCTCTAACTGATCTTCTTTAATTATTGACTACTTTTGCTAAACCTTATTAAACAAGGAGCTGTGGGTGGCCTGAAGACTGACTGGTTTAAATGAGGCAAGAACAAAAGATGAGTATGACTCATAGATCATCAGTGCTAATCTTTCATGCTTGCAGTCTTTAGTCTGATGAGTCTTTCAAGCATCTACTCCAAGTCCTTCTCACCCTTTCTGCCTTCACAGCCATCAGACCACAGAGGATTAAATGATACAAAACACTGCATTCCAAAACTAGAAAAAAAGCCTAAGAAATCTATGGTGTTTCTGATTCAAAGACAGTAAAGGATTTAGAGTTATTGCAGAACAAAAATCCTTCCTCAGAAAACTCCAAAACATAGCTAGAGAAACATTTCAAGCCTTGCTCACTGAGCATCCATTGGTGCTTTGAGAGGCAAATTATTAAGAGACCTGAGCTACTTCTCTTATGCTCTTTTCATCAACATTTTATACTCCTGCAACAGCAGGTGATTTGTAGGGTGAACTGAGATCCCCACAGAAATAAATGCAAGAAAACCACTACACAATCTGTTGGTGGGAAAATCCAGTGAGTAATGAGGTTACTGTGAGCAAATCTCACTGATCATGATCATGGGACACATCTCATTTGCACTAGAAGCAGCAGGACTCTTCACTCAGTGTCTTGTCTTCAGCTTTGACACTCATCTTTCTAAAGGAGGAATGGAAAAATTACTTGCAGTCATGTTATTCAAAAGACATTCTTGGCCTTGGGAGACAAACAGTAGTAATTTGGATTTACCAAATAAATCACAGTTATTCATCCTTTCAAATCCTCCTGCCTGCATTTTTGGGGAATATCAACACATTAAAAATCCATAACTTCCTCTCAGAGACTTCAATTTTTCATTCTGGGTTCATGTCTCTCCTATAACTTTTCCCCATAAGTTTCATTAGCTTCATGTTGGAATAATGCAGCATTCAGAGCTTATCTGTCTTGTTTGGGAAGCTATTTCAGAGTTTGTGATGTCAGCTAATTTTTGGTGTAAACGTATCTGTGATAAGTTTGTCAAAATGATTTTCTGCCAGAATCATCATCTAACATAAATATTTCTACTTTATTGCTACTGTTAAATGTTTTCTTCTCATGCCAAAATGTACTTACCTACATGAAGTAATTAATTTCCCTCTCACAAGATTAAATAAGCCAAGCTCTGCTGATTAATCTTTTAAAGTGTATTTCCCCAATCATTCAAAGAGACTTTGATAGACTCTGCTTGATATGTGATTTACATACATGGTTCTACATCAGGCCAATCTTAAGGTTTATGCAGTGGACTTAAAATCTCACTTGCTGTTGTAAAAAAACCCTCTAATTTGATACATCCAATAGCTGTATTATATCTTTGCATGACCTTATCACCCTAATAATTCATACTTGTCTCAAGAGCAACAGGGATCCTAAAGATATCTAATTTCTTTTGTTGCTACCCAACCACTACAGAACAAATTATTCAATGAATCTCTAAATTAATGACCTTGCACTGTAACTACTTTGTATTTTTCTGGTCAAAAAATCTTTCCTTGTATGATGATGTATCCCTTGCCAATAGCCTCCAATTATGCACAGATTTCAGAGCTAACTCCCATACCAAGGAGTAAGAACATGCTCTGTGGTGTACACTCAGAAGGTCTAAGGTGAGCCATGGAGGAATAGAACTAATAGCAGCTCTCCACCCACATCTTATTCACACATCCTTCAGCTATTCAGAGTATTTGTTCAGTTTGAATTATTTTCAAATTATGTCGCATACGTGTCCTGAATCTTAACAATTAAGCCAAAACAGAGTTCCTGCAATTGTACTTCCTTGTTATCAGCTTTACTGTTCAGTGGCTCTTCAGTATGTAAGGCAAAAGAGAATAAATTAGCTCATGACTTTATTTCTGAATGGCATCCCAGCATTCAGGAATGAAGGTTTTAGTACAATATCATCAGATTGTGTGCTATTTCTGTGCTAAAGATGCCATAAAGTGCCAGTCCAAAGCAAAGGTACCCACACAGAAATACTGCCTTTTTCTATTTGCCTGAGCTGTTACATTGCAGGCATTGCAAAGGAAAGTCAGACAAATTTAAGGTTGCCTTTAACTACAGGATATTTTTTAGTAGCTCCTCGAAGATCCAGAGGGAGAAAAAAAATTGCTACATCAAAACTAAATGTGTTCACCATTTCCCACAGGTCAGAAAAGTCCTTGTGTTTGGCTTGGATTTATTTTTTTATGAGCTGTAAATAACTTAATCACTTCATTTTTTAATCTGTCTTACTGATATATTAAAACCAGTATTCCTTAATAAAACGTATTTATCAGACCAGGCCTTGTAGGAGAGAAAAATGATATAATAACTTAGAGCAAGAGATTCAAGATGCATAGTTTGATTAAATTCTCATCAAAATCCATGGGAGTTCATTAGAGTTTAAGAACTTGACTTCTGTAAAGATGAAGTTCTTGTTAGCTGGCTAGCCAATATTTTCACTTTGGGGATGCAGTTTCATGACTAGTTTAACCCAGGATGGGTTTGCATGGTTTGCATGGATGGGTTCCTGGAAAAAGGAATGGGTCTGCCTCTCCTCCTATTCTCAGCTGTGTGTTCACAGAGCTTCCCCCAAAGCCATCTGATTAAAAACACTCACAAATCCACAAAAGTGGTTTTGTTTTCAGCCACACTTCCAACACCCCAGTCTGACTAACCAAACACATGCCCTGACTTTAGGAAAGTGGGTGACCAAGTGCTTGGCTGAGACCCTAGGGGAAAAGGAAAACTGCTTCCATCAGCAATGGCACAAATCAGCTGTACTGGATATGAAATGTAACCCACCCTTATGTCAAACTGCCATATGGTTTGGTCATTTGCAATTTATCATATTACCTGTTAATTAATGTAGGCATTTTCTACCTCACACTGGAATCTATTTAGGTATTTTTTTAATATCAGACAATGTTAAAGGCAAACATCAATTGCAGGGAACTGATGCTGCAGATAAAGGAAAAAAATCAGAAGTCCCCTTTTGCATTGAAAATTGAGGATCTGCTGTCTAAAGCACTGGTTGGGTTAGCAGTGCTCCAGTGTCAGCTAAAGGCTGTGAGCCAAAGGGATTCTCCCTGAGGACTGATGGCAAATGGCAGAACTGAGCTCTGGATCATCTGCTTTGGAGCACTTATATGTCAGAAGAAAAACAGAAATCTCAAAGAACTCAGGGAACAAGAAAATCACTCTGAACATCTAAATATGCAGCAAGGAAACCCCATTTCTAAAATAATTTCATTTCTCCACAGGGCAAATTGGAATTGACCCAAAAATTTTATAAAGTCTCAGATCTTGCTGTAGAAAGATCAAATCTTAACTGCTTACTTCTTATATTAAGATCATATATCCCTTTTCTTTCTGAGCTCGTTTGCTGAGCCTGGATTCCCACCCTTAAATTCTGTACAAATTGCTCACAGCTGCTTGTTGTAAACAGAGCTGGTCAATAAAATATCTACTGCTTCCACCCTTCTTCCCTTCTGGCTGCCCCTTCTCATGATCTGACAAGGAGTAGCCACTATTTAAATGTATCTAGATCTCATTTTGTTTGATTGGTTTTCTTTTCTTCATGGAAAGAAGTTTATGCTGAGATGTCAAACCAAGCAGCAGCAACCCCAGTCCTTCATCTGCAGTAATTAATGGTTCATTCCATATGAGCTGATCTTCCTGATGTTTTCTTTTTGTGCCACTTCAGTTCTATATCTTATTTGAATACAGCTTAAGGCAATATTAAAAAAAAAAAAAAATATATATATCTTTGTTTGGAGGAGTTTAAGGGGTCTTTTTTTGTTTGTTTGTTTGGGGTTTTTTTGGTTTTTTTAAACCAGCATATTTCTTTACCTTCATTAGTTTGGATTTAAACTGTTCCACAGTGTTTATCAAAAGTCTACATGCTGCTTTCCTTTCAAAGTCTTTTATTCTCACAATGCTGTTGCAAGCAGCATAATGACTCTTCTACAACAACACTTTGGTTGCTTGACCTTTTGAAAATAAAGACTTTTTTTCATTAATTGCAGAGATTTTACAACTCTTCAGCAGAACTGTTTTTTATTATTTTGTCATCTCTGAAAAGGCAAAAAATTCAACATCATTTTCTGGAGCCATTCACTGGGTAGTCTCAATGGCTCACTTTCCTTTGGAGAGCTAAGGGAGGTTCCTGAATTAGGAGTGCAGCTAAATTACTGCCAAAGTCTAAAGAGAGAAGAGAGGGGTACATACCCAAAGGGAAGTCAAAGCTCCAGCTCTTTGACTTGAGAGGTCTGAATCTCTCTGTCTGAAACAAAACAAAAAAAAAAAATTAAAAAGAATCCCAGGAACATCATACAGAACTATACCACCAACTTTGCAGAGAGCATTGGGCAGAGAAGGGGCTTGAATACTCAGGAAGAAACTGAACAGACCCTCAGTTTCCTCTCTAGGATGATAGAGACTTATATTACAAGACATATAGTTTCATTCCATCCTAGTCATAATTAAAGATACTTCATAAAACATAAATAAAGAACACCCAAATTAGTTTGCAGGAATGTTTCATACTTATTTTAGCAAGATTGAGATATTCAGATCTTTTATATAGACTGGAAATTGCTGTCTTATATGCACATTAAACATAAGATACCAATAAAATTATCTTTACATGAATGCTGGCCAAACATTCAGTGGAACAAGGACTGAACACCACTGAACCAGCAAATATGACAGTCCTTGTGTATTTTTAGACATCCCTAATAATCTCTTCACAGATGGAAAAATGTAGTTTTAAAATAGGTCTGTTGCTTGGGCAAGAAACATCAGTAGAGAACAGATGAGTCTACATTTTGCACCTTTTACATTTTTGCCAAACTCACTATTCAATTTAAAGATTTACTAAGGATGAAATGAATATTTATTCAAATGAAATGAAGGGAGAAGCAAAGTCCTAGAGAATTCAATGACAAAATTTCCTTTGAGTTACAAGAGGTCAGAATATCATTACTCAACAGATTTTGTGCCTTGAACATTTGCTGTTTCCACTTATTTCTATTACTTAAGTGACACAGGGAGTGACAATTGTTCTTTGTTCCCCTTCTCTCCCAGTGCTTCTGAAATGGACTAGATGACTCAATCAGCCATCCACTAGAAATTCTATCCTGGTCCTGAAACAGCTTAAAAAGGGAATTTAGAGACCAAAAATGTTTCATTGAATAATACCTAATCAGTTCTATTTCTTATATTTGACAAGGGTTCAATTTGCCTAAAAGCTTGGGGGCCACTCACCCAGGATGGCTTCAAGACTACACACACAAAGGGACTTGAGTGCTCCACACAGTACTGGAATTATCATCTGCTCCCCATCTTTTCCACTTCTGCTTCAGTTCTAGTGTGATCAAAATGTATCTTGCTTTGAGCTAAGGATTGGATCAGATATCCTCCAGAGGTTTCTTCCAATCTACATTATCCTGTTATTCCCTGTACACCATTGCTTTTTGTTCTTAATCATTCCTTGTTGTCAAATACAAAAATTGTTTATATATTTATTAAATATTAGTAATTATATTAACATGGAGCAATAGCAACTCTGTAATTTCCTTTGTACCTTATTCTTGATCCAGCAGGAAAATCCTGTAATAAACTTGAAGCTAACAAAATCACTCCAGATATTTCCAAGTCTGCTTACACTGAAAGTAAGTCTTACCAAGCAGATAATTTATAGCAAATAAGTGATGTTTTACATATTCAGAAAATGTCTCTCATTTTGTGATTTTGTGCTTAATGGCTATAAAGAATGAAGCAAGGATTTGTATTTCTGGTCCCTTGCTATCTACCTATCTATCTGGATCTTTTAAGCTCTTAGTTTGCATTATAATTTCAAAAAAGTTATAAGAAAGTAAAACTTCAGAGACAAAAGATGCTGTTTTCTTTTCATCACTTCTGCAGCATGGTCTCCAAACAAACTCCCAGCCTGCTAACTTCTGTCAGGAAAGTATCATAAATTGTCAAGACAGTAAAATCCCAGAAGTTTTAATGTTTATATCAGCCTCACAGCCACATCACTATTCCCTTAGTTTCTGAGTCATCCTGACACCTTTACCTTGCCTCAGCTGCTCACCTGAGAGAACAACTTTTAGCCAAGAGAAAAATATGTCAGTTGATAATTATTATGTTTCCATTCAAAACATATAAAATTTAAGTTCATGACAGCAACTAAAAACAAATTCTACATGAGCTCTGAGGACCAAAGGAGATTTTACAAACTGCCACAGGTGTGCAAAGCTCTGTCAGGGGAGCACAGAGAGATCTGGGTCATTGTGGTGCTCAATGTCCTCACAAGGGGAAGCAAAGGGGCAGGTTCTGAGGGCTGGAGGACAGGGCTGGAGGAAACAGCACGAAACTGAGCCAGGGGAGGTTTAGTTTGGAAAAGGTTCCTCACCCAGAGGTGGCTGGGCACTGGAACAGGCTCCCCAGGGCAGTGCTCACAGCACTGAGCCTGACAGAGCTCCCAGAGGATTTGGATAGTGCTCTCAGGATTCCTGGGGTGCCCCATAGCAGGGCAGGGCCAGCAGTTGGACTTGATGACCCTGATGGGTCCCTTCCAACTCAGGATGTTCTATGATTTTGTGACCTCTGAAGGTATCTTGTTTGCTTTACATGGCTCATTATTCATTGGTATTCATTTGTATTCTTTAATCCCTAGAAGTTTCAGTTATGCACCAAAATAAAATTATGCACATACACAGACATTTCTACATTCAAAAATTTAAGAAGACTCCTACTCTAGCTTGAAGAGGTGGATGTTTACCAGGGAAAACCTTCTCTTTTATCCTCACTGATACAGCTGGGAGCAGAGGAATATGGGGAGAAAGTATTTATCCATTACCAGTTTCCACAGCAGCAGCAGCCACACAGCTGTACAGTGCCACATGCAAGCTTTGAGAAAGTGTCCTTTACCTGTAGTTATTTTGCAGTTATTTCTCTATACATGTATTTAGATAGTTGTATATAAATGATGCACACTTTGGTGTACTTCGGTACAATGTCAGAATTAGATAATCAGACTTGAATCAAGGCATAAAAATCACACTGATAGCTCTTACTCCTACTAGGACTCACACCTCTTGTATTAACAGTTCACTTTAATAGTACATGACTCAGATGATTTATATGAGTTCATATGTTGTTATGTTATCCTGGCAGGATTACATAAATGGAAAAGAAATTTTGCTGGACTGGAACAGGAAATTTCTAGGAAGTCAGATGATCCAGCCTTATGGCTGTGAAATCATAGTCAGAATACAATAAAATTCTTGATTTATTCTATGAGTATTACTAAAAATAATAACAATAATTCTTAAATTTATCCTATGAGTATTACTAACAATAATAATAATGCCAATTTTCAATAAGACTGAAATAATGATAGACCAGCCTCTGACTTATAATGCTCCAATGCTTGTGTAATCATCTTCTTAACTTTTGGATAACCTCTCATTGCACATAACAGGAACATTGCTTTGAAAGCTTTAAGCAAGCATAGCATATTACAGAAAGAAGAAATACTTACATTTTCAACCCACTCTGCACAAGCATTTTGTGCTCTTACAGAGAATAGAGCCTGTATTCACAGCTCACTATCATTTCAGCTCAACCCTATAGCCAGTCCCCCAAATTAATCAGAGCTGCACAATTCAAAAGCAGCCCATAATGATTAATTAGAATCACTTGTTGCCAAACAAAAGAGACCTCCTCCATGGAGAGAAAGAATGGGAAGGTAACAGGAGGAAAAACAAATCCTGATAACACAAATGAATGGGAGATCTGTCCCACCAGGAAACATTAGCAGGAGCAGCAGGACTGAATAAGCTAGATAAGGCTGATTCCAAGTGTTGGTTCAGGCTTTTCTTGATGAACTGCATCCAGAGCAGTTTCTCTGAGCTCTAATAATGTTTCAAGGCAGTCTGGAGGCTCCAGGACACCACGAAGCTTTCTGTCACTCCTGACCATCACCTCTCATATACCATTATAAGGGTATCACTTTGTGATGTCTTTTATCCCCTGAGAAAAACAGAAAATTAACCAATTCAAAAAACATCAGTAGGGACAGACACACAAGCAAAGCAAGATCAGCTAAGTCAAATTTTTGAGAAAACCTGGCTTCATGTGTATGCCACACCTGTGCAAAGACAGAAAGAAAGAGTTTAAATAATGTCAAACATTTTAGATTTGGTCACCCTTCTTTTTCCTACTAGTTAGAGCCTGTACCATTAGCTGTCCTAGCCCCACCTGTGCTCCAGTCCTCGTCTCCAGTCTCCTTCTGGATTCTCCACAATGCCTGCTCTCCACAAAAGCAGTCAGGCCTGCCTGCTCATTTCCTCTCCCCACAAAATAACTCCAGTTTTAAAATCATTTAACCTGCCTCTATTCGCATTCTAACTGGCCTATTGTACAAAACTGCAAGGGAAAGAAGAGGAAAAGGGCCAAGTCAGGACAGACTTTTCCAGAAGATTCTCCAACCCATTTATAAAATGAACTCAGCTCTGTCAGAGATGAAATCCACACAAACTTTTCCCCTCCCTTCCATACTCTGAGTTAGACAACAACTGTGATGCACAAAGGTGAATATTTTGCTGCTCTGGTAGCCCTGAAAGGCAGGACACTTGACTTTAATCCAACACTCCTGTAGAGCACCATGTCTTTCTCCCAGGGAAGCTTGCAGTCCTTTGGCATGTGACTCGTGGCTCCTTGACACCAGCAGAGCTTTGCCCAGCTGCTCTGAGATGTTTTGTTTTGAATCCCAGTCATGCAAAAGACAAGACCTGGTGAAGCCAGATCTCAGAGAGACCACAAAGGACATAGCAACAATACCTCTGGTCTGGGGTTCTATGTTTTTTTGGCTGCAGATCACGTAACATGTCTGATTTGGCTTTAAATGAAAAAGAACAGTTTGTCATGGCACGAGGGTGAGCTTGGCTGCCTGAGTTCTTATTCTGCTTTTTACAACCACCTCTTAGCTGCTGTTTGATGATCAGTTTTGACTACAGTAGCTATGTCAGTGGCATTCAGAGCAGTTCCTGAAGTATATTTGTGTTTTGAGAGACATCTTTATGGTACTTTGGACAACTTCTAATTTCCTACTGAATGTAGTAAAACCTTATTGATTACAAGGTGCACATGTTGGTGATGTATCCAAGTAAGGATAAAGAAAGAACTGTAAGAATAGAACAGGCCCTAAGGAAGGGGTTTCCCAATTTCTGCTCTGCTCCAAAATACTGCAGTTTTATTTTAAAACACTATCCTTTGGAAACTGCTTTTTCATAATCTGTAATTTTAAAAGAGCATTGGATACTTCTTGACTGCTTTTTCTTATTAACCAGAGAACTGCTGTGCTATGGATCAATATCTCACTGAAACTGGAAACTAAGCCTTGGTTTTGGGTCATAATAGGGAGAATTTTGATATTCCCCTCTCAGACAAGCAGAAGAAGCAAAAATTAAAGGTAGAGGGAGTGAAATAATGAATTCAAGCAGCAGAGTACACTGCAAAGCCCAAACCCAGCATCATCCTCAGCTAGTGACTCTAAATGAGCAGAAGCCAACTCAGATTTGAATGCAGCATGTCAGGCAAGTATGACCCTGAACCTAAGCCTCTGAAACTCATCAGAGCTCATTAGTAAGGTCACAGTTTGTGAATATCTGGCTGTTCCCTTCCTGCTTATAAAAAGTTCTTCTCTGGCTTGAGTGCCCCTACACCTTCTACAGTGTACAATGAAGAGGGCAGTGATGCAGCAGTATCTGGACCATGGAAACTTGTTTATCCTCATTCATTAGCACAGCCAGACCATTTGCAAAGATTGCTTTTTGATTATTGGCTGATAATGACAATTTTGCTCACCCTTGAATAAAAGGCTCTACAAGATTTGTCAATCTTAGCTGAGAAAAACCTTCAGCTTGATTGCCTTCCTCTGAATCCTTAGGTAGGATCTTAGGATGGCATAGGAGCCACATATAGTAAAAACCCCAAATGCATGTCTTTGTCAAGCTGGCTGTGACAATGTGCAAGTATGTACAGAATGTCCTCATGAACATGTTCAATACTCCTTGGACAGCATCCTTGCTGCCTGCTCTGGTGTCTGTGTTGCTGTGGTTCTTGTGCTTCCTGTCTAAAGAGCTAATTGGATTAAAACTGACAAGAAGTTATCTATTCTGCCACAGAATATTTGGAATATGCTTATACCAACCCAACCCAGCTCTGCAAGAATTAATTTCAGTGCTTTGTGTAAAAATATATGGCAATAAATGTCCATTGTTTAGACCTTTCTCATCAATCACAAAGATGCAAAGACTCTGCACAGCCCCATGAGATGTGAACTGAGGTTTCTCTAGGCAAGTGGATAACTGCAATTAAACTCTGGAGGAAAAGCCCAATGGATTTGAGACAGAAAATTAGCCAGAGCTGTTAGCAACTTTGATGCGGTTGTTAGAAGCTTCTTTTAGTTTTTAATATAAGTAGAAAAATCAATCAGCTCAAACACTGTCTTTAAAGCACCTACATCTTTTCCACTTCCCAAATCAGCAGCACAGACTGAAATACTAAAAGAAGTCCTTTCATTCTGTAGATCTGGAGTCCTGGTAGTGTACTGCAATGCAGCATTTACACCTGTCCAAAGCTGAATAGATGAAAGAGATATGCTTAGCAGGACAGTGTGTCTTCACAGACACATTGGCTAACTTGTGCAGGACTGAAAACTACGTGGAAAGCAAGACATGAATAAAGAAGCAACATTTTGGTTGGGGTTTTTTCATGTTATTGAAAAAATCAGGGTTATTAATATCTTTCTTAAAGCCACAAAAACATAAACTCTTCTGAAAATCTTATATCCTATTAGTATTCATTCCTAATAGAAAGATTTATTACTTTTACTTGTATATAGTGATGCTCATGTTTCTAACGTTTTCTTTATCATTCCACTTGTTTGCTTTCTGGCTTAAAAAAGACAGTGTCTTAGAATTCAGGTCTCTAATAACTCAGGCTTTTAGAAATATCAAATGTGAATCATAAATGACATGTTGGAGACGTGAGGCATAAGGCATTGTTGAGCAGCTTTCTGAAGTTCTAATATGTGTAATGATACTCTGTTTGTCTCATATTTTCTGAGGATTTGATAGGCTTTGGAAATACAGAATACAGTAAGAGCTACTGTCACCAGCTACAATGGTGATAAATGCTATCATCTTAATCATATGTGATTAGCTGATTTTAAAACCGTCCACAATTATTTAGTAGAATTTTTATCATTCTTTAAAGCATAGAACCATTAAAAGCTGCTATTTAGGCAGAATGAATGCCATCAAATGGTTCTTTTGCAGCTAGATAAAACTTTGTTTTTCAGTAGATTTACATTTTGAATCATTTTTGCCATATTTGTTGAGTAGATGCAGTTTCACGAATGCATTAAAATTAGTAATAACAAGAATCTCTCAGTCTGTAACAACCATGACTTAAAACCTGAACTGTTTACTCTCAAAATGAATAGAATTCAGGAATAATTTTTCATGGAAAATATCTATGCTTTAAAGTTCCTAATCACTCAAGCAGTATAATGAATGCTTTCACCTATATCAGATAGGTGTAAATACAAACATGGTAGAAACTTCAAAGATATGCAGATTGGCAGGGCAACACTGCCATGAAAACAAATGGTGAATCACCTTTGCAAAAATCATAGAACCTTATTCTGCTGAGGAATAATTAAGCATGAACAAGACTTTATTCAAGAGTGCACCTTTTGGACTATGTTTCATTTGAGTATCTTCATAAATTCTCTTCAGATGTCAGGTGCACATGGATGTGATGAACAGGATAGCACCCATGTCTCCATCAGCTAAGGAAACACAAGCTTTCCTAGGCCTTGTGGGATTCTGGGGATTGCATATTCCAGGTTATAGTCAGCTTCTGACCCAAAAGAAGAGCTGTCTTTAGCAACAAGAAGCCTTTGAGCATCTCAAACAGGAGACAGCTCGTATGGTAGCTCTTGAACCTGTCCAGACAGGAAAAGCTGTGCAAAATGTGCTCTGCACTGTGGCCAGGGAGCACAGCCTGACCAGGAGCCTCTGGCAAAAAAACATCAGGAGAAAGCCCAGGTCAGTAATCAGGGTTTTGGAGCTGAGAAAATTTGGGTTCAGAAGCCCATTGCACCCCTTCATTTTTCAAATGTAACAAGAGACAGAAAAAGGGGAACAATGATGCTGCCTCTCACAGGGCTAGCACAAAGTAAAGGCTGTTAAGACTAACTCACAATAATTCTCCGATTGAGTCACTCATGCATTGCTCTACTTGAAGCCAGTGTAACTCTGATGAGATAAAGCTTTATTCATATATTTATACATGCATTAAAAATATTAATATATTCAAAGATATTTATTCATATTACAGGAGCACCAAAAATCTCTTAATGAGCCTGGAGCCAATGTAACAAGAACAGTGATAAAATATTGAAAAAAATTATCTCTATTGCAAATAATTTACTGTGGATGAGGGAAGCAATTCATTTGAGATTATAAAGACAGAAGTGAGATTGCAAAAGATGTAAGAACTGGCTAGTTATCCTAACAGTACAAGTAAACTTTAACTCATGGCATCTGGCTTTATTACTCTGACTCAAGGTACAACATCTCTGATCCTTCCCCTGATGGGTTTTTTTTGCCACTCTCAACTATTCTGTTGTTTCTAAATTACTCTCAGTACCTCACACCACAAAGTGTTCTTGCCCCAGCACCATCACTTCTGCTGAGAGTGACAGGATGTTCTGGGAAATGAAGGACACATTTCCAAGTGTTTTAACAAAGAGACCAGTGTGGAAGTGTTCCATGATTTCTTGTTATCTACTTGTCTGAACTTGTCTTCTTTAATTTCCCTTTGCCATTTAGAGGTAGAATTGTTTGGGGTAGTGTAAGGCAAAAGAAAGAAAAAAACCTGAGAAAAAAGGATTGTGGAAAGAACAAAAAGCTCTGTTAATTCAAAGGCAGCAAGGCTGGAAACAGGGCAAAATCATTGTCCCACAGGATCACAGCTGCAAATACCAACCAAAGTCTTCACTACTAAAGAGAACTGTTCAAAACTTTTTCAGATAAAACTCTTCAAAAATGTATTTTCAGCTCCACTGAATATTTCAAGAAAGATTCTGTTTCTCCAAAAGCCTTTACTTTTTGTTACAAAAAAAAATGTTTGGGGAATGTGACATTTCTACTTAAAAATACAATTTATTCTTTGGAGGTTTTGTGTGCTTGTTTGTTTATACTGACATTTTCTAACAAAACGTAATCCCACTCTGACATCCCAAAGTGCAAATTTAACATAATTTTCATGAACCCTCTTTGTGCTGTGAAAAATTCTGCATGTTCTTTTTCAGGTACTAAACCGTAGCATATAGATTTATTAAATATCCTAATAAAATAATTTTTGTTTAAGCAATATTTTTATAGATACATAAGAGTTACAGAATGTTGAGTGATCATTTGTTTATCCTTTCCCTATAAAGCAGAAAAATATAAATGCATGCAATATTTAAAAAATCTTCTCCAATATTCTCCAAACTTCTAGCACAGAAGACCCAAACATCTGTTCAGAGGTCTTACAAACCTGACAAATTTTCCCAATCTCTACCTTACAACTTTATATTGAAATTTCTGCCTCAATTATTTTGGTTTGAATTAAGTCAGCATTTCTTGCAACACATATATAGGATGTGAAGGAAAAAACCAGCCATCATCATCTTAAAGCTATTTAATTCCACTTCATATATCCTTATGTTTCCAACTGATCTTTTTTTTTTACTAAGTAAGTAGACTTCTTCTTGCTTTTTGACATAAACTGTGATTTCTTTTTGTCTTTTTTCTCTCCTCTAGAGATTGTCCAGTTTATTTACACCTGTCTTGTTTTCAGACTGGGGAATGGTGCACCAGCTGAGGTCTCATCACTTCTCAGTACAGCAAAATAATTACTTCCGTTGTCATGCTGTTAGTACAGCCCAGAATGAGATTTGCCTTTTGTGCAACCACATTATCTTGTCGACTCAGATGCAGTTTGTGAGCCATGATGACCTTGCACCTCTCCTCCCATACTGCTGTTCCTCCAGTTATTCTCCCATTTGTATTTGTGCACTTCAGGTTTCCTCCACAGGCATTACTATTCATAGCACTTGTCATTATTGAATTTCATCCTCATGGTTCAAACACTTGCTGCAGTTAACAGCATGGTTATGAATTCTGATCTGTTCCTCCAAAGCACACAAACCCTTCTCACCCATTATGTGTGCTCCACTCCTTCATCCATGCCATAAATATAAAGATTAACCAGGACTAGGACCAAGGCAGATCTTGGGGGTGCCCTGCAAAACCTGCCCTCTTGTTTTGATAGAGAAAGGAATGAAAATCACTCCCCAGGTGCCATTTTTTAGTCAGTTGAACATTGACACACAGTGGCTATAATTTCCAACTTTGCTATTACAGAATGATTAAAAGCTTAATACAGTCAGAACACTTCACATTTTCAGCTTTTCTTCCATATGATAAGCAAGATCATTCATCAGAGAAGGAAATTAGATAGGTTTGACATGATTTTAATTTGATACATCCACACTGGACATTTTCAAGTACTGCATGTTGCTCTTGGTTCTTTATCTACTGATTGTTTAACAGTCTGTTGTAGTATCTACCATGTTGATAAAGTTAAAATGACAGATATATCGATTTTGTAGGGCTCCCTTCTTTATGTGTGAAAGCAGGTACAACATTTTTAGTAAATTCACTTTATTTACCCTAATAGAGAGGTAGCCAAATTTTCAAAATAAGTAAGTACAGCAGGAAACTACACTGTAATGCAGAATTTTATCATAAATGTAACAAAGAGAAGCCAGTATTTGAAAAAAAAAAAAAAAAAATCTCTGCATAATTTTCCAGTGTCTTTACATCACTAGTACATCACCAGGAGAAATCTTGTTCATATCACTTCACCTGAATTTATTTATATTATATTAATCCCATCCTTCCCTCTTCCCTTTTTCAAAGATCAGGGAGGATTTCCACCATTTCTCAGGCAAACCAAATTTTTTTTTTGTGGCTAATGGAAGCAGAGGAGCACTGAAGACTGATCCACTTGCATGTTCTCTTTGATCCTGATCCTTCCCTAGCCCACATAAGCATTATTCATATCCAGCTGCTTTGGGGTTAGTCAGTCTGATCCTCTTTCCTCATAAAATGTTTATTGAAACAGGGACTTAAACATTTGCTGCTCTGTTTTTCAAATAAATTTTCAGACAATGAAAATATTTTTGGAAGGCATATTTGACCTAATGCACACACATACAATTTAAACACCTGCATCTTAATTTGACCTTCTTTTTATAACTGATGATGGAAAATTGGTGGTTTTACTTATCTCTTTTTTGTTTATCTGACTCATGCCTTAAGAGCAGCATTTCTCTTACTGGCTAGAAAAGGATGAGGCTTGCACATTCAGATATAGACACTGGGCAAAGATTTTACTTAATGAGGCTAATTATAGCCCTTTTCTCTCTCCTCTAAACTGGAAACTCTTACCAACGTCTCTGACGGAGTAAAATTTTTCATAACTGGTGTGTTCTCTCTGGAATTGGTACTTTTGATGTATGACCATGTAATGAGAAAATACCGGTTGAATTTACTTCTGCACATTGTTGAAACACAGCTTAAAATCAATTTTTTAAAAAGAATCCATATAGAAAATTATACTGAGCATCGATGAAACAATGTTTTTTATGCTTATAACCATAAAATCATAAAGTCCTTAAAGGAATCCACTCAAGATTGTGGTACTTCAATCTGCTGATTCTTCAGTCTGCTGAAGAAGGTAGTTTGATGTTTGGTCTGAAGTCATAAGCATTTAAACCAATTTTACTCAGATCATCACACCTCCTAAGAATTGCTGCTGAGCTGTCAATAGGACTGGAAAATTCCAGTTCACAATTTAGCTTGCAAAATGTTACAAATAACTGATGAAATAAAAACAGAAAAGGCAGTGAAACTAAGAACAAAAATCACATTTTAAACTTAACTGTATCTTTTATAAATTTTATCAATAAATTAACCCTCTTTAAGTAATTAATTTAAGTATAAGAACAATACAGCTAATTTCCTAAATATCAGTTTAAATATTGAAGTATATTGGTTTTGTGCCAGACCAGAATATTCTCATAATGAAGAATATGTAGGAGGTGTTAGGACCTAACATTATTGCACGGAACTTCACTGATTTTTCCATAAAAATATTTGACTTAATAGTGTAGGTATTCATAGAGTAAATTAAAACCTAAAATTGCAAGGAATAATACTGCTTTAATTGCCTGACAGGATGGGGATTATTTCTTACATTCTCTCCTGCACAGATGAATATGACCTTCCTAAAGAGGAAATCTATTCACTGCTGAATAACAGCACTGTGTTAATATATTGAACTCTAGGAAGCCCCTAAATAATGTAGTATAAAGTATTAGCATTTTTCACCCCTTGAAGATCAAAGCTGAGGGTATTAGTTGTATGATGTAAGATTCATAGGTTCTATCTGTGCCAAGATGATATTGCAGGACTAAGTCTTACTGGAGTATAAATCTTACAATCAAAAGAAAGGCACAGGGCAGAGAATTTTTGGTGTTTGTTCTTCTCTCACATACTGCATTCTGCAAAACAATTCCCAGGGGCAGCTTACCTTTTTTAATCTTTAATCTTAAACTGAAATGTGAAATCTGTGCTTCCTTCAGTAGATGTTGATGAAACTCTGAAGGAACTGGGCTCTGGAGGAGATCCTTGTGCCCTGGTGCACAGCAGTGGCTCAAGATGTTTCAGTTTGGTATGCCCTCAATGTTTAGGCAGAATTCTTTGGGCTGGAAAATGGACCAGCTGCATTTAGACCTCGAAAAACTGGATCTGAAAACTGAGTATAAGATTCAGCTGCTGGAAGGAAATTCTATGCCATGGGTGCAGATGTTTGAACTGATTATAAAATCTGAGTAAATAATTTTAATTATTTTGTGAATGCAGTGCTCCACAAATGCAGAAGTGTTCTTTTTGGATGCAACCCGAGGTATCAGTGAATTTAGTAGAGCTCACCATAGAGGCTGTGATAATCCAGGGATTTCTGCTCCCTATTCTTACTGCATGGCTGCTGGGAGATTCACAGCAGTGCCAGCGTGGGTGATGTGAGCACTGAGGTGCTCTGAGCGTCAAAACCCAGCTGTAACATTGCTGCTCTCAGTAGCCAGAACAAAGACATATGGTATGGAAATCTTGTCATGAGTGTAGGGATTCTTCCAGCAGTAATTAATCTCTGGAAATAACTGATAAGCAGGCATGGAAGGCTCAGAATGGATATGTGAGCAAAAAGTTAAGGCAGAACCCCAGGCACTTCCCATTACCTGAGGTGTTTCCAATTAAAATGGAAGTTTTCCTGACCTGGAACTTGCAGAGCAAGGTGGAGTA
This sequence comes from Oenanthe melanoleuca, assembly GCF_029582105.1. Taxonomy (NCBI): domain Eukaryota; kingdom Metazoa; phylum Chordata; class Aves; order Passeriformes; family Muscicapidae; genus Oenanthe; species Oenanthe melanoleuca. The sequence continues at coordinate 62,381,043 of NC_079334.1, forward strand.
CAGGCTTTCAGGGACAGCAGATTCCTCACTCAAGAGAACTGCTCCAGTGAGTACAGTGGATATGCAAGCAAAGTATTCCAGGACTGATGTATCCTCAGAGATAATGTAATATATCCCCAAGGATAGAGAAATCATTAAGGTTCAACCTGTGTATGTCCATAGAAATTTGCTGGAGGGTGGAAAGCATTTGTTTGTTTCTGTGTATCTTCCCTGCCCATCATATAGCACATAATCAACCCTATGCAAATAGAAAATCCTAATTAAATTATTCTAAAAAGCCAATACTCAGTTGTCTCTCTACATGTGACATTATTCTAGTCACTAGATAATGGAAGGTAATCCCAACCTTCTGAAATCACAAAAGGCAGCTTTCTTCCACTGGCTCTTCCCTCTGCTTCCTTCAATTATTATAAGCAAATAGCCATCTTAGAGAACACCTGTGGTCTGCAGGTGCCTGCAGCTTCCCTGTGGTACTGGAGCCTCTGAGGGCTGTACCATGCCTGCCAGCATGCTCTGAACAGATTGCCCCAGTGATGGACACAGGAACACAGGCTGCTGCATGGGGTGAGGGGATTCGGGGAGTAGATGGAGGAAATGTGCTTGTCTTAGGGCCATAAAGCTGCTGATCTGAGAATAAAATTCTAGTGAACAACACACTAGGCTTACCAGGAAAAGTTTGTGGATTCAGTATTATTCTCAGCTGGTAAGGAATATTAAAATCTGTAATTATGTCTGGTTGGTTTGCTAAGAAAATGGTATCTCTGAGGGGGAAAATAGTGGAATATTTAGAAAATTCAATAGCTTAACCATAACTAGAAAGAATCTGAGTTTCTGTCTCTGCTGTTTGATCTCATTAACTCAGTAATTTCCAAAGTGGGCTTCTGTGTCATATTTGCAGATGTGTTTTTCATCTTAGCTTTCTAGTGAGTTTTGGGTATACCCTGTCAGACAATAAAAGTATGAGTGTCAACCAGTTTCCAAAGGTTTCTTCTATATTTTGGCCCTGTTTTGAGCTTTGCTTGGGATCAGGTATCATGAATGTGTTTGCTGTTTTGCAAGCCTTAACTACTGAAAACTTGTGATGGAGAAAGTCATCCAGCAGAAAAGGCATCAACCTTTCAGCCTGTGTTCAGGCAACTGAATCCAGCCCCTGACCAGTGGAGCCCAGAAAGTACAACTCATCTTCTAGAAACTAGAAGCCAAAAATCAGCCCCAAACATAGCAACTGCAGGGCCTGTAAAAATTTGACCCTCTGGTAAATGGTTAGTTGTCAAAGACTAAATTTAGGTTGAATTACTCCAATGAGTTGTTTAGGGAACAAATTTTGACATATATTTAAAACCTGAAAACTTGCTTCCATTTTGATGCATGTCCTCAAAGTTACTGACTTTAGGGAGGGAAGTGGGGCACTGGTTTTGAATAGTTTACTAAAGATCACACAGGAAAGATTGTCACAGCAGAGAACTGAACCCAAACAACCCATGCTTCAGCTATCCACAAGGCTACAGAACTTTCTGAGTATATCAAAATCCACTGTGAGATAAATAGTCCTTCTACCACTCCTTGAAAAAGAAAAAACTCCTTATAGATGAAATGCAGAAGAGATAAGGACAACCTGTGTGGCACTTTAGACAGCAGCAAACTACCTCCCCTCCCTTTGTTAAGTGTAGCAAACACGACAATTTTCAAAAAGAATCTATTGACTTAATTTGAAAAAATTCTCAGTACAAGCATCCACATCTCAGGCAGAGAAAAGCCAGGGAAAATGTAATTTTGCTGTATATATAAATAAGGGTAATCCAAGTGCATTCAAGCCTGACTTCAAAGCACAGGCAACTGCTTGTCTAATTTCAACTCGAGTCTTGCCTTGTTACAGGAATTTTGCATGAATGGACACTGCTCATCAGTATCATGAATGTGACTGAATTCAGGCCAACCACAGCACCTGGAATTAACGTTCCAGTTCCTCACCTCCACTGAGAACTCAACCATTAATTCTCAATTAAGGTCTGGCTGAGGCTCAGTGAAGCATGAGTGGAGATTTTCTTATGTAAATAAAAGAGCCAACTCATTTAAGAAAAGTTCAAGAGTAATTGAGCAGCAACCAGCTAATATTGTGTCTTTCAGATCATCTTGAGCTCAATGACATAGACAAGGCCTTGACCACATTTCCCTTTATTTTCCCAAGTCCGTCCTTACCCAGTGTCATTTGAGGCCTGACAATTGTTTCTGATGAAAATCCGTATCAGACTAATTGTATAGCTTTGTCTAGATCTTTATTGGACAATTACTAGTTCTGAGTTTTTATTTGCACTAGGTAATGAAAGCTCAGATCCAAAGACATTATATTGCAAAAGTAGATAAATTCCTGTTTTAAGATGTTGTCTTGATATTAACCCCCAGCCATTGGGAGCTTGGTTGGTTGGTTGGTTGGTTGGTTTTTAGAGATTTCTGTGGTTCATTGTTGGGTATTGGGTTGGGGTTTTTTTGAGAGGACAGGGGGGATTTGCTGTTTTGCTTTGCTTTGGGTGTTGTGGTTTCTGGAGGGAACGCCAAGGGCGTGCATTGTGTTGTTTCTCCAGATGGGTATTCCCATTCTCTGTGGAGTACTGAGTCAGATGTCTAATTAGGGCAAATCATCACTGAACTACTGATGTTAAGTGTATCTACAACAGAATTTATGTCAATTCCTAGAGATTTTCATGGTAAACTCTATAGCAGAGTGTTCTGTCAAATCATAGTCACAGAATAATATGTGTTGGAAGGGATCCTGAAGATCATCTCATTCAACCCCCTCTTGTCATGGGCAGGAGTACTTTCCACAAGACCAGGTTGCTCCAAGCCTCATCCAGCCTGGCCTTGAACAATTCCAGGGATGGGGCACCCACAGCTTCTCTGGGCAACCTGTGCCAGGACCTCACCTCCTTCATAGTAAAGAATTTCTTCCAAATCTCTAATCTAAATCTCCCTTTTTTTAATTGAAAAACATTCTCCCTTGTCCACCATGTGAAAGGTGCCTCTCCATTTTTTCAATAAGCTTTCTTTAAGTACTGAAAGGCCATAAGGAAGCAATTAAACTCTGCATGTTTGTGTCTGTTTGTGCTCATGTGTGCATTTTCACTGCATTATATTTTGTACCTATACAAAAATATACTTTCTTAAAGACATAAAAGTGACATTTGCGGTACAGGACTACATGTAGCACATTCTGAAACTCAAATTCATTACAAAATTTTAAAATCTCCAAGGGATGTTTGTGCATTGCTTTAGTCCAGTCTGGTTTTCATGTTAATGCTTTGAATCAGCTCAAGAAACTGATACAGAAGGATAGCTAAGAGAAGGGCTAAGCAGGAGAGAAAATAAGAGAACAAAGGCTTCTTAGCTGAAGTAGCTAAAAAAACCCCCAAACAATAGTTGAGCTTATGCAAATGCAGAGTTGCTTTTAGTGCATTCATCCAGTTTTAAAAGTCCCTAAATGTTATGGTCTCTAAAGCAATTTGTAATGGAAAGTGTAACAGGCTTCAATGGCTGGACTAAATTATTCAGTTCAAAAGAATGTGCGTGTGAGGGAGAGAAATAATGTTACACTATTTATATACCTTTGCAAAGGCTTGGTACTTGCACTGACCATCCAAATTTTCTAAACCATACAGGCTGGCAAACACCATTCTTAAATTTAACAAATATAGCCTACCATCACTCTGGAGGAATTTAAGTCCCGTTTATGTTATTTCTTTAGATAGTCATATTGCAATCACACACAAAAAACCCAGGTAGTAAAAGAGCATTTATTAAATTAGGGTCTCTATTGAGAATTAATGAACATCATCTGAAAATTTCTCTACAAAAGAGAGTTCTTAGAAGGTTTGGAAGGGTTTTCTGGGGGGTTTTTTCACCTAATTGAGTAACTCCTCCTCCTGGTGACACTGACCTCTAATCCATTGTTATCAATCACGATTTTTGAACCCAGCAATGCTAGATGAGGCATGTGAATTAAAATGCATCTTTTCTCTCACCACAGATGGATAATGAATTTAAATCATATTACATCAAGAATGAAAACATAATTAGGTTTGGATGGCACCTCCTCTTAGAATATTTCCCATGTTTTCACTTACTAATTGAAATATTTTTAAATTTGAGTGTTCAAGGTGACATTTTTCTATGCTGGTATCTGCTTCTGGCTGCTTTTTGTAATTATGACCAAGTTTATTCAGCTGTTTCCAAGAATGTAACTAGGGGGGGAAATAGTTGGTTTTATCTATATTAAAGTTCTGCTAACCTTTGAGATGATCCAGTGTCCTTACACTGTAGAACAGGAATTAGAGATTTGGCAAGGAAGTACACTGTTATATCAGCCTTTTTACTGTCCTCATGTTCACCTTGTAAGGAATCATATTAGTCAGCAAATCCTTGTTGATGGTTCACATCCAACTCCTCATTGTTCTGTCTATTCAGAGGCAGGGCTGGAAGGAAAATGGTTTTTTCTATGCAATTTTTGAGTATTAATTCTGTCTCTCTACACCCACCAATATGGTTCCCCACACATATCAGGATCAGTGATGAGAATGTGAAGAAGGAGAAAAGTTGGAATATGATAATATAAGGCAGGAGACTGAGCAGAGAAGAGCAGTTCCAGGGTCTGTATAAGGTAAAACTGCTGTCAAAAAACCGGGGGAATTACAGCCCAGAGCTGACTGAGACGTATTGGGGTATAACATAAGGAGGAGCTGGATTGGGAAACAATGAGTGGAAAGATCAGAACAACATGGGTAAGCATGAAAACAGGAGCAGGTACACAATAGGAAATTAGTCTGATTGACTGGGGCCTTCCTGTCAAAAATAAGTCTAAAGAGCTGGATTTGGGAACCCTGGAGGACAGACAAGAAATTGGAATAAGTACCAAGGGCACACGTGAAAGAGCTCAGATGCAGCAGCAGAGTGGAAAAGACTGGATGCATGAAAGAGAGGGACAGGGTAAGGACAGCGAGAGCGGAAAGGGAGAGAGGTAAGGAGTATTTGGTCAGGAAATCCATCAGAGGAAAATGAAGAGCAGCTTAAGATGACATACTTGACTTAGGTGAAAGTTGCAGTGGTACCAGTCACAGCAGTGTGGCTGGTGAGAGACAGCAATTCACTCTGAGGGCACAGAGAATTCATGACTGAGAAAGAACTGTAGAACTTGGTACCATTCAGCTTCTACTGGCACTTGGTACTTGGTACCATCAGCTTCAGTGTGGGACAAGATCATGCACTGTGGAAGAGACAAAGGTGTCTCTTTTGGGATGGACTTGCAGCAAATCAATGTTTCACCAAACTGTGGAGTAACTGTTGTTGGTAGTGATGGTGTAAGTAAATCTTTATACAGAGACATAAGCATAACAGAAGATATTATTTATATTTCAAAAGAAGACCCAGAAATTAGGGTCTTTTACAAATAAGACCCTATTTTAAAATCCTCCTGCATTTAAAGCACATTTTATACATTGAAAAATCCTCAATATTTTCGTAACTGTAGGCTAAAGACAAGCCCTTAAATTTTATTAATAATTGACCTCTGTTTGAAATATTGCCATGCGTATTTGTGCTCCTCAAGGACTGCACCTTTCCTGTAGCTAAAACTGCACTTTTTCCAAAACTGGGTCATGGTAAAGCCAATATTTTATTAGGAACCTTTATTAAACATATTAAAGTTGGCCAGATTGGTAATAACTTAAAAAAATTTTACAGCCTAAAAAGAGAATTACTTTTTAAATTTTATTTATATTTTTATTTTTTTAGGTCAGGGAGACAAAATCTATACAACTAGTACATTGAACCTGATGAACTTTTCCAGCATTATCGTACAGAAATATATTCTGTTGCCTAGGATCCAGTATCCTTAAAGGGGGTGGACAAGGGTCTGCAATAATAAGATGTAAATAAATGAATTCCTATGCTACTGTGAGTTCTAGAAGTTGTTCTTTGCTCCTATGGTTACCCTAGGGAATATATATGGGGGAGCAAAAGAACTGGAGGATAGCAAGACCTCATAGCTTTCTGAGTATTTGTGCTTCAGGGACTGTAGGAGAGGCAGAATAAATAATAAGAAGCCTTTAGGCATGCCAACTTTTTCAAGTATGTCAGCTATGTGGCTGTGCTGTCAGATATTTTATTCCCAGCTGACCCATGGGGAGATCATTCTGTTCCTAAATTCTACCTCCTGGAAAATCTTTCCTTAAAAGGAAAAATCAAGCGGTGAAATCACTGCAGAGTTCCCAATGCCCTCAGTCATGCCAATAACCTTAAAAACAAAACAAAACTTCAAAACCATTTTCCCCCTTATCTTCCTCAAGTCACTGTTGACTTCTTTACTGTAATCCATGTGATATCTTTAATGGACAAGGACCAGACACCAGGTCAGTGTTGTAACATACAGGCTTTAGACTATGCTTGAGTTTCCAGCCCCTCTTTAAATGAGCACTCCATTGATGCCATTGTCTTACACAAAGGAATGAGGACAGTCTTCCATCCAGACTGGTCTCAGAGTCACCTCAATCTTTTTAAGGTGTGGCTCTGTGTCTGTATCTAGTTTGCATGGCCAGGTTTGGGTAGCTGAGCAGAGGCTACGGTGGTGGCTTCTGTGAGAAGCTGCTGGAAGCTTCGCCCATGTCCAACAGAGCTGGTGCCAGCTGGCTCCAAGAGGAAACCACTGCTGGCCAAGGCCAAGCACATCAGAGATGGCAGCAACACCTCTGGGTAACTTAACTAACAAGGAGAAAACAGTTACTGTGCTGATGTAATTGCAGCCAGACAAGAGAGGAACAACTCTGAAGACACCAAGGTCAGTAGAGAAGGAGGAGGAGGTGGTCCAGGTGATGGAGCTGAGATTCCCCTCCAGCCTGTGGTGAAGACCATGGCAAAGAAGGCTGGTCCTGATGGACTGCACCCTGTGGGAAGGAACCCAGGCTGGAATAGCTCAGGAATAACTGCAGCCCATGGGAAGGACTCACACTGGAGAAGTTCATGTAGAACAGTCTCCCATGGGAGGGAGCAGGAGCAAGGACTTGTTGGAGCAAGGACTCCTCTTCTTGAGCAGTGGCAGAATGTGTGACAAACTGACCATCTCCATGAGCCACTAGAGGGAGGAGGAAGAGCCCAGAAATGAGAGAGGTGTAGGGTAAGGGTGTTTCTAAGATTTGTTTTGCTTCTCATTACCTTGCTCTGATTTTGGCTGGCAATAACTTAAATCAATATCTCCAGGTCCAGCCTGTTTTGCCCATTGATGGCAATTGGTGAATGATATCCCCCTGTCCTTATCTCAGCCTATGAACCCCCTTTTTTTTTTTCCCTTCTTCTCTGTCCAGTTGTGATGGGGAATTACAGAGAGGCTTGGGTGGGTACCAGGAATCCAGTCAGGGTCACCACAGAGTTGAGATTGGTGTTAATGGGCAGTGTTAGATAAGTGTTTGAGGACTGAAGCACTAAAATCACTAGTTTGGAGAATAGTTTGCCCTCTAATCTTCCTGAGGAGAATCCTCCCCTCCAGTGGGGAGGGAGATGCTGATATCTTCTTTGTGGTATCCAGTGATAGGACATAGGAAAATGGTTCAAAGCAGTGTCAGGGAAGCTTTAAACTTGACATTAGGAAAAATTTCCTTCAGAGAGGCTGGTCAAACACAGGAAGAGGTTTCCTAGAGAGGTGTTTAATGTACCACACGGTCAGTGTTTAAAGAGCATTTGGACAGTGCACTTAAAAATATGCTTTAACTTTTGGACAAGCCTGAAGTGACCAAGCAGTTGGATGAGATGATAGTTCTAAGTCACTTCCAGTTGGAACTATTCTGTTCCATTCTGTTCTGCCCTAAAGAGTCATGGTCACACCAATAGCATTACTTACCTTTTTTTTTTGCAGTCCCTGTGTTTATCTCTGCAGCCTATATTGTGTATATTTGGAGAAAGGCTTTTCATGAGCTAAGTGGCAGGACAGTTAGACCCCATCCAACACCTGGCAGGATTTATTGTGAACTGGGTGTCTAGCTGCTCCAGACTGTCAATATATACACAGAATCTCAGGGCACTCATAGGCTTTATATATTTTGTTTTTTTCTATTTATAGAACACAGATTAGAAATTCTGCAGATTTGGAATTTAGCTGCCTAATGTTGCACTTATACCCTTGTGTTCTTTTCCTGATTTAACCAAGCTGCCTTGCTGAAAACTGGAAAATCTCTGGAAGAGTGATTTCACTTTAGCAGTGTATTCTGTAAGTCTAGACTCATATTTCTGATTAGCACATACATCATATATTATGTGGGAGTCCAGAGTATTCCTCTGGCTTCCCTGGAAGGTTTAAGACCCCCCTGGCGGGGTCCCCAAAGACCTGGAATGAGACCCAGGTGTCTCAAGGGCTGGATTTAGCTCCTTGAAACAATTTACCAACATTGAGAGAAGAAATGCAAGCCACAAAAATAAATAGAGTATAAATTAGACTGTTAGAATGTAGAATTAGCAAATTTCTAGAATGTTTGTGATAAGGGACACGTGGCCAAGATGGAAAATTGGGGGTGTGAATACCTCTTCCTCCTTCTTCTCCATGTCATCCATGCTGGGTGACACGCTGGCACTTTTAAATTGGATGAAAACAGATCTGACCATGTAACAAAATTGTATTGTATTGGGGGTCATTTGTAAATACCTAGTACGTAATTTAGAGTATGAAAGATAAGTCCTGCCTCTGCCAGGCAGATTCTGCCCTGGACGTCTAGCGAGCAGACTGCTGTTCGCTGGACCAAGCATTCCTGGATAAGAAACAATAAACAACCATGAAAACCTCTAAGAACAGCCTCCTGCAGTCTCTCATCGGCGGGCATCAGAAAAAGCTGGGTTCCAGACCACCTGCATGTCCTCCAAAGGTAATCTCAGGTCTAAGGAGACACCTCAAAATGTAACAATATTACTATCTCCAAGACCAGGAACTAAATCTTCCTTCCTGTGTCATTCCATGAGAGCTGCCCCAAAGCCATCCCTGATGTGTAGCAGGCAATGTATTGCTGAAACACACCCAGATTCTTCACACCATGTAAAGACAACCCATTGGTCTGCAAGTTCAGCTCTCTTTACAAGAGGGTTTCCACAAATGCATTTTTTGGATACTAGTTCAAATCTTTGGGATTCCTGGAAAAAGAGAAGATAAACCCACTTGGAAGTGAAACTGTGCTGGACAGTGAGTAGTGGATTTTGTACCCAGATGTTCAGCTGATCCTTCTGGATCCCCTTGTGCTTGCATGACTGGGTGTGGCTGTATGAACGTTCTTAAGGGCTGATGATGCCAGGATGAGAAATGCCCATGAAACAGTTCAGTTCAGATCCTTGCTTCAAATCTGTTTAATTACTTGTTTGATTAATGCTAAATAACAGACACCCCTAAACAAACCAACAAGCAAACAAACCCCAAATAAAATTAAAAATTCAGCAAGCAAAACATCAACACTACCACTCTGACAAGCTAAGCTGCTTATGGGACTTATGCCAGTGGACCATGGACAGGATGCTGCTGCACTTGCCAAAAGAAGTCCAAGTTACAAACAAAAGGCATAAATCTCTGATTTAGATAAAAATTAGTTTGATTTTTTTTTCTCTATATGTGATGGGTTAAGCACTGTTTTTAAAAGGACAAGGAGGTGGGGAGTTGCAGCAGACTAGCCTGGACTTCAAATCCTGAGCTTAAGATAAAACCAACTGAGACTAAACTGCGGCACATGGATAAAAAGAACATGGCATTATTAATGCTTATCTCTCTTTAGGTCCATGCACTTCAGTGACAGTTTCAAAAGGATGAACTGATAAAGGATTTCCTGGTAGCCTGACACAGTGTGTGGTGGTTCCAGTAAGCCTCTTGCTGAACAAAGCACACCGGGGAACTTCTGAAGCCTGAATGGATGACTGACAGTGCTGAGCCTGAGAGGGAAGCACTTTATCCAGGCTTTTGTCGTTTTTTTCAAATAACTGCACCAAGGCTTAAGCTGCCATCTAAGTGACCGCCTTGTTAGCCAGAGCATGAAGAAAAGTCCTAATTGTTTGCAAAGTTTGTGATGCTTTCTTCTGAAGTCTCAGGATGCCCAGAAACCAGTTTTCAGAACTACTGGAATTTGAGCAAAGACAGCTCTGCTTTTTGGGTTGAATTCAATACATCTGAGATCTGGAGATCCTCTATATCATTGCCTACGCCTATCGTTCACCAAAAGTGTGATGGGGTTCAGAATCCAAAAAAATAGAACACATACCAGCTACAAATAATGCAAACATGATTTCTTTCTTGCACTGAATCAAGCAGAAATCTGTGACACTTGAATCCAGAGTGGGTTGCAGCAGATCAGGTGTTTCTCTCGTTTCACATAAAGTCTCACATAAACTATATATCCATTTTCTCTGGCAGTGTCCCCCAAGCTTATGTCTTCCTTTCCCTGCAGCTGGAATTTCCCCACAGAAATCAACATTGCAGCACTAGGAAGTGCTTATTCAGTAATGATTTGGGAGACTGAAAGATAACTTGACATGAAAAATTTCCAACTGCCTCAGGGGAGCTGAAGGAGGATAGGAATGTTCCCTCCACGGGAGGCTTGGACATCCTGGCAGAAGACAGAGAGAGAAAGAGAGGATAATTAAAATAGTTTCTCTGCAGATTCACTGAATCATGACAATTCATAACTAGAGACACCGTAGGAGGGACAAGAAGATTTACTGGATCAAGGAGCTTCTTATAAAGGAGGAACAAATTAAGAATATTTAGCATGAAAATTAACACTGGAAGCTAAGCTTAATACTGACCCAGATAAAGATAGAAAGCTACTCCCTGACTAAAATAAAATAATTACCAGCAGAGGAAGACTCTAATTCTAGCCATCTAGATTTAGTTAAGGAGTAATGATATTTGGAGGGCAAGCAGGAGGGGCAGAACCAGGGCTGAATCAGACACAAAGGCATTAAACAGAGAAAGAAATGTAGGTCATTTTTTTTACCAGTCTTACCAGACAGACAGAACAACAGCATGGCCAGACCAACAAAAGCCCTTTAAGGGGCAGCAAGCACCACATGAGAGACTGATGTACTGGCTTGAACTCAAAGCCACAGTGATGCAGTCAGACAACGTTCAGACTGCATTTGCCAGCTCAACAGCAGCAAAAAAAAAAAAAACAAACAAAGGGTTCGTGAGCTGACAAAACAATTCCATGGACATGTGGCCCTTTCTTCTTCTACAGGGATTGTGGTGGAGCCTGGCTCTCACCAGAGCTCTTGGGTCTCAACTCACTGCAGTGCAATCACAAGTGTTGCAGTGAGGAACACAGAAGGCAAGAAATCAACCCTGAGACACAATCACTGATTTTCCCCAGTATAGCCTCTCACACTACCACAGATGTATGACTGCAAAACTTGCCAAAACAGAGCATTCCCACAACCCTGGAGTGCTGAGCATACAGGACAGCCTGGAAAGTGTCTTTGGGAGGTTGTTAAGGCCTTGTAGGTTCTCTTGCTGCCATAACCAGTGTTGTGTCCTTGACAGATCCCCTGGCACCCGTCTTGTCACTGTACTGTAGGTATGGATGTTATCATGGCACTACACTGAAATAAACCCACATGTGCTTATTTAATGGTGATTCTCATCAGCAGTCTGTACTGCCTTTTTGTACAAATTATCTCAGAAAAAAATGCTTCTGCCCAAGAACCATGGCAAATACATCCTTTGAAGCTGACAGAAGATAATCATCTCCAATAAGGGGTGAATTTGGAAACAGCACAGATAGGTATCAACTTATTCTTTAATGCTTTAAGCAAATTTCTTTCATTACAATCAATTCTGTCTCTAATATCTAGAACTTTGAGCAAACTAGATGCTGTCATACTGTGTTTTCACAGGTATTGGATGAGCTGTCTGGCAGTCATGTCCACTATTTATTTTCTCATGCCTAAGACGTCCAGTCCCACCTGTTAGGACACTGTCTGTCAAAAAAAAAAATCAAGTAATCACTGCTTCATACCAGTGATCAAAGGATCAAATTTTTTAAGCCTTTGAGCATCTAAGTTTTGCTTGGTGTGCAAATTCTCAATACATCCTTCCTGGTTTTTCTATCATAAGTTGATCAAACAGCTTCAGCTGACTCAGCTGTCAGTTATGTGGAGGTCACTGCGACTGAAACACCTCCCTCCACATTTTAAGAAAACAAGGTAAATGTTCAGATCTCTTAGCATCTTCTGAGCTCTCCAATACCACCACCTAAGCTACCTATTTTAAAACTAATTTAAGTAAAAACTACATGGTTCTGCAGTGATGAAATGCCCTCTGTCATTTCCTATTAAAAAATGCATGACCCCTTTCTTCATTGCACAGAGATTTAGCATATACTAGATGTTATTTCCACTCTAATAACACCCAAAGGGTTGAATATATTTATATGTACATATATGTGTTTCCAGCAACTCTGAATTTTCTTGTTGCCTTTCCTCTTTAAGCAAGTCTCTGGTAATTCAGCTGTGAAATTAAAAAAACAGGGGACACTGTAGTGAGCTCTACTTTCTTATTCCTCTTGTGAAGAAATCTTAATAATGTTCAGTTTATGGCTGTCTATATTAAAAAGGAAATGCAAAATGCTACAGCTTCAGATAAAGAGACAAGCTTCTGTAGCTGGTGATTGGAACAGGTAATTTTCTCTCTTTCTTAATCCAGAGACATACCTGCAGCATGTCAGTGAAATGCTCTAACCCTTCTTAGTAAATAGCAGGAACTTGACAGTGCTGCCTCTACTTGTGGTGGCTCTGCTTTCCTTGATTTTGGTACTAAAGCATTGTGGAGTATCCTAAAAAATACTCCGAGATTCATCCCACCTAGTTTTAAAGCATCTAAATTGGGAATCTACTTGCCATAGATACTCTGTATGGTAGTCAAGGTGAAAAGCTAAGCAACCCTACAAAGTAGTTCACCCTTCCAAAAAATTTGCACAAAGGCTGGAACTATTCTACCCTGTCTAGGTTTCTAATGGAAATGTCTCATTAGCTATCAACATAAAAGGAAGCAAAATTATGCCTGAAAATTTCCATTTACATGAATTGTGAATACTGGCTGATCATCTGCTGGGCTTCATTGATGTGATTACAGTTTGATTGATTGTGATGCTCAAAAGTACATGGTATATTCATAGCTTGAAACTACATATCTCTTTCTAGCTAAAACAACATGGGTTAGCAAAAAGAAAACTAGGAAGTGTTATAGCACAAACTTGAGGGGTTTATATTAGCCATAAACCTGCTCCTGGGCTGTCCAAACAGAGGAATTTTTATGCAAAGGCTGTAGTGAGTGCAGGTTAAATAGGCCTGGTGGGACAGCTTCTGCCAGGCTCCTGCTGTTTCACTTTTAGCCTATATTCCTCTCACTAGTTTTTTCTTGCAGCTAAGTACTTGCAAACACTAAGTGATCCAAGTTCTAGCTTTAAGAAATGAAGAGCGAGAAACACCCAGTCAGCTGTGGGTTGTCTGATCTTTCCTGGCTGCTTCTTTTTGGAGAGGAGATAAATATCTCTCTGTGGAGATAAACCTCTTCTTCCTCAGACTTTGGACTACAGAGCTGTTTTGAGGTTAAACAGAAATTTTTGTCAGTCTGGGAGTGCTTCTTCTAACCTAAGGGTGAGATGTAGCTCATAGATGAAGACACAGAAATTTTGATGTCCACTATACAGCCATACCTCCCATAGCTCCACTGCTGTACCTGCCAGCTCTTTGCAAGCTTTCAGTACACTTATGCAGCTCTTATTGAATGCACAAACTTAAGCAACTTACCTAAACCCTTGTACTCATTTCAATTGGGATAGAGCTAATTTTCTTCACAGTGCCCAGCATGAGGCTACGCAATGTTGATAATATAGAGATGTTTTTGTTATTGCTGAGCAGGGCTTACACAGAGCCAAGGCCTTTTCTGCTTTTCATGCTGCCATGCTGGTCGTGGGGCTGAAGGTGCATGGGAGGCTGGGGGGACACACAGCTGGGACAGGCAACCCAAACTGACCAAAGGGATTTTCCAGATCATATATCACAGCTACAAAGCAGAGGGAAGGAAAAAAGAAAAGAGGGAAGTTTGGAGTTATGGCTTTTGTCTTCCCAAATTTCCTGGAGATGGCTGGACACTGTCCTACCCATAGAAAGTGTAAATGAATTTCTTATTTTGCTCTGTTTTTATGGGCAGCTTTTCCTACCTATATTAAGCTGTCTTCATCTCAACCCATGAATCTCCTCTCTTTTCCCCTTCTGATTCTCTCCCTGATGCTGCTGGTGGGAGAGGGAGGGAGTGGTTTTGTGGTGCTGACTTGTTGGCTGGGCTTAGACCATAACAACTTTTAATAACCCAAGCACCAAATGCAATTAATATTGCCTCAAAATTAGCATCTAAGATAATTCAGGTGAGTTGCTCATCTGAACTGCCTAATATTTGCCACTCACTCTAAAGTACAACTCACTCAGATATTTAACTCTTTAATACCAAAATAAGTGAGGTAAGTCCTACTTCCTGGTCTTGAGCCTGTGTTATTCCATCTATAAAACACTGCTGTTATTGCTCACTTGTATAACTTCTCAGCAATAAAGAATAAAGTTGTGTTCTGCTATTATACATCCGACTTACCAGCTTCCCTTACTGTGCTGCATTGCCACCATACCTGATTGAATTATCTAATGCAGACAGGACTTGAGAGTTTGTCAGTCATGTGGTACCTTTCACTTGCATTGAGAAAGAAAAGTACTTAAAATTTGTTCAATACCAATTAGTCACTAAGGAGACAGCAAGCAAAGTGGTGACACTATTGAATTTATACAGAAAACATTGAAGATTAGAAAGAGGATGCTTGTTCAACTAGTTCATTAGTTAGGGCAATAATGTACAACAGTGAAATTGTAGGAGTATCTCACTTGTGGAGTCTACAACAGTTTGGGGCAGTTCTCATTCCCTAACACTCTGTACAGCAATGCATCTTGAAACTAATGAAGTGCTATGTCTTTATGAGACTTGTCATGGACAATAAGGCTAATTGCAAAAGGGAGTATTAATGTAATGACTTTACCTTCATGTCAATAAACTATGAAGGAGAATTAGAAAACTTAATGGGATTGCTTTGTTCAGCAAACTGTTTTACTTTTTTTACCTTAATATCTATTAAAGTTCTGAGTGGAGTTGCTTAATACACTGGATTTAGAAGATGTTCTATACATTAAAAATCTTTGCCTTTTTTTCCCATCAGAACTTCAAGGAAGTTCTCTCCATTAATCAGCACTTTAATTCTTTGATCAGATGAAAATAAAGACCAAAATTTTTTCATGTTGGTCCAGTTCAAATACAATACCATTGCTGGAGCTAAAATATATATTTTATTCAATTAAGCCCGAATTATCTACTGTATCCTACCAAATTAGCAAAAAAAAAATGTTTTGGTCTGTGATACATGAGAAATGCAATTGAACTGTTGTACATGGAACTGGTTATTAATTATTAATGGAGGTTTCAGCTCCTGATCCCTTATTTATCTCTGGGGAAAATGGAAGGGAATTTTCTGAAGTCTTTCTATACTATACAGGCTGGTACTGATATTCACCAGCAGTAAACCAGTTTTATACCAGTTGACATTATTATAGCCTTTATCAAGTGGGCAGGTTTTTGATTATAACTACTCTAATAAACATAAATGTCCATTGCTATTTCCATCAGTTATTTAAAGAAATGAGAACTTAGTAACTTCAGTTATTATTGAGGAGACGTGGCACTGGCCCTACTTATTTAATCTCTTGGGAGAGAATTAGATAATAAAGCAGCATCTTCACCAAAAACCTTAAAAAATCAGATCTGAAAATAAAGCTATCATTATACTCATATGGAAACTGCAAGCAAAGTACTCAGGAGAGACAAAACTTAAAACTATCAGCAACGTTTTAGCTGCTCAAACAGTATAAGCCATAGCAAAGAGTGACTGTGGTTTGAAGGACAACTTTATAGTTTCTAAAGTTCACTGCCCCCAAGATATGGCAGAAATGGAAGAATAAAAAAATAAAGAAAAAAATTTAAAATGCAGTTATGACTATAAAAATGATGAAAAAAACTATCTCTACAAGGCAGTGTCATTTTTTGCTACTCGCATTTCAATAGCTGACAAATAAAAGATGTGATGGATAGTAAAGAGAGGAATGTGGATGTGTCATACAGTTTTAAGGTAAGTTTTATATTGAGAAGAGGAAAGTGGATTATTAGTCAAGTAATTAATCTGTGCAAGTCATTATCACAAGGTAAAATGGAACTAAGACTTACAGAAGGATTTGAAAAAGCTCAGGTACTTCTATGAATAATAAAACTTTCATCCTTTCATCAGAGAGACTGTATAATATACAAAACCTTTCATATCACTGATGCTGTTTATGCTGGGCACATTAGATTAGATTAGATTTTCTAACTTTATATGGAAGTTTCATTGGGCCTTTATGCCATCTGACTCATTGCAGTTTGACCTTGGCACAGCAGAAGGTCATGGAGCAGATCATTGTATGGCACAACCAGCATGGGCTGATGAAAGGCAGGTGCTGCTTGACTCAGCTGATCTCCTTCTGTGACAGGAAGGTTGGAGGAAGATAGTGGAGGTTTTTTTTACCTAGGCCCTAGTAAAGCCTTACACTCCATTTCCCACAGCATTCCCCTGAAGAAACTGGCTTCCCATGGTGTGGATGAGTGCACTGTTTGCTGGGTAAGAAAAAGAGTGTTGGGGCCAGGCCTGTTTTATGCCTTCATCAGTGATCTGGATGAGGGGATCCAGTATTCCCTTGGTGAGTTTGTACATGAAAAGTTAGGTGGGAGTTTTGATGTGCTGGAGGATAGGAAGATGGATCTGGAAAGGCTGGCTTAGAGGACAGAGGCCAGTTTTATGAGGTGCAACAAGGCAAACAAACACAACCAAGCCCCTGCAGAGCTACAGGCTGGGGACACACTGCCTGGAAAACTTCCTGGTAGAAAAGGACCCTGAGGGTGTTCACTGACAGTGACTGAACATAGGACAGCAATGTGCTCAATTTACCTCAAGTTGGGCCAAGAAGGTTCAGCTTGATACTAGGAAACATTTTTTCACTGCAATGGTTGTCAAGCACTGGAACAGGCTGCCCAGAGCAGTGGTGGAGTCACCATCCCTGGAGGGAATTACAAGACATGCAGTTGTGGAACTTGGATACACAGTTTAACGGTGGGGGTTTATCAGTGCTGGGTTAATGGTTTCACTCTATGATCTTTGCCATTGTTACCATACATTAGCCTGAGTTAAAATACTCCTGCCATGCTCTTTTTTATCACTGGAATCATTCTGACAGCATCTAGCCTATTCTTCTTTTTCAATTAATTGAGTTTTAAGTTGCCCAGTTTTCAGCTTTTCTATAAATCAGAGTTCAGCTGTAGCTAAAGACATAAATATCTATAAACTTCTGAATAACACTGTATTAGGATTTGCAAGATATGACATACAATATGTGTCTTCTTCCCCCTCCATAGCATTTGTGTTCCCTGGTATTTCTTCCTCCTATCTATTGATTGTCTTAAAAATGAATTATGGAAAACTGAATTTAAATTCTTTGCCTGTGGTCCTGAAATTCTGTGTTAAGAGAAAACATGTGTCTCCAGTGTAATAATGAGAGGGACTCCTGGAGGTGTCCTGGGACCCCGGAAACTTGAGTGAGAGTTGAGACTGTTCTCCCAAGACTATTGTCCAAAGACTGTTCTCCTCTGACTTCTCAAAGGACATCCAGCCTCAAAACACTTAGGACCCTCTGTGCCATTGCTTCCCACCTTGAGTAAAGTGGTGAGTCATTTCCCTGCTCTTTCAGGGGCTAAAAATCCCTTTTCTCTGCAAAAATTTCAGGCCAGGTTTTATTTTTTTTTCCTTCTTGGTCTATGCAGATGAAGGTCACAGATGTGAAACTGTTTTCTCTGTCTGCTTTCTTTTGCCCATATTTCCTATATCTGTGCAATATTTAATGAAACTTTTCAAGTCTAGAAAAATATAAAATCACAGTTTCAAACTGCACATGACAAATTTGGGTTGAAATAACCAAAGCTTTCTCAAGTCTATAAGCAAACTGGGTGCTACAATGGAAAGTTTTGAATGAGCTTAGTAAAAGCTGGTGCCTGCAGCCCTGCCTAGAATAAGCACATAGAGAAGCTGCATTTGAAATAACAGCATGTTAATAACCATGAAATTCTCTTTAGCCTTTAAAAGAAAAAATCTCCAACTCTTAGTATGAAACCCACTATTGGAAAAAATTCCCACAGCTTTCTCCTTAGGAGGGTGACAGGTAGGAAGATATGGATGGAGGAAACAATAATGAGGGCTACAGAATGATGGTCCCCCTACAGATCTGCAGGGGAACACAAGCAAACTGTGAGGTTATTCAAGTTTTCAAAAGTCAATTAGCAGTTGATGGAGAGATAAATTTAAACAGGCATAAATCTATTTTTTTGGTTTATAAAAGAAGATTATACATATAAAATTCTTAAAATTACAGAGGAATAGACAGTGAATAAGAGCAAAGTTTCTTCCCAATTTCATTAACACAGCACTTGTTTCTCTATTCATCATCTTCTGGTGCTTTTATCTAATGCAGTTAACAGTAGTTACATAATTGTTGTTCTTTTTGACTAAAAGGGACTCTTATAATAAGAGTGTAGAAAACTACTTTAATTCTTTTACTAAGCTTTTTAAATTTTTCTGGTTTTCTTTCGCTATGTTAATTGTAAATTTTTCCTTGTCACTACCAATTATTACTTCAAGCAATATTTTTGAGGGTTTTTTAAAACCAGCCTTTTCAAGAGGCAAAGTTAAACATCAAAGTAGGCATAGCATATATAACCATATCATGCTCACTGCTTTACAGGGAACTATCAAGGGTCAATCATGAAGTCAACTCACATGTATTCAATCAAAAGATTTTTCCATTATGTGAGCCCTGCCCATTTTGTGATAGAAAATTAAATGGCTTCCTTGGAATTTTTCTCCAGAGATAAGTACAAATATACCCATGATAAATTGTCTCCCAGTTTGTGTCTCCCAAACTGGTTGCCTGCAGTTTAGACACTGTCTTGCAAACAAATTTAGCTTCATGTCTTTGAAACATGTTTCCTCCTGGATTTCTTAGGAAACAGAACTATCAATATTCAAGATCATGTAGCATTGAGTTTCTAAAGATTAAAAAAAACCAACTAACCAAACAAAAAACAAACAACCTAATAGGTTCTAATAGAAATGTCATCTTTCTCTCTTGTCATGACAATTTTATCCTTCTCAAATAGAAACTCCCATCTAATTTTAACTTTTCAATTGAAAGGTCCACTAGGTTGCTGTGTGACTATTTCAACAAATCTCAACATTAACAATTTTCAGTTCTTCCTTTGCTGCATTACTCCTGAATCTGTAGTATAAATTCTAGCTGAAGCAACATTTTACTTCTGCCAGTTTGGCTGTTGGTCCAGTGTATTCCCAGCTGCCCAAGAAAACTGTGCACAAATTTCCAGCTCAGGTCTCCCTCAGTTCTGAATGGAGAGAAGGATTGTGTTATGAGACTTACTCCTGCTTATAATGATTTTTTTTTTTTTTTAAATTTTGGGGGTTTGTCCTAAAACCTGTCATTGTATTTCATGGTCATTTGTGAGCAATAAAAATATGAAACCAAACTATTTCTTCACTCCTGTATTTGGAGCCCCAACTGTTTTTGTCCAAGAACAGTATCTGTGTCTCAGTCATGAAGTAACAGCATTTTTGTCAATTCTCACTCCCAGTTCCATACTATCACCTGGATTCCTGCCCTCCAGTTCTTCAGGCACTCTCCAATCAGTGCCACCTGCAAAATTGCAAAGATCATAATAACTCATTAATGACAATACCAAATAGCAACAGACTCAAAAGTGGTCCTTAAGGGACAATATTAAATTAATTCTTCAGTTTCAATACTGCATCATTACATGTCATTTTCAAAGCATGTTTCCCTGTGCTATGCACTAAATTACTTTCTTATATTTTTCCTTCCTTACATTTTTCCTCTATTTTTATGAGTTACTGCGAAAAACTGTCATATAGTTTGTTCTTGAAGCTCAGGTATGTAATGTAGGACATTCTCCATACATCCTCTTACTCCAAAACAGATGAAATTTGGTTTAATTTGGTATTATTTATACATATGGGGTTTAATTTGGTATTATTTATACATATTCAGTTTGTGACTTTTTTTTTGTTATGACTTTCATGTGAATGTGATTATTTAACATTTCCTTCCAGGAACTGATTTCCACAAACTTTGAACTCAACAGGTTGTAAAGCTTCTTGCAAAGATTTGCAAGAAGTGCCACAATTACTCATAATTCCCTCATTACTCCATTTCCCTCTATAATCACTGTTTATCAGAGTACTTCACCACTACCATACTTTTTTCTTTCCCTGAATGGAGAGCAGAATGCACAAAGTGTTGGGGAAGATGAAACTGAGGAATCTTGCAAATATGAATGCTCAGATTCTGGGAATTGTTGGGGAAGGTAGAACAGGAAAGCCCTAGTTACTGAATTACCATAAACACAATAGGATGGCTCACCGAAGCTAATCCACTCTTAATTAAACAATGCTTTTGGCCAGAGGGCAAGGCCAAAAGACACAAAAGACTGACCCGAACCCAAAGATTAGATCTTAGAGTTTAGAATGTCACTTGCTATGCTAATGTAAGATTTCCTATAGGCTGTATGTAAATGCTATAGAATTAGTATTTTGTATTAGATTGGTTCTTAGGGATTAGAATATTCATGATGGAAGTGGATTTATTGTGTTACAAACGGGAAGTCACTCTCTCCTCTTCTCTTCTCTCTTTCTCTTCCTATCTTTACTCCTTGCTCTTCTTCTCCCACTTCTGCTCTCCTTTCCCTTTCCCTTTACCCCAATATCCTTTTAACCCATTACTCCTCTCCTCTTCTTCCTCTCTTCTCTCTTTTCTTTTCCTCTTCTCTTCCCCTCTTTACCTTCTTTACTCTCTCTATACCCTCCTTCTTCTCTCTTTCTCTCCCCCTTTTTATCTCTTTAATCTGCACGTGGCTGTGCCGGGCAGCTCCTTGCAGACTCCCTTATAATAAACTGCAACTGTAGCTTTTAGCATTTACAGAGCGTCTGAGTCTTGTCCCTCGCGTCCACCCTGATACAAAGAGTCCAGGAGTCTCCCGCACAAAGGAAGAACAAAGAACACATGTCATAAATATGACGGGATGCCACTATGGATGTGTCTACAGAGAATTTCTCCTAGACTACTACGAAAGGAAAGAGGGGCTTTTAATGAATTGATTCCTGTTCAGTTCAGAAAAAATTCTGGGACATCCAGTAGCCTACCTGAGATCATTTAGGCCTGAAAGCATTTACTTCTGGCACAGGCTTTTCCATGAGGTGAGCATTGGAACAAGCTAAGAGATGATTCTCCAAACTCTAAGACTAGATTCCTCTTAAAGGTAATATTAGCATCCCAGACAATACTGTCTCTTTTTATTTAATTTTTCTCCATCTAATCCATTCCCAGTATAGAAGAACCTCAGGCTCCTCCAAGGGACTAAGAGCTCCACAAGGTCATGACACATGCCCCTAGCACAGGGCTGATGTGCTGGCAGATCACCAGCAGGACTGGCAGCCACGCAGCACCGGCAGAGACCCAGGCCCTGGAGATCACAGTGCCCACATTACCACTGAGCAGCTTTGCTCTGTCCTCAGAAAGCAGAGCAAGGCCAGGGCAGGGAAGAAGCCCTGCTTGGCTGGGAGAGCTCCATTTCCCCCGTCACATACAGGACAGGGGCTCTCACCCTCCTTACAGAATTGCCCCTCTCTCTTCGCAGCCAAAGCAGCACAGCAGCAAAAGGCCAACAACAGCAAAGAGCCAGCCCTGCTTTCAGAGAGGTCGCCCAGCACAATGCCAGCCCTGGCACTGAGAAGGTGCCCTAGGCATGCCAGGAATGCCCTTTGCCCAGAATGCCTCTCGTACCCCCTCTATAGCTCCAAGCCACTCGTCTTCTTGGTCTCTCTTGCCTCTC
This sequence comes from Oenanthe melanoleuca, assembly GCF_029582105.1. Taxonomy (NCBI): domain Eukaryota; kingdom Metazoa; phylum Chordata; class Aves; order Passeriformes; family Muscicapidae; genus Oenanthe; species Oenanthe melanoleuca. The sequence goes on from NC_079334.1 coordinate 62,403,136, forward strand.
TGTTCCACTCTTAGCTTGATGCAGCTCCCCCTTTTGCTCATTCTTCTCTGCCAATGGACAACAAACAATGCACTCAGGCCTAAGAAGCCCCAGTTCCTGCGCCTGAAGGGAACCACAACCCAGCAGCCCCACAGGGAGATCCTCAAGCCCCCACCACATACCCCCAGCTCCACAAAAGCCTCCAACTCCAGCTTGACTCACCATAGATGAATCCAGCACAGTCCCATGCAGTGGGCATCCAGGCCCTGTGGCAGTGAGGGTGCCTGTGCAAGATCTTCTGGCCCCCTGACTTTTGGGTGAAGGCAGTGCAAAATAAGAAAAAAGGAACAGGAAGAATGGAGAGCCCAAAACCAAAATTACTTTAATGAGAAATAAAAATCTCAATATTCAGAATACACAGTATAGGGACAAGCTCCAAAGACCAGAAACAAGGGAGAAGTAACAATACATAGTCTTGGCTGTGTAACATTCTAGAAACAACACCATATATGGAATACAAGTAACCAAGCAGGGGAGTAGAACTTGAACTAATTTGCATAACAATGCCAAAAGACTCTTGGGAGAAGAGCTCGCCCTGACTTAGATGAATGTTGCTCAGGGCCTGGTTTGCTAGGGGTGACTCACATACTAGCCTGGATGTTGCCTAGGCTGAGTTTTTAGGGGCCTTTTGCTGGATAAAGCTATTCATGCAAATTACAAGTTAAAGATTGTGTGTGGGATTTTTCTAGGGATTCAAGCTCTAATTTTACTGTAGAGTGTGTGGGACTGCTGGGCATTGGTGCTTGGGTTATAAAATGGCTATGAGCCCAAGGACTCTAGGGGCTACTCTTCCTCAATATTAGAACGGTGTTCCTCTAGTGGGGCTGTCATTCCATGTCTTCTGCCAGTTCTTTATCCACTTCAAGGCCAGATGATCTGTAGTGCATGCCGGAGCTCAGCCTTGTTTCACAACAGGGACTAGAATCTACAGTCAGGCAGTCTTGCTCATGGCCTAAGAATGAGAGTGATCCATAGTGCACCCTAGAGCTCAGCCTTGCTCCACAACAACAGGGATTAGAGTCTACAGTCAGGCAGTCTTGCTCGCGGCTTAAGGCTGAGAATCATGGATAGTGTGGTCCAGAATTTAGCCTTGCTCCACAACAACATGGACTAGAGTCTACAGTCAGGCAGTCTTGCTCATGGCCTAAGGATGAGAATGATGCATAGTGCGCTCCAGAGTTTAGCCTTGCTCCACAACTACATGGACTAGAGTCTACAATCAGGCAGTCTTGCTCATGGCCTAAGGCTGAGAGGCCAGGACCCCAGCCCTGAGGTCAGGGAGGGCACTCAACCCTGGCCCTTATAATTCTTGACCCCACACCTCTGAAATGCCAGGGCCAGGGACACCCACCTGATTACAGGGAGTGTCTCCAGCCGGGCGCCGAGGGCAGGGGACGCACACCACGCCACTTACAGGGCCGCTCTCTGTGGAGCAGCACCAACACGCGTCACAGAACACAGGCTCCAGCCTGAGCCTCACTCAGGGTCCAGCCAGAGGCCGGCTGCAATGGCAGCACATCCGTCTGCAGGAGCCCTGGGAGTCCCCTCAGCCAAGGCAGGAGGGAGGTCATGGCAGCCCAAAGCAGCACCTAAGTCCTTACAGAGGTTACTTCTTTCCAATTCCAGAGCATTGCCCACTAACGGGTCTTGCGTCTCCCACCCACTGCCAGCTGAGAGATTGCAAAGATTCCAAGACCCACACATGCTTAGAGACCAGATTATACACAGTGCACCCCCAAGCTCTGCCTTGCTCCGCAGCAACGGGAACTAGAGTCTACAGTCAGGCAGTCTTGCTCATGGCCTAAGGCTGAGGGACCAAGATCCCAGCCCTAGGGACAGGGAGAGCACTCACTCCTCACCCCATAACTCCTGACCCCACACCTCTGAAAGGCTGGGGCCAGGGACACCCACCTTGATTACAGGGAGTGTCTCCAACTGCCTGCCGAGGGCAGGGAATGCACATCACCCCATTCACTGACGAGAACTCACTGTCTTTCTTCAGGCGGTGCACAGCCTGCTGGGTTAACGAAAGCCTGCTGCGGGGGGTGGGGGGGGGGGGGTGGTCAGCCGACAGCCGGTCTTCAAAAGGGATCTGGTGATGGTCCCGGTCGCCCCTCAGATGGTTCTCGTTAAAATGCAAGGAGTCCTCCTCGGGGAGCCAACAATCCTGAAAGCGGCTTGTGTCCTGCAGCCAGAGATTGCAGGAGATGCTTCTCCAGAAACCATTTCGGGTCCCTGTTGCGGCGTCATTTGTTGTATCTGGTTGTTGACATGGGGTGAAAGCAAGTAAAAGATCAAGAAGGGCCTTTGCAAGGGTTTCACAGAGATATTTCAGCTGTGTGTGTTCATTGTCCAGAGTTCAAGGAACAAAGGCTAAGGAGCTTTTAGGATTTAGGCTAAAGTACATGGGATGAGCAGGTCGAGGAGAACATCAGAGGGGCTAGGGCAGGAGGGCCAAAGGGAAAAACAGGGTGGGAGTGACTGAAAGGCTGACAGGGCACAGGGGCTTGACCCAGGGAATACAACTCGGGCTTGCTTCTCCTAACTGGGAATGCCTTTGGTCTCCACAGTCTTGGGTGTGTAATTTTCTAGAAACAGCATCATATATGGAACACAAGTAACGAAGAGGAGAGTAGAACTTGAACTAATTAACATAACTACAAAAGGCTCTTGGGAAAAGATTTTATGCATTCTGTGAGTTACAGGAATGTTGCCCAGGGCTTGCTTTGCTAAAGGTGAAATCTACTTAACTCTGCATTCTACTCAAGCTAAGTCCTTAAAGGTCCTCTGAACAAATGAAGATATTCATGCAAGTCAGAGGATAAAGAGTTGCACTCTTCAGGAGAGGCCCAAGCTACTTCCTTGATTGCAAAGTGGCTGGGACTGCTGAGCACTGGCACTGACTTAAGAGCGTGGGCCTTGGTCCAACACCTACAGATGCTTCTTCTTTCTAGTTCCATTGCCCACTTAATGAGGCTGTCATCCCATGCCCACTGCCAGCTACCCACATGCTTTCAGGCCAGATGATCCATAGTGCACCCCAGAGCTCAGCTTTGCCCCACAGCGACAGGGATTAGAGTCTACAGTCAGGCAGTCTTGCTCATGGCCTAAGGCTGAGAGAACAGGACCCCAGCCCTGAGGACAGGGAGGGCACTCAACCCGGCCCCATGAATCCTGATCTCTGAAATGCCAGGGCCAGGGACACCCACCTGATTACAGGGAGTGCTTCCAACCGGCCGCTGAGGGTAGGGGACGCACACCACGCCACTTACAGGGGCCGCTCTCTGTGGAGCAGCACCCCCAACACGCGTCACAGAACACAGGTTCCAGCCTGAGCCTCACTCAGGGTCCAGCCAGAGGATGTGCAATGGCAGCACATCCGTCTGCAGGAGCCCCGGGAGCCTCCTCAGCCAAGGCAGGAGGGAGGTCATGGCAGCCCAAAGCAGCACCTAAGGCAAGACTGAGCCCTGCTGCACAGAACCTTTTCAACCTGCATCCTGGCAAGCGCCTGGGAGCGCTCATTCCTGTCACCAGGCTAATGCAGCTTCTCCCACCCTGCTTACAGGACCTGGGGCTTCTCCTGGGGATTAAGGCCCTCCATAAGTGACACAGTGCTGGAGTTTCCCAGTTAGCTCCTGACTCCATGCCAAGAGTGGCTGCTCCCTGACCAAGATTGGTCTCGGTAGCAGTAAAGTAGGGTTTGCTCTCTCCAGCACACTGACACACTGAGGTGGCGAGGACAGAGGCAAAGACAGGAGAGGGGTCTTTCGTGTAAAATCCAAGGTAGTTTATTCCAAGGACATAAGCATAGAAAAGCTTATATACAGGGGAACTCTAAGAGGGTGGGTACAAACTTTAACCAATAGAGAAAACACGGGGGAGGAGAACAGATCCAATAAACTCATGGGGCTTTGAAGACTAGGGGATTTCTAAAGGAGATTGCAAATGAGGGTATTGGCACAAGGAGGGGTTGACAGTTTGGCCACTGTACGGCAAAGAAAACTCCACAACAAGGGGCAGGTCTTTGGGTATGACAGGCTACTGGGTAGGGTGGAACAACTTAAGCTAAGCCAACAACATAGGTGATAACAGGAGCAAATGATTAAAGAAAAAAAAAACACACACATTGCAAGATACAAGGCTGTGACATGTGCCCTTACCACAGGGCTGGCAGCATAGGCAGACACACCCAGGCCCTGGCTTGAGGCATGGTGCCCAGATTTAGCACTGAGCAGCTTCGCTCTGATCTCAGCAGGGGCAAGGCCAGGGTAGGGAAGAAGCCCTGCTTGGCTTACAGGGTTGGTTGGGTGCTGGGAGAGCTCCATTTCCCTCCTCACATATAGTGATGGGTTCTCCCCCTTCGTACATGGTCGCATCTCTCTACAGGCAGCCAAAGGAGCACAACGGCAAAAGGCCAACCACAGCAAAGACCCAGCCCTGCTTTCAGAGAGGTCGCCTAGCACAAAGCCAGCCCTGGCACTGAGAAGGTGCTCTAGGCATGCCAGGAATGCCCTTTGCCCAGAGAGCCTCTTGTGCCTTCTTTTCTGCTCCACGTTGCTTACTGCTTCTCTGCTTGGTTTCTCTTTTTAGTCCCTCTTGCCTCTCTGTTTCACTCTTGAGTTCGAAGCAGCTCCTCCTTTTGTTCACTCTTGTCTGCCAATGGACAACTTACAATGCACTCAGGTTTAAAAAGCCCCAGCTCCTGCACCTGCAGGTAACAACAACAACCCAACAGCCCCAGAGGGAGATTCTCAAGCCCCCACTATATACCCCCAGCTCCACAAAAGCCTCCAACTCCAGCTTGACTCGCTATAGATAAATCCAGCACAGTCTGATGTGGTGCTGGGAGCCAGGTCTTGTCACAGTGAGAGTCGCTGTGCCAAATCTTTGCATTCACTGACTAATGAGGCTGTCACCCCATACCCACTGCCAGCTGAGGTAGCACAAAGATTCCCAGATCCACACATGTTGGGGGTGAGGGTGGTCCCCGACAATATTTCTTAGGGTTCTACTGATATATTAGGGCTATTGTGGCAAAACAAAATAAGAGCGGTGCAACAATCTTGAGTTGCAACATAAAAGACTTTAGTAATAGGAAAAACAAATGTGGGACGAGGCCCAAAAACCGGAACACTAATCATAGGAGTCGATGGTCGAAGACAAAAGATAATGGAGGAGGTTCAGGGTACAAATGTGGGGCAGGAAAGGGTGGAGTCAAGGTTAGGGCCAATGGGTATAGGGGAAAGTGGTGCAGAGGTGGAGTAAGGGAAGGTAGGGTCCAGTGGGGGTAGGCTGAGTGTGACACTGCCTCAAATGAGGGACAATGGGGATATAAAGAAGGAAGAATATTCGAGGGGCTAGGAGTGACGATGATGACTGGAAAATGAGGGTCGGGAATATTTATGAGGCATTAACGTGGGTAATACCATAACTCCATGGTACAACAATTTCTGGGATTGCCACAACTCCAACAGATGCCTGGCAAACCCTAGGGTTGGGGTACAGGTCTTCTTCGGTATTGGTTGCCTGACCTGGAACACAGGCCCGTCTGACTAACATACACGCATGGTTACAGGCCAGATGATCTGCAGTGTGCCCCAGAGCTCAGGCTTGCCCCACAGTGACAGCAACTAGAGTCTAGAGTCAGGCAGTCCTGCTCATGGCCTAAGGTGAGGGGCTGGGACCCCAGGCCTGAGAGCTGGGGAGAGCACTCACCCCCAGCCCCATAACTCCTGAATGGACGGGGCCAGGGACACCCGCCTGATTACAGGGAGTGCCTCCAACTGCCTGCCGAGGGCAGGGGCCGCACACCACCTTGTTTACAGGGCCGTCCCCTGTGGGGCAGTGTCGCTACTCGCGATGTATTTCGCTAAAATAACGACACGGACTCCTCTAGCTAGGTGGCTAAAGAAGCGGTTTATTGAACTGCGGACCACATTTTTATAGTGTGTCCTGCAAACTACAAACAGAACAGCAGTCTATTGGATAATCGAAGAAAACAAAACTTTCTCACAAACCGTGAGAACTGTTTATCCTCGAAGCACAGGTGTTAGTTATTGTTATTAATTCCTTTTTATTTTTCCCCAGCGTTATCACCCTGGGAAAGGCTCAGGCTGGAACTGAGAAACTGTCTCAGCCTGGGAAAACTTTCTCTGCATGAGAGAGAAACTGTCTCAGCCTGGGAACTTCCTGCCTGAGAAATGTTTCAAGCCCTCGCCATTTTGAGTCTGAGGCTTCAATGGCGTCCACAGGGCAGCACCCCCAACAAGTATCACAGGGGTCTGGCCAGAGCCTGGCCACAGCGCAGCATGGCAGCACAACCGTCTGCAGGAGCCCCGCGAGCCTCCTCAGCCAGGGCAGCAGGCAGCAGGGAGGTCATGCCAGCCCAAAACAGCGCCAGAGGCAAGACCTAGCCTCCTGAGAAGGCTGGGAGGGATCTAGGTCTCCATGAGCTGGTCTCTGGGAGGTATGCAAGAGGAACAGGTACGAAGTAGTCAGGCGGTTTCCTTCTACATATTTTTGCTGGGGAATTAGGAGGAGAAACAGGATGTATGGGGAAACAAAAAAAATGGGTCCTGGAGATGTATATAGAAGTGGGGATGGTACAGTTCAGAGTGTGGAGGTTAGGATAGGGTAGAAAGCTAGGGCTGCATGTTGGACTGGAATGTTTTTCATTGGCGTCTTTTTCTTCGGTCTTTTCTACTCTTTCTCCTGCACGCTGCCCAATAATTAAAAGGTTAAACCTTGTCTACTCACAGAATAAACTTACTATTAGGTTGTTTTCATTATTGAAATGTAAAGATGCTAATATAAAAATATGGTATTACTCATAAAAGACACTAATAACAGACAAGCATTAATAAATCTGCAAAATACTGCACCTTCAATAATAAAAGAATACTGATTAATACTCAAGATGTTTTATTACTAACAAAAATAGTTAATAAACATGTAGCTGTTGATTTCTTACAGAAGATCTCCTTGAGCAGTAAAAATGGAAGATAGTGTTGTAATAAAATGGGCCTTTAAGTCGGAAGGTGCCCCTATTCGAAAGAAAGTTACAGATGGACAACTTAACTATTAAACAACTAAAACTTACTTGGCCCTTACGAAATAATAGTTTAGGTTATTTTTACTAAAACTGTAAGGTGCTCCTACCCAAACAAAAATTAAAGACTGGCAACACAACTGTCATACTGGGGCTTGTAGTTCTTATTTATCCCCTGGGGGTTAGGTCATGACGGGGCTCCGGTTGTCCCTCCCTCTACGCTCCTTTTCCTTTTTTGTAGGTCTGACTATGGTGGCCTACCCCCTCTGCGTGCCACACACACTTAGCTTAGGCTTCCGCACACCTGGAGTTACCAAAGAGACTTAAACAAACCAAGGGATCCGACTATGGGGGAGACTAGCCCTTCTGTGTGTCACACGCACACTTAGCTGGTTGATTGGTCCATATGAAGGTGCAACCTGAGCCAATAATTTTTGAAAACCCAGTTCTGATAGCTTGGCTCGTTGTCCAATCGCAGTTCGAATCTGTGTGCTCACTTCATGGTGTAACCCTTCTAGAAAGTTCCGACCGAACAGCCAATGGAAGCATCTGTTAGCCGTACCCCTGGGGGCACACACCCACACCCATTGCAGCATTTATCCTAACAGTCTATCATTCTACACCCCGCCCACAACAAGCCCTCAACAATTCACGAGCAAACATATAATTAACACCCTACAACTCAACTAATTAACTACTCCCAATTCCATCCCAGAATATAAACTCATTTATAACACTGTGGCACAGAACTTTTTCAACCTGCACCCTGGTGTTATGAACGACATCAGTGTTTCTACCTGAGAGCCGCTCAGTTCTTAAAACGGAGCGAGATTCTCTCATAAACACTGGCACTCATTTATTGGTAAGCAGCTGTAGAATGGGAGAGCTCCATTTCCCTCCTCACATATAGGGATGGGTTCTCCCCCTTCGTACATGGTTGCATCTCTCTACAGGCAGCCAAAGGAGCACAACGGCAAAAGGCCAACCACAGCAAAGACCCAGCCCTGCTTTCAGAGAGGTCGCCTAGCACAAAGCCAGCCCTGGCACTGAGAAGGTGCTCTAGGCATGCCAGGAATGCCCTTTGCCCAGAGAGCCTCTTGTGCCTTCTTTTCTGCTCCACATTGCTCACTGCTTCTCTTCTTGATCTTTTTTCTTAATCCCTCTTGCTTCTCTGTTTCACTCTTGAGTTCGAAGCAGCTCCTCCGTTAGTTCACTCCTGTCTGCCAATGGACAAATTATAATGCACTCAGGTTTAAAAAGCCCCAGCTCCTGCACCTGCAGGGAGCAACAACAACCCAACAGCCCCAGAGGGAGATCCTCAAGCCCCCACCATATACCCCCAGCTCCACAAAAGCCTCCAACTCCAGCTTGACTCACTGTAGATAAATCCAGCACAGTCTGATGTGGTGCTGGGAGCCAGGTCCTGTCACAGTGAGAGTCGCTGTGACAAATCTTTGCATCCACTGACTAATGAGGCTGTCACCCCATACCTGAGTTCTCTCTGAGCAAGCTGGAAAAACAATACAGTGTATCACCACCCCTGACACACCTGGTGCTCCCCGAGTGGCAGCCCAACACTCCCTCTTACAACCATTCCTCGGTCCAGAATTGGTGGGATTTGGATCCTTGTGGTGATTGATCTGTTTCCAGGGCTTCCATTGGTCATTTAGTGGCGTTCTTCCCTGTGCAATCATTCTCTCAGGGTGTCAAGTGAGTGGACAGTTCCTTCCACCTGTCACAGCCCGTGGCACTGACGTCACTGCAGTGACTTTACCCCAAGGTGTTGCCACGCTCCTCTGGAACAACCCACGCCACATCCTGGTGGACCCCTTTAAACCTTTAAGTAACATTAATTAACTCGTTGCAGTACTTCAGCCAACCCCCCAAAAAAACAAATTCCACCCTGGAGCTACAACATTATAACAGTTAACTTGGAAAACCAGCAAACTCCAACCCAGAGCAAACATCAACCAAATTTTACTTTAAATCAGCACCACATCCATCTGCAAGAATCCTAGGAGCCTCCTCAACCAGGGCAGCAGGCAGGAGAGAGGTCATGCCAGCCCAAAGCAGCGCCAAAGGCAAGACTGAGCCCTGTGGCACAGAGCTTTTTCAACCTGCACCCTGGTAAGAGCCTGGGAGCGCTCATTTCTGTCACTGAACGACGTAAGACACCGGAGCCCAGCCTAGCTCTCTACAGACACACCAGCTGATGTCAGGGAACCTCCAGCATTCTTGCCCTATGAAGTTCTTTGATGTGGTGCTGGTCTCCTGTTAGCTGAACCACACAGCTCCACACCAAGAGTGGGACACGCCTTAGGACCAAGGTGACCTGAAGTGCGGCTTAGAGCGGCTACTCTACAGCACGCTTAGGATGTCAGTCACACAAGCAGAGGCAAGAATGAGGAGGAGGCTCTTTGTGTGGGTTCCAGGGAGGGTTTATTTCCAAGGAGGATCCAGGGACAAAAGAGCAAAAACAAGGGTGCAGCAACTGTACCCCTATATGAGAGGGATTCAAGGGGAGGGTACAAATATTTAACCAATTGGGAATATCCTGGGCAGGATTAAACATGTATCCATCACTTATATGATTTTTTTTTTTTTTTTTTTTTTTTTTTTTCAGAAGGCTGTAAATGTAAACAGTTTCTTGTACAGTTTTGGTATGTGAGTGTCCATCTGAAACAAAAATTTTCTTCCCCCTGACAATTTTTAGCCCTCACTCCAGACTTCAGGAAAGTTAGAGACAGGTTTACCATAGTGCTTTGTAGGCTTTTTTGTTCTCTGAGAGAAGTGTTTAACAGCCTCACCTCTAGGATGGCTGTCTGCCCAGAGAAACTGCCAGAGAGCTGAGCCCCGTGGAGACAAAGGCACACAACAAACCCTCACACAGCTTCAGAGCTGCTGGGAGAGGAGAATCTGATCTACTGACTTGTTCCCAAAATAGCACCCGGTGGGAGGTGACTGACTGGCTAATACCTGTGGTGTTTCCATTACCGATTGAGATGAAGTCTGTTGCCAGGAATCCTGGGGTGGTTTCCTTGACAACCAGAAGAAATGCACAATTGAGATGCACATGACTTTTCAGGTGAATTTTTAACTCCTCTGAAACAATGAGCTTGCCCTACCAGGACTCGGATAAATGTAACTGAGGTGTACAGCCAAATGGTGAACAGCATTTATGTTCAAGGGCAAATTTGAGCTGAGCCTGAAATCTGCCATGAAACAAACTCTCAAGAGAGCAACCAGCCTGGAAATATTTCTCCTATTCAATAGGGCAGATTATCTACTTTGTTATTTTATAGCCTTTAGATCAGAAATTTCAGGAGATGGAAGGTATTTCCACAAGAGAGATATATATATCTAACATTGAATTAATTTGAATGTTCCTATTAAATCCAAAACCTTCAAATGTCAAAGTTGATTGCAGACAATGCACTGCTTATCAGAAGCACTAGGGGCATTTATTGAAATTAGAACATATTTTGAAATTATTTTAACAAGACAGTGTAAATTTTAAGCCAAATCATACAACATTAGTAGGATTAACAGTATACTGATACTCATTGTTTGCATGTAGACATGGCCACAGATTTTCAATGGACAGTAAATTCACTGAAAAAATCATATTTTCATGACGTTGAACAGTCAAATAATGGCCAATATTTTTCAATAATGGATTCCATTATAAAATACTGAAAATGTATTACATAATAATTTCAAATGAAAATTTTTTTAGGTTTCATAGTTTTGCCATTTTTTATGGAGAAATTACGTGCTCTTTAAGGGAAATAAAATAAAACCCCAAGAAGTATCGTGTACAATAGATTGTCAAGTAATGTGAAGACTAAAAATATATTAGAGATTTTTTGGCTTTTGTTTTTAGCTCTTTTAGATGAAAAACCAAGATATTATAATTGTAGTTGAACATGGCGGGGTTTTTTTCAGTTTAGTAGTCAGAAACATCCATTTCCCTGCTTTGTGTTTGGGAGGAATAAGCACATGTGAGGAGAGTAAGGAGAAATTGAAGGGGGTGCCATGGATCAAATCAGCGAAGTAGAAGGAGTAAAGAAGGTACTTATCAAAGGTGACAAGCCAGATGACAAATGTAAATGTTTTTGAACTCTATCTGCTGACATCAGGAGGCTGAATCCACTCACTTTCCTTTTAGTGTTGATGGATGACAATCACTGGAGGAGCACGGAGGTCCAGAACTAATTTTTTTTGAGTTAAGAATCTGGGGTATAGTATCCCAGATAAAATGTTGGCTGGCAGATCATAAGAAATCTCAGAAAACTTACCTAAATTTTACTTGTGGCAGAGAGAGTGAGCTGCTGGAAGAGGAAGGTAATAAAGTGTTAGTGTGGCAAAAAATAACTATAGAATACAAAGAGTGTTGCATAAGGAAATAAATTATCCCAGTCTGTCATCTGTGGGAGTCAGGCAAAAAATACATAAAACAGAGTGAGAGTGGAGGCAAACCAGGTAATATAGAACAATGTGCACTATTAAAATAATCAGGAAAAGCAGGGTTGACCTGGACATTTTAAATTAGGACAATGCATGCATCTGAATGAATCATTAGGAGAGATTACATGTTTTTCTGAAACAGATTACATTCATAATAAATAGATTTGAGTAGAGAATTTTAAAACCATATTAGTGGTAAAGGTTGATGCCTGGGGCCACATTAGCTCAGCATCAAGCTCTGATCTGTCATAGATCAATGAAATGTAGCAAGCCTGAATTGCTGATTCAATTTAGCATTCATTTACTTTTAGAGCAGAACATAAATAGTAAGGAAGAAAATGTAAAACATGATCTCTGAGACCAAGACCATTTTCTATGGGGAACTTGGCATGCATGCACACATTCATCTTACGAGTATTTAGGGAGCCAAGTACTGAAAGAGCCCAATCAGTTTTGAAGCTAAATCTGCCCCAGTGCCCCAAAGGCCTTTTACCCTTGAAGTTGAAAGAAACTTTGTCTTTCTTTGCAGCAGATGCTGAACACAACCAAACTGAGGGTATAATTGAGAAAAAACCTCTGTAGATTGGTAATGAAAGCCCCCAGTCCCCAGTGGTGATTGTAATACCTGATTTAAAATCATAGAGTCACAGAATACCTCAAGTTGTAAGGAACCCTTGAGGATCATTGAGTATAATTCCCTGCTCCTTGAAAAAGTACTTAAAAATAAACCACACAATAAGAGTATTGTCTAGACCCTCCTTGACTGGCTTGATGTGTGACCACTTCCCTGGGACCCTCTTCCAGGGAATGACCACCTCTCATGGAGCTTTTCCCTATGTCCCATCTGAACTTCCCCTGATACATCTTTATTTCACATTTCATCGTATTCTGACACTGTCACCAGAGGGAGGAGATGAGCACCCTCCTCCTCCACTGCCTTCCCTTCCCGGAGAACGGTGCAGCCTCTTCTCTTTTCCAAGCTGAACAAAGTAGGAGACCTTAGATGCTCCTTCCAAGTCTTGCCCTCTAGGCCTTTCACCGTATTGATTCCCATCCTTGAGATGCTCTCAAATAACTTGACATCTTCATACACTGGGCACCCAAGCCTGCGCACATTAAAGGTCAAATTAGTGCAGATTAGAAGGGGACAATCATGTCCCTCAACCAGCCAGTGATGGATGCTGTGCTGGATGAGCCCCAGCATAGGGTTGGCCCTTTTTATTCGTCATTTATTAGTCAATTTGCCATCCACCCAAATCTTCAGCTTTCTTTCCATGGTGCTGCTTTTCAGACTCTTGTACCCCAATTTGTACATATAACCAGGATTGTCCCATCCCAGGTGAACAATCCAACACTTGCTCTCATTAAATTTCACACAGCTCTTTATTGCCCAGTTCTGTAGCCTATCCAGATCTCAAAACTGAATGGGATAAGGTCCAGTCTGCATGACATTCTGAGAGAAGAAATGGGAATACATTGCTTCTTTTTCCAAATGGCTTCAAAATGTTTCCGCAGAACTTAATATGGCATGCTGACATAGCTTCAGTAAATTCAAGAAAGATTGATTCATATTTCATTTATATTCAGCTATAGTTGTTTAATATATTAAATCAGGTACTGAATTTAAAGTCAGGACACATAAGTCACATAAGTGTGGTCCTCCAGGTCACCACAGAATCACAGAATTCCTGTTGTTAAGGCATCCTTCCTGTAATGCATGTGCTACAATACCACAGCTTTTGACACAGCAACAGGGATCTGCCAAGTGTGATCAGATGTTGGCAGTGGGACAAAGCAACAGCTTACAGCAGCATTTAAACTTCTCCAAATGTTTTGACACATTTTCCAAAAAATGGTGTTTTAAATTGTACCCTGGTCTCACAAAAATCATCCTGGGATACTTCTACCTGAGCCAGCCCACGCAGTCACCAGTCTTTGAAGGCAGAATTACCGAGTGTTGACATTCTGTTACTGGACAAAATATCACCTCTTTATCCCATTTCCTTTACTATATATGACCCTGCAATGCCTGAATGCTTCTCTTTCAAATAACACTATGCATTTTTAAAGATTTTCTTTTCCAAAATAGTAGTGCTATCTGTTCATACAAATAACAACTGACAAGAAAATGTCATCAATCATTAGCATACCCTCTGAAGTTTAGGTTTGCTTTCAAACTCTTTATACTCCACTTCCTATTTTGTTGTGGCAATAAACAACTTCAGATTAGAATTGCATACCTGATAGAGTATAGTTACACTTAGCAACTGTCTATAGAAATGAAGATTAACATCAAGGCTGTATTGGTTTTCCTGTTAGATTGCTGATCTTTTGAAGCTATACTGTAGCCAGCAAATTCATACAGATTGGCAGATTTAACACTGCCAATGCAGATAAGAATATGCTAACAGTTGGGGTAGGAATAAAAGATTAGTTTCTTTCATGACCAATTTTGCAGTAAACCTATCTCTGTCAAAACAATTCGAGAGGGGAGTCATACAGTGAAAAGATGGAGCTTCTGAGATACACTCAGAAACAAGAATTTATTCTGCTATTTTTTCATTCAAGCTTAATATCTTTAAATGGAAAGTTTAAATTCACTATAATGCAAAAAGTTTTATCTGTGTCCATACATGCATGCATTTTTGCTTGGTTGTAGGTGTGCACACATGTGAATATGTGTACTTGGGTATATGTATGTGTGTGTATTCTCATAGGATTATATATATTTTTATTAGAGTGCATTTTAATACATAATAAAATTTATCTTCTTTATCTCTTGGTTTGTGCTGACATTTCTTTGTAACTTCAGTCTGTAAAGGCTTTAGGATTTACCAGCATTCTTTTATTTTTATGCATTATGTCTATTTAGGATCTGACTTAAATTGAAGAGTCCAGTGGGATAGGAGTTGGACAAAGGTTGTCCCTGTCTGCAGTGTTTGGGGAGGAACATACTGCTATGTTTACAGACAAGGGTAGGACAGTCTTGATGTTGAAAAATATTCTTGGCAGTGATTCAGTATTAGAGTTGCATAGTAATTGCTATGATTACGGTAGTCAGCTATTGATTATAATATTTTCTACGTATGATAGCAAAATAAAAAGAAATGCATAACTGGCAATATGTCCTTTTCTATAATGACAATCATAAGAACCACTATAAAAAATTACACTGTAGAAACACCACAATTTTAAGGACATGTACAGAGGGGTCTTTTTTGCTGCCAATTCCTTCCCTGGCTGGTTAGGCAGTGGTGTGCAAAGGTCACTCATTTCTCTGAGCTTGGGAAAAAGGAAATTTTTTTGTGTATTTTTCAAAAGCAGCAATTAACAGCATAAATTCTAATTGTGGTGAGGCTTTTTAATGAAAAGTGTATGTGTGCCATATCCAATGTACATTTCTTGGAATTCCATTTGGTGGATATTGGAGCTGGTCATATATTCTAGTGGGTGATAATTCTCAAAACACAAAACTTAAATTTAAAAGTTTGTTTTAAAACGTTCATTTGTTGGCCTTTTTTTAAAGGCTATAGCTTCATCATGGATCAATATAATCTTTGTTTTTGATGAAACAAAATGACTACATGTCATTTTCAGTTTCAGAGTGATCATTAAAATTAAAATTAGTGGTTGCTTCTTTCAATACCTCTATTAATTTTGTCTATGTCAGATTGTAGATGAGCTGTCCTGCAGTTCACAGAATTTAAATAATAAAATTAGTCTATTTAAGATGACACTCTGCTCTCTAGATAATAAAGAGCATGTTACCCATTGGTAATTTTTTTCATTAGTGTTAGGAATATTTGATGTGATAATCTACCATTGAAGCTTTCTCTATAGTGA
The DNA here is from genome assembly GCF_029582105.1 of Oenanthe melanoleuca. Lineage (NCBI taxonomy): Eukaryota > Metazoa > Chordata > Aves > Passeriformes > Muscicapidae > Oenanthe > Oenanthe melanoleuca. The sequence continues at coordinate 62,418,533 of NC_079334.1, forward strand.
AAATAATCAATAAAACTTTTTCATGTGTTTCATTTCGGAGGAAAAGTGTTAATTTAGAAACAGCTGATAATGGTGGAGATTTTTGACCTTGATAAGGTCAAAATTGAAAAAAGCTCCATTATTTATGTGAATATGTGCTAAAGGCAGAGAATTGAAAGGATTTGTATTTCACTCCAGCAGATACCACAGATGCATGCAATTATGGGGAAATGTCTGTGCTTTATAGCAGGTTCATCCAGTGTCAGCTCTCAGCATTCCCCTGTGATTGGCAAGATGGGAGCCTTCAGAAACACAGAAGCTTTCTGATCGTGTGGGTGTCTTGAGATCCTTAAAAAGAAGACAAAAAAGTATCATTTCGAGTGGAAAAGAACTTCCAGATCATCAAGTCCAACTGTATACCTAACAATGTCCCCAAGGGTCACATCTATGCATTTTTCAAACATCTCCAGGGAAGAGGATTCTGTCATTTCCCTAAGCATCCTATTCCAGTTCCTGGTGATCCTTCTAGTGAAGAATCTTTTTCCTAGTTTCTAAATTAAATCTCCCCTGCTGCAATTTGAGGCCATATCCCCTTGTCCTATCACTTGTAGTTACAGGAAGAGACTGAACCCCAACTCAAAACAACCTCTTTTCAGGAAGAAGTATCCCAGGATGACTTTTGTTGCACTTCCCTACAATTTAAAATACTCTTTTGGGAAAGATTTTGAAACATTTGGAGAAGTTCAAATGCTTCTCTGTGTTAGTTTTCTGTCTCACTGCCAGCATCTGATCACACTCAAGCAGCTTCGTGTGCCTATGGAAGGCACCGCAGTGTTGTGGTACATGTGTTACAGGAAGAATTCCTTAACATGACCATACTTGTGTTGTCCTGGGTTTAAGTTCAGCATCTGATATAAATATGAAATAATTGTAGTTGAATGTATATGGAATATTAATCAGTCTTTCACAGCTTTATGAAAGACATGTTGAATTATATTTGTAATGAATCAAAACAGTTTAAATGTCTGAACAGGTCATGAACTGCATCTTGGAGTTATTTATGCTTTCTTTTGACTGTAAGAAGGGATTAAATACTAAATTACTCAGTTAACTTCAGAAATGTGTCTAGTGACGTGGTAGGTATTCTGGAGAATCCAAGATGTCTGTGTAGGACCAATATATGACACAGGATCTTCAGGAGAGTTTGCTTCTTTGGACTGGCAGCTAGAGACAGTGTGGATTTGTGAGGGCATTTCAACTGACACTATATTCCTGTTTTTAGATGTAGGAGTGAAGCCTTAGATGACCAGCTCAGAAAGAGAACCTATGCACCTTTGGCTCTGTACAACTGGGGAAATTTTTGGCTTCCTTTCAGGAGTGTTGTGAAGACAGTTACTAAAGCATATTTCTCCCCTCATGATTTGTTTATATCTCTCAAAATTGGCAGTTTTGACTACAAAAATTTCTGAGTTGCTGCTCAGTAGCCCAGCCACAGACTTGATGAACCAAAGGAAAAGAGATTTGGCTGCTCAATCTATGTAATTTCTAGATTTGCCTGAAGTTGCAGTAAAGTTCTGGAAGGGCACTATTATGGAGAGTTAAATATCAACAATGACATTCAGAGCTCTTGGGTTTATGAGTCAGATAAGCTACTTGAAAAGCACCTTGCTCTTTTCAGCAAGTGCTTGAGAACTGATTCAAAAATGAAAGCTTCTAAAATCACCTCTAGTCCTGATTTTCCAATTTAAAAACTTAATGTGAAGAACAGTCACAGCTTTTCTGAAGGAAATCTCTTTAGAAGGAGGGATTGTTACCCTTTTTCTTGATAATTAAAGAAAGTTACTTAGGAATGGAGTATTCAGCATTTTTACATCTCTTCAATGAGCTCCAGAACTTGATGTTTTAAATCCTCACTGTAAAGTACCCCTTGATGCTGTTTCAACCAAAACAGTTTATTCATACTGTTTTTTAAGTAAAACAACACTTATGTTCTAGTCTACTCTTAGGCTTATATAGCAGAAAATTGCACGGAAGATAACTCAATTTTTTTTTTTTTTTTCAAAAGACAGAGAAAACCAGACATTGTATTTTCTAGTATCTCTGCATGATATGTCTCACATTCACACGTGGATAAACACTGTGAATTAGATGGAAAAAGTATATGTTTGATAAGTCTTGCCTTTATGTACATATGCTTAACTATCACGTGAGAAGCAGGATTCATCATCTCATGACTAGGATCCAAATTCAGTTTGCAGTATACAAATGTCTACATGTGGTCTGGATGTATAAACTCCAGTTACTGCCAGAGCTGCTCAAGAGCTCACTGCAGGTGCCAGAAGGTCAGCATTGGTGTTAGTGTTGTTTGAAGTGTTTTACAGTATCCAAGGAGTGAGAGATCATGGGATAAATTGGGTGTGAAGAGACCTCAGGAGGGCTCTGCTCCAGCTTTCTCTTTATCTATGAGTCATAGAGTCATCTGTGGGGTCTTTTTGGGTTTCTCTGGGTTGTCTGAGTTTTGAAGAATTCCACAAATGGAGACTACACCACCTGCCAGTAACTGGTCTCCCTGTTTGCTGTCCTGATTAGAGAAAAAAACCAACTTTTCTTGATAGCCCATCTGAACCTTGCTCCCATTCAGTTAGCACACACAACCAGGAACTGTAGGAAAACCATATTCTCAGGAAACCTGGTAACAGGTTATCCAGCAGGTTCTGCAGGCTCCATGGACTGTCCTGGTTAGAGCTTGTCCATCTGTGACAGAAGCTCAGGCAATTATCCCTAAAAATATTGAGGTGGAAATCTATGACCCAAAATTAATTGCCCCAAAATGGAAGAGTTCTGGTATTCTTTAGGTCTGATGGTGCATTTGCCTGTTTCTTGTCTGCTTCTCTGCCTGAATAATGTGGGATATCTCAAAGAACAGTAAAAGTCTAAGTATAGGCAACTGAAATCAGATGATGGAGAATACCCAAAGAGATTCATTTGGTATCTTTCTTCATACTAGTTGAAGGGAGTTCTCTATTCCATTTTTGACAGCCTCCAAGATTTCTCAAGAATAAGAGAAAAATTAGAAGATTTAAACCCAAACTTATTTACTAATATCTTTTAGTCATGTAGAAGAGGAACAGTTGCATACAGCTGAGAATGACCATTCAAAACTGAAATAATTGCAAAGCTTTCAATTAGAGTATGTTAAATGATCCTAAATGAGTAGATTGTAATTTTTCTATCACACAGCTGGGTAATGTATGAAAATGTTAGAAGAGGATAACCAGAAAAGTTAAATTGGACTACTCTTTTTTTTTCCTTTTTTTTTAATAGAAATAATTTGTTTGCAAGTCACAGATATCTTTTCTGTTCACTTCTAGAGATGAAGCACTATAAATGCCAAATTATTTTTCCCTGTGAGGTTAGTTTTTGGAGTAATGGAAAATAATATTCCTTTTCTTTAATGAATAAATCATTGTGGAAAGCTCTGCATGATAGTTTGATCTTGCATAGCTATTTCTTCTGATTATTAGCAGGATTTTACATTTAAATTCCTGAAACATTATTAACTCATAATCGTTTGCTTTCAGACCTTTCTGATAACTTTGCTCTTTCATTAATTCCTTTTCACTGAGGTAATAGGGAATTACTTTGTTTAATGATTCTCTAAAGATCCAAGAAAGCTAAATATCATAAAAAGGCAATTTTATTTCACAAATAGTATTGCATTTACCAATATAATTAAATAGTAATGTTTTCTTCAGTAGGCTGTGTCCCTAGCAATGGGGTATGCAAACCCTAATCCAGAGGCAATTTTGGCAAAATGAGCTTGTCCTTTCCCAGAGCTGAGTGTCAGTGGAAAATCATCCAATAGATCATTTACTCTGAGAGAATATTTAATATCACAAGAAAAAAAGAGAGGAGCTCCTTTGGAGCAAAATTACCCTTGAGTTCTTCTCCCATGGGCAGTTAAGCTATAGAATCCCTTGAAGATATTCTTAAAGGTAAAAAGCTCATGGCCTGGCTACTCTGAGTCTCCAAGCCAGCCCTTCTGGACTGAGCCTTGAGTTCCTGGCCCTGAGTCCTGCAGTGGGCTCTGTGTGTGCCCAAGGCTGGCCCAGGGGGATAGCAGAGATGTCAGTCCTGCTGTAGAGTATGTGACTTGCCAAGGGAGTGGTACAGCATGGTTTAACAGGTTTAACACACTGCAGTGGGTCTCTCCAGTGTTCCCTTCCAGCCTCAGCACAGGTGGGATTTATCCTTGGGAGTGAGCTCCTCTGTGTCCCCTTCTCACTCCAGACTCTGTGTCCTTGAAGCTTTTACTGATACACCCCAAGGACTTTCTCTCATCCTAGTCCACTCACCACAAACTCCTTTGTTTTGGTACTCAGGGTTTTGCAGTAGTTGATACCCTCCTTTGATTGTAGGTGCAGCCTCAGGAAAGGAAATTTTTCTCAAATTGTCTTCTCCCTAATCAAAATCTTCCTTGTCCTCTGTCAAAGAGTTTTAAGTTTTGACATTGTTTTGCCTTTCCTACTCTGTCCTTTTACAAAATTTTCCTTGATTGAAGTAGTTGAAAATTCTTGCAAACAAAACCAAGAAAAGCCTTGGGTTTGCATAGTAAGAGCCTGTGAGTTTACTTGGTGTTATATTTTGCCCTGAAAATTTTGCCCCTGGACTTCTGCATGTATGTCAGGGTTCAGTTAAATCAATGCATTTTAAATCTGTGGTAAGAAATATGCAGCCATGCAAATGGAGGAACAAATGAACTTGAAATGTTGGCATGTATACCCTGCCCTATGGATCCATAGGCAGAGTCACTTGCAGTTTAGAGTATCTGTGGTTGATAACTGCAGCCTGCCAATTTATGAGCAATCTGAGAGAGATGAGGATATGCTGCTGTGGAACTCCAGCTTATACCAACAGTATAGCACTTCTTCCAGTGGAAGAAAATATTACCCAAATCACAGCTAAGCCAAACAGCTTGAACTGGCAAATAATAAGCATTTTATAGGAACCTCAGGGTATGGCATACATGTAGTGTCATAAACAGTCCAAGGATGTTCTGCTTGCATGCAGTGTATTTCTATTCCCTGCAGCTTTTATAGTGAAGTTTCCAAGCTGTGCATAAGCAGCAGTATAATAGGATCCCTATTTATTTCTTCTCCAGGAATGCTGTGCATATTTACTTGCTCATAGTCCTTCTATTTCTCCCAGTAGCTTTGCTAGAAAAGAAGTATTCTCTAATAATTTGCTTTTTCAATCTGTTTATTTTAGCAAGAAGGTTTGATATTTTTTTTCGTTTATCAAATGATAATTTTCCTTTATTTTCCTCTGACATTTTGCTTCCTTTCTTCATGACAAGAGTATAATAGATGCAGACTCTGAAAAAAGGGGGTCAGGGTTGTCTTCTGTGTGTCCTTTATTAGTAGAAAGTCTCGGTCTAGGAAGAAGGATGGTCTTATGGACATTCATTCAGATAATTGGATCCAATATTTTGTTCTGCTAAATGCCTCTTATTGGTGTTCAGAGCCAAATTTGGAAATGTGAAGCAACTGCAGATAGAGCCAAACCCTCAAAATTCCTCGGAAATGCTGTCAGTTCATATTATGCTGTTCAAGACCAAGCTCTGAGTGCTGCATTATCCTGATAAAGTTTCTGCTTATTTTGATCCCTAAAGAGGAACTAAATTCCATGGTCATTCTCATGTGTTTTCAGGATAACTCAGGGGACCATGTTTTATTTTTTTATGGGCTCTAGAATCCTGTCAGCCAGAGGGTCTCTTCTTTCACTCTCAACTCTTTCAGTTACTTACCTTGTAAAGTTTTCTGTTTCTGACTTCCTCAGTAAACAGCTTCAAAGTCTGTAAAGAGATGTGAATAAAATAATCAAATCGTCAAATGTTGGAGGGCATTCAATATTTGTGAGTTTCAGTTTTTTCTCTCTGCCTTTCTTTGAAATTTCTATGGAGGTAAAACCCCAGACTTTAATCTTACCTGTAGTCTTGTCATCAACCAGCTCTAGATGAGTCTAGAGTCTACTTAAGTCTACTTCCATATCTTAATTCTCTCTCAGTTAGAAGGATATTCAGTATAGTCAGTAACAGGGATAAGGGCAAGAAAATAATCTGGTAGAAGTGGAACTAGGTGAGATAATGAGGCACTATTTAATTCTTCAATATCATCTTTCAAGAGTGAGCAACAATTTTTCTTCTATTCCAAGATGGAAATGAAGCCACACTATGGCCTCTGAGTAGTCTCTTTATTTGCAATAGTCAATATAGGTTCAACCAACCAGCAGTACATCCAAATTGAACTTCTACATTTGATTTCATGTGAGCAAGAAGCATCTTAAAAATTTTCAGGTTAAGCAACCAGCCAGAATTTTCTCCCTTTCCAAAGAGCTTGGAAGCACAGCTTCTGAGAAGTCTTTTTTTCCACCACTTTCTAAAACAAGCTTTTCACAAAGGAGAAAGGTTTGCAACAAAAATAACAGTATAACGTGTATTGGATCAGTGTGAATACAATTATGACAGCAATATTGTGTTTTATGTTGATTTTTGAGTTGTTAGTAAATGCTCCTGAATAAACAAAATTTTCTTACAGTTTGGAAAAAAAAATACTTGTCATTGCTCAGTAAGTCACTTAAAAAAGGAATCAAAGGAAAAGAAAGTAAATGTAGTAAGTGTTACTGTGCAATTTCCTAGATTTTTGGGAAAGAGGGATGAATTGGAGCCTGAGAGATCTCTAAGTGATATTTTTGGATGCTGTTGAACACCATTGGCAAAAAGGGCCTCATCCCTGTTCTCACAGATCCTTCTGGAGTTGGCCCATGAGAATTTGATTAAAACAGCCCCTTTTCTTACTTGCTAGGTCAATGCATGAAATCTCTGGGAGGTTTGAGAGAAAAGAGAGAATAATGTCTCTTTTGCAATCTCTTATGAGTTCTTGGGAAGTGTTTCTGTAGACTTCCTCACAGGTGAGGTTTTTGGATGCTCTTTTCCATGAGCCCTAAGCCATGTGTCTAAGCTGCAGAGGAGGGGAAGAATTTCATACACTCCACTGTATTAAACAGCTTTGCACTCAGTTCCCAGGGCTGTCTGCTACACTGCATGGATTACTCTGCAGTGGGTAACACTTTCCAGGCACTGGGACCTTCCCTAAATAGCATGTAAATCCTCTTGCCTTGTGTTTCTTCTTGGGCAGATGAGCACTGCCAGGGCACGTAGCTAGTGGAATCATTAGGATATTGCTGGAAATTAGGCCAGAAAAACTTGAGCTGAGGTGCCTACCATGGGAGTTGCAGCTTCCATTTTGGGAACCAGACATAGAAAAATAAACGTCTAGGTACTTCTGATGTCTACTCCTTTATTTAAGCAAACATGAGATCTCCATGGTGAAAGTTGCTGGAAAATTGTTGTCCAAAGTGCAAGACATCCTTCAAAGATGTAGATTTTTTTTCCCATCAATAATAATTCATCCAGATGAAGATCTCTTTTAAATCCTCTGTAGCTATTTCATGGCTTCTCAGCTACACAAACAAGCAGCATATCAAAACCAGCTCTATTTTGAAAACTGACAGTTAGAAAAACTGATGAAAGATAATGTAGTAGCAGCAATGAATCAGATTAATATGGACAACATGAGGAACATTCCACCTACACAGGGAGCTGTGCCTGATATCAGAGGACTCTTTCATCTGTGATAACAAGACCCAGTGGCTGAAAGCCAAACCTTCAAACTGGAAATTAGATGCAATTTTTTATCAGGAACATACTTAACCATTTGAACCATTTACTAATAGAACTAGCATAAATGCCTTCCTCCACAGCCTTTAGACCACAGGTGATTCTCACCCAAAATGGGAATCAAGTGAGTTTGCAATGAACTGAAAGTTATCTGGGTGATTGAAACACTTCCTGGGTAAAATCTAGCCTTGAGTTATGGAGATGATCAAATTGATAATGCCCTTAAAAAATTAATTTCTCTGTAAGTAAGGAAGCAGCTAAAGGATATATGTGCTTTGGGAAGCCAGAATTTAGTCTGACTATTTTTGGTGAATTTTAACAGCCTGAATATTGTAGAAAACTTGCACTGTTCTGGAGTTAAGTGATTTTAAGTGATAAAAACAGAACTGTTAAGTATTTGAATTTTAATATTCTGGATGGGCCGTATTTCTTCTAAGGAAACACTATTTTTTAAGTATATCTTTGTGTTAGACAGAATTTCCATTTTTTTGCAAAAAATTTCTTCCTCTCTTCTCAAGTTTTGTTTATTAACAACAAATCCTGAAGCTTTGTACACTTGTCCAGGTATTCACAACAGATAATAAATTAAAACATTCTTTACCTACAAAAAGAAATCAACTACCTCTTTGAGATGAACAATTGAGAACTAAATCAACCTCTATTTCTGAGGTGGTGGATAAATTGTTGTGTCTCAAATAAATAACTGCACCAAGTTCCATAACCTAGATTTGTAAAAGGCACTAAAAGACCTGGATTTAGCAATGAATAATCAACTAAAAACTTTTCTTACTCCAACTAATACTAAAACATGCCTTTGCTACTGTTATATGATCATTTTCTACCGATCATATCTTCTTAGTGGTTTTTCAAGGATGTGCTTACATCATTTGTGTTCAAATTTGTCCAATCGACCATCCAGAACTGACTCTTCTATGGATGTTATTTACCACTGGAAAAAAAACCTGCTAATTGAAAAACTGCTGCACATTATGTCCTTCCTAAACAAATTGGTCAGGTAGGTGTCACCTCATACTTTGCCATGGACTCTACTGCAGACATAAGTATCAAAATGACTTCAATATCCAGGCACTGTATAATTTAATCACACTCAAAGGATTTCCATAATTGTATCCACAAACATTACTACAAGATCAGCTTTCTGCTCCACAAATTTCAATTAGGATGTGCAACACACCAATGCCTTAAAAAAAAAATAAAAATGCTTCTATTCCTCTCATCTTCAAGAGGAGTTTATACAAATATTAAACAAGTGAGCACTGCCACTTCTCACTTGCTAAGCAGTTTCTCTTATAATGTTCCTCTCTCCTGCACTTCATGTCATCCTTGTAATTTCTTGCATTTTGCTAAAGGCACAAGGAGAACAAAATTTTCCTGGCGATTGCTAATGAAATACAGAGCCATTCACTGCTAAGCTACACATAAAATATCTGGCCTAGGTTGTTGACAGAGCAAAGATGTGTCTCCTGTCTGCTGGCTGTTCACAAACATGGTATGGTATGGAAACCACATTTAGTTTCAGTCTGCTTCCTACTGAGTCAGGGGGGAATTACCTGACTGAGAGAGACAGGCAAATTAAAGAAATTTTCAGGAGTAAATGGCCAAACATCTGAAAATCAAATTGCTTTCTGAATAGTGGCATTGGATCAAGGTGCAAAAATTTTGATACCTCAGTCTGAAAAATGTGGATTAAAAATCTCAATTGTCATAATGTCTTGGAAATAGAAAGGACTATTTAATTCTTCATGTTCAAGAGACAAAAAAATTGCAGATGATTTTGAAATATTTAAAACATGTTTAAAGCTAATTTTCAAGTACTTCTTCGAGATTTAATCAATTCAAACTCCACATTAATGAGAAGTGATTATTAGTTCATTCTGTTTAATATGTTATTCTCATGATGATTTTGTCAATTATCAACTTGAAAAGAACTTTAAAAGAATAAAACCAGGGAATGAGCAAGGTCCAGAAAACATTATTTTGTGGAAGGTACATGGAAGACAAAAAGGTGATTCTTAGTTGCTACCTCTGATTTTCTAAGATGAGTTAAGTTTAATCTACTTGAGTTCCTTCTCTAATGAAATTCTGAGTCTGTGAATGAGAGATGGTTTATAAAACTTGTTGACCAGGAATTAGGCAGGGCTTTAAACACATTATCCAAGATGTGCCCAGTAACCAAACTGAGAAAATGCAGTCTGGACCACAAAGTGCATGGAAACAAAACTGGACTGGTGGGCCCAAAAGTTCATGGAATCTTAGGATTATTTGGGTTGGAAAGAATCTTAAAGATCATCTGGTTCCGAGATTATTAATTTTGCAGTTGGGTCTGCTTTGACTACAAATCAAAGATCCTTCCTAACCTGTGTGCTTCAAGGAAGCTAAATACTGAAAATTCACAGCCAGCAGCTGGTTAACTGACACTGCTTTTCTTGTTTGATTCTTTCCACACCCATTTTCATGTGTTCTTCAATGTGTTCTTCAAATTATGTTTTTCCTGCTGGTGCTTTGTCTACAGCAAAATCAGTTTGCCTAGATGCCTAAACCAGATTCCTTTGAATAATTGTTTGAATTATGCACCTTGAATGGTAGGTTACAGTCTGTTGCCATGTTACTCAGCTGACTGGATATCACCAGGGATGGAGATCTATTCTTAATGGAGCTGTAGGTTTTCCAGTCATTATTATTAGGCAGCTTTTTCCAACTGGTGGTTTGTCATCCATTTTCACTATATAAAACTTGGTCACTAAAAGTTACATGGCGAAATAGGATTTGACCTTTCCAGCAGGAATCCATCAAAAGATTTTTCTAACTCTCAAAAAAGCAATGCTCACAAATGGGAAATAAGGGCAATATAATCCAGCTGTAAGAAAAATTGACAGGGATTTAAGTGCTTGATCAAAGTCCACGGAGACTGCTAGTAACTGGAATAGGTATTGGATCATGGCTGTACTCAGGAAAAAAAAATTGCCATAATTCACATTTGTGACACATTCCCTGAGAGCTGTTTTATAATGGAGCTGGGCCATTCCCTGAGTGTTGACACTGTTGAATAAGAACCTTACAGCTCAGTGGGCAACTGTACTGAAGACCATGAGCATGAAACTGCTTTTGCAGCAGACAGTGGGATGAGATGATGAGGTGGTGACATTCCACACTGTGTCCTCCACAAGCATGAAAGCACCAGGAACAGGATATTGTCTGACTTCCCATGATTTTCAACTTAACTCTCAGAATACCATAAAACTGCGCTGTTATATTCAGACTTAACACTTGCTCAGATTAAACCTCTTAATATTTCACATGCTATTTTAAAAAGCAGTGTTGGTAATTTTACAAACAATGGTTGCTCACATAAAAATGTACAGATTTTCCTCTGCTTTCCTACAGAGCACTTGAATAAGACAAGATATAGGATAAATGTTGGAGGCCACCTATCTGATAAGTTTTATCCTGGTGAGTTGAAAGCAAAACCTTCTGCTTAGTGACTTCACTGTTACCTCCCTCCTTTTTTTCTCTTTTGTTTTGCTTTTTGCTGGTATATTCTGATTTTCAATCCCTTATTTTGTGGAATGTCAGCCCAAAAATCATCCACACAGCTTTGAAACAAGAATATGAGTATTTGTAATATTAAACTTCTTTGTTTAATAGGAAGAAGACAAAAGAAAGTACTTTGTCTTTGTTCTTTATTAACCCAGTCTTTTGGGTTAATAACCAGTCTCAAACAAATATTTACATTTTTTTAGAATATTTTAGAAGTGCAATCATTTTATATTTCTAATATAAAGCCCCAATTCATCATCTGTGACAATATGATAAATTCTTTGCATTTGTTGCCCAGTGTTTAAAGTAGGAGATGTTAGACAGAGTTGGTGGCAGTTTAAGCACAGATAGATTCTAGCAGTGCAATTACTGAGAAAAATAAATCGATTAGGATAGTTTACTAACATAGAACCATTAGATAACATATTTTCTCTTTCATTTCTGAGCATATGGTGAAGATTTCATCTTGTCTTGGCATAAGGACATTCCTGGAGAAGAAAAATGGGATTGACATTTTATTTTTACACCCAGTTAAATTTCCTTGTAAGATAATTATTTATGAAATACGATATGTAAGTTGATGCATGATCTCTGGAAGAGGTTACTAAAGAAGGAATAAAATGGATGTTTTTAGCTGTAGTACATAAAATATGCACTCAGGAGTGCTATAAAGAAAATTTTCTGGTTACCAGCATAGGAGATGATGTTGTGATAGCTGCTCTTCTGGGTGATATTGCTGGGATTTAACTTAGTACCTCTACAGAGAAAATATCAGTTGTTACAGCTATAAAACTCTGCTATCAACAGCTCTCCTCCTGATGGAATGAGGAGAGAGGGAGGAATTTGTAATACACACTTTCTATAAATGTAACTTCTGTTATCTCTGTGATACTATTCCTGTTGATATGGAAATCACATTAATGTTGATGATAGGCCACTGGGAATTATTGCCCTGCTACTCAGACTTAAGTCTTGACACAATCCTAAAACTGTTCAACCTGTGGTGAAAGCTGACACAGCCAAGATCTGATCCAAAGATGTTGGATTGTCACCAGTGCCAGAATTCCCCTTCCCATAACCTTCTCTTTCCATGGTAGGCAACAATAAATCTTCATCTAGCCTAAACTTCTTCCTATCTCAGATATTGATGATTCACCAATCTATTCCTTATGGAGGCAACAGTCTGTGACCAAAATATACCCTCTGATATAAATAAATGAGGAGAGAAAAATCCAGCACAATTTTATCAATTTCTCAAGTACATTTGCATTTTATTATTAACTAATCGCTGTATTAAAACTTTCTTTGCCAACTGAATGACATTTAATGCCCAGACATCCATGTGGGCTTTCTCTGTTAGACAAAAAAGGCTGAAAACCCCAGAAGAATTAACTGGATTGTATATTCCCTATGTCTTGAATAACTAGAATAGATTTATTTTACAATTTTCTAATATTCCTTTGAAATTGTAGGCTCTAGAACTGTTAGTATAATAATCATCTCATCAGTACTAGATAAGAGTTTATTACTTTAACTGCTGCCAAGTACAAGATCTGGAATGTGTTTTTAATGCAGAAAACCACTGCAGAATGCACTGATTCTTTCTCTACTATTTTCCCTATATATTTTAAATTTCTTCTGAATTTCCAATTCCTCTGCTGTAGGAATGACCTGAATTCCCTATACTTACATGGATAAAGATTTTCATTTACCTGAACTGAAAAAGCATCTTGATTGAATACATCAGTTCACCAGATTGTCTTGTCATTGTATCTGACTGCTCTTTTTCATCATTTTTTCACCATTCCTTTGTTCTTTGTGCCAGTCACATACTGTGTTGATATTTTTACTACCAAATTGTGGGCAAAAATCTTGAGTAGCATCAGGTAGATTTTCCATGGTGATTTTTCTCACTGGGAAAACCTATAATGAAAATTCTCTATGAGTGAAAACTCCTTGCAAGTATGTCAGTTATACCATTCATCAGCTTGTCCTTGGTAATTCACAGTACAATATATTTAATTAGAATGTCACTAGGTTCTAAATCCTTACAAAAATATAAGTAATTGATGTAATAATTAATAATTACATTAAGAAGTTTCAGATACTAATGTAATAGTGTAATAATTACTTGAAGAATTCAGGTACTATGGGTGCCCAAAAGCTGTAATTTCCTCAAAAATATTTTTTTTCTTTCTGAGCAACCATAAAGTGCACTTAAATTTGAAGCTTTTAATCTTCAGTAATCAAATTCCATTATTTTTCTTTGGCCTAGAAAAATACAAATAATTTTCATGAGATATCCCTCTTGAATACTTCCTACAGGTTGTTGTAAGTCTGAGCTTCTTCTGAGTTCTCACAATTTGTCAAAATGTTCGTCACCAGTTTGGGCTGTGATGTGCAAGTCATCGAGGTCACACAAATTCCTCTTTGCTTATCCTCAGTAGATGATGTGTGAACTGAAAGGTGCTGCATCCTTATGTGGTGCAAGTACATTAATCTTGCCTGTTTACAATTATGGGACAGAAATATTTATTGACTGCTTCTGTTTTCTATTTGTTGTTGTTAATTGTATCATCTCCTTCTACAAATTACCGTGCATCATCTCTCATGACACATCTAATCCACTCCAGAAATGCTGCTGTGGAGGAAGGCAAAATGTTCCCTCTTGCTGTGGGGTCAGTGTTGTTGAGCTTAGTGCAGTGTCTCAGAAAAACCCAGAGCACATCCAGCAAAACCAAACAAGGACCTACCTGCTTTGGTGCTGCTAACTCTGTGTTAATACATCTCATCATCTTTGCTCTCTTGCTGTGCTTTTCTTTGCAGAATAGTTTTTTTTTTTCCTCAGAGGTTCAGCCATGGGAGTGACATCATGAAAGCTTTCTTGGGATACATTGCTCCTTTGTATTAAGACTTCTCAGTGGCCTGTGTCATATTTCAAGATTCTCTATTCCCAAAAGCAAAGTTATCTTAAAAGATTTTTTGCAAAAAAGTTGCCAAGGAAACAGCTAATAAAAGTCTTTGTCCAGATAAGCTGAAAATAGGTACTTTCTTCTTCCATTTGTTTTCTTGCAATAAATGTAACTTGTGCATAAAATGGATTTTGTCTTAAACACTATTAAACCTTTAGAAAGATAGTTTTATCTAAACTGTAACAGAATAAAGCAGCAGTGATAAGACTGTTAGTTCCTGTGTATCCATATATTAAAAAATATTGCTGAGCTCATGTAGATACAGAACTGGAGAGATGAAGTAATTTGCCTGAAGTCACATGTGAAAGGCATTTGAAAGGCAGGACATACAGGATTTGTCTCCCACAGCCCAGAATGTTTTCCACAAGGTCCTTGGGCGATTTTTTTGTTGTTTGATTGTTTGTTTTGTTGTTGTGCTCTTGTCATTTTGGGGGTTTTGTTTGTTTTTGTTACAAAAGTTGAGATTCTTTGAAAACATTCATCCTTATGGGCAGAAAATGTCAGTCTTCATGAAAGAAATGGAAATAAAAGAAGAGGGGGGAGGTCACAGGGGGAAAGTCAACTGCTGGATTTTTTGAACCCAGCTGTAAACCAAGAAGAAAATTACACAGAAAAACAGCAAGCATTCATTTGCCATTAGAGAGAGAAAAAAAATAAAATGAAAGGAAAGGAAATATTTATCTGGAGACCATTAGGTTTCTTCTGAGAATGAACTGAGGACCAGCAGCTGTAGAACTAGATTTTCTCCCTCTTCTCTTTAATGTAACCATTTATTAAAAAAGAAACTCAGAAACAAATCTAAGTAGCTGATAGCAAAGTTTACAAGGGCCCTCTGATTGTTTATTTTGAAGCTGTTTTCTCATGAAGCAAAAGGAGTGTGAAAGACAGAGTGAACATTTTATGCTGGGGGAAAAAATACAATGTTGATTCAATTTATTTCCATACGGAGGCAATGTTGGAAGGCTCAACTGAGTTGCCTGGCACTAGCTGGCAGAAAAAAATAAATGCAAACACAGCTTTAAGAACAGAGCTTTATTTACTGATGCCCATAAATGGAGCAGAGATGGAAGGAGTTCAAGATTGCTGACTGGCTGATTGTCACAAGTGGTTGTTTTCCACATCCCAGTGTTCCACACATTGATACACACACCCTGCCAAGACTACAGGCTGCATCTCCTGAGGAGTCAAAAATATACAGAGGCACAAACACACATTGCTAACACAATGTATAGTCATGAGTTTTTATATTAAACTGCTTTTCATACCCAATGTGTTGTTGTGTTTCTAAGCAGGTTTGCTACCTGACAAATTAAAGTTCACTCTATAATATATGATGACAGTGCTAAATGACTGCTTTAATAAGTTTTGCCCAGAAATGTCATTCCTGTTTTGATAAGCACTGATGGAACTTGATCTCAAGATTTGAACAAATACTAAAGGAAAGGCTTAGAAACCAGCTGCTGGTAAAGGCATAGTTTGGAAATACCAGTAGAGCAAACATGCTGTCTGCTGCTTTCAGTGGTTTTGAGTACAACTTGTGTTTTCACTAAAGTAGTGACAATTTGAATTCAGAAGCATAGAGTCAATTTCATGCTATATTTCTATGCTGGATATATCACCTGAAGTAATACTTAATCTATCAAAATCCATTACTTCCCACCCAAATCTCTGTTAACTAATCATGGTTTACAATATATTACACTACTCATCTATAACAATAACCCTTTATGGACAAACACAAAGATAACTGTGTGAGTCTGCTCATATTATCAGATCTCTTAAGAGCTTTGTGATCAGTTCAAGATGTGAATGCTCAAATCAAAATATCTTGCTGTGAATTAATGTTCTGAGATTAGGTGCTCCTTAGTTTATGCAGATTTCTTAGTTTCTATTTGATTACTCTGAAATTGAAACATGAGTTAGTAGAGGACTTCTAAATGTCTAAACAAAAAGGCTTGAACAATTATAAATCTTGCTAGCAGGATTTTAGTACCCACTGTAAACAGTGAATCTACAAAAAATGAGGGGTTTTATTTGCTCTCCTATACTTATTATGCTTCTCTCACTGTCAGGTTTGATTTTCTCATCATACAAATGGAAAACAAGTTTTCCCTCACAGCCACTCACTCAGAGCCACTTTGGTTTCTGACAGTGGGTCTTTCTTTCTGACACAACACCAGTGACAACAGAGGTTGTGTTAGCCAAACTGTGATCTAATCTCCTTTTCAATTCTACCATTGTCCTCAAAATGTGATCTCAGTGATGCCAGGATAAATGTCTGTCAGATTTTTTTGTCCTGAAGGATATATGAGTGAGAGAGCAAAACTTGAAAATTCTGCAGTTGCAGAATTGGAGTTGAGAGTTTATTTTACCCAGATGACCTTCATTAATCTGGCTGTAATTCTTCATTCACCATTTCTACATTCAAAATAGAGGGGATTTCATAGCTATCATTATTAATAATATTTATATTATTGTTATTTTTTTTACATTTTTTCTTCTTGATAATTCTTGAACACATGCATTTAAAATACTTTATCTCCTCCCCTGCTCTCTCCCTTTCCTAAGCTCTAGCAATCAGGCCCTACAGCCATTCCCCTTTCTCCTTTCTGTATTTTGCTAAATACACAAACTTACTGTTACACAATAAAGAATACCTCCCTAAAAATAGATACTGTGAGGCTATCTGGTAAGGACACATGTTGAAATTGCTGCTGGGCAATGGGCAGCAGCCGCTGTTACCACAATTACCATTGCTACCTATTGTGAGTGTTTTCTTTCAGTATGAATCACCTCCAGCTTTTCTTTCTCCCTCCTCTTAAAAGTCCCTCCAGTATGTTGACATCTTTCTAGGAATTAAATGCTTGGAACAGAGCAGAAACCATTTCAAATGTATCATTTCAGGAGGGTGTGAAGGACAGAAATGAGGAGCATGTGGAACTGTAACTAAGAGGAAATATGACTTTGAGGCTGGGAGCCGTTCATGTGCTGCTGGGGGGAAACAGCTCCCCGTGGACACCCACGCACCGTATGCTGTCTACCAGCATCCACAAGGGCTCCCAGACACCTCCCACCATCCAGGGCATTTGTCTCAGGCTCCTTTCCACTCTGCCTGCATTAATGCTGCCACTTTGTGGTTTAAACTTTCTCTCAGGCACTCCTCCAGCCTGCTGTGATTTGTTCCTACTTGTCTTTGCTTCTTCGCTTTGCGCAGTCCCCTCAGCTGCCACCTTCTTAAAATAAACCCAACAGACAGAAACAGTCACATGCTCAATGGAAAATCTTCTTCGAGATTCTGGAGGTTCAAAAAAGAGTTTAACATTCATGGAAATTCAGCAAATATCCATTGCAAAGGTCAGTTTTGAGGACTTCAAATCTGTAAGTTCCAGCACTGCTGCTGCACCACCTAGAAATGGGAAGATTTGCTCCTCATTTACTGGGTAGCAAAACAACACCAGCCTTACCTAGGTCAGGGATTAAAAAAAAAAAAAAAAAAGAAAAAAAAAAATCAGAGTATCATTAGAAATCAGGCTGCTTCACTGTAGAAGAGGTATAAAAGTTCTCTGCATGCAATCATGAGTAGTTCTGCCTTCAGGGCTGGTATATCAAAATAATTCAAAATGGGTGCCATAAAAACATAAAAGCATATAAACTAAATTTGTGTTTTTCTTGCACAAGGTAAACATCAGTATTATTAATCCTTTCAAATCTGATTGATATGAAAGTGGTTGAAAATAAAAGTCATTAATACCCTCAATGCTTAGGTGAGGCTAAGGAAACCTCAGGGTAAGCAGAAATGTCTACTGACTTCTTTAAAATGTCTTTTAAAAACCACAGTAGTTCTTTGGCTAAGCAAATTTTGATCTCATTAATGACTGAAAGAAATATCATCTGGTAACTGGAGCTAGAAACTAGGAATAATTTAACAGAAAGTGAATTCCATGACCCTGAGATTAACTCAATTGGTGAGAGCATGGTGATAATCATGGATTCAATCCCCTTATGGGCAGCTCACTTAAGAGTTGGACTTGATGATCCTTTTGGGTCCCCTTCCAACTCAGAGTATTCTGTGATTATGTTTAACCATGGTTAATTATTATTCATTCATCAAATCAACACTGGACAGACCACTGAACAAAATATGGGTCAAAGTCATTTGATAACTTCATAACTGAAAAGACCACAACAAACAATTTGACAGCTTAATGCCGGGTCAAGAGTATTTTAATTGATGATCTAATGGTCTGTGACTACTGTGCACATTCCAGGCACCCACTGAGAGCAGGGTGTGATGAGTTCCAGCTGGATGCAGTACCTGAGTGCTGGTTTGTGTCTCTGCTGTCTTGCCATTCATTTTCATCAGCTGTCCCCTTAACAAAGACTCTCCCCAAAGGTGCAGACTCTCTGCAGTGGCATGAGAGAGGCTTTGGAAGCAGTAAAGTTGATTTTGAATAATTGTGAAACATCACAGGTAAGCCTGATTTCCCCATTTCTTGGTGTTAGGAAATACAGGTGATGGCATTTGTATTTCTGACCTTCAGTTTCTTAAGTTTCAACGACTTAAAATGAGATTCAAGCCTTATGGTTCTCAAATCAATTCAGTAAATGGGATTTGAGCATGTCTGAAGTTTTTTTCTCACCATTTTTATCCCAACAAATTTGATTTAGAGCTTGAAAAATACCGTATGCACTTTAATTTGCATGTGTCATTCTACTTTGCATTGCTGAGTAGTGACAGCAGCTTTCTACTCAGAAAGGGCTTTTGCATTTTCATCCTTTGATTGCTCAGGTTGCTTACAAGAACAAAGACTATCTTTTTAAAGTTCATTCAGGATTAATGTAATATTTTCTACTTCATAGCAAATAAATTAGTCAATTGTTGTTACTATATTTCCTCTCTAAGGATTTCTAAGTATTGGGTACACACTTTAACACAAACTTGGGATCTGTTGCTAGCATCAAACAATTATGAATAAATAAAAACATAATTAAAATTATGCATAAAATAATAATTATAGAAAGATAAGAAACATAAATAATAAAAATAAATAATAAAATTATACAGATAGTATATCTGGTATATTTTATTAATCTCAATCAAATTTTTGTGTAGTTCCAATTCAACACATTTTTCTCATTTCAGGCTGCCAAGAAGCTTATTCTGGATGTCATCCTGTTGATTAATTCCTTGGGAAAATGGTTCAGCTGATAGGAAACCAATGATGGCATCAAAGGAAACTTGTCCCATGAACAGAAAATTTGATCAGATGTACTATGGGTCTTAAGACCTTGGCAACAGCTGGATTATGACTGATATCTGGTATCTAAGTAAGGATTTTGAGTGCAGCTTCAGATTTTACATGCTTCAGTTTTGATGTTTAATATGAGCTGCCTGGAAGTGGATTTATTTATTGTAATATAGAGTTTTCTGAAAATCAAGGTATTTTAGAAGGAAAAACTGCCAGCGAAGCTTGTAGTTGTCAAAGTTCTGAAAACTGTCTGTCTTCCATTACCAGAGTAAGTATATCATACAGCTTTAAAATCAGTCGTTTTTGCACAGATCTTGTAGAAAAACATTCAGAAGGAAACCTCCCCTACATCTTCAGAAACAGAGATGATACATGGAGGTGGGAATTTATGACATTTTGGCATTTAAAGGAAGAAAACATTGTTTTCCTCTCCTAGTCAGATGCTTGAGCACAATAAAACACACCAAAGATTAAATGTTCCTCCAGAGAAAGGAGGAGAAGGAAAAGGTTCAAAAGATAGAGAGAGAAGAGGAAAAAAGAAAACACATTTCTCTTCTTAATGACATGAAAATGAATCACACATTTTAAAATCCAGCAGTCCCTTTTTGATTCTTGGCTGTAGTTTTCTGGTAACACTTCTATCAGTCACATTCATTTGAAGCATGTGGCTACACGTACTGGAGACACGAAGACACAGTTTCTGCATTCGCAATTTCCCCTCTTCAAAGTGCTTTTCATTTTTATGATAAATCTGGAGAAAACCCTGTGATGTGTGAAAGATATTTCTCCCTGTTTCTTTTTTTTTTCAATTCATCACTGTTATTTTCTTTAGTTTCTCCCTTAGCCAGGATGCTAATATTTATTTGTTTCAAGGACATCTTTCAAGCCTAATGAAGCCAACTCAGTCTCACTTCCAGTTAAGCCTTAATTAAATGCAAATATCAACCATTATACTTCAGCAGAAGGGGAAAACTCATGTAAACATTGAAACACAAAGGCTTCTGTTCTTCACTCTTAAACATGAATGGACCTGGACAATATACAATAGGACCCAAGAACTAAATTAGCATAATACTGAGTCACCCCTATTGACCTCCAGTGGGTTCAAATACAATTCACTTTCGAGTACTCATTAGTATAAAAAGAAAATAGCAGGGAGAAGAAAAAAGGCCATATGAAAAAATATTATTTATGTGCAAGAGCCCCCTGAGGCAGCCTAAAACAACCAAAAAGTAGAAGAGAAGGATTGTTTAATGTCAGAAACTTGCAAAACCTAAACAGACAGTGTGTGGGCAAATCAATGTTGGGTGCACACATTCATTTATATATGTATAAATAAAAATGGAAATAAAAATAAAATAAAATAAAAACTCTTCTAAAGTATTAGGAAAAAGCAGAAATGTCAGTTTAGGTATTTAAAAGTTCTTTCTCCTCACACTATTTCCCACATGCATAAAGTGCCAGTACATGTGCTTGAAACACTGTTGTGGCAGACTGGCAAATAATTGACCATGTAATGACTTCATACCTGGGCCTCATCCAGAATCTCAATAAAAAAGCCCTTGAAATGAAGACTTATTCAGTTCAGTGGTGCTTCACAGCAGCATGTGAAGGTATTTCATCTGTGAAATAGTACTTTCAGATGGCAAAATACAGAGTGATCTGAGTAGACTGGAGGTTTGGTTTGAAATCAGCAAATGGAATTTAATAAAAGCATGAGGGATGCTCCATTTGAAAGAAGGAAATCCAGCAGTGAGTTTAAAAATAGCTTTGACTACAAACCAGTATAATATCTGAAAGAATACAGCAAATCACATACATATTTAAGGAGGAAAATTCTGTATGATTTTTTAAAAGGCATATTGCTATGTGACCTGTGTTATTAAAAACTTGACTATGAAGTAAACATGGGAGCCCTTATCCTGTGAGAGTGTGACAAAGATTGAGATAATCTAGAGAAAGTCTAAAGGTGACTGGAAAACTGTAAGAAGTTTAGGAACACATACTAAAAATACTGGATCTATTTAATCTAGAAAAGATCAAAAAGATATGATTCTAATCTTCCAGTAGTTATTTTTTGTTTTTATAATAACACCACAGAAGAGCAATCAGTTGTTCAGACAGCTCAATAGTGGTCAAACAAGAAATAATTGTCTTAATTTGCAGAAACAAAGATTTAGGTTAGATACTAGGGAAAGCTTCCTAAATAAGTGTGAGGAAGCAGTACACAAAGCTGCCTAGACAGGCTGCAGAATTGCATTGCTCTGAGATTATAAATCAAATATCTGTTAGAGGTGGCCTCACTACATATTACTTGTCTTTTTCAGTGCAGGGTGTGGGATTAGGAGGCTAATTAAAATCTTCCCCAGCTTTACTTTTGAAGATTTATGATCATGAGATCATGGGCTCTGATATATGTACCCTTTTTCTAAAGACACATATGAAAAATTGTCACCCTTAACTAATATTTTTTTTCATTAAACAAATTTCTAATGCTTAGAGTTGAAGGAAAAAAGTTTACTCTTGTGCTCTAGGAAGCATTATTCAAATTTCAGCTGGATTTGGCTTCCTTTCTGTTGGAGGTCAGTTGTGGAAAGTAGTGACCTGTTGGCCAGTTCCCTGTAATACAAATGCCAAACTCTGCTTGGTGTGTTAGAACTTTAAGTAGATATCAAAATTAGCATGAACAGAGATTTTTCAAATTCCCTCAGAGACCAAGCAGCCTGAGAGAAGTCAGATATCACTGTAAATCAACAGGAAGCTACACACTGAGGCAGTATTTTTCCTACCCATTGAGTTTTTTCTTGTGTCATCCAACTGATGCCTGAATATGTGGGAAGATATTGCAGGATATTGCAATTCACAGAGATGAGAGAAGCAAGTGATTTCTGGCACACTGGTGGGGAATCAGGTTACTGCTGCAGTGATCTTGTTTTCCTTGAGTGAAAGATGGAGCCAAAGAGGAGAATGGGATGCTACATCCCAAATCAGGCCCTTGTCTCCAGCCCCTTTGCCCCATTGCAGGTAGAGAATACATGAGCATCTCAAGAGCCAAGGAATACAACCTTAAAACAGCAAGACAAAGGCAGGAAAACACATAACATGAATTTGGGGGAGGGTGGGGAGACTGGGTGGTAGAAGGTGTCTCAAACAGATTGAAATCTTCAGATTTCAGTCCCTGAGGCAGTCCTGGTTTGGGTACAGTTCCTATGAAAATGCTTCAGGCTGGCAAGAATATTGAAGAATCTGACTTTACAAAAAAAAAAAACAAAAAAAAAACAAACAAAAAAAAAAAAAAAAAAAAAAAAAAAAAAAAAAAAAAAAAAAAAAAAAAAAAAAACCAAAAACCCCACATTGCTAGCTAGCTATGTAATTTAAAAAAATACTGTCTGTGTGTCATGTATCTCTTCTGACAGCTCTTCACTAATTGCTTGCTCTTACAGCCCAATATTTTAGTGTGGTGTGGCCAGGTCTGTGGCACAGGAGGGAGCTGAAAGGGAGGAGCCCTGGCATGGGATGGGTCCTGCTCATGGTAACCTCCCCAAGGCTGCTGTGGGCTTCTCCTGATCCCCTTGGAGCAGGAGGGACCCTGAGGCTCAGCAGCCAGGCCTGGCCTCCAGGAGGAACAAGGATGCTCTGAGCACCTCTGGTGTGGCTCTGAAAGGACACATCAGGCACCAGATGTTGGAGAGCAGAGATGGGCTGATCTGCCATTCCCATCCTCCAGCATTTTGGTGAGTGTTTCCCTGGTGTGACCAAAACCCACCAGAGCTACTGGTGTAGCTCTTCCCTGTCAGTCCCACAGGGCAGGGCTCATGTACAAACCTCACTCCAGACCTCACCAGTGCTGTGGGTCTCATTGTATGGAATTGCTCCTAGGGCAGCTGGGAGAGCACAAACAGACCATTATGTCAATCATTGCTCACAGCTCACCATGTGGGTGGCACTCAGTTCATAGCTCCTTACCAGGATCAGGAATTCAGGTAAAATAATCTTTTGGGGTTTTATTCATAGTCACTGTTTCAGGATCTAGCTGTAACCAGCTGCTCTGTAGGACCTGTGAATTTCATGACCCACATCCTCAAAACTTCCCAGAGCCCCATGCCGTGGTTATTAAGGAAGATTTCTGAGCCAGGAATTCCACACATTGTGCTACATACCAAGCATGAACACAATCATTTTACAGTGTGCAATCACTGAGGTGAGTTTTGGGAAGTGCTGATGTGCAGAGAAATATCCATTCTTTTTTAACATCCACCTTGAATGCTGACAACAACAATCAGCAGCATCATTCATGTGCTGCCTCTTCTGAAGAACATACACAAATGGACCCAGAATAGAAAGTGCACTGTCAGACTCCTCTATGGGCAGGGCTTGTTAAATATGGTGAGGGCATAAAGAGAATTGCTTCTGTCCCTTCACCTCTCTTTACTCTGCATTTTGCACTCTGAGAGGAGAAATTATGCCATCTGTTAAAAAGATAATTCCATCACTGAGGAATTACCTTAAGGCACTAGATCAGATTCTGCAATATTTTATCTCTGGGAAAAATACCAGTGCAAATGGATGTGGAAGAGATGTTATATTTCACAGGAAGAGAAGGAAAAAAAATTAAACCTCAGCAGATTATATGTGTTTTTCTTCTGGCTTTAGCTTCTAGACTAGCATGAGTGAATTTTAGACATTTTCAATTGGTGGATCTAAACATACTGCAAGATTATTGGAATTACAGAGGCCTGAAGTGAGCTATGGATCAGGGTCAATTTGGTAGCCAATATACCAAAACTGGAACAATTTATCTTGGCTCTCATTAGAGGAAAGTGTGAACTCAGGGATCCATAGAAGTGATGGTTCTTTCATGCTGTGTTAATTGCAAAACACCTAATAGTTCACCACTGAAAATCCATAACACATTGTAGGAGTGAATGTTTCTGCAGAGGGGCTTTGCCTTAGCACTCACATAAAAAATGAAGTCAGTAGTTAAGGGGGAACAAAACCCCTCAGTGTCCATGTATTTGCATGTTTTCATAAAGACAACTATTTTTCAAGACAATACTACTCATTTTTAATAGAAAAAAAGTCATATTTTATGGCAGTAGCAGAGAAAGGATACTAATTTGTTTGTGGTTTTGATCTAATGCCTTCATGTCAGTGTTGGGCCCTGTCTTAGGCTATTCTCCAAGTCAAAACAAACCACTGCCTCCCACTCTCCCTGGGCATGACCAATTCACTCTCTGACCTGGGGGACTGAGCATTCTTGGCCTTTCATAGTCAAGACTTTTCTACCAAGCCTGTCAGGATTTTCTCAGTAGTCACTGGAGATGGACACCCCTCTTGAACCAGCTCATACCTGTGTAAGACAGGCGTGTAGATGACTAGAAGACAGAATATGAATTTATCTATGGAGGTATTTGTCCCAGTCTGTACTAATATAGAGAGCCAAGAGGATGGCTTTAATTTAGTCACCTGAATTTCAAGGAGATGAAGTTAGATTAGGTGAATCCCATGTTTAATCTTTGTCAGGTTTTTCATTTCCTGCAGATATTTCCATTATCTGTCAGATAATGGAGATTGAATCTAGAGATGAAAGTTTTCTTTCAGTGGGACTTGTAGGAGGGAACTTCTCACAATTATTTTAGCGAGAACTACTTTTCTCCTTTATGTATTCTAGGAAAAAAAACCTAGGTCCTGCAATAGGTCTACACTATTTCCATGCATCTCTTTTTAGCTCATTATTTCAGGCTTTTAAACACAGTACTTTAGCTTACTTCAGTGAGGAAATCTTTATTAGCCAAGAGGTAATCAAAAACTTGGAGATATGGTTTAGACAATGAGCTATGTATCATCTGACCCACAAAAACTGTCTTTGCCATCTATCAAATAACTTCACTGTCCCTAGTCCTCAGGGGGAGACAGTTTTAAGGAGAGAGTTTCTGGGGGAACTCTTAGTCATAAAAGAGCTATGGCTGGTAAAGCTAAATAAGCCTGAGTTTCCCTGAAATTACAATGAGCATCTGCACTCAAGTTTAATCACAGAAAACAAGATTTTTGACAAAGTTTTACACCACCTTGTCACATCTTATTTGTGTTACTTGAAAACAAAGAAGCATTGGGGCATTTTGTTCATCACTGAAGTGCATCACTGAGGTCAAGGAAAATAGTTCCTTTCTGGTGAGAGACAGCTGGTGTGCAGGCTGGAGCTGAAATGGATCAAGAACAGGAAAAACACTGGCAGTCAGCATGGGCTGCAGGGCTGTGGGGTGCTGGGAGCCACCTCCTGCCACCACCAGGACACTCTCGCTGCCAGCCAGGGAAGGATGATGGGCTGGTGCTGCATCTTCGGGGTCCTGCCTGTTCCTTTGTCCAATAAATATCTCTCAAAAGCATTTGTCTGAGAAAATGAGAGCAAAATTACATTCATCCATTCAAATCCAGAGACACTGATGTCTCAGGGAAAACTGTGAGAATGGGCACAGCCAGCACAAAAAAGTTTCCAGAGGTGGGAAGGAGGAGATTAGAGTACAACATAACCTTGAGTCTATGAGACTGAGCTACTCACTTTTCTGTGATGCCAATGCTGCAACGAGGGAGAGGGAAGAAATTGCAGGAGAGTTGTGTTTGTCCTCCTCACACTTGGAGAGGGATTTGGGAATGCTGAAGATAACAATTTCTCCTTCACCTTTTGTTGTTTCCAAATAATGGGTGTTGCTCTTCTGCTCATTTTACTGTTGTGTTTGGACTATACTGTTCCCAGGATATGTCTTGTCATTGTGTGTATGGAAAGAAAAGATAATTTTGGAGGAAATAAATCTCCTTTTCCTAGAATTTGTTTCCTTCCAAAAACTAGTCTGAGCAACAAAGCACTTGTTCTGGCAGGATACTGCCAGTCCTTTAATTTTCTGTGCATTTCTGTACTTAGAGAAAAAAGAACTGCTTTTTCTTAATCTGGTGCTGGGATTGGGGATTATACAGATTTTTTGACTCTTGCTCCTTAACAGTCTAATTCCAATGTAGAATGAGATATATTCCTTCATGACTTTGCACATCTATTATAATGCTGACTGTCTTCAGGTGATATACATGTGCACATGTACGTATGTAAAACCTGCAGAATCAGACCCAAAAGCAGGCAGGTTTAATGCATTGATCTTCCTTGGGCTGCAGCACAGAGCTGAACTTCTCACTGTGTTCTCACTCTCTGGGATTTGAGGTGAGAGACTCACTGTGTGTAATGGGGAGAAACATCATCCTCATCCAACTTCGGTTTTCTTGGGTTTCTTATTCCTCACCCTCACCCTGTCCTGGCACAGGACAGCAGCAGCCAGGCTCTCCTTCCAGCTGTGTGCTGTGTGTGGTGATGACACAGCCTGGAGTTGAGCTTCAGCAGAGAAATCCAGGTGGGTCAAAAGGCCAGAAAGAGAAGTTTGGGTTTTGGGTAAACTTTATCCTTTTTTGCATGGGTGAACTTTATCCTTTTTTCCCTCAAATACTGGGATAATCTCTTCCTTTTAGTAGAAGAATGAGATGGAAAACTTCTCAAAAGCATGCAAACAGCTTTTGTTTCCAGGCTTCTTCCAACCTGATAGATTTAAGTGAAACACAGAAGAGTGGAGTTGCAGGATTTTTATTTTAAACCTTGTGCAGACTTGTCTTACATGGCTCATTCTTTCCAAGAAGAGATTCTAACTTATTCTGAGCTTACCTGCTCATGCACAAATGAATGTGTGACAGAAGAAAGACTGAGGGTGGATTTGAATGACTAATGCTTTGGGAAGTGTGAGCACTGCTCTGCTTCTCAGAGACACTAGAAAGCTGCACCCTGCAGTCTTTCTAACATGACTCACCGTGGAGTGTGAAAAGGAAGGTTTTATACAGGTTCACCCATTAGAATCAAGGTGTTCAAGCAGTGAATTAGCTGCTGCATACACCAGTTCCTGATGGAACTAAGCAGGCACAGGAGCTGACATCCCTCTCCTAGCAGGGACCCTGACACACTCTTGCAGTAGCTGCTGAGCCACAGAGGGTAAGTGCCTGCTCTCAGTGGAGTCAGAGGCAAACCTCACACTGGGAGCAATCCTGGACCTTGAAATACATGAGAATAAAAAAATGACAGCAAAATTGTAGAGGGTGAAACTCTGCTGCCAACTCAAGACTGTATCAAAAAGCCATTCGTCCAACGAAAAGGTCTTTTGTTTCCACACTCAGTCTAGCATTTACTTTGCCAATCAATACTTCAAGGCATGGACCTTTCACAGGCAGTGTCTGTGGTCAGCAGCTAATCTTCTGTTGCTGATAACAACAGAAGGTGAGCATCAAATTCAGCACAGATGCCCAAAGTGGGCAGTGGAATAACATTGACTACTGCAAAGGCAGTGACTGGTGAGATGAGGCAGCATAATTCCTGCATTGTGAATTAACCTGTAAGCATTAAGAAATTAGACTGGACTCAATATGCATCAGTACATAGGAATTTGTAAAAAAATTCATTACAGATAAACCTTCAATAATTTATAAAATATTCTGACTAAAATCAGAAATCTGGAGGTGAAATGAAAAATAAACACTTTACCAGAAGTCTGTCTCAGATTTGAACTATTTATCTATTTCGTGCTGGGTGTTTTGGTGTAATTCAGAAGGGATGAGCTTTCTTCTCTCTATTCAGCCTCCAACTGCACTCTCGTGAGACCTCCCCCGACCACTCACACCTGTCCCTGTCTCTGTCTCTGCAGAAGGTCTCAGCAGTAGCTGTTTGTGTGATAATTCCTACTACTCTCCAAGTGGATGGGGCAGTGAAGCAGTGATAAACAAGATTAGCTCCACCATATGGCATCAGACACATTACTCCTTTAAACCAAATTAATATGCTTACTGTGAGACTCTTGCAGCCATAACTCCATCTCTGGAATGCTTCTGTGTTTGTGGACAGCTCAGCACTATGGCAGCTGGTTGGGTTGGCTGACTCCATCGTGCTCTCTGTGCTGTCAGAGCAGACTGTCCTTGCAGAGCATTCAGATATCTGTCTCCAACCTAAGAGTTTTGTTGGCAAGAAGGATGCACAGGAAAACTGAATAATTAATAAGAAGAGCATCCACAAATATGATGGCTGGATATCAGAAATGGGTCTACCCCCAAAATTCAAAATACTTCTCTAAAGTGAAAAGAAAAAAAGGTTTTGTCAGAAATATTGCCTCAATGCCTAATTGGAACGGACTCCCTAATTCTTCTTGGTCCATTTCTCCTCTGCAAAAAATCTCAGTAGAGCAAACTCTGACTCCCATGAAGGATCATAAACCCATCATCTGGAGCACTGTGCATTATGGGAGCTGATGGTCAGCAATGCAGTCAGCTGAAAGTAAAGAAGACCTAGAGAGGAAGGGTACCTGCATTCAGACAACATCAATCACAACTGCAATGGAGAATTTTTGCATTCAAAATATTTGGGGTTGATGTGGAATTTGTTTTGGAGGTGATGTCAAAGTTACTTATCTACAGTAGACATGTATTGTAAAAAGCTTCTCTTAAAAAGTCAGTTTTGCAAGGAGAAAAAGCTGTGCTGGGGATTTTCTGGACTGAAAGACAATGTATCATCATCAAAGGTAGTCTTAAGCTATCCAAGTGTTTGACATGGAAAAAACATTCTGACACCGCTCAGAATAACATGAACCTGATACATGAGGTGCTTAAAAAGCTGCTTAACTCTACTGGAGTACAGGTGGTATTCTAGATTCACAAGCATTTGATAAAAAGTGTTGGTAGAGATAGGTAAGAGACTCAAAGGAGTTCCACCACCATGGTAAAACTCAGCTTCTTAGGCACTAGGGAAGCCAGAGCCACTTAACACAGGTACTGCTCCAATATTCAACCATTCATAATTTTGAAAAGCCAGTGCATGGCCTCCTGTTCACCCAAAAAGCCTATAGAGGAATCAGGAAGGAGCTAGAAGCTGCAGAGCTGTGTGAGCTGCACAGGGAGAATGTTTAGGGCACAGACACCAAACAGATCAATACAAATTGCTATCAAAACAAATACAGATGGCTGTGTTGAGGGTGGCCCATTCTTCCCCTATCAGGTGTGCAGTTGGCCCCAGGGTCCTGGGGGTTGTGCATGCTGGGATGAGGGGCTCATAACCACTAAACATTTCTCAATAGTGCTGTTAGTATGAGCAGTTGGATCGTGCAGGCTTTTACACCAGAAGTATTAGACATATTGCAGAGCAGGAAAAGGAATAAATTATAACTTTTCTGAAGTTTCTGAGACGTGAAATCATGCATTATGAATTCTCCATAGATCCGTCGCTACTAGCCATCTTCTGTTTTATTTCTAGCTGCAACACTTAGTTTCTGTGAGAAATGAATGAATATGTTAGCCAAGAATTTCCAAAGCAATGAGTCAGTTAAGACTGGCAGAGGAGAGAGGATGGGGAGCAATAGCTCCTTCCCCATTAGTATCACCTGGCTCAGAGTGCCTACCCCAAGCTGCATGATTGGTTAGAAATGCCAGCACACACATTGCTCTGCATCTTTCTTTCCTCCTGATCCATGGTCCAGACACATCCATCTGACAGGTTTCCATTTTTAAGTTCCCTAGTCAATTAATTGGCACATTCCTTTAGATCTCTCAGCTCTGGCATGCAAAGATGACAGTTATTTTTAGAAATCTGAACTGCTGTATTTCATGAGTAGAAAATTCAAATTTTAAGAAAAACCATCACAGTTGTTTTGTTTTCAAAGGAAGTGTGTTTGCATTGCATGGGTTAGCTGCAGAGTGGTTGGAGGCTGTGATATTTGATAGGAAATTGGTAGGCATATTCAAAACAAGGTGAGAGATCAGGACACTCCCTTATCAACCTGGCAGAGAGGCCTTTCCTGGTGATATGTTCAGAATTATCAGGTATGTCCATATTTCTTTATCTCTTTCCTCTGAGATTTTGAGTTCCATTCCAGGGAAAATATTTAACATTTACCAACAACGTCTTTTAGCTATTTACTACTTAGGATTAAGGAGATTTGCTAGCCCAAAACCTCTGATGTACTTAGACACCAACTGTGCATAAAAAGAGTTATTCATTCCCCAAGCATGTCAGTCTGGCACCTTTCACCAGTGCTACACACACAGAGAAGAGAAATGTGGAAATACACAAGACAAAGGGAGAAATAGCAATTGCCCTCTCTTTCTCAAAATACTGTCTTTTTAAGCATTGCACCTGTTATTATTCTTAGCTTAATGAATGAGAGAAAGGCAACAAATGAGGCTCTTGAAAGCTGAAAAAAAGAGTGAAAAGTGTGGGTCACTTATTGCTTCTCTGAGTTTGTATCTAACCATAACTCCTATGGAGAAGCTGAACTCCTAACTGAACCATCCCAAATAGAGCTGGACTAGATTAAAA
Organism: Oenanthe melanoleuca; assembly: GCF_029582105.1. Taxonomy (NCBI): domain Eukaryota; kingdom Metazoa; phylum Chordata; class Aves; order Passeriformes; family Muscicapidae; genus Oenanthe; species Oenanthe melanoleuca. The sequence continues at coordinate 62,449,415 of NC_079334.1, forward strand.
CTAGTGCAGCCTGATCTTTACAGCTTCCCACTGTATCTGCAGCTCTGCTTCCAAATTGGATGCTGAGTACAGCCCTGAAGGAAGCCTACAGGTATTCCTCAAATTATAAAATAGATAGAAAGGATTTATGGAGGGTTCTTCCCACAGCTTCTGCTGGGAATCATTTACTCAAGGCAATCTTTCCTCTAAATATGTTTAAATTATGCTTCATCTGAGTTAGTTCTGCAACATCAACAGAGCAATGTGGGACAGAGTTGGGGTTTATGGCTCCCATTTTAACAGCAAGGCATGGCAAGAGCTAAAAAGTGTTTCATCTCACACCTAGTCCTGTCAGAAGTTCCCTGCTGATGGAGTGAGGTGTTGCAGGGGAGGTTTGGCTCTGACTGAGAGCACCTGATCTGGAAATCAGCAGGCAGCTACAAATCATGGAATCTGCATGGCTATTTCTGCATTAATTTCCTCTCAGACAAGAAATTACAATTTCAGGAGCACCCAGGTTTATACCGCTATGTCATAAAGCCATGCAGCATGAAGATACCTGAGCAAGTGCTGAACAAACAAGTTGTATTGTGGAGCTCCAGTGTGACTAATTAACATCTAGAAGTTGCTATATTAGTCTGGGCAAAGTGCCATGCAAACCTACTATACTGCTTTTTGCATCCAAGCAAATTACATTAGAGCTACCTAAGGCAGCTGGAATGCAATGCACTTTCAGAGATGGAGAAGCCTTATTCCCACAGATTATTAGAGATGCAAGGCTCCCAAAAGCCTAAGTCATCCCTGAATTCTATTTTAAAGCTTAAGTGAGCAAGGTACTTCAGGAAATTGGTCTCTACACAGTCTTTATTTACTGAATTCTCACTGTATTATCCATTAGAATTCTTTTAACATATTGCCTGATGTAAATAAATACGATTTATGCTTAAATAGTATGAAAAAAAAGAACCCATAAGAAACCCAGAGAAAGGTGATTTCTTCATTTTAAAGGTTACTTGTATCATTAGTAACTGATTAATATTTTTCATCTAACATTCCTTCCAGGAATGAACACAGATTTTAACACACTCCTGAGCCAAAGTCCTGCTATACCATCCTCATTTTCTGACATGGTTTTTAACTCATTCCTACTAACTTGTGTCTTCACAAGTAGCAGAAAATTACCCCCTATAATGGACTGAAGAAGGTGATATTTATTGGTTTTGGAATTTCAGCAATTGCTGGTTTCATGAGCACTCCTGAAGAAATGTTTATCCTTAAAATAGCTGAGACAATGCAAGTTGTTCAATGGATCCTTGTGTGGGAGTATGCTAAGAAGAATTGTTCATTGAAGCTTACAAATATGATGAGCTGTGTTAATAAAACAGGAGAAACAAGAACTACTAACAGAGGAAAAGGGATCTGCCTGTCTCCTCTCTGCCAAGATCCTGTCAACCAAAATTAACAACTCCTGTTTCAAATGCCAGTGTTTCAATGAAAGGATTAATCCATACCCATGCACAGCTGTCTTAATCTACAGGACTGATCAGAGCCTGGAAGCAATTCCCAGCATCCATTCAGGGCATGAGGACTGCTGGAACAGCAAGCAGAGGTGCTGCAGGTAACCAGCTGCTGGTTTCTGAGAAATGAAGCTGTAGCTGCTGGGAGCTGATCCAAACCCTTCACTTAATTTGATAAAAGCTTTCCAGCATTATTGCTATCACTTACAGTTTCTGTTACTATAATATTGCTTTCAAGTGCCTGACTTAAATGTCCCAGCATTTTTCAAAGAGTGATGGATATATTTATTCATTTATTTGATAAATAAGTATCTTGTTTGCTGGAGCTGGCATGAGTTGTTTCTGCATATAATAAATTACAGAAAGACACAGCAGATATCAGTGGCATTAGGTAAGACACGCTTTAAACATCTTTTTCATACTCAGAAGAGGAGAGAAAAAAATAGTTTTTGAGTGTGATTCATCTTTCCTACTATAAATCTGTCTTAGAATGAGTTGAATCCTACTTCTAGCATAAACAGTCTACCTGTCTTGGGTAGCATGGCTATTTTTCTGCTTCAGATTTTCCAGCAGAGTAAATCATTGAAACCACCACAGTGCCTTTAAAGCCAGTTTGGGCTGTTTCCTAAGTCACTGAGGTAGGAGACATGGTCATGAACCCCAATTTCAGCATGGTAAGTGCTATATAGGTGCTTACAAGCATACAGTATAAATGTAGGGCAGGAATCAGTAAATGGACAGGAGAATGCAGAGTAGCAAGGGATTCTGTTAATTAATGATGGATCAGAAAATGGCACAGCACTATTCAAATACTGCTTCCAAAATACATCCAAGCACTCTTCCAAGCATGGAGGGGTTCAATCTACCCACCCTGCTCACTCAGGTCTCTGGGAGCACCAACATGAAAAGGAGAAATCCCGCTCACTTTTCCTGGGATGCATCCCATGGGAGGAGACTCCATCCCTTGTGCAGCTGCACTGTCCAAGGGGAGGGGCCAGGCTGCCCAGCACACCTGGGGTGTCAAACCTGCTGTGGCCAAGCTCTGGGTGCACACCTCAGCTCAAGACCCCAGCCTCAAAAGCCCCAAGGACATTTTGCTTGCCCTCAGCGTTTTTGTGCCTTTTGAAGCAGGATACACAACAATAGTTTGGGGAAGAGTAGACAAGCTTCACAGTGTTTCTGTGCCCCACAGCAGACCTCATTTTTCAATTAGATCAGTCTCATAAAATTCTCTAAACATTATTTCTTTGGCATCCATAGTCTGGATTAGTTACAGCACCACTGGTAATACTTAACATTAGGTATTACTAAACTGCTGTTCATAAAAAATGTTTATGAGCCCTGAAACAAATCATCTGAGTGTTTTTAAGGAAATATTTTATTTTTCTATTTACTCCGAATAGCAGATTGATACAGAAGTTGTAAGGGTTGATCTATATTATTTCACTTCTGATAAATAAAGTGTTATTTGTGCTCTAAATTACCTCATTTGTCATTTAATTTCCAAACATTTTATTTTATGGCTCATGTAAGCAGTAAAAGAAACACCCATGCCTGTTTTTTTCCTATATTTGCTTGACTTAAAGAATAGTAGGGGACCTGTAATATTTTCAAGTTGTAATATTTTCACTACTGCGATTTGTTACCATTTCTAATTAATTTCTCCTAAGATTTATAATTTGGGAGAGTAATGGGTGTTTTGGGGTTTTGTTTGCTTTAAGAAACTTGCTTGCAATGTATAATTTTTTTTACCTACAAACTGCAGTTTGCAGCTAAATCTCCAAGATGACACCAATTTATTTATCTTAGGTGAAAAGAAACATTGAGATGCCTAACAGCAGCAGGACACAGCTGAAGTAGAGTATCATGATAAATATCTAGCTGAGAAGCAGCAAATCTAGTGCTGTGCTTCCTCATGGCAAGCAATTTAGAGAAAGTGATGTCTACTCTAGAAGATCATGGTCCAAGATTTCAGATGGTGTAAAGGGACATTGTCACAAAGTTCAGTGGACTGGTTAGGACTGTCCAAAAATCCAGCATTTTAATATTGGAATTTTTTTTCTATCCTTAGGTTTCATATGTCCTAAGTGGTCATTTCCTGGTCACACCTCAGTAAATGCCATCCTCTGGAGTATTTGCCTGAAGATGTGCCTCACTGCAGTGTTGGTTCCTGGGGCACAAAAAGGGTGTTCTGTAGCAGGGAATGTAGCCCTTACCTGCAGCCAGATGAATCAGCACAGCCCCTCTCCTGCTGCCTGCACTGGGAGTGATCCATGGGATCATAATCATGGTTTAAATGTTTGTGAACAGCAGCATTCCTTCCTACCAGAAGGCAAACTGAGTGCAGAGGAAAAGCAGGCTCTTTTTCCTGTAATCCACAGTAATATATAATAAAATTTAATGCCTAAAACAACAGTTTTCCAGCTCTTATATAATTGGGAAAATGCATGTAATTTCTGCAAATAAGAGTTCTGCTTGTAAAGGACTGTTTATTTATCACCCCAATATCACTGGCTCTCCATAGCTGATGGTTTGTGTTTTCATATCATACACCAAACCTAACAGCAGCATTAGAGCAGAATGTGAAATTACAGACATTTTGGATTTGTTTAGAATTACCCTGGATAACTGCTAGGTCAGTATGTAGGATTCTAATGCTCAAAAACCTAAATCAAGCCAAATTTTCTTCTAGTGTGACTTCTGTGAGTTGTGCTGCAAAGAACTCCCCAAAGTGTCACATTGTTGGTAATATGAGAAAATAAATTGTTTCTGAATTGAAAATGTTTTCAGCAATCATTGGATTAGGCACTAGTTGAAGCTCCAGCAGATAATAAAACATGACTGTAAACGATTGCTTCAGCTTTATCTTTCAGAAAATCAAAGTCAAAATGCAGTTTCTTCCAAATAAATAAAGGAAGTATTTATAGCAAAATATACTCCCTAATGAATAAAATGTACAGTCAGCCACAACCCCAAACATGTGTCAGACTCCATTCAGTTTTTCAAGGAAATCCATGGGTTGCTTATAAAAATACTGAACCAAAATATTTAGGTTACCACTTGAAAGGGTCTCTCCACTGAGATTAGGCCAGGAAAGTTTAAAGCCTAGAGGTTGTTCTACAAATATCTGTGTATCTGCCTATAAATATTCCAGCATTTCCTGTAATTAGTGATGCTTGATACTCCCTCTTTCAGGATCTTTTATTAGTGTCTCATAACTTTGCTAAACATCTTGATTAAGGGTTTTTCCCTGCTAGGGCTATCCAGGCAAAGTCAGAACTAATTTGTTTGAATCAAAACAGCTAAGACTGTACTGAGAATACTGTTGTTCAATATGAGGAAAAAAAAAAACATGAAGAAGATATTTTTTGAAAGATTAGATAGTTACAGAATATTTTGTGTGCAGGGTTTTGAAATTTGGTCTCTTCTACTCAGTTTATATAAGAAAACCTACAAGGAGATGAGCAAATTACAAGCCTCAAGGAAAAAAACAACAGTTCATGGGTGCTTAAGAAAGATTATTCTGTCTAGCAACTGCAATTAGCAGTAGCACTCTCTCCTGAGCATACCTCAGTCCCAGCAAGGATAATTTGTGCTTGAGTGTCCCATCTGTCATTTCCCACACAGCAAACAGGTATGGCCCAAACACCTCCTATATCTTTGGCCAGTCAGTTTTATTTTTGTTCTTCCTTGAGACTTCCCTCTTTTTTTCATTCTCACATATCTGGACCCAGCTGAAGGCTGTTATTGGACCATAGGCCCATCCAGTACTGACCTACCCCCACAGTTCCTTCCCTTTCCTGGTCTTTTGGGCCACTCTTTTTTCCTGAACACCTGCTATGATTGCCTTTTTCCCCACTGCCCTAAGATCTTTCTTTCTTGTACTGTTATGTTAAATCTTATTCCATTTTATCTGCAGCCCTAAACCATCCAATCTATACATATTCCAGATTCCAGATTCCCATGCTACCCCCCATGTACAACAACAAATGTACTTGTAACAATTTTCCAAACTGTCTCACTCCCTGAACCTCCATCCCTTCGTGGTACTTTGTCCATTTTACACAACCTCCCAGTCCCAGCATCCACTTAGAGACAATCTGTTCCAGTCTCTCCTCCACATACCCAGGCACACCAGAATTTTTTACCTAATATGTGCATCTGAGTTTTGTTTTGTTTGTAATTTTCCTCCTTTATTCTGCCTGAGTCAAAAAAAAGATTATTGATGATGTGGAGAACCTCAGGTTTCTAACTAACATTTAGCAAGACTGTAGGCAACAGCTCTTATCAGCAGAGATGATGGGTAAATGTGAGAGCAGATGGTGTTACCAGCCCCACCACACTCACAGAACTGTGCCTGTGTACGTGTAAACACACATGCCTGTACACATGCAAACAAATACCCCACTGTGCACATGCTAATGTTTTCTTCACACTACTTGCAGCAGAAGAAGCTTTATCTGTCTAGAAGGATGCAGCTGCCACTTGCCCTGGATTTGTTGATACACCAGAACTCTCTGGCACTGCTCCACTGATGCAGTGAATCACAAATTCTGGCTATGCCACTTTACAGCTGCTTTCCATCATCCCAGATGCACCACACAGAAAGCTCAGACCACGAGATCTAGATCTGGTCTTATCTTTATTTTCAGACACTTGCAATGCTGATCACTCTGTCCTTTCCCTGATTATCCTCATGTAAATGGTCTTTAAATTTTAGATGATGAAACAGATTTGCAGTGCGATTCTTCACTTTAAAAAGTGAAACTCGTCCAAGAAAAGTTTCCTTGGAACATACCCAGGTGAAATTATCCTACCCTAAAAAATATTATGAAACATTTTCAGATCAGTATTTTATTATTAAGAAAAGGTCTTTTCTTCTGAAGAAGGAATTAACAGCAAATTCAGAAGAGCTAGAAAAAACCAAGATGCAGTTGAGTATTAACAAGGCTTGGTGACTGAATGATGGCCCTCAGGTCAATTTACACCTACCCTATAAGACTGTGGGATATATAGTAGATATCTAAATGGAATCTGTACAGATATTTACTTTGATACTGAGAGTTTCATGTTGAACCTGGTCCTTTTTTGCCAAGCTTCTTTCCACTGAAGAGGCCACCATCACACACTGGAGCATGGGGTTGCTCCTCCCCAGGTGCAGGACTTCACAATTCCCCTTGTTGGACCTTGTGACATTCCTGTTGGCCCATTTCTCCAACCTATTGAGGTCATTCAGGATGGCAGCATCACCATCTATGTAACAGCCCCTCCTCCCAGTTTGGTGTCACCAGGAAATCTGCTGAGGCTGCACTCTGCCCCATCATCCAGAGGTTTAACAGACTGCACCCAGTACTGGTCACTGAGGAGCTCTGCCTGACACTGTGTCCAGCTAGATTTGTGGATCACCACTCCCTAGACCCAGAAATTCAGCCAGTTTTCAATCCACCTCTCTGTGTGCTCACCAGTCTGTACATCAAAGGCTTCTCTGTGAGGGTCTAATCACCATCACCAAAGCTCCCACTGAACCCAGGCAGACCATGCCCTCTGCCTTCCTCTCATCCAGGAGCTGGGTCACTTCTCCACAGATGTGCACCAGGCTGGACAAGCATGACTTCCACTTGGTGATGCCATGCTGACTACTCCTAGTGATTTTGTCATCTTTACTCTACCTGGAGATTATTTCCAGGATTAGCTGTGATCCTAAAATCTAAATTCAGCAAAGATCTCAGTAAGATAAAAGCTGTGCAAATTAACTTTGAGCAAAAACATAACAGTGCACAGTTCTGTCCACATTCTCATTAATTCATAACAATTCAGAGACTGACATGCTGTGTAATTTGAGCAGTCATCCAATTCAAATATCTACAAGGCAAAGAAAAGGCAATTCCAAAAAATCCAGCAGGTAAAAATACGGGAATTTTTGGAACTAATTTGCACATAAATCACAAAGGTAACTGAACGGGGATAGGTTAACTTAGTGTTTAAAATATTTTCATCCCACATTTTATATGTTCCAACTCTTCTTTTTTCCATTGGAATAAGTGCCATGAAAACATAATGAAATACATGAGGCAACATTATAAAGGTGGCTACAACTTAATGAGCTGCAATCCAGTTTTACCATAAAACTGGGCCTGATGTTTGAATTGGTTTTTAGTACTTATTGAGCTGCAGAGATTTTGCTCAGAATATGCTGTTGTAAGGATGAAGCCTCTAGAGCTGAATATGACAGCCTTCCTAGGGCTTGTGACTTCTAAACAGCCAGCTTTGTTAAAACATCCAGGTGGATAATGCTGTTTAGTTGTGGCTTGAAGCCATGAGACAGGCTCCCAGGATCTGAGAGTCTGGAGCAGTCAGCAAAAAAAGCACTTTAGGTTTCAGTGGGTTTTGCAGCAATTGAGGTTTTCTGCAGATCAGTCTAAAAGCCTAGCTCCATTCAGGGCTTCCAGGGTCCTTGCAAGCCTTTTCAAGAGCTGTGAGCTTCAGTAGTCTTTGTGGACACTGCAAGAAATTTGATATATTTGACCATTTTACAGCTCTTACTGCAGCCATGGAACTGACAAAAACATCCAGCAGGCAGCTTGCAGGCTTAGTCCCAACCTGCACTGAGCTGAGTCCTAAACAAGAAAGGGAAAAAAAAGTGAAAGAAGGAAAAACGTTACTTGTGAAGGAGAATTTCCCTGGCTGCAGCACTCAGTGGGATCTGGAACCCTTTGGAGGTGGTTTTTAACCCAGCAGCCTGGTAATAGTCAATGGAGATAGGAGAGACACCTCAAAACAGACTCCATTTTTTGTGAGCACCCATTGATCCCCATCCCCAAGGTAAGCTTTGGGATAAGGGATCTGCTGAGATCTGCTTTAGCTACCTGGGTTAAAGGCTTCTCCCAGCTTTTTATTTCCATCTCAGTCAGCTCAGACTGGTCCTATTTGCAGGAAACAACCTTCAGAAGGAGTTCAGAGATCCCTTTCCTGATGGTACCAAAAATTCCTCATACATGACAGGTGTAGGTTCCTCTCTCTCAACAAATGGGGGCATTTGAGCCTAAACAGACTTTACACCTCATCTGAATACAATCAAGTTATTGGGAAACAAAAACACTTTTCTTGCTCCTTGTCCCTACATGTGGGTATGTGAGAACTGCTGCCACACTGGGCTGGGTTAGAGGTTTGTGCTTTGCCTGGTACCCCAGGTGATGTGCAGCCACAAGATTCAGGGATCTTCCCAGCACTGCCTGTGTTTCACTGGTTTTCCATGTACTGAATACCACAAATATATGGACTTGACAGGCTCTTGCAGTAGGGAGTGGAGTTATCAATGTCTTCAATCATCCACTGATTTATGAACTTGGGCTCTTAAGATTAATATCTTTGTCATATGTATCAGAGCACTGGATGGTTTTACATCTAGGCACGTGTGACATTTTGTAAATTAACTTGTGGATGGTCTAAATCTTACTGGAAGTCTTTGGGGTTTGTTTTCCCAAATGCTTCAGTCGGATTTAAATATACTCTAGACTTCTAAATCGCGTTGGCACGTCTAAAAATGTTGCTGAGAAGATCTGTGAAATATATGATATGTATTTAAAAATGGCAATGTGAAAGTTTGCTGAAGCTATAAATCTGTCCAAGTTTCAGAGGCTAAGAACATTGTTATTGACTAGCTAGGCAGAATAAGATTTAAATGCCAACTTTCCTCCAAAAAAAACCAAGACACCTTCAAATCCTGCTATTTACAATTAATTCCACATAAGTTCTGTTAAGAATAAAGCTGGAAAGAAGACAAATCCTATATATAGGTCACTGTTTGCTTGCAGCTGTTTTCAAAATGAGAATGCTGGTTTTTCATATGTAGCATTAAATGTGAACAAATATATTGATCATAGGACTGCAGCATAACCAGAAGAATATGCTGATTTCCCCTGTGGAGAGGAGTTAGCTAGTACTGCAGAATTCCTCCTCTTAGCCTAAAGATATGACAAATCTCTTCTTGGCAGCAATACTGTTAACCATCAAATGAATCCATTGCTCAAGGAGATTACTTGGATTCAGAGAAGCCCCAGAAGGAGTCATGCAGCTTGAAGGCAGACTCTTGCAGCTTCACAGCTGAAAGAGAAAAGCTGATACTGGTCAGTCCTCACAAACAGGGTGTACAGTATTTATTTATGGGACAGCCCAATATTTCTGTATCCCCACTCTAACAACTAAGGTCAGATTTGACCCATATAGGCACGAATGGTCTGAGAAAACACTTAATGGGACACAGAGAATTGAGCACAGTTATCTTAGCAGAGATCTCAGAAGGTCATAAAATAGAATTGGAATCCTCCAAGCAGTAATAGCATGTCTTTTTTACTATCATAATTATCATTTCTTATTGCTGAGCATTTTATTTCTCTTTGTTTTGTACCCTGGGATTTTCATTTTCTAGCCCCACCCTTCTTATTCTCCTCCCCTGGTGTGTAATGCTCTACATTCAATCTGGTTTAGTTCATTTTAACTATGTGGGAAGTCTGTAGAATTCCTTAATTTAATTGCTGTGCTGATGCAGCAGCCCAGGAATAATGGACCTTTACTTACTTGAGCTGAGAGGTGCTGTCTGGTTCCATCAGCCAGTCAGTTCCCATTCTCCTCTTGCTTCTATCAGGCACTTGTCAGCATAATCTCATTGCTCTGACTCTTCTTCTGCTTTACACAGATGCAAATTACTGTTACTTAAGGGAAAAAAATAGACAAAAAAAGAGACAACCCTAGCAAATTACTTACTTCTCCTATGTGAAAGAGGTTTTCAGGGAACCAAACCATCACTGTTGCAACATTTATGTATGGCAAAACCCCAAATAAACAGAAACAAAAAACCTTTCAGAGCACTGAAATATTTTCTTTTGACATATCCACAATAAGAAATTATTTTCTGAGAGACAAAATGTAAAGAAATAGGTGCTAATAACAAACCTAAAGTAGGTTTTCCCAGTTTTTGCATACACCTCAGCTACTGGAATATCCTGCAGTGTCTGGGAGGGCCATATCCAAACTGCTTTTTATCTGACTTGGAGTACAGGTGGGACCTCTCTGAATCTCTGCTTACACCTGAAATGCCTGAGAGCATTTGAGTCTTTGCTACTTAGATAAACATGTTCTCAGTTGCAAGCCAAGATAAGACCTCTTTGGCACAAAATGGCATCTCTGTTCTTTTATTCAATCTAAGTATTTTAATATTTTTATTTTTATTTTTTTTTTAGAGGATGAAGAATTACCCAGCCAACTCTTTGCACAGTTCTAATCAGGGCTAGCTACAGGGAAGCCAGAGGGCAGAAAGAAGCCTGTTAAGTAACTTCAGTGAAGATATCCCTGATTGGCACTGACATAAGTGAGAAGAAAATCAGGCACAGTGAACTTAACACTTCTGTCATTTGCAAACACATATTTTAAAAAAATAATCTACAAATAGGTAGATCCTCTGTTTTTGTAACTCAGCAAATCACTGAGCTTTGCAAATTTGCACAACCTGGGGCTCTGTCCCAGCTCTACTGCAGTTAGGACCATGTTATTTGGGATTGTTTTTCGCTTTTGATTGATTCTTTCTAGGAGATGATGTGTACACACATGAACAGAGCATCCTCTGACAATTGCCCTGCTTCTGGTTGAATCACCATCATGTTTCACCTCATCCTTCCATTAACATCTAATAAATGTTAAATCCTGATGGGTTTGAAACCTTGGATAAAATAGCAAGTGTAACAATGTTTGCTTGATATTTTATATTCAATGCTTATTCTGAAAAGCATTGGTGTCATTTTGTTCACTTTCTTACATTATTTCATTTGTTTTCAATTTAATCACTAGGTATAAGTGTATAAAATATGCATATAGAGCTTTTCTAAATGAAACTCCCTCTTTCTTAAAGTATCTGTTTCCCTGCAGAACACATCATGCACATAGAGGATTTATAGGACATCCATGATTTTATGAAGATTTATATGGGAACTATATGTGAACTCTCTTCTTAAAAACAATGTAACAAAAAGAATTATAAATCAAATTCTCAGATAAAAGTAGTCATCCTTTGCAATTCACTTCCACTGCCCTGGCTGGGTAACCACAAGACAGATTCTTCCCTGTACCCAGTTCCTGCTCAGTGCAAGGAAAGGGAGAAGCCACAGCTCTCTGCCTGAATTGATTGCTCAGCATGAACTAACACCAAGTGACTCTTAAACCAGCTAAAAGTATGGCAAAGATCTCTCACCTCCACCTCTGCCAGCAAATTGTGAGAGCAGGGAGCAGCTGATGTATCTATGGCAGCTTAGAACTGGCCATGCTGTGAGCATCCCTTGTGGGTCAGCAAGAATCCCAACCCACCTGGGCCCTGCATTTGAGCAAGGAAGGGTCTGCAGAGTCAGTGTGTTCACTTCAGCACATTCAGACTGAATGCTCAAGACAGTATTTCTTGTTCAGACTCAGGTGTTTATTCATTCTTATCTATAGTACAGTCCCACAGACTGAATTCTACAGCACTTCTAGCTAACAGGCTAAAACTTGAGATGTATCTCTCTCTACAAGGTCTTTTAAGGGTCAACTGTCCAATTAAGAATTGACACCTAAATTATTTTTACTTTTGACCTAATAACCAACCACCTGTGTCCAGCAATGTGGTTTTTTCTATCCCATCATACAAAATCACCTAGACCCATGAAGAAAGTGAAGAAGAAGGACGATGCCTAAAACATCCATCTTGCTTCATATATATTACTATATCCTAAAACCCCAAATTCCAAGTTTTCCACCATGTGATATTACACACTTCTATTCAAATTACACACCCACAATCCCAGTTCTGTCATTCAATTTTGGAAGCAGCCTCAGGTCAAAAGCAGTGCTTTCCTGGGGGTCAGTGCCTGTCAGCACAAAAAGTCTAAAATTCTCAGTTTCCAGGGTTCCAACCCAGCACAACATAGAAAATACACTGAGCTATTAGAATGTCCAGAGGAGGGCCACCAAGATGGTGAAAGGCTGGAAAGGGAATCTTTGTGAGGAATGCCTTAGATCAGCCAGGTAAAATTAACAAGCCTTTGCTTCTTTTTCTTTCTTCTTCAAGTCATTCCCTAATAGATTCCTTGCACACTCCTCTGCTTAAAAGTTTGCAAGCTTTGGCTAGAATAAAAATAATTATTAGGTATAAAAGAAAAACAGACATAGTTTTCTTGTAGTTCAAGGACATAACCAATAGGTAATTGAGTGCAGAGTTGTGGTTTAACCCTGGTTACCACTAAGTGCCATGCAGCCACTCACTGTGCTCTCCACTGGCTCCCAGTGGGATGGGAAGGAAAATTTGAAAGAAAAAAAAAAAAGAAAAAAAAAAGTAAAATTCTTTAGTTGAGATAAAAATTATTTAAAAACTGAAATAAAGTCAAATCTAGTAGTTATAATAATGATGATGACACTTGTAATGGAGAGAAGAGCAAGTGATCCACAATACAATTACTTACCATGATCCAATCAATGCTCAGCCCACCCATGAGCAGCAATTGTCATTCCCTGCCCAACAAGCCCAGTTTCTGTACTGAGCTGGTGTTGAATGTTGAGCATCCCTCTGGCCAGTTCCAGCCTCCTGCCCTGGCCATGCTCCTCCCCTGTTTCTCATACATCTGGTCACTGGCAGAGCATGGAAACATGAAAAGCCCTTGATTCAGCACAATTGAGCAGCAAGTAAAACATCAGTGTGTTATCATCATCATTCTCACCCTACATCCAAAATACTGCCCTGTGCCAGCTACTAAGAAAAAATTAAGTCTTCCCCAGATGAAACCAGGACAGGTAAAGGCACTGACTGCATCAAGACACAGCACTGGAAATTGAAGCATTCATCCCTCCCCAGAGCCATGTGGATGTGCACACCATCCAGATGCCTGTTACAAAGGCAGCAAAGTCAGATTTGAGGAAGGGAGAGGATGAATACATTTACCTTGTTCTTATCACTATTATGGTTTGTTCTGCATCAACAATAATCCCTTACTGCCTTTTTATTCCAGATGCAATAAACTTTTTTTTATGAGAGATTAGTACCTCAACTTTGCTTCTGCATTTCATCAGCCAGAGCAGCTGTTCATTATTTTGTGTATTTCAAAGCAGCAGAGATTATCACTAAAACAGACATCAAAACTTGTGGTGGGGTGAGTAATCATTTCAGCTGTGGGAAAACAGATTCATTTGCTCTCTTAAAATATTGTAAAATGTTCAAATATTTCTTTGACAAATGTGCTGTTTTGATGGTGTTCTCTGTCACTTCAGTTTAGTGCATAGGCTGTAGTTGCTACCCTTCTGCTGGTCTGGGAGGTGTTAGAGGCTTGCAGAAAAACCCAGGTGTTGATTTGAAGAGAAGTCAAGACTCCTGCTATTGTAAACATTGTACTAAGATTCCAAAATCCAGATTTTATTCCTGTCTTCATGTGTTACTTTGCATGAGTCTCACAGGTCCAGCTACTTCAGGCTCAATGATGTTAGAGAACTTTTACAACCTAAATGATTTACATGGTTCAAATATATGAGGAATTAAAGGAATTTGGGTGAATCTAAAGTTTGTTCCATATGTCTCCAAGATAACAGATTTATTTAAGAGTTAGCTGCAAACTTTCACTTGAAAATCAGCATCTTGTTGAAATACCACAACCTCTCATATAAGAAAGTTAATTAGATGAGCATGAGGAAAAACTGGGTTTGAATCTGTTCATCTGTTCATTTCCAGGGAAGTGTTTATATACTGAGACACTTATTTGTCTTCCTGCCCACAGTATTAAAGAACATAAATTAATGAAAATGCAATTTGCCATCAGATGTGGCCAGAGAGTAAAAACAAAGCCCTACTCCATCAATGTTTTCAAAAGTTAAGGGTTTGGTGTTCCTTTGTTTCAGTGTTCACTGAGATCACAGATCTCCAAAGGAGAGGAGTCTCTTCATTTCCAATTTGTGAAATCTGAAAGTGCAGTTGAAAATACTTGCTTAGAAATTGTATTGATTGCAGAGAATCTTCTTGCTTTCAAATCTTATGATCATCCAATTAAGTGTAAGAGCTCTGTTCACTGTTATGACAGAAGCCCTGTTGCCTGCCCATGCTGTGCTGCCTGCATATGTATGTAAAAAGAGAAAGATAATTTCTATCCTGCTCATTTTCTAAAGAGTAAGATCAGCTAAAAACAGTTGTTATGCTGAGAAAATAAGGGCAAATCAAGCTGATAAAGATAGACACCTTGTGAGATGTTCAATTGTGCATATATAGGCACCTAAAGCACATAAGACTGAATAAAATCAAGGGCATAAAAGCATTTCAAGCTAGTAGGCTTGAAAATTTTGGTGGAATATACACTTAGGGGTCTAAACCTTTATGAAGATCTGATCCAAGATCAGGTTTGCAACAGAACAAAGGTTGTGTCACCCATATCACATCAAGATTTTACCCACAGGACTATCAAGAATAATATTTTATTAGAGTATTATGAAAGTGTCATGGACAAAAGGGAAAAAAATAAATTCTTACTACAATGCAAATCCTCACTGATCACTTTCCAGAGTCAGAAAGTCTAAAATAATCTGTTCAGAAAACTTGGCAATACTCACATGAGCTCTCCTAGCTCTCAGAAATTTGGGATCAGAATTGCTCTGTTTGGTAGGTTTCCACCTTTCAGCTTCCTTGTCCCTGTCCCTAATCTGCCAGCAGAGGGACAGGGATGACACATCTGAGCAGCCAGCCCTCTGGCAGCAGTGCAGTAAGGTGAAATCAGCTGAGTCTAACACACATCTCTCTATTTTTCTTCTCCTGTTTGTGGAGTGAGGCAGCTGAGTTTGCTGGTGTCCCCCTTGCAGGCCAGAAATGGCTCAGCAGAAAATCCCTGCTGGACTTTTGTTCCAGCATAACTGAGATTCAAAGGATAAGGAATCTCATCATATGGAGCACCAAAAGTCAGATTGGGGAATCTATCACCTGGACAAAGTAGCCTTGGGGGCTGCCTGTCTTTCTGTCTTTTCATTCTTTGCAGTCATAAATCAAATGCAGACTTCTACACTTGTCTCTAAATAAAATATTAGGACTGGTTTTAAAACATATTAAACATTTCTATTCATGAGAGGGTTGAAATTTGGTCAATGTAAATTTTGAAATCTCCAAGAATATTATTTCCTCTCTTAACTAATTTCTTTTATCTCTGATAAAACAGTTCTTTTGGCACAGTTCTTTTCAGAGATCGTTAATTTACATTCCAGGAGAAGAATGCATCCTTCCATTCAGTGCATCCTCGAGGTTCTGTTACCTTGGAAAGCCCAGTCCATCCAAGCACACAATTCACTTCTCACCATGGTCAAGTATTTGTTAATTTAAGTGCAATTTAAATTTCTGCCTCCTTCTGGAGTCACCAGGTTAGCTTTATCTGAAAAAACTGTGAGCTTGCAATGAATTATTAGTAGCTATCCTGTAGTTAATACAATTTTGTCAATGCAGGAACTGACAGGAATGCTTCTCTTCCAATATCATTCTTATTTCCTTTTTTTAAATTTTTTTTTAAAAAACTATTAATTCAGAATTTCATATCTGAATAATCCCTGGTGCATAGGATGCTAATCCAAAAATACCACAAATTGAACTTTTTTGTCCATTTATTAGTTGGCTTGTTGCATAACAAGAAAACTGATAAGTTTAATTACTTTTATGAAAATGAAAGGGAACTATTATAATTTTGCTAAAGTGTTAATAGTAGTGCCACTTTACACTAAACTAAAGCATGCCATAGGCTAAGTGACATGCATGGTAGGGAGCATATCAAGCAATGGAAGAAAATTAATATTTATTAAGAGAACATTAGCATTTTATGGTACAGAGATTGATTACCCCACCCTTATTTGTTTGTTGTTCACCTGCCATGCATTTCTCCTTTAGGCTTTTGCATAATTGCCTATTTGCCAACAGTAATAATAATTATTTGATTCAATGATAGATTATGTAGTCTGCATGTAATCAAGAGTTGGTAGCAATTAAATTCAAATTTAAAGACTTTTCAAAGAATGCTTACATGGTAGATTTACAATTATATAGATTAAGTGTCATGGGTCTCATCCCTGAGGACAGAGAGAGGGACTTTTGTTTGTGTTTTGATTCTGTAAGGAATTCACTATCATTCATATCATGCCTGTTTTATGGATGAATTATTAACCAAGCTTCTCCATTGCTAATACCATAAATTTATTCTGCCCTCATTAACACTGTTGTCCAGGTGCAATTTAGGAAGTAATTTTGCCTAGGGTATACTCCCAAAGAAATGTAACTCACTTGTGTAATTCAATTAATTTGCTTGAGGGTTACTTTTGATGTCACACCAGTACAAGTTAGAGGGAAATTCGCTCCAGAGACTTCACTGGGGACACCATTTCACCAAAATCTCCACTGCTCCTCCACAACAGGTCAAATTTACACAACAGATCAAGGGAAGGGGGAATCAAAAGCAGCATATTGCATCCTAAAATAAATTTGAAGGCCATTTTGAATTTGGGTCATGGGTAGCAATTGGGCTTTTAACTGTCTCTGAACATTTTTAATGGCACAACTATTCTTAGTTGCTGCATGATTTAATTTAGTGAACTTAAGGCTGGAAGATACAGATGCAGCCCTTATCTTGTTATATTTGAAGTAAGTGATCTAGTTAAACTTTGGGCATATCCCCATCAAGTCAACTGGCATGACTTTATTGATTTTGACCAAAGGCATAACAGTTTATATAGCTGAAGATGAAGCCAGGAGTTAAGCCTTAGATTGAAAGAGATGAGTGAGATCATTTCTCCTTTGCTTGCCTGAGATTTTTTTTAAACATTCCAAAACCAAAACATCTACCATTTCCATGACTAAGAGGACTGCAGAAGTTAATTTTTGTAATTTTTGTATTTTGTTAATTTTTGTATTTATATAATGGTCCTAACTTGTAGAGAGGTGCACAAGGATTCCTCTAGACTAAGCTCAAGGTGAGTGATATCTGCAAGATAAGGTGGAAATCAATTGTCTGAACAAAAAAATCTGTATTATTCTGACTGGCTTCTAGCTTCAGCTGCAGAGAGCTGTGTGCCTCTGGTGATTCCTGTGTATTGCAGCTAGTTCAGAGGCTCTGGGGCATCTGAGAGGTCCCTCCATGCCTGCATTTAGGTGACTGACACCCCAGGTGCCCACATTCAGAGCACTTATCTAATCTCCCCTCCCAGTCAAAGGAGGTCAGATCAAAATAGCTCATAAGGTCTAGGAAATGAGTCCTCCCAGCATTAAGTTCTGCAAAAGGTCAGAAAAAACATCACTTGGGAGCTCATCTCCTCCCTATAAACAGACTGCACAATCAGGTGTAGCCATCCATGCTGGCAGCACTGAGAGCTCTCACTCTTCCAGCTGGGGATGCTGCTGACTGCAAGTATAGCCAAACCAGCCTCTAGTAGTACACTTCACCTCAGGAGTGAAGGAACTGGTGCAGGCTCACTCAGATGAATGACTAGAAAAATGACACTTCAGGCTTTGGAATAAAACTCAGGAAATAAGGGTTTAGGTACTGGCTTTGTCAGACACTTCCTATGAAACCTCTTGTACAGAATAGGGGATTATTCATACACAAAACTTTAGAGTCAAAAGTGTCAAGAAATAATTTTACAGATAAAGTAGTGTGCTGGTTTTTGAGCACAGTCTTTTTCTGTTGAGGCCCATGAGGAACAGCTGCCATTAACCATAAATGAAGCAGGGGAAAGGACAAAGTAGAAATATGTTGCAATTTGAACTAACACAGCTTGTAATCCCACACTAAATCAAGTTGATGTGACCTCTCCATTCCAGCAGTAGGATCAAAAAAAAGTCTTAAGATAAGGTGAAGGAGCACAGTAGCCTCCTCTTTATCTTCTTTGTTGAATAGATATAATTATTAAGTTGCCTGATTTGATTTAAACACAACAGTTCCTGTCTGCAGGCAGAAATAGGAACCAATAAACTTCTGAGGTCACTTTGGAGCTTATTGTCTGCATGCCAGGATGTTTCATGGTTGCATTTCCACTTGCCTTTCATACTAGAAATATTTGGGTAATTTAGTCTCCTTGGGATGCCATCTTGTCCAACTTACAAGACACACAGTTGTGTCTAAAAGGATGAGTTGAAATTTTCTTACATGTGAAAACTACAAACAGGCTGCTTTAGTGCAGCAGCACAAAAAGACTGTTTACTTACAAAATACCTAAATGTTATATATCCTTTGAAAGTCTGCATAGCCTCTGGGCCAGATCTAGGAAAATGTTTACCTGCTTGCATTCCCTCTGAGAGAAAGAGAAATCAGGCATGCAAATACTTTGATGTATCCAGTGCTGTGTTTGATCCACTAGTTTATATAAAAGAGCCATTTTCTGTAGTTCTTTCACCTTCTGTGCTACTTGCAGGGAACCCTGAAAAACTATGTTTTCAGGCAATACATGGGGATTTAAGCAATAAGCATTAAGACTTAAGTGCCAGACCTTGAAGGCAAGCCCCAAAATTCTAGGTCAAATTGGATCATGTTGGGACAGACAAGGAAGGAAAGAGGACACCAAGGTCCAAGACATCTAATCAAGCACTGAAACACAATGGCATCTGGAAATTCAGCAGCTGCTCTGGGTGGCTGAGATTTCTGTGCAGTTCTCTGAGTAAGGAAGGTGACTCTGGAGAAATTGGAAATACCACATGGAATCCTAGAATGGTTTGGGCTGGAAGGGGCCTTAGAGACCCTCTGGTTCAGTGACACCTTCTCCAAGCCCAGATTCCTCAAAGCCCCATCCAGCCTGGCCTCAAGCACTTCCAGGCACTTCTACAGCTTCTCTGGGCAATCCTGAGCAGGGCAATAATGATCCCAATTCCAGAAAGAGGGGCAGATGTGCCTGCCTGTCTTTGCAGGTCACAGGCAGGCTGGAAGCACTGGTGCACATGAGTAACCTGGAAAAGTGAGCAGCCCCACAGAGTGACCCATACCTGGGTGCTTGGAGAAGGGATGGCATCCATCTCTCCTAATCCTGCAGGACAGATCTCCACCTGAGCTGGGAGCCTGAGGCTGCCTTTGGAAGCAGCAGAGAGGAAAAGGCACCTCCAGAAGCCTCTTCACCCCATCCTTAGGTAGACATAGAAAGGAAGATTCAGGTGAGTAGCTCACAAATATTCCTCCATTATAGATATCTGTCTTTAATCAGATAAATCCCTACAGTGTCCCCAAACAGGGACCTGAGGGAAATGAGGTTTTGCACCTCTCAGGGGTGTGGGAGCTGCCATCTCCCTGTCTGCAGGATTTGCAGGTGCAGAGTGAACATGCCACAAGCTCCCTGTAGCATCCATCAGGTGAAAAAAGCCCTGGAGAAATGGATTTGGGAGAGGCAGGCAAAGCAGATTTGGATCAGGCTTCACAGCTGGGGCAGGAAATGTTTAGCAAGCAGATAATTATTTCATTGGTGCTTCCCCAGGAGGTGGAGGCTGGTTTATTCCATGCTGTGCAGCAGCAGGTTCCAGACACATCCAAAATGAGGTGCAGTGAGATGAGATTTTATGAATACCAGAGGAATTTGCATTGGATAACATTTGTATATCTTCAAAGCCTTAATTTCTGCTTGCAAATCTCATCCCTAAATCCCCAAAACACACAAAATTAATTTCATTTGAGTAAAGCAAGGCCTTAGAAACTTAAATACTTAGAAGTCTCCTAAAATACTAAAATAACAAGCTGCCCATACCAGGGATGCAGTCACCATCCCTGGAGGCATTTAAAAGATGTGTAGATGTGGCATTTGGGGACATGGGTTAGTGGAGGTTAATGGTGGGACTCTGACCTCAGGGGGCTTTTCTAACCTAAATGATTCTGTGGTTCTATGGAATGGTAAATTTTATCACAAAGTCACAAAGTGTTTTACCATGATAGCAACTTCCACATTAAAAACAGACAGTAAAGTATGAAACTGGAAGGGTTTGTGTCGGGGAGAATGTGTAAATAAACATAAACAGGGTAAAATGTGGTTGTGCTGGATCTCCCTTTTTCTGTATTTGAGAAAAGTGTAATTCTGAGGGCAGAGGAATAAGCGAAGAATTCTTTTTGAATAGAAAGTCACTTATTCTTGAGATGAGTTCAGTTTTATTTTGCTGTGTTTGCTGTATTAGGAGCATCTCAGAGGTTTACAGTACAAGTGTCTGAGAGAAATTTATTAGGGAAGAGTGCAAGTGAAAGGCTGCAAAGTTCATTTTCCATTCAGTCACCTGCATTCTATCCCACTTACCTTTTATCATTGATATGTATTTAACATAATTATTTGACAGAGTTTTAGCACTGTAAGGAATAACATAAATTTATTTATTTATGTTTATTATAAATTTATTCAAAAAAAATGTTTTTGCTGAGAGAATGGCTGATAGCAACATTAAAATTTGAACATGAATGTGTCAGAGCAAGAGGGTATGCAAAAATATTTTCTGTTATTTCTCTAATGCTAATAAGACAAAAAGAAACCAAAAAGACATTCTATCTGTAGCTTCTATTTCCCATTTCACTGTTATTTCTGACACTTGCTATAGGAATGTCTATAGTCACATGGAAATAGATTCTAGATTTTACAAATCCTAAACAGACTATTTTTTTTTTTGCATCTCCTGTTTTTTTAATTAGACTTATAAGTATACAATTCAACTTTACACTGCAGACTTTTTGACTTCCAGCTGGCACAAATGGATTAAATGCATGAGACCAACTAGGATGCCACTCTATAAATCAGGGTGATCCTGGCGTGTCCATTCCTGCAGTCCTCTGCTGCCCCGAGGCACAAAGCAGTGGGGATTTTCTTTATTCTTTCCCAATCCTCTCAGTTTCAGTGAGTGACAGCCTGGGCAGCACTGCAGAGGAAAGGAGCAGTTCTGCTTGGGAGTGCAGGGCTCTGAGCTGACATGAAGGAGGATGGGCATCCCAGGGAGCCCCCTGCAGACCCCTCTGAGCTTCACCAGGTGCATTTAGGGCACAGACATCCTCAGCTACAGCATCTACAGAGGTGTTCATCTGCCCAAATGGCTGGGTGCAACCAAGACTCATTTCACAATTAGCAGAGGGAGACAGGCAGTTTAAGGATGTGAGTCATCTGACACCCTACATCTAAAAAGATTTGTCAAAAATGGGTAAGACCAATGATACATCTTAAATTAAAACAAAGAAAAAAAATTGTTGCTTCTCTCAATTGAGTATAGCCAATGATCCAAAAGTGGCCAAGCCACTCTACCCATTTATGCCATAGATACTTCACATTCTTGGGTCTTATTTTCTGTGCCACGACTCACAGCTGATGTGTCAACTGGTTTGCTGAACCTTTTTCATTCTGTCTCAGTTGCTTGGATCATCTATGGCAAGTCACATCTTTCCTTTGCCTGTCTCATCTGCTTCATCAGTAGCAGGTGTTTCTCTAGACTAGCAAATCCAGAAGGTTGAAGTTATTCTGACAGCCACCCTCTGAGCGTGGGGCTGTCTCAAGTGCTTAGCAATGTGTTTACATGCTAGATACAGGTACTTGGTGTTTGGAATGAATCAGCCAGGCCTTTTGCAAGCACTTGGTGCCAGTTTTCTTCTCTCTCTAGTTGAACTGTGTCAGCAAATCCCATTGAGTTGAAACCAGAGGGAAGTGTCTTTCCTTTGCAAATGTCCTCAAGCCTTTTACTCTTTAGTATGCACAGGTTTCCTTTGAGTCTGCTAGGCTGAAGTAAAGAAAGTTACTTGTAAACTGTGAAACAACCTAAGCCAACTTCATCTTTCTACTGTAATGCAAAAAAAGACATATATTGATCAGTCAGGTGTAATAGGATAGGCATTTCACTTCCCATTCTCCTGTTTTGCTCCTATAAAAGCAATTCAGGAAATATGAAACAGAGAGAGAGGAAAAAAGAGGGGGGTTTACTGCTAGGGTAATATCTCTGACTCTTTTAATGTTTAGAAGTATGACCAGAAAGGTGAGGAAGTCAGAAATGAAATTGCCAGTCCAAGAAATGAGAGTTCTTTTGAGCAGTGTCAGCAAAGTATTTCCCATTTACTTCTCTGCAAGACTCTTCAGCAAGCCTTGACAGCTGGGTAAGAATTGATGAAGTAAACCTGAGTCCCTGGACTGATGGAAGAGGAAGCTGCAAGGGTACTTTGATATTCCACTAAACTGAACTTATGAGTCCTGGCATCTACCTCACGCTTACACAAGTCACTTCAGGTGTCATCCAAATGGCCACAGATATCCATGTCTTCACAAGTATCTGGGAAGTTTGTCTTCAGTATAGCTCATTTACATTATTCCCTCTTCTGCAGTCAATTGCCTGTTGATCTTAGAGATAGGATTTAGCAATTGCTTTATGATCTATAAAAGCTTCAGTGTCAGATATTAAACAGGAAGGAGTTTTGAAGTGAAATGTGAAAAAAAAAGCACAACTATCAGATAGCAATTTTTTTTACTTTACTACCTCAGAAAAAAGCTGCCAGAGTTGGAGGGGCAATAAATAGCCCAGATACAGAAGAAGCACTGAAGGATGTTAAGGCTATAACAGAAAACACAAATTATTTTTTTGCATCAGTGTTCACCATAGCCTTTCTTTAGAGGTGATCTGTCTCAAATCTAGCTGTCAAGACCAAGAATATATTAAAAAAAATAATAAGATGAACAATAAAAAACTTTGAGTCTCAGGCAATAAAGGGATTCAGATATGAAACTGCTGATCTGTGATCTGTAGCCTCTTTCTTAATTTGGGCCTGTTACCAGAGGAGTAGAATAAGTCAGCTATTGTTTAATACTGTTTTGGTGGTGATCTGGAGAAAAAGAGATGAATAAGTCTGAAAATTGCTAAGAAAACCAGCGAGGAATGGCCTTTAGTAATGTGTGGAAAAATCTGTTGGGAATAGGTTGTTGATGTGGGGAAAGCACTTTGGATCCTGTAAGATACAGGTGACTTGTATTTGGATCTTTGCAACATCTCTGACAAACATCCTCATGAAAGAGTCCCAAGGAAACTCAGCAAAGACAGCAGCAGGTAGAAGGTGCCTGAAAATGAGGAAGCAAAGGGAAGGGATTCATTGTTGGGGAGAGAATAGAAAAATTTTATAAGTGCCCAGCAAGTAGTTTTGAAACAATAGATGAAATAGAAATGTTAGCATACTTTGACATAAATGCTAAAAACAGTCATGTAAAGGTTTGAGGCCTCTTTTTTTGTTTAGATAATACTAAATGCTACAAATACTAAAAAACTAACAGACATTTTGTTTTAAGCTGGACAGGAAAGGTTTGAAGATAAGGGTTACAAATAAAAAAGCCATAAAACATGGCAATTTAGTAGTTTTTATAGGTTGCATGCAAATATTAGAAAATTAGTATATTGTATTAGATTGGTTAATGGAAATTAAAATATTCATTATAGAAGAATACTTATTGTATTGTAAATGGAAAATTACTTTTTTTCTTACCCCCTTGCTCTTATCTTTTACTTTTTACCTTTTTACTTTCTATGCTTTACACTTTCTTTTACACTCACGCCTTTATAATAAACTACAAACTTAAAAAACAAAAAATAGAGAGTTTCTAAGTTTGTCTAGCAACCGTCCAACTAACATAACCCCCACAATTCATGCTCAATTTTCATTATGAAGGAAGACCCTCCCCTCCCCAATTGTCTGTTCAAGGACTAATATTGATTAACAGAATCTGGAAAGATTTGGAAAAGGGTTGACTGATGAGACACAAGACTGTAACTTTTATAAAGAGAGACTCAGAATAGTAAAAAGCCAAACTAGAGGCTATAAGGTACAAAAGGATCTCCCAATACTGACTGGGCAATAAAATGGCAGATGAAAATCACTGTCAGTGAATGTGTAAAAACTGCAGATGAGACAAAAAATAGCTCTAGCTCTGCATGTGATACAATGGACTCTGAGTTAACTACTACTCCTTATGATGGTTTCTCTGAAAATGCCAGCTCAGCTTTCCTTTGTCAAAATGACAAAGAAAATGTTAGAACGTTTTAGGAAGGAAAAGGGAAAAAAAATGAAAACCAATATCGCTGTTATGAGACTGTAATAACAGGTATTTCTCCCACACCTGGAGGGCCCCAAATGGTGGTGTGCTGGTCTCAGAAAAAGGGGCTGTGAAGTTAAAAAAGAATAGAGAAGGGCAAAAATGTGGACAGAAGCAAATCATGAGAAGAAGAAAACTGAATAGCCTGGAATTTTTCATCTTTTATTCAAGGGAAGGGTATGGAAAATGTCTAAAGCCATGAATAGATTGAAGAGAATGAGGAAGGAAAAAGTATTTGTGGTTTTCCAGAACACAGTAGATCAGGGTTCTTGCTGAGGCAGGCTTAATTTTTTTTTTTAAAAATGGAAGTGCTTTTAACACACTGACTATTTTGGTGAGGGAAATCCCCACAGCAGGGTTTTGTAAAGGCAAACAGAATAATGGGATCAAAAGAAGATTAAAGTCCCTAAAGCACAGGTTGCTGGAAGCCATAAGTGGTATATCAAGAGAAAAAATGTTCTATTTTGTCCAGTCCCCAAGCTTCTCTAAGTACATGCTACTGACCAGGATTAGACAGAAAATACTCTCCTTGATGGACATTTGGTGTGATCACAAACCACTGTCTTTAGGAAGCTATTTCTGTTCCATGGCCAGGATCTGATAACTGTCACCACATGAAGTGTCCTTCTACTCCATAAGAGAGCTACCAGCCAAAATCCATCTAGAATATATCTATCTTTTCTTTTCTTTTCTTTTCTTTTCTTTTCTTTTCTTTTCTTTTCTTTTCTTTTCTTTTCTTTTCTTTTCTTTTCTTTTCTTTTCTTTTTCTTTTCTTTCTTTTCTTTTCTTTTCTTTTCTTTTCTTTTCTTTTCTTTTCTTTTCTTTTCTTTTCTTTTCTTTTCTTTTCTTTTCTTTTCTTTTCTTTTCTTTTCTTTTCTTTTCTTTTTTCTCTTTTCTCCTCTTTTCTCCTCTTTTCTCCTCTTTTCTTCTCTCCTCTTCTCTTCTCTTCTCTTCTCTTCTCTTCTCTTCTCTTCTCTTCTCTTCTCTTCTCTTCTCTTCTCTTCTCTTCTCTTCTCTTCTCTTCTCTTCTCTTCTCTTCTCTTCTCTTCTCTTCTCTTCTCTTCTCTTCTCTTCTCTTCTCTTCTCTTCTCCTCTCCTCTCCTCTTCTCTCCTCCTCTCCCCTCTCCTCTCCTCTCCTCTCCTCCCCTCCCCTCCCCTCCCCTCTCCCCTCCCCTCCCCTCCCCTCTCCCCTCCCCTCCCCTCCCCTCTCCTCTCCTCTCCTCTCCTTTCCTTTCCTTTCCTTTCCTTTCCTTTCCTTTCCTTTCCTTTCCTTTCCTTTCCTTTCCTTTCCTTTCCTTTCCTTTCCTTTCCTTTCCTTTCCTTTCCTTTCCTTTCCTTTCCTTTCCTTTCCTTTCCTTTCCTTTCCTTTCCTTTCCTTTCCTTTCCTTTCCTTTCCTTTCCTTTCCTTTCCTTTCCTTTCCTTTCCTTTCCTTTCCTTTCCTTTCCTTTCCTTTCCTTTCCTTTCCTTTCCTTTCCTTTCCTTTCCTTTCCTTTCCTTTCCTTTCCTTTCCTTTCCTTTCCTTTCCTTTCCTTTCCTTTCCTTTCCTTTCCTTTCCTTTCCTTTCCTTTCCTTTCCTTTCCTTTCCCTTTCCTTTCCTTTCCTTTCCTTTCCTTTTTTCTCAGCTTACAACAGTTGCACTCTTGCCAAAATTTGGATTTTGAGATGGACTTTTCCATGTTGGTTCTCTGCCTATCTGCATAATTTCATTCAAAAAGATTTAGTCACTTATGAGAATGAGTCTAAGAAAACCAAAATGTTCTCCTAGTCAAACTCCAGGACCAGATAAAAACCAACAGTTGAGAGCAGAAACTTAATATAAGGTGAGCAACAGTCATTTCTTCAGTGTATCATGTAAACAATTCTGAAAGTGTAGAGCTCCTAAATATGAAGAAATTAGGTACTAAGAAGTTGCTAACAAGTTGCATATGTCTTATCTGGGAAACAGAAAACCAACATACCAGCCCTTATCTCAGGACTGCAGTAAAAATGAAATTAAACAAAAAAAGTTTCAAAACACTTGAATGTTTTTCTGAAAAGAAATGGACCATTCTCCCTGTAATGCAGAGGAAGATGAGTGCACAGTGAACAAGTGCAAGGCAGAGTCACTGAGCAAAGCAGGGAAATCAAGCTATTGACAAAACCCTGGTTTTTTAGGGTGCTGAATGTGTCAGGATTTTCTGAAAGAGAAAAAAAGACAGTGTTAAACCAATTAAAGAGTGTATCCACATGCAGGAGGGAGCTGAATTAAGATCCCACTATCAATGTTAGTTCTCATTGCTTCGCAACATTTACATTCTTCATCACATTTACTGGTGTGCAATTTAAATAGAACAAGCTGAAGAAAAACATGGATCTCGCAATTTTCCTGTATTTCTTGTCTTTTCTTAAATTAGAGAGGACAACAGCATTCTGGAGAGGGAAGAAAAAGAAAAAAAAAAAGAAGAGGTGTTCAATAAAAGGCTTTTAAACAGCTCAAGTGCTATTTTTGTTACCATCTGCTCAATTATATTTTATGCTACTAGCAGTTTTCCAAGGCCAGGTATATCTTTCCTGTTGGAAAATGGTTTTTCTTTGTTAAGGGAAAGTCAAGTTCCTTAGCTTGTGACTGATTTGAATTTCTTGCTTTTTTTGTTCCAGTCTCATTTCCAGGAATTTGATTCCTTTTATTTCAGCTTTCTAATTCTGGACTCGCTGTTCCTTCCAGGGGTGCAAGTAAAATTAAATGGTTGGGAAAAAGGAAAAAAAAAAACCCACAATAAAAACCAAAATGCCACCAATAAAAATCTAAGCCAAGATAAAATCTAGAATATCTTTCAGCTGAAAAATACAATAAACTTCCTGTTTATAAATTTATCCATTCATTTTTAACTAGTGGCGAAGCAGAATCTCAGCGGGGTGTTTCAAAAGTAGTATATCCAGATGGATTCTCAGTGTGAAAGAATTCTGAAATAAACTCACTGACATAATAAAAACAGGGTTTCCAGGCTTGCAAAGCAGTGTTGTAGGGACTGTGAGTAAGTTTATTTCACAGGAAGCCTGTATCTTGTGCTAATGGGAAAATGTAGATCTCTTACATCGCTCTGTATGTGGTAGGTCATAGATATGATGGGATTATAAAGGAAATGGATCTGTGTGCCACAGCCCTGACAGCACTGTGCTACATTTCTTGGCCAGTGCCCTAATTCAGAGTCACAAGTAATCTCTCCTATGAGCTTTAAGTGGTTCACAGCTCGACTATGTCACATCACCCCCCAGGGGCAAGGCAAACCTGTCAATAATTCCTAAGCACCTTAAACAAAATATGTAAATGCAGTAATTCCTACAGAGAAGAGCTATGGGGGAAGGGAAAGTGTTTCACAGAGAAGAAATGTTCAGGGATTTTCAGAGGGGAGGATGAAGTGGTTTGAAGAAGCCAGACTGCTAGCACCTCTAATAAAGAGAATAATAATGCACAGAAACATAAAAGTGACTTAAGTCAAAAACAAAATACATAGGAAATTCTGATATCTGCTACCCAATTATTTGCAGGTAAGAGAAAGAGGTAACAGTATTTTGCAGAATGGGGTCATCTGTTCATATTACTTTAAATATGGCAGAGATTGGAATGTGCTGCTGTGCCTTGCCCTGTCCCCTGCAGCTCCTGGGAAAGGCTAGAGCCTCATCTCAGAAGACAATTAACACCTCCCTTATGAGAGTCATGGAAGGATGGAGTGAGAAGATGCAGAAGGGTGGTGGACCTTGGACCCACAGTCATGAGCTGGCAGAGAATTAAAGTGTCCTGCATGTCTCAGGCAGATCCTGTGTTATGTTCATCCCTGCACCTGCACAAACTGCAGCAGGATTTTAGCTAGGGAAGGGCTGGAGGGTGCAAGTGGAGTGTGTATACTTGTATATTTACAGGGACCTGGAGGGACCCTTGCTGCTCATGTATTTTTATGAAGGAGCCCCATTTGGACAACATCTGGATGTCACATGTGTCCCCAGCAGTATGTTGGGAAACCTGATTTCTGAGAAGGAAGCAGAAGTGGAAAGAGGGCAGATGGTTCCCACAGTGAAGCCAGACCTTTTCGCCTCTTGTAACTGCTGAAGATGAACAACAGCTGCTGGTTTTTTTCCATGGAAAGAGGTTTCTTTGTGGAGAAGGGGCAAGGAGACCTTGGGGTTAACTGGAGACATGGCTTATAGGCATGAGCAGGCAGTCAGCTATCTAAAGAGTAAAAGAGGAGAAGGTGAAAAAGGCAGAGGGATTCTGAAGGAAATGAGAAAATTTGCTGGAGGAGAGGTGAGGAGAAGAGACAGGTAAAGATATTGATGGTCATGGAGGCAGAAGAGAGGATGCTGCTACATGTGCACTGCCAGTGTGGAATGCACACTTGCTCCCATGTGCCAGACCATACCTCCTGAAGCACAGGTTTATTGCTGAGCCTTATAGTCAAAGCCACTGTCCTTGGGAATGAGAAAGGCTCAGACTGCCCCAAAAAGCCTGAGTATGTCATGGCATATTCTTCACGATGGTACTAGGCCAAAATCCCTTCAGCCAGCTAAGAAAGACATCACAGGACATCTGAGAGGGAATAACAATGTCACTGAAGGCCCAAGGGATGCCACATGAATCAGCTGTAAGAGGAACAGCACTGAATGTACATGAGGATTTTCTGCACCATGTGTATTGACCTCAAATCTCTTCAAAGCCACTTAACAATGGGAAAGGAAGACACTCCATTTTGATGATGAGCGCCATGATGAAGACCATCAGTGCTGTTTGTAAGAGGAAAGGAAGAATCTGTTTTTGTTATACTTGCTATGCCCTGCCCAGCTGAGGAAGTGGAGGGGCTTTGTTGGGCCAGCAACCACAGCATAATTTTCCACAGCAATCCATGAGGTCCTGACAGAGCAACACCCCGTACACTCTTCATCACTGGGGATCTTCCCTAGGGATTCCACATTCCTCTGAAAGCTGAGAGCCACTGGACTGTTCCTTTGGAGCATGTCCATGTCCCTCACAATTGGCAGGTGGGGATGAGCCAGTGGGTGTGGGGTTTTGTAGATCCCTGCTTCAACCATGATGAACTTTCTCCTTTGTGTCTCAGGAGACAGAGACTGACATGGCTATGGTGTTGTGAGACACATCCAGACCCCTGTGACTACCACCTTCCAGGGTTTGTACCCTGAGGCTGGCAGGCTCCCATGGTACCATCTCTAGGGGCTTCTGATGTGTGCCCCAAACCAAGAGGTAAGCCAGGACTGGCCTGGGGTGATGACCACAACTGTTAGCTCAGGCAGAGCCACAGAACAGGATCCTGCCCACTCACACATCACTTCCACACAGGAAACAGATGCAGAGCTGTTGGAAATCAGGTGGCAGGGAGCAATTTGCTTGAAAAAGCCTCATTGATCTATGGCCCTGTTCCTGCCCATTTCTGTAAGGTCCCCAGGAAAGGAGGAAAGACCATAAGCCTCATGAATTATTCAGGTAGGCTGGGCCAAATCCATAGACTGGGCTGTACAAGCCCATTTGTAATTTCTCTACTGGTTTTGCAAGCACATTTGAAATTTTTCTAGAGCTTTGCTTTAGTCTTTAATCAGCAAATAACTTGAGTGTGTCCCAAAACAGATGCTTATAGCAAGTTAGGGAACCCTACAAAGTGTTTTGCTGGTACAGTATCTTCCTGTCAAATGTAAAATTGGATAGTTCCCATGTGTACAGTCTTGAAGTTCATGCTAAAATTCTGTGTAAGGAAAAGACATGCATTTGTTTATTTGTGGTGATAAGCCTGTTAATCACATTCATGAGTTTTATAAAAACAAATTCTTCAGCTCATCAAAGCCTTCTGTGAAGTCAATTTGGTGTTATATGAGATCTCAATTTCAAAGGAATTGATCTGTTAACAAGATATAACTAGTGTTTCACTAGCAGATAATTCAAAATTCCTATTTCAGAAAATTCAATTTTGCTTCACCATCTTTGTTTCACAGGCAAAAAAAAAAAAATACATTTTATATTAAAACCCCTTCTTTGAATCCAGGTCATAGACATTTAGGGCTGTTGATTGTTTTCTCCAGGCTGTCCCCTGGCAGGTTACACAGCCTGATTTCTGTGTCTCTCTGTGGGTGTATCTAGTGTAGCATGAGGTGCTCAATTTAGCCTGAAATGAATGGTTTGCCAGTAGCACCCAAACACAGCTCAGCCCAGAGCTTCAGTGAGATCTTTGTGTTGCCTTGCACTGTCTCCCTGTGTGTACCTGTAAGCCTGAACATCTGACTGACTGAAAACCCAGGCTCAGTACCCAGCTGCATCTTCAGAACACCCTACATGGATGCACCTGGTGCTATCCCAAAAGAGAGTTGAGGCACAGTTGTGTTCCCTACAAAAATAAACATGGTTTTCCAGAGCCATACACTGAAATGAGGTCTCCAGAATCATGCTTTAGAAAGACAGGGGTAGGTTGTCTTATATGAGACCCTGTTGTGCCAGGAGAACTGGCTGCAGAAAGTGAGAATTAAACCCTTGTGCCTTTTCTTACATCTTTGACTGCTCAGGTTTATTTTCCTGTTTCTCAGTAGCCATGGATCATGTGCAAGTGCAAGTAGGAGCAGTGTTAGGGACTGATATCAGATGCTGCACAGCAGCAGGCATGGATAGGGAGTAAACCATTGGTACCAGTGATGTTTTTTGAAGCACAGAACAAATGACTGGGTCACATCCCCAGTTCTAAGTGACCTACTGCAAATCAGAAAAACCTTCTCAGCCAAATTCCACTTGGTGCCTGTGGTGGCCAATTTCATGCACACTGGGTTTTACATCCCACCCAATGAAAAAGTTACCTTCATACTCACTTTGGGGCATGATTGCTAGGTACAAAGCAATGCAGAATCAGATCCTTCTTTTCACTAGTCTTTCCTGGAAATCAGCCTGCAGGACTGTAAAAAATTGTATTCTGAACCTATCTGTCAAATTGTGCTACGATTCAAAAGATATGAGACTGGTTTTCTCTTCATTCCAGTTTGCCCTTATGTTATAGCAATGTCTCATGTACATTTTGATCCAATCTAAAGTAGGGTAGACCCAAGAGGAACTGCTGCCTTTCATTTTCCTCCCTGCTTAACTTTAGTCCTTAATGAAACAGTTTAACACACACATCTCAGCAAATGTCCTTGGCTTCCAGGAAAGAAAAAGCTCATAAAATTAGCCAAGTAGCTCAAATGTAATGGTAGATCACAAAAGTAAACAGATGTTAAATAACAAAACATAAAATATTACAAAGCAGAAGTGGATTATTTTATTTTGTTTCCTTTAACTTAACTCCTTACTGGAATCGTGGCTGCTGAAACAATAGTGGCCCCATGTGAGCTGCTGGATTGCAGCTCCTGACTGCAGTGTCTCTTTCCCTGGTTTAACTGAGCACTGGGGGAGCTGCCTGGGGTTGAGTCCAAAGGCGCAGGGCAACATTCAGGGAGAAGTAGACAATGGGCTTCTCCCTGTTAAAAAATGAGAAAATCACAGAGTCCCAGCTGGAGCTGTGTGGAAAGGGAGATATTGGGATTTTACAGACACCCTCTCCATACTACACCCAACCAGCAGGAAGCAGCTGCTCACTGTCCCCCATAGCAGAGAATAAGCAATGAAGCCACATATAGCAGCAGCAATGCCCCATGCAGCATGGCTTAAACTCACCCTCTCTGAATGCATCCATCCTCACTGACTCCTACAGCCCACTCACCTCACCAGGTTTAATTCTGTCTTTAGGACCACAGCCTTCTGTTAACACTCCAGCTGATGTAAATCTTTGGTTTTCAAATATATACAAGCCAAAAAGTAGCTTTCTTTTTCCCTTTGCATCCAGCTTTGCTACACCCTGAAGTGATCTTTTCTCAGTAACTATTTTTCTTCTCTCTTCCAATATAGGAGTTAGAATATAGAGAGATATTATAAAGACTATGGATAATACACATACATGTATCTATACAAATGAATATGTGTATATACATATATTTGTGTGCATATATTGGTACATTTTCTTTGTATCAATCTATTTATCCATTCATCCACCCATATATACATACGTACATACACACACAAAAATGCAATCTTTTTCTAGGAGATGTAGAGCAGAAGCAAATTGCTGAAGCCAGCTGGAAGCGAGAAGGCAGGAGGACGGTGATACAACGCCCTGAACTGCTCGGCTCTCCCGCTGCTCTGCGCTCACCCTGCCCGCTCCCGGCTTTTGGAGGATGCGACAAGTCGCAGTGCCGGGGCGCAGCATCCTCGGAGGAGCGCGTGTGTTCCCCCCGCCCCGGCCCCGGCCCCGGCCAATCAGGGCTCTGGGGGAGGGATGCTCGGGCAGGGATGCAGGGTTGCCAGGCTACAGCAGCGTCCCCGTGTCCCGTCCCCCCCAGCCCTGTCCCCCCCGGGGCCGGGCTGCGCTCTGCCCGCGCTGGCGGCGCAGTTAAACAGCCGCGGGGAGCCCGCAGCGTGGGGCTTCTGCCACAGCCCCGCTGCCGGCCGTGCCAGGAGCGATAGCCGGCTCCAGAGTGAGAGCCAGGAGCGCACCCAATGAATAAATGGTAGGGGAAAGGCTCAGCCGGCCCCTGCGCGCAGCGCCGAGCGCCGGGGGAGGCGGTCTGCGAACGCCAGCCAGCTCCCACTCCCTGTCTTTGCAACTCTAGGTCGCCTCCTAATTTAAAGCTTTGCACCAATCCCCTTTGCCCGGAGAGGAGAGGAAATCTAGAAAGATGCCAAGCAGCGAGAAGGGACCCCAATTCACGGCGCCGGTCCCAGGCGCTGCCGGGCTGAGCAGAGCCAAAGTTGGCCAGAGGAACGGGAAGCGGGTTCTCCAGAGGAGAGGGGAAAGGAAGGGGATCATCGCTTGGTGATCACCACCTCTCCGTCCCGTTGTCCCCCTCTTCTCCTTCCCTCACAGCTTACCTCTGACCACTTAGGAGGCCTTGATGAGTTTCCATCGGGATCCGATCCAAGGTGGGGGGGAGGAAGGGTGATTGTTCCCGGAGGAAGCGGCTCCCACAAGTTTGGGGGTGAGACTCCCCGGTGGATGTTTAAGGAGCGCATCGGGAGGCCCGCGATGCCCGGGGGCAGCTGGAGACCCTCAGCAGGACCTGTCCTCATTGCACGGTAAGAAGCTGGGCGCCGTTATCCCGCGCCCTGCTCCCTGCATCCCACATCCCCGTCTCTGCATCCTGCGTCTCCAATTCGCGCATCCCGGTCCACACATCCCCGGATCCCGCATCTCCTCTCATCCCACTCCTTGCATCCCACACCCTGCAGCCCGGATCCCTGCATCCCGGGTCCCTGCAGCCCACCTCCGCCCCGTTCTGCCCTCCGGACCAGGCGCAGCCGCTGCCCGGGGCTTGCGGGTTGTGCAGCCAGGAAAAAGTTTAGAGCGGCGAATTGCGAAGAGGTTTCCTGACGGGATTCGGGGGGCAGGAGAAAAGGGGAAGGGGGGAGCAGGAGGAGAACTAGGGCTTTTACACTTGCAGAGGAAGGGTAGGGCTCAGGGGCATCCCTGTAGTCGACAGATGGGCGTGGGGGGGGGGCGTTATTTGCAGAAAGGAGCTGTGTCCAGATGTTGCCCAGAGGTTCCTGCTCCCACAGGCTTTGGGGGTAAGGGATGAGTTTTTAAAATTGCTATCCTATGCCCTTCCTTAACCTGGGGTAGAAAGAGCCAAGCCAGCAGCTGGGAAAGCTGTGCTGAGTGCCCAGCTCATCTCCCTGGATCTGCTGCTGGAAGAGAGGGGGAGAAAGATGGGGAACCTTAAAGAAATTGGAAGTGCTTTGCTCCTCTGGGAATATCTCCCCTATAGGGACTTGGCTACCTCCAGGATCCTAAAATTGGATTATTTCTGAAAGGAAGGAAAGATTAGCAGGGATGATACAGCCATTGTAACTCTTCCTCATGTACATACCTGCCCACAAACCTGTGTGTCCATGTGAGTACACAGCCAGCTGTGCAGGTGTGTGTGTGCTTCAGGCACCCTGTGCCTGGGGATGTGCCTTGCCCATGTCCCCGTGTGTCTGGGTGTGCAGGTGTGTGTATCTGTGCTTATGGGTTTGCTTGGATGCATGTGGGTGTTTTATACGTGCAGATTCATAGGAATGTGGTTTTTATTCCTGGACAGTGTTTATCTAACCCTCTGTAGACCTAGAGGTGTGTGGGTTCGTGCCTTCCTCTGTGTGTGTGCCAGCCACAGGATCTGCTGGGACACGTGGGTGTGAGAAAGTGCATCTCTGTGTCAGTGTATAGCTAGGATTTGGGGGGAGAGAGTTGGATTTTGGGGGCTTTATCCCTCACATTATCACACTGTTTCAATGGATCATTTTATGTAGCCATCCCTGTATTTCAGCAATCTTGACAAAACTCAAGCAATTAATGAAAAACTAGACAGGCATCTCACCAATACTGCATTGAACTGAACTAAGGATTTGCTGGTAGTTTGTGAGTTTTGTGGCTTCTTCTCAGTTTATGCCACCTGCTGAAGATTATTTTAGTTCTTTATTTTGTTGTTGCTGTTTTGCTTTTTTTTTTTTTTTAATCAGTTAAATCAGCCTTTAAAAACACTCCATTGGAAGGCTGTGAAACAGAACAGCCTGGGACACAGACTGGTACCTATTTCAGCTTGCATATGTCTCATGTTGATTAAATATTCATGAAAACAATTTGAAAATCACACAACCCACCTGATCAAATACATATTTTAGGAAAATTATGGTTTTCATTTTCTTGAAATGCATCTAAATCATGATGACTTCTGCTATTATTTATGCTGATAAATTAATTATAAGAAAAGGTAATTTCTCCAGTTATATTGGGAAAAATTGCACATTAAGCTAATTTGATTCATAATTAAGGTAATAGAAAATTTACACTTCTGTAATGTTCAACCTTTGAATGAAATCAGTAACAATTCATGCAAATCCATTTTAATGAACTGATTATTTGAAGAGCAATGCAAGTTAATTTTCCTCTACTAGAATATTTCATACTTTAAGTTCTGTGAGTTTTTCTTGTTTGTTTGTTTGTTTGTTAGGGGTTTGTTTTAAGAATAATGCTGTCCACTACTCTCAGTATTTCTAGAGCCCTCTTTTATATATAAAATATAAAACACTCCAAAATAGACAACATATTAGTTGCTCTGTAACTTAAAAACAAGTAAAATGGCATAGGTATGACGTAAATTAAAACTAGACTTTCATCCTGAATCCAGGCTTTTCTAATCACTGTTGATGTTTGCCAGGGTTACTTGTGTTGATGACCTACTTATAAGCTTCTACAAATAAAGGAATAAAGTTTTTTTTTACACAAATGTTGACACCTTGTCTAGGAGTAAGATTCTAATTTTATCATTGAAAGACTGGATCTAAAGCAAGATGCAGGGGTAAAGCATCTTTCTGGATTCAAATAATGTTTTTACAGTTAAATAAATATGACAAAGCAAAGTACTAAATCAGACTGGAAAGCCAAAATAAAATAAATACATTACAAACAATGCTATCATCCAGTTCAGTGGTCTGTGTTACATAAGTGGAGCTGAATTTGGAAATGAAGGCAGTGTAGGGACATGTAGTGGCATTAAAGAAAGAACAATTTGGATGTTTTGTGTGAACACAACTCGCCCATGGCAGTGTCCTACAGAATATAAACTGTGCTGTGGCTCACAGAGTCCTATATAGAATACTCTAATGCATGAAAGACCTATTCCTAATGTTGCTTATGCCAGGGTCAAAGTGCAATTTTACCTTTAAAGCCAGTGGGCTAAATTCTCTGTTTGCCTACCAGTATTCAGGTGTGTCACATGAGGTGTGCACCCACCAGAAGTCTGGTTTAGCAGTGCAATTTGAGAATCCAGCCTCAAGGTTTCACAGGGTGTGATCCTGTCTATGAGGCTGTTAAATTTGCCAACAGCATCCTGCTGAAGGGACTTCATTCTCTGATCAGTTTTTGAAAGCTGTCTCCAAAGTCTAATAAAATTTTATCAGGATTGTTGCACCTTGTTTGCTCCAACTTGTTGTACTATAGTTATTGATCAGTTAGTACAAATTTTTGTCATTGGTAAAGTCACTCTCAGGATGCCACAGAACACCACCAAGGTGTTTGACCCTCTCCAGGGTCAGACAGCATTACTGTGTGGGAATGTGTATAACTATGGAAAGCTACATTAGCTCTTGTGAAGTTGATGTAATATTGACTGTTGGGGCACTTTTCTGCTTATTGGCATAAAAATGAGAGCTGGTTTAAAGCTTAATCAAGAACTTAGTCCAGGTCAGAGAGCTAAAGAGAAGATTGTCCTCTTGCTCTCTCCTAGTGTGGAGAATAAATCTGTGCTTTAATCCCTGAGTGGGCTGCATTTGCAATGAAGGAGTATCCACAGCCAACAAAGAGGGAGAATCTGAACCTGGGGTCCAGAGGTGGCAGGAAAGGAGGGCAGTATCCTCCAGTGGTACCATCCTCCTAAATCTCTGCCTGTGACTATTTCTTGCTATGAATTTGGCAAGACAATTTTCAATCTGACAATCCAGCCCTGAACTGACAGAAAAAAAAAACAACTGGAGCACATTTCATTTTATGAAAATAAAGATTGACGGAAAATCCTGAGTTTATTTAGCAGTAGAAGTAAAATGACAAAAGAAAAAAAAATCCTCTAAGGCACAATGATGGCTGGGAATAGCCTCAATGCAATTGTCAGTATTTCCACTGGGACTAAGCCACAGTTCATTGTTAGGAGTGCTTTAACTAATGCAGATTAGTGCAATTTCTTCAGGTCTCTTTCTTCAGGTAAGCCCAGAATGCTCTGTGTGATCTCAATGGATTTGCTGGTTTATCTATTGTCTTAAGAGGTTTTCAGACATTTATTTCAGGGATGTGCAGATTTTCAAAAATACTGCAAGAAATATACTGTCTTGTTTCTATTGTTTCCAGCTGCCTTTTAAGAGTAATGCAGCAAATTTTCATGGGGGGTAAATCCCTGTGAATCTATCAAAGTCAAAAAGAAAAGAAGTTACAAGAGCTACAGCAGTTTATATTAAAAAATGGCTTTAGAACTATGTTGCTTTTATCTGATATTGATCCTCTCAAATATAAAATTATGTAGTTGGAACAATTATCATGTTGGTTTTCATAGCTATGCTGAGATTATGGGAGTATTTACATAGTCAGCAATGATACTGCTTGTGTAGGAACATATGGGTTCTTCATGTAAATCAACAGGCTTTCCCAAAAATGTAAGAATCAGGTTAGCAGTTTTTCCAAACTGTCCAAGACCCAACATTTGCATGTGCAAAAGCATGGCCTTAACCCCAGTTACTGAGGCAGCCTTCCCTGAAAGTCTGGCAAGTGGCTTGGACTTGGTGGCACTGATGACCTGACCTTTCCCAGTGCATCCAAAGGGATGCAGCATGATCCCCAAGAACATAAACTAGATCAAATATGCACCAAGCAAGGTGTGTAGAGAGGGAATTGCTGATAAACTTTTCGGTGGATGCTGTCAGACCTTGAAATTCTCCATTAGGAAAAGTGAATAGAGAAAGGAAAAAAGTTGTGAAAACAAAAAAAAAAAAAAAAAGATTGAGGAAAATATCTCTGTACAAGACAAAATGGGAGAAATAAAGGGAAGAAAATTGCTTGATAAAAAAGGGAAAAAAACATCAGTAGAGATACTCAAATGACTATTCAAGCTGGAAAAAAAGTAAATTAAATGATAAGACTATTGTGGGAAGAAGAGATTTTAAGTCAGATGAAGGTGGTGAAGTCAATGGAGACATTGTCAAACTCCAGAGGAAAACTGAGCAAGTCTACACAAGAGAGAAGTCAAAAGCTAAGTGGATGGCCACAAAGTCAGCAAATTCATAGGACAGAGCTGTATTAGGAGAAATAATGGGATAATTGGTTTTTGTGTGAAGAAGGATGAACGTGCTAGTTTAGAGTACCCTTTAAGGAACAGGGTACCTAAAAGAAGGGGTGCTGAATAGGGGAGGTAGAGTATGCCAGTGAGAAGAAACAAAAATGATCTTGAGAAAACGAGAAGTGCTTGAGGAGAGAACAAAGGGAAGAATAAAATAGGGAAGCAAAATGAAAGGATTGGGACTGGCATGACATCAGAGGAAAAACACTGACAAAGGCTGGGAGAAGGGATTGACAGAAGGAAAAAAAAAAGGAAGGAAAAGAGTATCAAAGGATGTGGGAGGTACAGAAAAGTCACCTCCCACTGGTACAGAGAAGGAGCTGGGCCTGGGGTTGCCAGGAGAAAAGAGCTGAAGGGAACCTGAAAAGTGAGAAAAATCTTTGTCTAGAACATGACATGCTGGTGGAAGACAGAGAGAAATAAAAAGGTGCAGAATATAGAGCCTGACAGCACCCTCAGCTGAGAAATAGAGTAAAAAACTTCAACATTAGCTTCCACTCCCATGGAACAAGCCCACACACAAACCAGGGACAATTTCTGTGTTACCTAAATTCTGTGTCTGGAGAAGGGACACAAGGACATGCCTGCATGCCCTGGGCTCTGCACAGCCTCAGCTCTGTGGGCTGTGCTGGCTGGGACTCCAAGGGCATGCTGTAGAGCTGGCACAGACCCTGCCCTGCCCTGCCCTGTGAGGAGGATGCTGCAGGCAGCTCCCCCTGCCTGGCATCCAGCACAGTGGGATTCTTCTCTGGAATCAGCCCTGCAGAGGTTGGCTGAGATAAGTGGGCAGCAAGGGGCTGTCTGATTTTACTGAGAGATTCTAAACCTCTTCAAAATTAATGTGTCAGATGCCAAATCTAACACTAAAGGGACATTGCAACAGGCTCTGAATGCTGTGTGGTCAAACCATTCTGAGGTGTAGGATCAGGACACCATTTGAAACTCTTACAAAATATTGTTTCACACCTAAATTCCTAAAATTTATCCCTAAATATATTCCTAAATTTTTTCAGCCCTCAAAGTTCCTAAATATTGTTCCATCAGTGGTGTGACTCCCTGCTGCACAGACATGTAATAGTAGGGCTGGTACAGAAATTGTCTCTGCTGTAGGAATGGAGGTTTTCCCTGGTGAGGAAAGAAGTCCTATAGAAAGCAAATTTAGGGTTCTCTGAGAGGCTCCTAGACCAGTATTGACCTTGTTGACCTTGAGCAGTTAAAAGTGCAGCTCACCACATCAGGATGGGTGTCTATTTTCTATTTTCCATATCACAGCTGTGATTAAGTCTCCTTAGATCCCAAACTGTCCCCAACCAGGTCTCCACCATGGGGCACCTGCAGCTGTGCTTGAGAGAACATTTCTACATGTGTGTTTTGTAAGAGATTTTTGGCTGAGGTATTTTTGGATACAGTACTTGCTGCCTAGCAATTTCTATATTGCTTTGTAGTCATTAGATATTATATTGTTATTATTAATTTAATTCACACTGGTTGCACCATAGAGTGAAGAAATTATCAGGAAAGCATGAGAAGACATGCTCTGCTAGTGTTTAAAAATATTACATTTGTAATGCTTAGGAGAAATTGGCTGCCCTACTGTTAGACTCACATAGCAAGAAATGTGACAAAAAACAAGAAACAAATTTTAGGGAGGATTCTAGAACCCATAGAATGATTAATTTTCCCCTTTCATTTATCTATTCTATTTATCTATTTATTTATCTATCTATTTGTCTTTCATTTATCTATCTATTCTATTATTTCTCATCATAAAATATGTGTCATCACGTATTTTTATGACAAGAGAAAGCTGATAAATAGACAAAAGGATGGAGAAAAAAGAAAGATAAAAATATTATACAGTAACACATGTAGGGTTCCGTGCTGAGATATTAAAATAATATGCATGGATCAGCTCATGTGACTAGGAAATGTCAAAAGTTATCTTTCTCTGCAAGACCATTTAAAAATTGATATTTTATGTAAAAATATAATTGGTTTTGCCATGACAAATCAGTTTTCAAGAAGCTTCCATATAGTTTTTGGTGAGATTATATGTGTATTTGATTGTTGAGTGTCACCAGTCAAGAATATGACTATGGACTTCTTTGCTTTATATCACCTTTTTTCATAGATTTTAATGGCCTTTTTACAAACCTTTAGTCAGTCAGAAAGACATTCTTCACTACGTGTCAACTGAAACTGCATTTGATTCCATTGTAAAACTTCCAGAAGTTTCTCTAATACCACAAATTAAATGTCTTGATTTTACCTTTGCAGCAATTCGTAGTATTTAACTCTGCCTTGCAAAAAGCAGGGGAGAAAAACACCCACATCAGGCATCAATGTATTAATATTGGATTAAATCTTGGCAAAATTGTGTGAAAAGGATTCCTTACAACACCAAATAAACCTTACAGTTTGTTATTTGCATAGAGACTATTAAATTTCTTGTTTTCCTTGTTATGAAATACGTGTCCATAAAACAATATTTTACTAGAAAATTTACAAAGTTTATAGGAATCTTCTTAGATATTTCCCAAACACTGTAAGAACACACAAAAGAACACTTGTTAAATCTCTCTTGCAAGCATTTCTTTGTATTCCTTTGGGATCTCTTAATTGTGCTGCTCATTTTGCTCCTTGCAGCCACCATGGCTTTAGAAGAGAGCTGGCAATAACAGAGATCAGCAGACAATGCCTTTTATTAAACAGGTGCAAGTTCATCCTACACTGATGGATGGTCAGGTTGAGTTATCAGGCAGAAGTTGAGGAAAAGGAAGCAATTGTATGAGCAGCACTCAAGTCTGTTTTAGCCAAATACTCCTAAACCATTCTGCTCAGGTTGCTTTATCAGTATCACAAAATACATTTACCTAAAAAAAAAAAAAAAAAAAAAAAAAAGAAAAAAGGCATTTACTTCATAACCAAAAAAAGAAATAAAC
The DNA here is from genome assembly GCF_029582105.1 of Oenanthe melanoleuca. Classification (NCBI taxonomy): domain Eukaryota; kingdom Metazoa; phylum Chordata; class Aves; order Passeriformes; family Muscicapidae; genus Oenanthe; species Oenanthe melanoleuca. Next base: position 62,490,856 of record NC_079334.1, read on the forward strand.
AGTCTACCTCAGATCTTAAAAGCAGAATAAACCCCACTGCTGTTCCAACAAAAGCAACATTCAGCCCATGTCTTTTTTGTCCATTGTCATTGTAGCTGTCATAAGGTGCATTTACATATGGCCAATCCCACAGCTGATTCATTGAGATGATTTTATGGGTGAAAAGGGAACATGACTTAATGGAGTAACTCCAGGAATACAAATAAAATCAGATAACTTTCAGAGAATAATAACTTTCCTTTCTGAAATGGACTTTAGGAGGAGAACAGCTCTGATTAAAGCAATCTTTTCTTCTTCACTCAGAAGTGATCTCTGATTAATTGTGCAGTTTAGCTGAACTTTGCTTTCCTTGGTATCCTAGGAGAAAAGCTCTGCCAGACTGGGAATTTTAACTTGTTTGTAATGTAAACTCAGTATACTGGTGGTGCTTTTTCAACACTCCAGAAACTGCTTGGGAGGAAAAAGAAATAAATAAAAAGGCTTTGATCCTCTGAGCAAACAAAGAGGGGAGAAGGAGGTTAAAAGAACCATCATTTGTTAAAGGCAAGGAAAATGTGGGAAAGGTGTTCCTATTTTAACAGTTTCAGAGACTGAAAAACTCTTGGAAATATCAGACACTTCAACAGCATTAGAGGCTTCTGATGAATAAGGTTTGATGCTTTATTTTTATTGTGTCATTGACATTTTTGAGGTTTCTAAGGATTATGAAATTCTCAATAATATCAGTCACCTAGACAAGATTTTTTTTCCCAGAAGCAGCTATCCAGGACAAAGCTTAGTGATTAATGCTATTACCTTGAGTATCAAGCTCAGATAAACATATCCCCAGTGGCATTATTCAGTATGAAGAAAAGATGAGTTTAGTCTGGAGTTAACATCAGGTCCTGGGAGCTGAGATTTAATTTGTGTATCAGGTTTTTGGCCAAAGGTTGGAATGTAAATTGAAGCTTGCAGCAGCAAGGAGTGTGACCCAGCCATGCCCTGTTGGCTGCTTTTCTCTGGGAGATGCTCCCACTCCCTAAAATGTAGGTATTTTGGCCAGTAGGTAAGATGAACTCAAGTCTTACATTACTTCTACTTACCTGCCTGTCTATTCCACTTTTTTTTAAGGAAGGAAGCAGACAAATAGTTGCATTTAGACCTAACTACCTTAAATCAATGTCCAGGGAGCAGCTGCAGAGTAATAGGGTTTCTTAGTCCCTGTGATTTCCTGGCAAGGGCACAAGGTTCCAATTAGAACTTATCCTGAGAGAGTGCAGTGTCCATTAGGGTAGAAATGGATGGAAAGGAGCCCTTTTTATGTGAGACTCTTCATTTTCAAAGATTGTACACAACGTTCCCTTTGCCTGAATGCAGCATTTATAGTTCCACAGATAATGACACCAGTAAGGACCTTATCTGATCCATCTCCCCCTCCAAAGGTGGCATAAACTGTCTTTAGGTCTTTATTAACTAATACTTGTTGAATGAGTACCTTAAAATCTGCAATTACAGACATCTCCCAGCCTCCTGCAAAAGTATATATCTTAAGTGCTTCAGTGCTCTTATGGACAGAAGGTCTCCAAAAGTTAAACTAAATCTGACTTTTCACAAGCCTATCACTCTTATCCTCTCTAATATGGAAATTTGAAGCAATTCAGTATCTTCTTTTCCATTCCAGCCTTTTATATTGCAAAGGGATTAGATTTTGGCTGTTTAATGTTCATTTAGGTAATGTTCTCCTCAGTCATCTCCTCCTGACTCAGTGACATAACTGGTTTTCTTTTGATATTTGCTTTTTAAAGTAGCTTGTTTTTCTTGCTGTTTTCCTTTTTGCCTTCTCCAGTAGCTCATCTGGACCCATACCCAAAAGATGAGTACAGACAAGGAAAGGCTTGACTTCCCTTGTCTTGAATTTCTCACAGAAATCCTTTGTATCATTTCTTTCTTCTGTTCTCCAAGCCTCACTCCAGTCAGATTTCACCCAAAGAACCCTCAGGAGCTGCACAGAGCCACAGTGAAGTCCTTGTCCTGTCACATTTCAATTTGCTGTATTTTTTCTTGACTCCTCATGGTCATTCCTTGTTTGCAACCACATCTACCTACAACCCAGTGATTGTCAGCTCTCACATCCACATTAATATTTCAGAAGAAAAATGTTCAAGGCAGTTTGAACAACCTGTTGCTTTGTCTTTGGCAGAAGGGTCTGTGTGGGCTGTGGCTTTTCTTGGCTCAGTCTCTGCTGAGGAGAGGGGATGCTTGGCTGCTGCATTGTCCACCATGTGAAGTGTGCAGGAGCCTTTGCAGAGGGGAAGCTCCAGACCAGCTCCAAGCATGATGAGGGATGCAGAGCTGAGTGATGGATACAGATGTGTGATGGATCATCTGGGGGTTCCAGCTGCAGGCCCATGGGAGGGCAGAAGCTGCTCGTGCTCTCAGCTCATAATCACAGTCAGGTCTCAAATGAGATGTTTGACTTTGCTGCTGCAAAGAGCTCACCTACATCAAGCCTGATGAATGTGGCATTAGGCAAGAATCCAGAGCTTCATGACCCTTAGACACACGTTGTGCCTCACTTGTTTAATTTCTCTTCTTTTATTAAGACTCAAACTTTTCCCTGGCCAGTCTAGAATATTTCCCAAAATGTCCAGGAGGTGGATAATGTCAGAGAGGCCCTAATGAAGCTGCCACAGGTACTTGTTCCAAAGGCTCCTTAGAGAACCTTTTACATCTGTTAGGTCCATGCATAAAAGAGTATTAGTTGTTGCTAAAAAAAAAAAAAAAAAAAAAAAAAAAAAGGAAAAAAGAACCTCAGGAAGGAAAAAGTAAAAAGCTTATGTATCTGCAGTAATTCATGGAGCAGCTTAATATTGCAATAAAATGTTTCCTCTAGAATTCAAATTAATTAACATGCTGTTTTAATATATCTCAGTGGATTAAAACACATCCAGTCCAACTCACTTTTTCCTGACCATTAACTTCCAAGCCTTGAATTCCCCCTGAACAGGTAAGAAGCTGCTCTGAAGATTTAACTGGCCTGACTTTGGCACAAGTCCCTTTTCTCTGTCTAACTTGGTCATGTTGGGATAGTTAAATAATCACTCCTTGGGTGCACTGGGTGAAAGGGAAGACTGGTGTCCATGTGAGAGAAATTTTTACATTCTGGGATAGGGAGACACATAGAGGCATATTCAGGCAACCCAGGGATGCATCTGGATGGGTTTTTTTCTTTCCACTTGGCAACCCCAAATACTCATCTGATATGTTGGCTCTTGAACCTAGATCATAATAAATAAATCAAGCACCTAAGATTCACTGTCTGATCATGGTCAGCAGGGCCTGGCATTGTAATGCCACTTATTGAATGGTCAACAGTGTGTTCCTAAGGCCTTAAAAATACAGTTTCCAGGTAGATCCATCTCTATTTAATTGATAGGATTTATCACAGTAGTATTTTAGAGTGCTGCAATTCTTTTGCAACACTTTTTTTAAAGCACCAAGTAATAGGTCCTCTAGTATGTCCCATTTTTGTCCATTCCCATTTATGAGATGGTTTCAATACCAATGATTACAATTAAATACTAATATAAGTAGTTTTCAAAAATAAAAGCACACTTGGAATGATCCATGTTTATCTTTAGAGACTCAGAGCTGCAAAGACAAATGGATTGAGAGGGATTAAACACAAGGCTAATTGTTCATTAGACAACCTAAGACCAATTAAGTGTGCTAATCCATTCAGTATTTTTTCTGCTGTTTCCATTATTATCCATGCCAGAATTATTTTGCATGTATTAATTCACCTATGCTTATTTATTAATTAAAAAAAGCTCTCTTGAATTGCTGGTCGTGCATCCTATAGTCTTTTCTCAAGCAAAACTTCCATGAGAGCAGTAGCAGAAGGACTTCAGGATGTGACTGGAACTCTCTGTACTGCTCTTCTCCTAAAATAAAATGTAAATTCTTTCAATAAGATTAATGTGAGTGCATTCTCCATCTGTATTGATTCCAGATACTCTCCATATTTAATTAAGACATATTTTTCTGCAAAATTATGCATAGTTCTATGCAGTGTTCAATGAAAGTGGTCCAGACTGTACCTGACCAAAAGAATTGACCTAAACTTTATTGCTGATTGCTGACTATTATTATGTATTAGTTTTTTTACATTATTTTGATGTGTAATTGACTATCTGTTTGCCACAGAAGTAGACAGAGAGTTATTGATAGCTAAATTGATTATCATGTCTTCCAAGTTCCAAAAAGTAAATTTTTTTTTTTCTGATCAGTTACACATTAATATTGTCAGATTCTGACTTTCAAAGTAATCCTTGGAGGAAAACAGACTTATCATAAAATTATTCACAAAGATGTCACCACAAATATGGGAAATGAGCCCCAGGCCATGTAGCAGTGCAACAGGAATAGGTTTAAGGTTATAGAAGCTCTGAAGCAGAGCATGACCCAACACCATGGTATCATATTGCTGTGGAAAAAGGAAATTTTCTACTAGGATTAATAAGCAGGAATATTGTCTTCACAATATAGGTTATAAAACTTAATTTCTACTCAACACTAGTAGGGCCACTTTTGGAGTATGGTGTCCAGTTTTCAGAATTATGTTTTAAGAAAGACTATAAATCTCTTGGAGTGCACGGAGTATCAGCATAGAGAATTGTGTGCAACAAATAGACTTGTCACAGGTAAGTAAAAGGCTTAAACTGTCACACAGAAGACTAGACCTCAGGAAAAGCTTTTAATTGTAAGGAATAAGGCAGAATAAACTGCTGGGGAATTGAGGAATTCCTGTTACCAAAGTGTCTAGAAAAAAGTTACCCGAGACATTAGTTAGATAAGACATAAATAAAATTGATCTTGATTTGGGTAATAGCAAAGGAAGATCAAGATCAAACCCTCTTCTTCTCTCAGTGACCTGAACATAATTCAGGGCTCCTGTCCCAGGTCTGTGTTTTGCAAACCTCTGGTGGTGAGGTGCAGCAGAGGCAGTCAGAGCATCACACTCCTCTTGGGGAAGAGAGGGGAAAATGGACAAATTGCAGGAGCAAACAAGGTTCTGCTGCAAGAGAGAGGCAAGCTCTGACATGCAGGGGCAAATCATGTATACAGGGCAAGAATGGATCCCAAGTCTCTGCTTAGTTCACAGGCAGACTCCTTGTGAGTGGTTCAGTGAAGACAGACACATCATGTAAAGACCATGAGCAGTCTCTCATTTTGCTGTAGGGGCTGTGCAGAAACCCCTCTGTGTCTGCAAACCCAAGCATTAAATGAGTTCTAATATTAGGACAACAGAGAAACAAGAAAGGAAGGAGCAGCATGACTGGTGCTGTCAGCTTTAAAGTCCACTCTGCATGTTCACAGGCTTTGATACCCTGCACACTGTACAAGGCTGGAAACTTGTGTGGCTTTGGAATATTTGCATAAGGAAATGAATGCAGTAAATCTGTTGACGTCGTCAATGCAGAAGTTCTGTAACTCTGAAGCTTTCTGCACTGCAGTGATGATTATGAAACTAGTAGGTAGTTTATGTTATTAACTCAAGGCATCATCTTTAATAAATACTCATAAAACACATCAGCAAAAGCACAAACTGCAGGAACATGAGTAGGAAATTTGTGATGTGCTCTCTATCACAGATAAATTGTTAACACTGCTGTTCAGTAATTATTTAATCAAAAGCATACTTAGGGAAAATCTGAAATAACAAGAGAGATTTCAATTTTTAGACTAAAAGTTCTATCTTCATGTTAATTACTAAAGCAGGGTTATAGTATATTTTAATAAAACTGTGAGATGGTATTGAAATTCAAATAACTCCTTTGAGGTTTTATGGTTCATACAAAATGCAAAGAAATTCAGACAGAAAAGTTTTTCCAAATTAATAATTCCTTCTTAAAGAGTGATAAAAAATTAGATGTTGTCTTCTAAAAGGACATTATGTTTTGTCATGAGTTTGTGAAAAAATATTCATGTCATGGATAGGAAGGATATATCATGTAAATTACACTCTTTCCTTTCTTTCCTGAAGTTTTTCTTCCATTCAAAAGATACTGTGTCTTTCATCATTCAAGGCCTCTCTGCACTGACCCCAGAGAATACTGAAATATTCCTTTTATCTGTCCTAAATCAGGTGAACAATAAAAAGATATTGATTTTTCAAACAGTATAAATAGTTCACGAATTTATAAAAATTTAATTCATGATTCAGTGGGTCAAATACTAGATTGTGATAAATTAGCAGCAAAAAGTGGAGCTGGACTATGTTACAGCAACTGGCAGTGCTGTTCAATTTGTCAGGAGTGCTTCACTTCCATCATTTAATAGTTTCAAGAGATAATAACATCTGCAGTTTTGGGCTTTCAAAGTCAGCCTCTTCCTTCCCTCACTCTTACTCCAGCAGTAGAGAGGACTTTGCAGCAAAATCTTTGCACTGTAATAAAACATCTCACTTGCCCCTCTCACTGAGAGTGCTGCTGCACTCTGAGCTTGGCCATCACCAGGAGGAAGAGGAGCTGATGGCATGAGACCATGAGTCATGACCTGTCCCAATCCCCCTACTAGTGTAAATCAGTGTAACTGCACTTTACAAGCTCCAAGGACAGAGATAGTCTGTAAATACAGGAAATATAGGGGTTATGCAACATAAATAAAGCCAGAAGAGACAATTCAATCTATCTCCTGCCCCAAAGCAGAGTCAGTATTGTTGTGTCACTCCTGGAAAAAGATTACTTTTTCCTGAAATCTGTGAAGGTAAAGACTACACAACTCTCCCAGACAGCATGTCCCTGTGCCTCAGTACCATTATGACAAGAACATTTTCCCCTAGTGTCTAGCCTAAATATTTATTTTTATGGTTTAAGTTTATTTCTGCTTTAGCTAATGACTGACGCAGAATTTCTTTCATCCCAGTTAATTTCTCACCCTGTGAGCCTGATGCAGCTTTGCTTACAATCTGGTCTGGGCACAACTGTGATGAACCTGAGACTGCTGATTGGATTTGGGAAACTGTGAGTCCCAGACCAGTGTATCTATGCCTTCTCTAGTGGTCTGAAACTGGCACACTTCTCAGTCTGAGAGATCTTCCAGTCTGCTGACTTGGCCATCAAGCCATGAAACATTCATTGCCTCTGGAAAGATTCAAAGTGATGCTCCTGAAAAAAACAGAGTCCAATGATTGTTTCTTTTCCTTTGTCACCTTTTACAGGAACATTCTGTTAGGGTTTTTAACATAAGAAATAGATACAAAGATATGGTTTAGACTCTGTGATTAGTACAAAGGAAAGCACTGTCTCATCAGAGGGATAATGCTTTCTTTCTAAGTTGTAGCATCTCTAATCTTATGCTCTTTAGTGAGAGCAAACATCAGCCTGTGCATTAAATGTTTTTAAATGGCATTGAGTTTTTGTTGGTGATGGTTCCAACTAATGCTTCACATTATTATCTCTTATGCTCATTAACAGGAATGTTTAGTTTCTATCAAAGTAAAGGACTTAGTGTTAGGTGAAGAAAACAGCATTGGTTTGAAAATAAAATAGAGTATAAGTAAAAGACAGAGCTATTGCTGGTGAAAAGGCTTTGATGAAGACAGTATTGAGAATGTCAGAAATGTCTTCTTCTCTGGTAATTTCTTCTCTATTAATGGCCTATTCTGCTATGATCAATAAAAACTCCTTCCAGGGTCACAGTTCTTCCCAAGCTGATTATTGCAAGGAAAACAAATTGGTTCAAAGCCTTTCCTGAGTAAACAGCTACTGATAACACTTTATCCTCCGTGTTCATTGCTCTTCCCTAGGCCTTGGTCTTCTCCAGCAAAGCAGCTGGAGACAGCAGCCTTGGCCAAACCTCAGGCTGGGGCATTTCCACAATGGTTTCCAAAATGCCACACTGTGGCCTTTTCCTGGTCCCTGCTCACCCTCACTTGGTACCAAGGTCAATTCACTTCCCTTCTTCTGAGATGGAGGGATGGAGCTTGCCACTGTCTGGTGGTCGGAGGTATGTTTAGACTTTTCCAAGGCTCTTGTCCTCATTGCTGATGATCAGCCATGCTCTAGGGCCTGGAGCTCTTCCTCTGCTTGTTTAATCCTCCCTTTCCACAATGATGTCCTTCTGATGTTTCTAAGCCACTTTCCTCCCTGAAGTTTTCCAAGAGCCTTCAGCGGACAGATTGCCTAGCAAGCTCCTTTTTGCCTCCTGCATTTTAGGAGATGGTCCTCTTGAATTTCTAAGACCCTTGCTGACTTTTTCAGACTGGCATCAGGCAAGAATAACTGAAATTACAAAACAGGGTTATTTTCTCAGCACAGGCACATTCTTCTGGAGTAAAATTGCAATTTCTCAGAGGGCCTTTGGGCCTGTAGAGAGTATAATAGGATCTGGATTGGTGCCTGGCACGTAGGCAGTGATCTCCTCCTCTTGCCCACAAACCTCCTGCTGTCTGCAGACTGAGGATCTTGTGTCCCAAGCCCGTGAGGTCAAGTGTTTCTCCAGCCCAACCAAGTGTGTGGAGAGCAACTGCAAAGGCTTAGCTGGTTTTTCAACTATGTTTTGTCTCTGGGTCTCTAGTATCATTAGTTTTCCTGGCTAACTCCTTGCAGTTAACCAAATACTTGCATCTCATCTTAGACACTTCAGACTTACACCACACAAAAACCTTTCCTAAGCAGGCAAGTAATTCTTTCCACTTCCAGTCAAATGAATGGATTTATATTGGAGACTTTTGCTTGTGATTAATACCAGCAGTGAAAGTAATACTTAATTTGTCTCATGTCCCTCTAGAAAACCAAAACTGTCTTGACTCCCACTCAGATGTCTGGAAGAACAAGAATCTCTCATCATTGTCCCTTCTATAAGACAATCTTGCTTTCCCCAGTTCAGAAAAAGCTTGCAAATTTTAGGGGATGGGGGTGTTGGGGGAGAAAAGTATTTGTAGTGACTTCTTTTACTTTTTTCTGTGACTACCAAGGAATTGGTGATTCTTTTGGTCATTTCATTCCACAGCCTCATTTTTCCATACAAATTAAGGAAAAGAAGCATTTGAGGGTGGGATTCACCTTGGCAGACATAACCTGAAGCCACAGTGTGGAGGTCTACATCATTGGAAAATCATATTTCATAATAAAAACAAAGCATTACACTTCAGGAGGGATTCAACTGGCCTGTTTTAGACATCTAAAACATGTAGGAAGAGATAAATAATGTTCAAAAATATTATTTTGTTGTTGTTGTTTTAATAAAGTGACTTTAAAAGGGCCTTTAATAAGCCAGATCACATGCATGACCATAAATTCTGACTGTTTCATTAAAAGAATCTCACCTAAATGTCTAGTGTGAGAATCCAGCAGTTCAGGCTCAGTTTTATCCATGTTTATCACAGGACTGAAATTTTAGTCATAATTTTATTCATAGCCTGCTCTGTAGCTGAACTCAAACAAGGTGCTATGTCAGCAAGAGAGGAAAACATGGTGCTGCTGGTTTTTTCTCTGGTCCTTGCCAAGCTGTCCTCCCTCATTTATTTCCACAAGAGTCTGCTCTGTGTCTGTTCCAAAAAGAGACGCTTTTTTCTTTGCAACACATAGGAGGGAGGCAAAATGTGTCTGAGATCCCACAATGCCATCTTTATTATTAGGAGATGGGTTTGTCTTGCAAAATGAATTTTCTCTCCCAGACTTCAGAGTTTGCTTTTCCATTGAGGTTTGACTTTTAACACGTGAAAGCAGCAACTTTCTTGTGCTGATGGGGCTCTCCTGCACTGTTATACCTTTGCTTCCTTAAGTGCACACAGATGACCTCTGTCAGAGAATGAATAATGACAGACATGAGCTACAGGACCCTTTGTTTTAACCCAGTGCAAAGAAACTTCCTAAATTCGTAGTGCTAAACTGTTAGTCTCAAAGTGGGAATTAATACAGGGAGGTCTTTTTGCTTGCATTGTACAAGAGGCCAAGCTGGAAATTAGTTATGGCCTCTATACCTTTAAAGTCAGTAGATCTGTGAATTAGTCACCCATAATCTTCAAGGAATGCCAAATTAAAACTGTGTTAAAGTGAGAAAGAAATATATTAGAAAACCTGGCAAGCATTCAAGTCTAAGCTCACTGTTCATCTTGATCTTGTTGATTTGAAAGATTTGCATTTCAGACCTTTCAGAGAACATTAAGTTATTCTTTCAGTCATCTCATAGTGTCAACACACTGGTCCAATATTAAGGTACTCAAAATATGCAAACTCTTCTCAGTTTACATACTATGCATATGTGATAACTTTCATCTTGGTTATAATAAAGACTGAAGCAACAATTTCCTAAGCCAAAAATTTTAACATTCTTAAACTAAAACACTGTTTCCTGTTCACAAAGCTGATTTGGGCTCAGAGCTTCTGTGGTTGGAGTGTGGAGGAGGTTGCACTGCACAAATTAAAGCAAATACATTTCCTTCCAAGTGGTGCTGTCAGAAAGTCACTTCTGCTAGACTCCAGTTCTCATGTAGAGGCATTTGCAGTATCAGAAATACCTGTTCTTCCTCCCCATGTCAAGAGTCCCTGAGACCTCACGTTCCCTAATTTCCTTTTTGAGCACAGATTCCCTGACAGGGTTCACCAGAGTTTAGTTTAAATTTGGTGCCTGGTGGGTTGAGTTCTTTCTTTTCTTTCTTCAGCCTTTGCTGTCTCCTGTTAAAAGCTGTCATGCATTTGAAGGTCTCTGATTAAAGGCTAGACTTTGCCCTTTCTGCATAAAGCAGCAGGAATCAGAGTCCTCTAGCCCCCAGGAGTGGATTCTCATGATTTCCCTCATGTACTCCTTTCTTCTCAAAGCTACCTTTTATTCCCCCTCCTCTGGCGCACTTTGCAGTGTCTCTCATTCTGAAGCTGGCTCAATCAGAGCTAGGGGAGCTCTTCCCTGGTGCTGTCAAAACTTCCTGGAGATTCCCACGTACCCTAATCATGCAAAGATTTCCCCACCTGCTGGATTTTCTTCTTGTTCACCAAGCCAGCTAACTTTTAGCCCCAAAAGACAGGAATACTAACAGGAACAGAACAAGGCCTTTGTAACATCCATCTTCTGTTCAATGGATGTGATTGTGGTTAAAATGGTTCATTCCTTTACATATTAAAATCATCCTGCTGTTAGTTCAAGATGTTCCTCTGGCTTTGTGTGGTTTAACCAGGTAATAGCAGCAATTACAAGGACATTCCCCTGCTGAAACTCAGCAGAACACACCATCTGCATTGCCCCAGTCCTATAGGCTGGGCTGTGTTTAACTTCAGGGCTCAGGGATTTGGGAAATTTCTTACCTTTATGTTCTCTCCATGTAGCAAGGCTCTATAATCACCTTTGCCCCAATATCTGTTAATGTAGCAGAGGAATAATTGCAATACAGGCAGCCACTGCACCTACACAGGAACTGCTCATAGCCCTGACCCTGCTACCTTGTCCCCAGGACTGACCCACCTGAAGGTTGCTGCTGCAATAGTCCTTTTGATGATTTCATTTTTCCCAATCTAGAAATTAATTTTAAAAATTGAAATTTAATATTAACATATTCCCGCTGTATCCAGGAATGTCTTTTTTTTTTTTTTTTTTTTTTTTTCTAATGTCTTTACAGCTGAAAATGTATCTCTGGCATGAAATTGAAGGATCTCCACTGATTTCCACTGAATAACTTTTGAGTTACAGCTGCATAAATATCAGGGGAGCAGACCAAATTATTCTTTTGTACCATTTGAATTCACAAATCCATTAGTACTAACCCTCTTGTGACCACAGCTGTAGTTAAATAGACTAAGGGGGCTGTTTTTATAGATAAACCTTTGTTTATGTCTCACCAGGCTTCATATTTACTGCTTAAATCAGTCAAAAAGTACTCACAGAACCAGGAAACAACTCTCCTTATGACTCATATATTACCAGGTCCAAACTGTTCTTAAACTGCTCCAGCCCAGAGTTAACATATTTTTTAAAATAAATCCCAACTGTCAGGGGATGACTGGAGGTACAGAACTCATGTCTAAAAATTATTTGGTTCCTAATGTCACATTGTGTTAAAAAAATTGTGAATTAGGCTAGACGTTTCATAATTCTGGACATCTGTCTTTGACAAATAAATATGTCACAGTCAAGCAAAACAGCTCTAGGAGAATATTAAAGATGCTACTATCTTTTTAAAAAGAGACTAGCATAATGAATTGAAAGAGTTAAGGCCATGTTTTCCACAAATGCAGATGAATAAGCAGCTAAAGATTATGAAGATGACAGCAAGGACTGTAATTTTGTAAAGTTTTATCTGCAGCTTGTATCATACATCTGAGCTCTGTGATTTCAATGAACCCTCTCCGTGATTTACTAAAAAATGTGGATTTTGCCTCATTGTTCCTGTTGATCATGGGTTTTATCTGGTCCTTGGACAGTTCTATTTCCTGTATGATTTTTTTCCTGTGGTTTGGTTTGGTTTGGTTTGGTTTGGTTTGGTTTGGTTTGGTTTGGTTTGGTTTGGTTTGGTTCTGAGAGTTGAGAAATGCTGCAGATATTAAGCAGGGTCACACTTTGATCTCTGTTCCACCTGCTAATTCTCCATTGGATATTCAACACATACTTGTCACAGAAGCAAACTACATCTCAGCATGTAGGAAGTGAGGAACAGAGACAACACTGAGGAGAAAGTATTTTCTCTTTTTGTGAACTATTTTTACCTCACAGACTGTTATTCCACTGAGCAAACTCAGGATAGGTAAAAGAAAATGCACTTTGCAGACTTATCTAGGATCAGCTGGAATCCTCAATGTCTTTAATGTGCTCTTATTTTTACACTTCTCTGGTGATATTGTGTCTGGCAGATTGCTGTGGCAAATCCAGCAACATTTCTTCTATAGACCAGCCATCCTGCTGCATAATAAAATACCCCCAAAATCTGCATTTTACTAAAATAGATGCCATGATTATCTAAGAACAGCCTGCTGGGAACTTGCAGAGTTCAATGCTACATAAAAATGACAGTCTGACTTCAGTTCAGCACTTCCTCACTAATTTCTCTCAATGACAGTGTTGTTATTGACATTATCAATGATTATCACCATCTACCTTCTCTGAATTTCAATCTTATACTGGGGTAGGTGAAATTCCATTAATCAAAGTGTTGTCATTAAAAAAAATGCCCAAAGGAATCTTTATCAATTTTCTCATACTGAGTTTAAAAACAACCCTTTTGTATCAATTTTCACTCCTTATTGCTAAACCTTTTTCTCTCTGTGGGTGTAGATTCTGCTGAAAATATATTATCATTAGGACTGTGTTTCTCAAAAAAGTAGAAAAGCATAGATATCAGGAAGTTAATCCTAAACCCATGAAAAATCACAGACCACAGGCTGAAAACTGAAATTTTACTGTTATTGTGGAATAGCATTTAAAAAAAATATATAAATAAAATCCTTACCTTAGAAGCAGACTTTGAGCTACCAGAACACACACTGAAAAACATTTCAGGCAGATTTCTGTCTAATGCTTTGGAAGAACAGACAACTATGTGGATTAAGTTTTTCTTCAGCTCAATTCTTTTCTGCAGCACTTTCTTCTACACTATCCTATTGAAGTGGGATTTTGCACTCTTGGCTCCCTAGGAATGCACCTCCAGCCAAAGGATTTACCCAATGCCTCCTTATCATTTCAAAAACCAGCATCAGCACTATTTATTCTGGAGTGCATTAGCAGAAACATATCTCACTGTGATGACACACTCTACCTGTGCTCTTAGCTCAGCAGGTAGCTCCCACCCTTTTCCCATCTTGCTGGGTGGGATGTTCTGCACATATGTCCAGTTGGTGCCCCCAAGACTGTGTGCAGTTCTCATTCTGTTTATTACTGCAAAAAAATGAAGCAGATTTCCCTTTCCATGTTAGTGTGACAGCTTCCCACGTCACTTCTTGACAGCTTCTTTCATTCTGTTAAAGCAGAATGATGAACTGCCATGAGAGGGTAAAACTCCATCAGTTTGTTTGCCTGATTGAAGATTTGTTGCAGGTCTCCTGAAACCCCTCTGTGATATCAGCTCACACAGGTGGCTTCCCCTCAGCTCAGGCAGGCACACAAAATGTTCACAGAGATGATTTATGGGCTGTTGAGCATCCTGATGAGTGTGCAGCTCAGCTTCCAATGCCTCACATCTGGCAGAGAGTTTCCAGTGCAACTACTGAAATCCATGAGCTGCCTCTGTGTCACTAAACAAACAGAAATGCTCTTGCCTCCTTTTTGGAATACCAGAAACTTCAAATAGTTCTGCTAATCTTAGTCTGGCCGTGTGACCTGAGACCATTTTTAAAAAATGGCTTTGGGAAGGAGGAAGCTCCCAAGTGTAGCTGTTGGAAGGGTTAGACATCCTGCCTATGTACATCCAGATGAATTAATCTCCTGCAGTTAAGGGAGAGCCAGTGTCCCTGCTTTTTAAGCATTTTTTTCTGAGTTGGGATGAGCCTGTATCCCTTGAGGTCTCTGCCTCTCTGCACTGATGAGAGAGGGAGCTCTGTTGATACACAAAGGCTCCAGGCCTTTGAATGATTAAAATAAAATAGGATTAAGTTCACCCATTTCACTTATTTTTTTCACCTATTATAACAACTGAGGATAATTTACCTAACCTTCTTTCCTCTCACTAGTTCGGAGATATTAATTTTTTATCACTTTAAAATTTCAGGGTTTTTTTAGCACAAACTACAATGTATATTACCAGTGGAAATATTTTGATATAGTAGGGACTTCACCACATGCTTCAGTTGTTTTTATACCCGTTATTGCTGTGCCATTTTAATGCAATTTTCCGCAGACTCCCGTGTTATTAACCTGCATTCATCATTTATATCCCTCTCCCGAGGCTTGTTGTAAGACTCTATAGAAGAAGATAAACAAATTACAGATGGAGGAATTAATTGTTGCCTCACTGGAACACCCCTCCCAAGGAACTTTAGGATCACTGTTGGAATGAAGCAGCCCATAGGCCACACTGATGGAAATGTAGGAAGAAGGTTGAATACAACTGGACAAAAGCATGTACAGGGAAACACAGATTAGGGCAGATACGAGAAAATGGAAGGCAGTGAAAGTGAACAAAATTACTGCAGGCCTCCAAGGAGTGAGGCTCTGCAAATCAGAGGTTAAACACTTCTCCCAGCAAGGTTTGCTCCCTGTTGCAGATCCAGCCTTTTCTACAAGCCATGCCAGCTCTGGTGAGCTCATTACACAGCTTTTTCTCTTCTTTCTGTTTAGGTCACTGCCCAGTTCAGTATAGAAATCCCTGCTCCCTCTTAAGGGAGAGGAGACAGGGAGCTGGACTCTTGCTGGCAGATCCTGGGTGTCCCCTGGTCCCAGCCCCATCTCCAGCCCAGGACAGCTGCCCAGGGCTTGGAGCACAGCCCTGCAGGAGGGCAAGGGCAGCGTGGGGAAAAGGAAGAAGGACCCCAGTGCTGAGAAGGAAGAGTTTGTTAAAAGAACAGCAGAGAGGAGAAGGCACATGGGGGTGAAGTGAGTTCAGAGGAATGTGAGGGCACAAAAGATTGTGTCTTTTAAAGAAGCATATGGTGCCTTGAACCTCAGGGGAGCTGTGTTGTGCTACAGTGGGTAATGACAGAGAGCAACAGATTGTCCCTTTCCTGAAATCCATGTGGTTGGAGCAGATAAAATACGTCAGAGGAGTGATGAGTGACTGGCCCCATGTCCAAGAGGAGCTTTGCATTGGAGGCACTGAGAGCAGCCAGGCAAGCCCCAGCCAGGCAAACCCCAGCCAGGTAAACCCCAGCCAGGCAAACCCCAGCCAGGTAAACCCCAGCCAGGTGTGCAGCAGCCAGGCAAACCCCAGCCAGGCAAACCCCAGCCAGGTAAACCCCAGCCAGGTAAACCCAGCCAGGTGTGCAGCAGCCAGGGACTGCTGCCCTTGGGAGCACGAGGAAAGCCCAGGGGACAGAGAGCTGTGACGAGGCAGAGGGATGGAAAGGGCAAGGGAAGGGTGCAAAGTTTGGCTCCAGTAAGGTTTGCTAGCCTGACCTCAAGTGTACACAGAGCCCATGAGAGAGTGAGAGCATGACTGAGTTCTTTGCTTGGAGCAAAAATAGCGGCTGTGAAAGAAATGGGAAAGAGGCAGGCAGATACAAAAGAGAAGAAAGCTGGGGAGGAAAGGAAAAGAACATGAAAACACTACCCTCAAAACCAAGGCAGACATGCCAGCCATGTTAATTTCCAGTACAAATGCCCTTCCTCCACTGCAGCTCAATGAGGGATCTGACCACAGTTAAGTTTACGTTGTGTGTTTTCAATAATAGAATAATGACAACAAAAAAGCCAAGGCCCAGAATTACAAGTCAAAGTCTCAGCTTAATTCTGAAAGAGGAACAGAAGGAACAGCTTTGCATGGAGGTGAATGTGTTTTTCTCTGTCTACAGAAGAGTTCTGTGGGTGGTTTTAAGAAGTTTCAGTGGTGGAGCTGATAGTCCTAAGAAACAATCTCTTCTGTTATGTTCTAAGTTATTTTTTAGCCACAGCTGTCAATCACACTGCTTTTCAAAGAAGGGAAATGTCAGTATCTCTGCTCTGTAGAGACAACACAGAGATGAGAAACAGCTTGCCCAGTACCAGTAAGGCAGCCAGTACCAGTAGAGCCCCCCAACAGGGTCCCACACCCCCTCTGTGTTCCCTATGTGAGGGCTGGGGCTGTTAGTGTTGATCTGCTGGAAAAGTCCTGCACCTCATTCAGATTCCCATCTGCCAAAGGACAGTGGTCATTTCCATGCCACATCCCAGACTGTGGGGATCTCTACTGGAAATATGCACTGGAATTACTGAATGCAGGGGTGGGAGTCAGGTTTTTTGGCTTCATTATATTCACTCAGTGTATGACTGAGAGGAAGCAATTGATGCTTTGGGCAATGATATCTAAAGTCTGAGATAGACACCTCTGATTAATTTTTGTGCTATAGAAAGAAAATAAATCTACACATAACAGCAGCAGCAATAACTGGAAATTAGGGAGATGTTTTCCCCACTTGTGGAAACATGACCTGTTCAGATGCTCTTGTACCTTCTCCTGCAGCATCTGGTGCTGGCCACTTTCTGACACAAGATGCTGGGCCAGATTGGACTTGGGTGCAGTCCAGCCTGCAAATATCTGTGTTCCTAAAGAAGTTGTGACGTTTTCTCACATTCTGTTCCTCAATCAGTATAGAAAAGCCCAAATAAAGCATAATCTTCTCCTTTGAGAAATCTCGCATTACATACTTTCTTATATTCTGAAGCAAAATTCCTTTCAATGCTCTCTTCAAAGCACTTGTACTCCTGACAGGGGTTTTGTAGTGTGCTTATCAAGGCTCTGTTTTCCCAGTGGAGGACCACAGCTAATTACTACAGTCACAGGTCTTTGCATAATAGGTCTTAAACACCTTGCCATCCTCAAAACTGTCTGGTTGGTTCATTCTTGAAATGACCACCCAAAACAACAGTGTGAGTAGAGGTGCTCTGTTTGCTTTGCAGTTTTTAGCATGAGATCATTTAGCACCTTTCATACTTCAAATCTGCAGTTCGTTAAGCCAGAAAAAAAGAATTAGGAGATGAAAACACAGCTTTTGAATCTGAACTCCATCATGTCATGGAAAAATATTTCTTTTTTGTGCAACAGTGGAGGATAGCTGAAGAACAGGTATTTGTTTAAAAACACAAGAGGCCAAACTGGTACATGAATGAAATTGGTCATTTTCATTATCTCTTTAAATTCAGATCAGTGTTCTTTTATTATAGTTTTTTACTATTACAAAAGAGATTGTGGCTTCTATTACATGCACCTTGCTTCACAGGAGAAAAATGTCTGTGTTCCTTGACTGGTGCCATTTCAAGAAAGCTATGTGATGAATGTGGAAAAAGGCACTGGGAAACAGAGTCCATATCTGAAACACAACATCTACAGAGGTAATAGTAAGAGATGTGGCTGGTTTTCCTTAAGGGTCAGACTCAGAGGTGATGCTCAGTAAAAGAAGCTGGATCCAACCTTGCAGACAGTGGTGAGCAGCCTGAGATTTCAGACAATTCTGTGGAAGTGATGAGGGAAAAAATCATATCAACATAACAATAGGCAGGAAAAAAAAAATTCCAGACCTTTAGAAGGACCCTTAAGTAGTGGATTTCCAGAAGCTGGGAAATTTATTAGGAAAAAAAAAAAAAAAAAAAAAAAAGCTAAATGTTTGTATTTTGTGTCATTCCATGCCATTTAAGGGATTATGAAACATAAAAAGGAAGATGACAAAGAAAAACAACCAAACCCCTAAATCCAAGTAATAAGACAAAACAGAGAAAGCAATCAGCCAGATTCATCATCTTCATTTCATCCAATTTACACCTCTGTAGAGTTGACCCTTGTAGAAAGAAAGACCAGTCAGTTATTGCCCAGTCATGTTGGGTATTACAGTCCCTCCCCACAGACCACTAGTGGCCCATACATTGATTTTGCAATCAGACCAAAAGCAACATCCTTAACACCACACTGGATTATTGCCCTGACTCTGGCTCAGGGAACATTTCCTCTAGCTCTTGTGTTTTCCTTGGAGACCTTTCCATCTAAACATTGGCCAAGCTCAACCTGCTTTTGCTTTTGAAATATGACAAGGTAATAAATCAGAGCCACAAGCAAGCAGGGCAGCTGTTCTATTGCAGTTCAGAGGGAAGGCTGCCCTACAGTGCCAGGACAGCTTCCCATTTCACACTGCCAGCAGCACTTGTGTGTCCAAACCACACCCCAAGGCCAGCAGGATCCCTCCTGTGACCCCACACTCCAGGAGGTGGTGGGGAAGGGATGGAGGTAGCCAGACCATGGTTCCATGATGCCACAGTTTTCTCAAACAGGCCATGAGACTCTTTAGATACCACTCTTCACAGGTAAGCCCTTGTCTCAGGTGTTAGAAACCTGTCTTCTGCCCTGGGATGCTCCAGGCTGAAGGGAGGAGAGCAGTAAATCCTGGTGTTCAACACACTGGCAAGCCTCTGGCCAGTGGACAAGCCCCAAGACACAGATGTTAGATGTTAGGGAGGAATTCTTTGCTTGAGGGTGGTGAGGCCCTGGCACAGGTCACCCAGAGAATCTGTGGACAGCCCATCCCTGGAAGTGTTCAAGGCAAGGTTGGATGGGGCTCTGAGCCTGGTCCAGTGAAAGGTGTCCTTGTCCATGGCAAGGCACTGGACCCAGGTGAGCTTTAAAGTCCATTCCAAAGCCTTCCTATGATTCTATGAAACATTCCCTCTGTTCAAAGCTGCTGCAGCAGGTCCATTTCTGCCCACCACAGCAGCCTTTCCCACATAAAGCCAGCACACACTGTGCTCCTTCCAACACTCCTCATTCCATTGCAGCCCTTTTGAGGAAAAACAAATTGGAGATTTGGGGCCTGGCACTGCAAGAGCCATTGGGAGATTTCCAGATGAGTTTAGGGAATTGTTACCCAGCACACAAGTATCAGACAGAGGAGCTCTGCTGCACAGCTGCCTCAGGGCAGGGCTGGCAGATCCCAGCTTCTGCTGGAATGGGGAATCCTCTGCCTGGCACTTGCAGCCAGCTTACAGCTGCTGCAGCACTTTTGAGGGAAATTTGTCCCTCTACTGCCAGCACCAATTTGTGCACATTTGCAGGTGTGACAAATTTGCTGCAGATGACCTCTGGGAAGGCAAAAGCGTTGCCTTGAAAGTGTGTCAGTGATACCACTTAGCACTCACATTTTCTACTTCAAAGTGTTCTACCAACACTAATGAAGTGAGCTTAAAAATAAGAGCTGAAAACACCCTAATAACATGAAAATATTGCCCTGGAACAAGAATATGAGTAAGAAGGCAACAAAGCCATTATAAAATGAGGACATTATTATTTTTTTTTCTTTAATGAGCTTGCTTTACCCAATTTCATTTAAAAGTAGCTCATCTGTTTAGCTGAAACCCTCTAGCCATTTTTTGATAGCACTGTGAGGTGGAATATAGCAACAAGAGATGTAAAATTTCAGTTCTGTGACCCTGATGGCCTGGGAGAATATAGTATTCTATTTAGAAAGATCTTAAATTACTTCACTTATCACTCCAGACTATTTTAAGATATATGTAAATGTATGGTACAGAGTCCCTCAAAGAAACAGCCCCTGTTTTGAAGCTCTGAGACTGAGAGACTCAGCTGAGATTTGACCAGGAGCTGCACACAGTCACAGGTGTAGTTTTCTTCTGAAAGCATCATCAGGACACGTGTAGCTGTGAATAGATCAGAGAGGTTTGAACAAAGCAAGCAAAAATTGCCAAATCCAGGCTTCTTATACGTTAGTCTCCCATTGCTTTTAATAGAGTTAGGATTTTGCCTGCTGGACTGAATTCCCAGCTCTACACTGAATTCACTGTAGCAGAAATCCCTTAATCTCTCTGTGCATCCTTCTCCCTGTGCTCTTTCCTATCTCCTCATCTGTGGATAAGGATGATACTAAGGTCTGCCTCCATGGGTATTATGAGAACTAATTAACTGAGCTTGCAGGAAAATTTGCAGCAAAGGCAAATTTCTCCTCTGGAGATAAAACACATACACACACACATAGATACAGATATTTCTGTGTATTGATAGATATACACATATAATCTGGTATGTATAATATACATGTCACCTGCCAGACCTTTCTTAATGTCAAGGCTCTTCTTTTCTTTGCCTTGTCTTACTTTTACAATCCCACTATTTTTAAATGCTGTACTTTATTCAAAGTCAGTGTGGAGATGTCAAGCAGGTAGTTATTAGGAAAAAAAAAAAAAAAAAGAAAAGAAAAAGAAAAAAGAAAAGCCTTTGCCTTCTCCTTATTTAATAGCATTTTTGTTCTGCAACCATTGTTCCTGCCAGTCAGAAAAACTGCTTGGTTTTTAATGAAAAATCCTAACAGCAACAAATTGCAACCCTCCCTTTCAACACAGACATGCCCTTTGAATTTAATTATGCCTCAGGCAATGCATTATAACGAGTATGGGATAAGTGACACCAAAAATCTTCCAACAAACACAGCAGATATCCCCCACTGGGCAAAAATAGCTCAGTACCAGATTGCCTGTTTTGGTTCAAACTCACTCAGGGCTGGAGCCTGCCTGACTTACCCCAGCTTGGCCCCACTGGTGCCAGGGGAGCTGAGGGATCCTGGGGGAGGATCTGCTCTCCTGGCTCTGGCAGGAGAAGACCAGCCTGGAGGAAGGGGTGGAGGACCCTGCCCCAGCACAGGGACATTCCTGGAGGGGTTCAGAGCACCCAGCAGGAGCCCAGAGGAGCTGGGGACAGGGGAAGTGGAGCAGTTTGGGAGGTTTCCTTTCCTCCCAGAATAATCTCTCACAAGCTGTGTCAACTATCCACAGTTAAACAAATACTCAAAATATCTATCAACATTTCCCATTTGGAGGGAGAGGCAGCACCAATTACCTTTGGTTTTGTTGTCCTGGGAGCTGCCACGGTCAGTGAGAGGAGACTGCCTGAGATTTTTCTGATTGTTCACAGAAGAAAATTTCCTTTGAAAACAAACACCCATAGCCCTGCCTGTAATGCAACACCAGGGTCAAACTCTGTCCTCTGCATCCTTCTGGAAGCTAATGTGGGATAATGCAATGCCCCTGTGTTAGATCTGGGATGTCCAGTAACTCCTAAGCAGCAGCAGATTATAGAATCATGAGATCATTAAGGCTAGAAAACATCTCCAAGATCATCAAGTCCAACCTGTGACCAAATGCCACCATGCACACTAAGCCATATCACAAACTACCATGTCTACTCAGTTTTTGGCCATCTCTGGCAACACTGGTCGTGCACAATGGTTGGGTCTACTTATTATTGGGATGCAAAGTATTCACATGCACAGGGAGACAACAGTCACAGACACCTCCTGACTGCTGGTGGGTAAATATCAAGACAAGTTCTATTTAACTTCAAAAGCCATATGGATGTAAACATAAAATGAAGCAATTCCAATCCTGCCAGAGGGTTTTGTTATTTCAAAGTGGCTGCATTGGACATGGTCTCTGTCTTCCACTTCCTTTCCTGTCAGTACAGGTGCCTTGGCTTACTGACATTTTAAGAGAGGTGAGTTTTTAGTTGTACACTAAATGGCTGCTCTGGGTCTGAAGACCCTCTTGCTCATGTCAGGGAACTGTTTCCCTGCTGTGGTACAGCTCTCTTGTGAGCTTCTGCAACAGCTGTTTTCATTGAAGTCTTAAAGATGAAAGACAGAGCTTTTAAAGAGAGAGGGCTGAGATGCACAATCAAGTTATTGCAGTTTAATGTGTTTCTGTGCAGCAGCTGAGCTGGGTTCACACCCTCAGCTTCAGTTAATGCAGGATTCAAACTGCACATTACCATGGCCTGAGTATGCCTCTGGTCAGACATCCACAATAAATCATTCACTTTCTTCAGCACAATAACACCATCATGTAACTGAGTTCTCCAGATATTTGAATGCTTAATTCTTCCTTTCAGCACTAACTTGCCCTGCAGCCATGGGTCCATGAAGCTTTCAGACTTCAAGTGTAAAATGAATATGAGGAGTGCTTACGTAAAAGGATTTTATAAGAACAATTATGAGAGTCTATGAGGTGCTGAGATATTCTGGATACCTAGCCTGAGGATCATTTCAAACACCCCATTCTGCTAAGAGGAATCAGAACAGCAGTGCTTTGCTTTTAGTCACCCCCAGTGCTTCTTGTTATTTATGCAGCTGTGGAGCTGAAAAATGACTTTGAGTCTTGTCTTTTGCTGCAGTAAACAGAAGCCAACAGGCTGCATTGCTCCACAGGAGCTGAGGAGCTGCATCACTTTGTTGCATGTTTTGATGTGAACCTGTGAGTCACAGTTCTTGTACCAAAATATTTCCAAGTACATTTCTTTCATAGACAAAATTTTTTAGGAGCTGCTGTAATGTGTCACACATAAACAACATGAAGGATAACATCAAACACTTGGAAAGTGTGCAAGTACACCAAAAGGAAGGAGGGTGATTTACTGAGCTCTAGTCAGTTCAATGTAACTCCACGAGTTTTACACCTCGAGGACTCGGGTTGCTGTAACTGTTACCTGTGAATAAAGCTTCCCTCTGGCAAGTGATAATTAATTCTTAGATTGTAGAAGTTTCTGAATTTCAGAGACTCCTGAGCACATTTGTATGAAGATTAGACATTGTTTCTTTTCTCCTTTTCTCTTTGAAGTCTTTTCTTCAAAGATTGCAGCTCACTGTTCAGACTGCATAAATCCTCTCTTGACAGAGCCTGCTTTTCTCTGCCCTCGCAGAGCTTTGAGTCTAACTCTGCTCTCCCTTACTCTGCTCTGTGCCCATCAAAGAACAGAGATTGTCAGCTCCACATGCTGCCAGTGGGGAGGAGAATCAAACCCTTTGCCAAATACATCAAGTGAATTGCTCACCCCCTGTGGGGAAAATTTACCACCTAACAATGCAGTAATTGATATTGATGGTGTGTGTTGATCACATTTCAGTTTTTTAGAAACTTGTTTTCAGGATTGTGAGAAGCCAGGTTACAGTGATCAAAGGTCAAAGCCTTTATTTCCCTGTAAAACAACTTCCCTGGGGCTATACCTGATGTGGGAAGAAATTTGTGGTTTTGGAAAGAGATTAATACAAGGCACGTACCTAAACTAAAAAAGACCAAAGATGCTAAATTACAGGAGTGAGATTTTCTTCTTATTTACATAGCTATGAATTGTATGCACCTGCTCAGGTGCTGAAGAAATGAGCTCATCCACATTTTTAGTTGGAGTAGTAAGTTCTGGGTCCATAGAAATGTAGCTGAGTTCTTCATGTTTACACCTTGGACTTCTCTCTTCTCAAGCTGTGCTCTACTGACCTTATCATGAAATAATATTTTGCAGCTTCTTTTCTAATGAAAAAAAGGGAAGGAGAAGTGTTTGCTTTTATTTTCTATCCTGTTGGGGAGGGGAAGGGAAGGGAAGGGAAGGGAAGGGAAGGGAAGGGAAGGGAAGGGAAGGGAAGGGAAGGGAAGGGAAGGGAAGGGAAGGGAAGGGAAGGGAAGGGAAGGGAAGGGAAGGGAAGGGAAGGGAAGGGAAGGGAAGGGAAGGGAAGGGAAGGGAAGGGAAGGGAAGGGAAGGGAAGGGAAGGGAAGGGAAGGGAAGGGAATGAAAAAAGGAAAAGGAAAAGGAAAAAAAGGAAAGAAAAGGCAAATATTCATATAATCCAGGAATTCCTTTTTTGTACATCTTGGGATAAATAACCCTGATTAGTGAGTATTAGAAAACCAGTTTTCCACCTTTATAATTCACAGAATGCACAGCTGAATTTCAGGGGCTTGGTGTTAAATAGTACAAATCTCCAAATATTCCTACTGCTGCCTCTGCTCTCAGCTGCCTTTCCTCAGTGACCACTGCTGATAACCTGTGTATGAGGAAGTGAATAAAAGCTGCACCATCCACTCGAATTCGTGTACTTTAAGTTTCTACTCAATGTGATCATGGTGATGACCCAAGACAAGCAATGGGATAAGAGGAAACAATGTTCTACAGTCTGGCCAAAATGGACACCTTTCCATGTGGCAACATCATGGTTTTAGCCAAATCACTGCAAGTCATGAGAGCAGCCTTCACACTGAAAATACATGGCTGTGTGTTCAGTGATGAAAATTATATTTAATTTTCACACTGCCTTGCTCCTTAGCAAGTACCTCAAAAATAGCCAAACTCTCCTAGGCATTAGAAGGTACCAGAGCAGTGAAGTGTCTTGCCCAAGACATCAGGGCAATGACAGAATAAGGAGTAGAGCCTGGAGCACACATGCATCCCATCTTCAAACCACTCTTTATTTGCTTCCCAATTTAGTGTCCCAACTGGTCTAATCATGCACAGTCCTCTTAAGAATTCTTGACTTTTCTCTCCTGTCATTTCATAGAAATTTCCTTTCATAGCCTGACAAAGGAAATATTTCTAACTGTTGTTATGAGTATTCTTTTTTTTTCTTCCAAAAAATTCAATGCACAGACCTGAAATTTTGGGTCACTTCTCGGAATTGGCTCTCTGAGCCCCAGATGGCTCCTTGAGCCACCTTGGATATTCCCAGCACAGCCCGGATACACAAGTGCCACTGCACCAGCAGAGCTCTCTCCAGGGGCCACAGGCCAGATGACAAAGAGCCAGGGAAGGAGGGTCAGAGCTGAATGTCTTTGCCCAAGGGAAAGCAGACCAAAGAATACAAAATGTCTGCAGAGGGCATGTTGCCCTTGATTGAGCCCCTGCTGGCTGGAAACCCGGAATTAACAGCAACAACAACAAGAAAATTAGTGAGGCTTGCCAGCTGAGGAAAGACATCTGGCTAGTGATCAGAGGGGCATGTGAGTCAATTAATCCATCTCCTAGCTGGATTAGCACATTGAAACATGCTTCCCTTCACTGCTGCAGAGGGACCTGTTGAATGAGCTGTAAAGATGAATGGAACTAAAGAAATTTCATTTAGATGAAGAAAAATGGCTCTGAAGTAGTGAGTGGGTGGTTTTTTTACATGCCTTATGTGCTGCAAGAATTAAGCACAACTCAGAGAATTTAGGGCATGAAACAGCCATTTGGATACAAAAGCTCTTGCATTTCAGATCTCATTGATTTAAAATCTGTATCTAGATATCTGCCAATTTATTTCTCATGTTTTAGCATATCCAAGAAAAAAGACACTACAGTTTAGGAAAAATAACCCTTTGAGTCCACTCTTTCACAACTGTGGTAAATCAAGTTACTGTCACCACAGAAGCTATTGCAGGGCTCTTTTGCTGTTATGTGGAGTGGCAGGACTGTTGCTCAGGGGTATCATGCTGCACTTAGATCTGGAGAGACTGAGACTCAGTCTCCACCTTCTCTGTCATTGCAGATCAATGGGACATGGTCTTCTTAAATACTTTTCAGATTGTCAGAGAGGACCTGAAGGGATGACTTTGGTCACTGAGTTCAGCTCTTGCTGTTGTGAACCGTCAGGTCATATAATCCCTTCTTTGGAAGTCTTCAGCTCCCTCTTAAATTTTGCTTTTTTTTTTTTGTTCTTGTTGTTGTTATTCCTGCAGTCAGAAAGCTTTTCCAAAACTTCATTCTTCTGCTGTTTAGAAACTTCTCTATAATTTCTATTGTCTGTTTATTCAGGACCAGGTTACAGTCATTTGTTCTAATTCCAGAAGTGTCTTTTACCCTCCTCCCTTTCGAATACTCAGACCCCTGAGGTGTCTATGGATAGCTTTCAAAAACTTCAGATTTCTTATCACTAAACATGTGAAGCCACATTGCTCTCCCCTAAAACAGGCTCATCAGTCCCCTGTATTTTGTAGTGGTCCTTCTCTACACCTATACTTATTTCAACTATTATTTTCACAATAATAAAGGGATTATGCACAAATTTCAAATATACCCTGTGCAATTCAGCAACACCACCTTGCACCTGCAGAAAATACCCTTTCTGTCTGTACTCTGGAAGTTGTATTCACAGACTGAGGAGCTTTCAACTTTAGGAAAGTATGAGGAATTTCAGTTAGCACCATACTTGAGACCTCCTAGAAAGAGGCACCAGAGTTTTGTCAGCCAGGGGATGGTGCCCAGGGAAATTCTTGATGCAGCTATTAGCAAAGCAAATGGAGTGCTAGGATGCATCAGGGAAGATTTCTCCAGCAGAAGTGGTGAGGGCTGTCTTTTTGTATTACTAATGAGCTAAACAGTGCCAGTGAAAAGACATTGACAATATAATCCTGATTGCCCATACTGAGAAATTGCTTGAATGGTCCCTGGAGCTCTTTTGGGATGTGACATTGTTCTGAATTATTCATTGACATGTGTGAGGACTTAGCACATTGTGGGGACCATTCACCAGACACATTTACGAGGTGGGCCCCCTTTTCCAGAGGCTGGCAGAGCCCAGCTGGATGAGAGCCCACCACCGTGGGCCAATGTTCTCATTGCCTCAGAATGGGCCCAGAGAGGTCTAATTTATGAGCCCAGACATAACTGCACACACAGGGTGCAGCTGCTCGTGTCAAGGACTGTGCACAGTTATCATCTGTCCTGATGGCAGAGGAGCTCAAAGATTGCAGCTACAGCTCTTAAACCACAATATGACTAAAACAGTCTCCAGCCACAGAGTTGTGACCAATATAACTCCCCCAAAACAGCTCCTGGGAAGAGGCTGGAGGGCATCTTAGCCCCAGCAGTGTTCACATCAGGTCTGTGGGATGGGACCTTCCAGCTCTGGAGCTCCAGAGATTTTCTCTGCAATGGCACAGCACAGCTGTGTCAGATGGGATCCAGATCAGAGTGGTCCATGACCTATCCTATTTTCTGAGTATTTCAGCCAAACTGGCTCAGATATACTGAAGAACTACCTTAGTGATCAAAAGAATCCAGAATTAACTCTATGAGAGCAGGAAAAACTGATTTTGAATGCTTTTGAAAAATCTCCTTTATACTCAAAGAGAGCTTTATGTACAGAAACTGTCCACAGCCCCTGGGAATTTGGTTCTCAATTCCTTTAACTGGAGCATGTCAAATAATTTCAGCTGTCACATGCCATGTCTGAGAGACCCTGAGCTTTGACACATTATGTGTCAAATATACCTTCAAACAAATACAGCACTTCTCTGGGAGGTAATGACAATTGCTGAGCATGATTTCCTTCCAAATAAATTTGAAAACTCCACAGACATCAGTCAAAAGAAATTAACTCTCCTTGAAGGCATTTCATAAGAATTGCCATCTTTCCTCTGTCTCTGCTACCTCTCCCCTCTCTCACAGAAAATGCCAAAGTGGATAAGTTCAGAACTTACCTCTG
This sequence comes from Oenanthe melanoleuca, assembly GCF_029582105.1. NCBI lineage: Eukaryota > Metazoa > Chordata > Aves > Passeriformes > Muscicapidae > Oenanthe > Oenanthe melanoleuca. The sequence continues at coordinate 62,518,671 of NC_079334.1, forward strand.
AAAAACAAGGGTGCCTAGAGTAATGAAAGCCCCAACCCTCAAACATTTGTACATAACTAGGGTTGTATGAAGTTGACAGACATGTTGTCCCCATTGCTGCTGTTGACTGCTGTCACAGACAGCCCCAGAGATAAAGGGAAGGACTCTTGGCATGGCTGTGAAGCCCATTGCAGTGAGCATGCCACCTCTTCAGGGCCCCTGCTTGTACTTACTCATGGCTTAAAACACAGTATTTGTCAGAAATTCAGTTATCTCCTCTGAGGAACCAGGAAAGAGAGGAGAAGCACTTTTCTCCTTTTCTCTTTAAGTGCAATGTAAAGACTCAGACCTGCTCTCCAGTTCAGAGCATGTTCAGATCAGAGATCCAACAAAGCAAACCCTTCTTTGTTAGGGGATCACCAACAGTCCATTCAAAAGGAAATCTAATTCAAAAGGTGATTATAAATAGATATGTGTATTTGAAAATAAAGATTTCAACATGAAATGCAGTCAGATATCAATAGAAAATCTAAATTTATGGACTTTATAAATTCATCCAAACTTACTATCAAAAGCCCATGAATGTGATGAAAGGAATTCAACATATTTCATATCACCAGTGGGGCGTGTGGGACATTTCAGGAATGGAGAAATGTCCCTACAGTCACACTTGACAGACAATTATGAATTCTATTGAGATTTCATGATCAGCAGATGATAAGTTAATCATAGGGGGAGAAAAGGGTCAATTAGGACAGCTCTAGGAGCATCAAATAGATGTAAATACCTATTATAGTCATTAAGCAATATTCCTTCAATATGGCACAGCAAGAGACACAGGGAAAAGACCAAGGAAAGACAAGCCTGGCTGAGCTGGTTGTTACCTATGCCAAAGTGCAATCCTATGGCTGTTTGCTGCCAGCAAACACAAACCACCAGCAGTGGCTATCTCAGAAGTGAGAGGTCCCTGATCCAAGAAAGAAAAACAAATGGGTGTTTTAAATTTACCTGCAAACTGCCCTGATTTTACTCATCTCTAAAGGAACCTGTGTATTCTAAAAAGAAAGTGCTGTTTAAGAGAGGTTTTTAGCCTGTTTGATAGGATACTCAGCAGAAACTCTGGGAATAATAAAGGAGTGTTTAAAGCAGATTGCCTGCCTCATTCAGCTGTGTCGTGGAGCTGATTCAAAGACACCCAGGAACTTTAAAAAGTGCTGGAGCTGGCCCATCAGTTTCTAGTACTAATAGGAATCGAGCTGTTAGTGTTTTTGCATGACATCCTGTAAGGAAAATCACTGGCATTTGGCTTACTCGGGAGATTTCACCATCTGTTATTGTGGAGACCCAATAATGATACAAAACACAAATAAGCAAAAAACCCTAACACTCTGTCAAATTTAGTGAGGTCTTAAAATATTCCTGCACAGGTAGAGAATTTTGCTGGAGGAGAACCAACAGAGCAACGGGCTCAATTACATCGAGTTTCCTGTGTAAGACCTGTCAAGCAACTCCCATCATCACGTCTGTAAGTGAGTGTGAGTAATGGGTTTCATTTAAATTCATGTGGTGTTTGCTACCTACACCCAGACAGATAATGGACAGATAGCAGAACAATGATCATCAAGAGGCTATCACTTAATTCTTGTTTTATTCTGCAGCTTGCCTGCCTTCATCTGTCTTCCCTTCTGAAGGAGTGAGCACGTTCCTTCTGTCTCAGATGGAAATGCAATGGCCTATTATGCATTCATCACAAGTTTTCCATTTTCCATCCAAAATCATGACAATGATACAAATATGAAAGCCCACAGAATTTGTTTCCAACAGCATTCAGCTCCATGCATATATGTTTAAGCTTTCAGCAATTGAATTTCTTATCCCCCAAAACACACAGTCAGCTTCCTTCTAAGTAGCAAATATAACATTTAAGGAGTTTATTTGTTTTACAAAAAACAATAGGTATTGAGTATGGTGAGAAGGGCAGAGAATCCTACAAAATATTGAAAAAAATCTGTTGGCTCACTGCAGTTCTATTGATTTAAGAAACACAAAGGGAATATGCTGAACAAGATGAAATAGGAAATTAAGTAGCATCATGTGGATGTAGTAGTAAAGCATCCTACATATTCTCATCACAGTCAGCTTCCTGCAGGACAGAAGTGTGTGCTCAGCCCTTCCAATATAAGTATCAGTACCCACTCGTTGCCCTAGCTATCCGAATTCCTTTGGGTTTAAGGAAGCTGTCAAAGCCTTACAAGTTGTGAATGCTGTGAAATTAATGGTTCCTTTTCTGCTTCCCATATTTTAAAGCTTTAAATGAGTCTTATTGCTGGGGAAAAGATGAGGAGGAGCAGAGGGCCTGTCAGGATAGAATTGTAAATCTTTTGGCATTTAAAATCTTAGACCTGATTGACCTCATGATGGTGCTTCAGACCAGTGTTTATCTTGGTGTTGTAAAGCAAGCAAATTGCCTTTTCCCAGGCATGAATCCCACTTTTCAGTCTGCTGTAACTAACTGGGGTATGAGGCTCAAGTGAAATGCTCCAGTCAAGCAAGTAAACATTGAAAAACAAACAAAAACATTTGCATTTGAGGAAGTATTAAATGTATTTATCATCTGCCCTTTGAGTCTGTGAAAGTGCTGGAGTAAGGGGAGACTGTAATATGAATAGTTGTAACTCAGTTATTAAATAAAATAGAAATACATGAATAATTAATACAAGTAATAACTGGTGCTTGCCTGGCTGGTGAATGCTGAGGTTTTCACGGATGCTTGTCAAGGCATGACAGCCTAAGGGCTGCTTGGGGAGGGGGCTCCCTTGTTGCCACTGTGGGCTGCAACAGGAGCTCTGGGCTGGCTATTTTCAGAGCAGTGAGGAGTTCCCAGCAGAAGCTGCTCGTGGCTGTAGGATGAAGCCTGGCTTCCAAAGGCAGAGTCAGCCTGCCAAGCCCTCTGCCTGCAGTGTCTGTCTAACCAGCAGCTCTGGCCCAGGGGAATTCAGACTCAATAGGTGCTGTTGACACCCTCACATTTCAGCTGGCTTCCCTGCTCTTCCCCACAGCCATTAGAAAGGCTCTCCAGAAAGCACTTTGGAGCAGCAGCCAAACCCAGATTCTCTGAAAATCCCATAGGATTTTCCTAAGGAATATTCATGTGCCCAGAAAGTAGAGGGAGCCCCAGAAAAATGGCTAGTTTATGATATTTTCTCTATGTGCTAGCAGCAGAGATGACCCCACATGCACTACTGAATTGCTTCCACCAGTCCTTTCAGAAGGGAGCAGGTGATAAAATTCTCTTTTTTCACCAGCATGGCCCTAGTTCCTGCTTTCCCTATCAACATCCCTCTCACAACCCAAAAGATACCTTTCCTTGCAAGATATGAAGTTAGGTCTGAGGCAAAGTGCCAGCTGAATGGATCTGTTTAAAGCCTGGAGATCATGGGGTTCATCCAATGGGGCCAAATTTCTGCTGCCACCAGAGGCACACCTAATTCTCCTCCATGCAAAGAAGAGCAGAGTGTGCTCACTGACCTGGCTGCCGTGCACTGCAGGTTGCACATTCCCAGCATTAATCCTTGGGACACCACTGCAAGGTCACAAAATAACATTATCTCCTATTTTCTATAGGTACAAAGAGGTGAGCCAAAGACAGAGATGAGACTGGAACCAGATTTCAGTGTGCTGGCATACCCTGCTAGTCTGAAGCCTTTCCAACAGTTGGAAGGGGGTTTTGTGTGTTATACTGTGAACCTGAAACCATCAGAAAAAAAATCTCATGTGCTTTAGTGGGTGTAGGAAATATGTGATGTACATGAGTTTTTCTGAGATTTGGGGAAGTCAGTATTTAAATTAGATGATTGTCATACAGTCAAAAAGTGCTGAAGGACATCATAGAAATTCTAGGGTTTACTCCTTCTCATCAACAACACAATGAATATTCAGGGCACTTTAAATAGTTCTGACCTATTATCATAGAGCTCTTTTCTCTTGGTTCTGCTGCTGGCTATGCATTTTTCCCATAGAAATTAATTCTCTTTATGAACAAATAGCTTTGTAAAGGACTAGCACTGTGGCCATAGTTTTCTAGTTTAAGTGAGGCAGCATAGGTAAAGAGAAATGAGTATTCAATTAATGTTTTTGAGGGGAAACAAAATTAGCTTTGGATGATGAAGACCTGAAAAAGTGTTTTGGTAGCCTAAACGGTGTTTACTTTCTGCAGCTTTATCAGTCTTATAACAGGAACCATTTCTTCTTATGTATGGACAAGGCCCTGCTGAAGGTAATACCCCATTGCCTGCAGCTTCTTGTTCTCTTCATTGTTCTTGGACATCCATGATCTCTGAGAGTTTTATGCTGACACTGGGAAAGAAGTGATCTTTGCTTCTTCTGCCATTGATTCAGGCCATACTTTGTTTTCTCCACAACTTCTCATTGCTAAAAGGGATGGCATTATACCCTGTAATAAAAAGTAGTAATTGTGGAAAAATACAAAATCTTGTTTTTCGGTTCAGCTGCTGCAAAGGAGAGAGCTGTTCATAATTCCACGAAAAAATATTTCTGAGTGTAAGGGTTAGATGTTCAAAACAGAGAAGCAACCTAGAGGAAATTAGCTGTGTTGTAGGTTTACTTCCCTGTTGCCTTGCTGATCCTTCTGGGACACTCTCAGTCCCTGAGTGAAGATCATGCCATTACCGTAGACTCAGTCTGCACTGAAGCACAGCTAATGCTCTCCTGTAATTGTTTCCTGAATGCTGAAAACAGCACCAAAGCCCACATGCATGCATGCACATATATGCTCACTGCTATGCTTAGGCTGATGGAAATTTTGTAAATTGCTAACCCTGTCTGGAACTGTATCACTTCCAGCCAAACATCAGCACATTGGTCTGGGCAGCAGAGCTGGGAGTCAAAAATGGGCTCTGAGGAACAGCAGGCTTAACAGCTGAAACCATCAAAGCTCTGAGCCTCCATGCTGGCCAGATGATGAGCTTTTAATTTCTTCCCTGTGGGTCTTGAGATGCAATAGATAAAATAGGAAAGAAAACATAAGTCAGTTCTGTTGGCCTTTAAATGTAAATGGAGAAAATCTGCAACTTCTATCAGAAACTAATCAATTGATCAATTTCTGTGGACCCACAATAGCAGTGTATCTCTCACATGCAGATATCTATCAAAGCACTCTGAATTTCTTAGTACACCTACTCAAATTCCATATACTTTGTACTAGATGCATCAAATCAGAGAGGAAAGGAGGGAGGAATTTAATTTTACACTTGAAAAATTATGGATCTTTCATTTCTATGCCTCCCCACATTACACTCATATTTAATTCAAGATCTTAAGTGGTTCTAAATAAGCTTCTAAGATTCAGTTTAAGCACAAAATATTCATTCAGGATGAATGAATAATTCTGAATAGCTGGAACAAGAGAACAAAAAGGGTTTTAACATTAACAATGGGACAGATCCATCAACAAGATAACTATGATTGACACAAATGGAGCCTCTTTCACTGGTACTTGATTTGGCCATTGCATTAGACAGCATTTTATTCCTTGTGATTACAGTCCTAGCTCAAAACAGTCTGTTCATACAAGAGAACTTGTAGTTCAAGTCTATAATACCCCTGACTCATGAACCAGTGGACCAGACAAGTCTCATGTTGATAACTGACACAAATTCTTGAATTTATCTTGAAAAGTGTACAAGTTTTCTCTGACTGTGGTGCCTCTTGTTAAATCTGTCAAATATTTCCCATCATGTGGTTGTCTCAAGCCCTGGGTGAGTGGAAATGGAGGGTGTTTTCTGCTTGAGGCTCAGTGCACAAATAACTTGGGAGAAAGAATCTGCTGGCATGAAGATGGGGAAGAGGAACACAAGGAGGTCACAGCTGGGAACAAGGAGTGGAATACACCTGAGAGGGGCTGAGATGAGAGTAATCAATGAAGACTGAAGAAATGGAACTTTCAGCATTTAAAATGCTGTTGTAACAAACAAACTTCCTGCTTGCTAACACCCTGACTGCAGAGTGCCAAGTTAACTCACTAAGTCCATGCTGGACTAACTGGGGCATGCTGTGAAGATAATAAGAGCATTTATCTGTCATGAATGCAAGCTTATGGATTGATAGATCATTTGATCTGTATGACTGTATTATGGATTTGCCATTAGCTTTTATCTTTAGCCATGCTGACAGAATCAAAAAACATATTTATTACACTTGGTGGGTTTTAATCGACTTTGCATTTTTCCTGTGAGTAGAGTTGGAACACAGATAATCTGCAAAACACACTGACAATCTTCCAGTTTATTCTGGTTTATTCATATTTTCTCCAAAAAAACAACTGAAGAGCATATAACAGATGTAAAAGCTTTACATAAGATTTGTAGGAGAATAAACTAGCATTAGCCATAGAAGAGAGAAAGATGCAGTGCAAAAAAAGGTTATCCTCTGGGCTTGGTGAAGAAAACAGCTCAAAGCCAGCAAATCAATGATCCCAAAATGAAACTGAAACACTGCCCACAGAGAGAATGGATTTGCAAAATGTGAGTTCTCCCTATAGCATATGGAATTGCTCCTACTCACAGAGGAGAGCTTTTAGTGGTAAAGCACCAGGTCTGATACTACCAAGGCCTGATAACATCCAAATAATGTGACAGAGGGACCAGATCTCTGCTGTACTGAAAATCTGAGAAGGAAGGGGAGTCCCATTTATTGAGAGAATTTTGTTGTTGATGTCTCATGTGACCCCAGTGGATTTCATCAATACAGTCAGTAGAGTGCAGGGTGTGAATCAGCCTAAAATAGAAAGGACCTCGGGGTTCTGGGGCACAACAAGCTGTCCATGAGCTGTGGACATGGAGACAAGAAGGCAAATGATATCCTGGGATGCCTTGGGAAAAGCATAGCCAGGTGGTCCTGCCCCCCTACTCACCCCTAGTGAGGCCACATCTGGATCCTGTGTCCAGTTCTGGGCTCCTCAGTACCAGTGAGAGGGTCCAGCAGAGGTTATAAAGATGTTTAAGGGACTGAAGCATCTTTTACAGGGACAGGCTGAGGGAGTTGAGCCTGTTCAGCCTTGCAGAGGGCAGAAAATTATGCCCAGGAAGCTCCACCTGAACATGAGGAAGAATTTCTGTCCTGTGCAGTGGCCAAGCATGGGAACAGGTTGCCCAGAAAGGGTGTGGAGTCCCCCTCACTGGAGATAGTCAAGAACCATCTGGACAGAACCCTGTGCTTTGGGATGACAATGCTTGAGCAGAAAGTTTGGACCAGGTGACCCACTGCTCCCTTCTAGCCTGGCCAATTCTGTGATTTTGTGAAATTAATTGCTTTCCAAAAACTTCTGGCCATGTTGGCCTCACTGACTAAATGAGAGTCTGAAGAGTCCACTCCACCCAGGAAATTCCTTTGTCCAGTTCTAGACACCCTGTTCACTATCCCTGGAGAGAAACAGATACAGTAGTGTGCAATTTATTTCATCCTGTTCCAATGTCTAAAATAAATTTGATGAATCACGTTCTATAATTAACAAATTCTGGGAATGAAGCTGTGCTATTGGCTTACATAACAATAGGGGAGGTTTAAAAGTTAAAACCTGGGACCCTGCAAGGATAGTGGAGCCCTTGCAGCATGCCCTGGCCTTTTGAAGGCTGTTTTCCTAAGGAAATAGGGCTTATGCAATTACATTAGCTGTCAATTGCAATAAAGTTTGAGTGCTAGCCAGTGTCAACAAAATCGTACAAAATACAGGCTTTGAAGACATTAATTTGTTACAGGTTTCCTTTCTGGGGAAAGGAAGGTGGCTGAATAAAGGAATGAAGAATGTGATTAAAATCCCTCGATAAAGAAAGGCTGAAGAGTGAACTCAGCCACAGAGCAAACACCAAAAATCCTCCCTGCAGGAAACCACAGGCAAAGAGGCTTTCTATAGATAGGCTGTATCACTATTGTAACCTATTTTACATCAGCTGGAAACTGCCAGATAATGTATCTGTCTCAGAAAAAATAAAATGCCCTGGTCTTATTGTATGTCAGAAAGAAAACACTCAAACCAGAAGGCAAGTGTCACCTGGGGATAGCCTGTGTTTGACTGACATCAGTGAAAGCTTGGCTCTGAATTCAGTAAACTCAGATTTCACGCCTTGCAGACTTGTTTTAGACAGGGAAGTTACAGGTAGGGCACAGCCAAAGCTGTGAGCAGCTTATCCAAATCAGTGAGAAATCCTCTGGTCAGGAGTATTGGCCATCTTTGACACCTTTTCTATTGCAAATGCAGATGTAGTTTCTGCAACCTACCAGCAGCCTGTGATAAGAGTAGGCTGTTTCTCAAGTGTTGTCTTCATTTTATATTGGAGAGATGCCACATGAGTTCCCATTTTAAATATTATCACCTGCTTTCACAGGCCTCCCCTGTTTTCCATGTATATTTTTCATTCCTGTGTGGAATAGGAAAAGGCAGAACATGTTGGCCACGCTGATTTTGCTTTCCTGACAAAAAGGTAGCCATGAAGGGAGGGTATTTCACTGTTTGCTGCCAAACTGAGTGTGATAATCCTAAAAAGCACATAAGGTCATTCAATTTAAAACTCAGGGAGCCACAGCCCTTTCTCCCTGCAAGCTGTCATGTAGCTAAAAGGTCTAGGATTTTGTCAAAGCCCTAGGAAATGAATTTCAAATTTTTCCCCCAAATTCCTTCACATTTCCTTGTTTGTTTTCCTTCTGTAATTCCCCTCTTCCCAGGCACTTTTAGTGAGATCCCCAGAACTTGTCCCCAGGCTCAGCAACACTGAGCACCACCCTGAGCTGCAGCAGAGCCACATCCAGGGCTGCTGTTTGCTTCCTGATTTTTCTCCCTGCTCAAAGACACCTCTGCAGTTCATCACATGTGATGTAGGACCCTCTGCCTCCCAGAGCCATGACATGGGCATGTGGAGTAACACCACAGCCCTGGCAAAAGCAGACAGTCTCCAGAGATGGTTCTTCTCCATCACCTTCCTCTCCATAAAACAATCTGTGGAACTGGGAGAATATGCCCTTGAGGGGAGTGCAGCCTGGTTCACAATCTGCCATGTACAATTCCTAACCTACTTTTTTTTCCTCATGCACCTGGCCTTGTGGTTTCTCAGCTCCCATTTTTCAATCACTGCTTGACAGCAGAATTTGAGGCAATTATCACAGAATGGCTTTCACTGCATGCCTGCTGCCATGAGGATGCCTCTGCCTTCCTGTGGTCAGTAGAAATGTTGGCAATCACGAGGTTTCTCCCCAGTCAAACCAGAAAGTGCAAGCAAAGCAATGAAATCCTCACCTCTGGTTCAGTTTCGTTAACAAATACAACTAGTGACTCTTGGCCAGCTCTTGAATTCTTTACTGGGATTATTATTCATTCATGCTGGCCTCGGTGAAATTTGGGATACAAGTATTAATCTAAGATTGCAATGAGAATTGTAATAACAAGAAAGCTTGTTATTACAAGACACACAGGCCACACAGAAAGTATATCCAGTCCTGATCCTCCCAAAATAAATCACATCTGACTCCTCCTGGAGCGAGGCAGGAGTACATCCTTACTGTGGACTGTACCTTCCAAGAAATAATAAGCCTCTGTACAAACATCCATCCAAAGCAGTTTTAACTCTTCATTGGCCAAAACTCTTTGTCTGCCTCTAGTGAGGGATGAAAGGAGCACATTAAGACCTGGGATCATCCTGCTTAGCTTCAGGTTCCAAAGAAGAAATCTCACTTTAGATGTTTAAAATTAGATATGAACATTTCTCTGAATTGTTTTTGCCAATTTTGTGCTTTGTCCAAAGCAAAGGATCATCACCATAGAATAACCATGGAATGATTTGGGTTGGAAGGGACTTTAAAGACCATTTAATTTCAACACCCCTAGCAAGCCCCAGCCAATCTGGCTTGAACACTTCTAGCAATTGGGAGTCCACAGCTTCTGTGGGCAACCTGTTCTAGTGCCTCTTCACCCTCATAGGAAAGAATTTCTCTATATTTAATGTAAATCTACTCCGTCTCATGCCCTTCTAAAAAGTCCCTCTCCTTGTAGACCTTTCATCTTGGCTTATTTAAGATGTGGCCTTATATAAGAACATAAAACAAAGTTTGCACAGGTTTTAGAAAAACATGAATTCACCAGGAATTGAGGTTATTCATGTTTGCCTTTCCTCCACTTTGTCATTATGTTGAAGATTTGGCACCACAGAGCAACTCCTTGCAAGGAGAAATGTCACAGACATGCACTGAGCTTTATCCTACAGCTCAGCTGGGCCCTTATCTGCCACCAGATAGGCTGATGCAGAGCACCAGCACTGTTCCAGATACTCTAAATAGAGCCTGTGTTTCCCCTTCATTAGCAAGGAATTCCCCCTGACACTACCAGGGCATGAATTATTCCAGCAGAGGTATTGAGGACCAAGCTGGGCAGAATGCAAATTCAGTTCTGTGGCCAGTCATGGCTGCAAGGCCATTTACTGTCAGCACAGAAAAGAGCAAAGACAAAGCCAGTGCTAGAAAAAGCTGTTTCCTGCACCCAGAAGGTGACAGACTACAAGGGGCAAGGTCCCCAGGGTGTTCCAAAGCAGTCAGTGCCTGGAGCCACAACCAAACCATGCATGGCCTTACCCAGTGTCTCACCTCTTCTTTCACAATTGGTGGTAAATGCCTCTCTACATTTTGAGTTAAGCTGTTGTTGCCATAGCAATGGCCATTTAGAATGAAAGAATGCAGTGTATGTGTTGGGGGTGTGAGGTTCTGGCTCTTCTCATAAAAATACATGTCTGCATGTACACACACTGCTGTGGAGCTGCATGAAAGGAGCCAAGCAAGCACTTTGCATCAGGTCTGAGGGAGAAGAGGAGAAAAAGAGGAGAAGCTTGGTGCAGGTTGGAGTTTTGTTCCAGGATGCACCTGCAGAGAGCTGAGTACTGACTGAAATGAGCCTGAGTGATAGCTGACTGACATTTCATTCCTTAGCAGTAGAAATCACTCCCTTGCTCAGGACAAGGCATGTTTGTTGCTGCCTTCATGAGATAAATCTTTGCAGAAATAGGAAAAATTTGCTTTCTCTGGTTTATTTTCATTAAAAATAACTCTTGCTGCTAGCTCTTCAACAGGAAATGCTTTTCAGCAATCTACTCCCACTGTTTATACAAGTTTATTTGCCAGGGCACAGGCTGAAAAAAAAGTCAATAAATAATGCAAGAATTATATTACCTAATTTTAGATCCACTTCTAAGATTTTTCAACACTCCTAGGACTAGCATTTTTAGTGGTCACAGCAGGGGAGATTCAGAACTTGTGAGGTTTATTCCTCACTTTGTACCACCTCTCTGTGGGGTGAGGGAACTTCTTAAATAATTACAGCAGGGCAAGATCCTGCCCACATCCCTGAGCCCATTTTCCTGAGGACTTTGGCAAAGGTCCATCTTCCTCCAACTCAATTTGGCCTAGAAGTGGAGCTAAGCATCACCTTGATCAGCCAGTGCAGGCAGGGTCTGAAGTGTTTTGGGAATTCTCAGCTGAGAGTGAGGTTTAGATACCTGCAGCACCAATTGATGAAGAAGAGCAGTCTGTTTGTGTCACTGGCTGGACCTCAAATTCTTTTGAAGCCCCACATTTGACTGATTGTGAGCAGCCTTTTTGAAGTCCACCAATTCTTAGCAGGGCATCCAAGTTTGATGACACATCCATGAACTTTCATGACATATCTTGTCCCTCCATGAGCCCAGACCGGGTCATGAATCAGAATTAACAAGTAAGAATAAGTAATTAAGTAAGAATACCTTATTTAACCTTTGAAAATAATCTGGGGTCCAAAAGAGAGAAGTAAATGTGAGTATTTTTGAAGTGTATCCCTGTATTTGCCTGTTTCTCAGTAAACAGCAGCCACCAGCTCCTGCTCCCTGTTGGTGACATGACCTGCATCTAAGGACACACCAAGTGCATGGCAGGTCTGAGACACTGAGTGCATTGTTTCCCCTTCCAGTGGTACTTTCTGGTGGAGGTAAGACAGTCTTCTGCCTTTCTTTGCCAACTGGAAAGGAAAAAGGCAAGGAGGATCTATCAGCCAGCACACCCCATAGGCTTCAGCAGTTTACTGATTTACAACAGCTGCAAAACAAGTTCTGTAAAATTTTTACTACAATCCAGTTCCCATAAATAGCTGAGGGCAGCTTTTGTTTCCAGCAAACTTCTGAGACTTTTGTGATTAGAACTATAAAAGCAGTAAGCACAATTCACAATCAATTATGTTTTATTAATGTTTTTTTAATACACGCCACAGCCCAGTAATCATGAAGCTGTTCAGCAATGTTGTTCTAAAGTCAGCTAATAGCAGGATGTAATTTGCGGCCGTCTCTGCTCACTTACAAAACACTTGCTCCGTTAATTGTGATTTCACACTCTGCTGAATGCTGTTGCCTGAGGTAACATTCATGTGATGGAAGAGTTACCACTCTGGGCTCTGGGGGGGAAGGGTGTAAGGAGGGTGGACGAGGAAAGGATCATTCAACAGAGGCTACTGTTGTTGCGTTTTTAATCCTTTTATGGTTGGTTTTTTTGTTTTGTTTTTTTGGTTTTTTTTTTTTAAAAACAAAAAAAAAAAAAAAAACAAAAAAAAAAAAAAAAAAACAAGGAAAGAAAACAACTAAACATCAAAAAGCTACAATCCACTGCTAAATAGGTCTTTAATAACCTGGACATTCTTTCCATGTTTTGATCCCTTTCTATTACTTTGTATTGTTACCAGGAACACGACAAAACAAGTAGGTGACACCCTGTCTGGCTAATCAGGCACCTACCTTGACCTCATAGTGTAGATGCTGGGCAAGCCCAAAGAAAGAGCCTGTATTTTCATTAGAAATATTTTTGTGCCTTTGGGGGTCCCAGAGACACCTGGTATCTTTCTCAGACCAGAATAGGCAGGAGATTCTTCTGGAGGAGGTCAGAAGTGCCTAAAATGTTGCCATACAATAGTGAGCAATTAAACAGATCAAGTCTCATCACTGGATAGTGAGAAGTGATGAGACAAGAGTTCAGCCCTGCACAGGCACAGGGAAGGCAGCAGCTCCTGCTCTGAAGTGCTTGCAGTGAATATGTCACAGGGAGAAATACTGCCTCAATCAGCAAATAAAAACCATCTTGACTTGGGAAATTTCCAGCTGAGTGTTTGTGGCAAACAATGAGATACAGCTCAGACCAGACAGGGATGGGAGCACCAACCTGGGAAGGTTTTTATTTGACTCATCACTGAATTAGGGCAGGGAGAAGGAGCCCAGAGGGGGCTCTGCTCACTGCTGGCCATCACCTGCCCTATTCCAGTTTCTCCCATCCTGACCAGTGATGTGGAAAGCTCCAAGCCAGGTTGGAATGCTGCTACTTGTGGGTCCAAACCAGGGCTGGGTCCCGTCAGAGCAGGCTGGGTGGCAGCAGAAGTCGCCCCACGTGCAGCCAGAGAAGGGAAGGGATGCACTCTGTGCTGCTCTGTCAGTCTGGTGTAGCTCTGTGCTGCCAGCCAGACCGAGCCTCAACAGAAACAGGAGTAGCAAAGGACTCTCTGCTCTCACATAGGCAGAGGCTCAGCCGTATTTTCCGTATTGCCAAAATCTGAGAGCCTCTTGGCACAGCAGCAAAGGTGAAATGTGGCAGCTCATCCGGAGTGAGCCAAGAATGCCCAGGCAGAGCACCTCAGCTGGAGCACAGTTCACAGGGAGATCCAGCTTCAAGGAAAACCCTGCAGGCTTGCAGAGAGCTGAGAAGTGATTATGAGCACAAAGCAGCAATGATCTGTGTGTGGGCAGAAAAAAAATAGATGCTTAAGAATCAATTAAGAGGGAAAGGTTAAATACGTGTCCAAAGACTAAATGCAGAGATACTCCTTGGGGGCCTATGCTTTGGATGGTGTTAACTTCACTTAGTTAAGCCTCACTTGCATTAAGCACAAGTGTTAAAGCTTCTCTTAGATAAATATTTCATCCCCAGGACATGACACTGAAAACATCATGGTTTACTTTGGGCAAGACTACCCCACCCTTATGCCATCACCTCTCTCAGCCAGCGTTTACACTGCTGACCTCAGCCTGGTGCTGGTGCTCCCACACCACCTAGGAGGAGTAATTGCAGTGACATCCACAGGTCACAGAAGCCAGCTGCTCCTTTGTCCCCAAAGGCTTTGTACTCCCATTTTTCCTTTTCCAGGCCTTTGTGGGACCACTGAAGGCTGAGACTAAAGTCAAGCAGCACACAATCAATAAGCACACAGCACTTGCCTGTGCATTGCAGTCACTGCTGGTGGGCTTTCAGCTGTCACCGGTGCCTGGGAGAAACAAGCAGATGGACAAAAAGCAGTAGGACTCAGCTGATTCCAAAGAAGACAGAAGGGAAGATGGTGGGACTTTCAAAGGTCTAACCCTGCATTACATCAAGATCATTACACCACAAATTGTCCAGATGGCACAAAGCCTCGGGCTCTCGGCTGGACTTCTCAGTGCACTTGAATGTGCTTATTGTCAGAGCAGGGAGAAACTCTCATGATTTAGGAGCCTGCATGGCCTGACCCAGAGCTCTGCCCCTGGTGGTCTGCTCATTGTAACTCCTTCTCCTGAGACCTCACTTTGGAAGAACTCAGCTGGTGCCAAATTCTCTCATGTATTTTAACAAAGACACATTTTTCCACACTATGTTAATGTCCAGTGATCTTCAGGGGCTCTTTGTTCCTCACCAGGCTAAATTAATACATCTAGTTCTAATCTATAGAATTATTTAATATCTGGAAGCTTAAAGAGCAACATGTCAGAGACATCTGTTTTTCTGCCTGATTAATATTTTAAATACTTTTTTTTCTGAAACAGGATATCATAGATCTCTGAGGAGAGGGCTGGGCATCTGCTGTATGTTGACATTGTAGGAAACATAAAGCATCAGATATTGATGCTAACACAGTACAAATAGTAACACAGTGTTCTGAATTTTCCTTCTTGTTCTAAAATAACAGAGTATAAATTTTTATTTTAAGATGATGATTTACTTCTACACTGATGTATTATCTCTTGCTTTGTATGTCTTTATACTAAAATCTCTCCTAAATTTTCAGGGTTTTTCAAACTCTTTTACAATATACTAGTCATGGCATGAACTTGTATGATTTGTAGCCTCATGCTGCTGCTGGTGGAAATTGCAATAATTAATGTTTTTTGTGTATGAGTTTTCAAGATGAAATGAAATTTACAAAAATCAGCTAATTGGAAAGGTGTTTTTGTCATTTTTCACAAGGGAAGAGAAGAACCCAACCTAAAATGTTAACAGCCAACAATTGAAATTTAAAGAACTTTGATTAATTTTCAGCAAATTTATATGCCAGCACCTGATTAACATTTCATGAAGGAACTTCTCCATTTCCATAGAAGACTTGTTTTCTCCATCTCACATCGTGTTCTGAACCTTTTCCCTGGATTGTTTGTTTCTTTGTTTTCATTTATATCCTGATTTAAGCTACCAGATTTCAGCCAGCCAGAGTCAGGGTGTGAGCAATTTGTGTGGTGGCACAGGTCTGCCACTGTGAACTTTGGGTTACTTCACAAATATTTCTCTTCCAGAGGTGACAACATCCCTAATTATAATTGGCAAGGAGACTCAAGCTTGTCTAACACTTTTTTTCTGATTAAATAAGATGTTAGATTTCAGTGCAGCTCTCATCAGGTGTTAAGATCAATTTCTGCCAGGGCAATATAAATGTGATAAATGTGTTGGATGATCTATGCTATTATGCAAGTTATTCATGATCTCTGAGAGAAAGAAATCTTTGCATTCAGCTTCTTGTGTCACACTTGAAAGACACACCAGAATTTAGAGCTGAAATTTGACTTGTTTTAGAAATTTGCTTCCCTAAGATAAAATTTGTAGAGCACAGCAAGGGCTCGGGGAAATATAATTCTCTGATGGGTGACCTTGGAGAAAGATCTATTGATGAAACTATTAGCTTCAATATTTGTAAAATGCCACAGGAGCACAGGTGTGGTGGGAAGCTCCTCTGTGACCTCACACTGAGCATGGTCCTCCAAAGAAAGTTTACAAAGGACACCAGGTGTCACTGAGTTGACATATGGCTCCAGGAACCACAATAACACATTATAGTTCTGAATAATGCAGTACAAATCCTCAACTGCCAAGGGAGAGCCACCCACAAGAAAGCTAAACATAAACTTCTCCTGCACCCACGTCAGCTCTTGTTGCATTCTTTGTCAGGAAGCTGCATCAACAAATGAGCCCTGAAAACACTGTGGAGGGGAACAAATGTGGGGAAACACAGGATATAGCACAGGGTAGGGAGGAGAGGAAACCTCTCCAGAGTTTTAGCCTGGTCATGTAGATTGTCCTATTCATTAGTTAATGGTGTTGAAAAGTAGCTAGGCAATCTGAAGTGCCTCAGCTCTCAGCAAGGCTTCCCATTCCATCCTTATAACTGGAAGACTGGAAAATGCATGGCTGCTGGATGCTGGAGTGCCAGCACCAAGCATTGGTGCTGGTAGGATGGAAGGCATGAACAAAATTGCCACTGATGTATGAGCAATAATGTTTGATTTATAAGTCATCTGGCTAAATGAAAGATTCAACTGCAATTCTCTTTGAAGTTTGACACCTACTAGACAAATAGACTGAAAATTCTTAGACTGATAAGAATTCATCTCTGAACCAACAGCAAAGGTGGACCTGCTCCATGAGCTACAGACAGAAGGTCTGCAGAGGACCAGAGCTGACATGTGAATGTAGCCCTGGAAGACAGATTTAGTTTTGGAGATGATATCAGTGAGATGCTGAATGCAGAAACCCCAAACTCCAAACCTCTTTCTCATTTTAGTCACAGAAAAAAGGATGTGACCATCCTTAGTAAATAAGCAATCTTACACCAAGAAATAGTAAATGTCTGCAATCAACTTTTCACACACAGAAAAATAATCCACCAAAGCTGATGATTCAGACCTAGAGGCAAGTGGATTTTCAGTGAGAGCAGCACAGCTGCTATTGTACACAAGTGAGTTGCTTTCAGTAAGGGATGTGCTGACAGTGCTCCCCAAGGGCAGATGTAGCTTCTCCCTGTGGACTTCTTGTGGTGGAAAGAGAAGGGGCTCTGGAGTGCCAAATGAAGATGTTTCACAAGCTGAGTGCTTCTGGCTAGAGTTCAGATAGAGCCATGCTGGCAGAAACCCTCTGATGCAGATATGGAAACTTTTCTCCTTCAGTCTGTTTATTTTTCATGTTGATATTTACACTGCTTCTACACCCAGACTCTACTTCTATTTGCACCAGAGATCTAAAAACTATAGGGCAAGAATGCACATATTTTTAGTACTAACAGAACACCTAGAACAACACAACCCTGCCTGTAGCTGACATTAAAACTTTAAATAAAAACAAAACAAAAAAAAATCTACTTTATCATCAAGAACTTCTTTTTGAAATATCCCAGAAATGCTTCTAGTAGAAGAATGTACTGCAAAAACTGATAGGGGTGGTCAGTATAGTGAAATCACTTCAGGAAGGATATGATCAGTGGTATCTTCACCATGTTTAAGAGGAGGAATATGGGCTGTATCAGCCTGGAATAGGTATTAAATGTTTGTATATATAGTCCTGAGTTACACAAGCTGCAGAGAAAGCATGTGGGAGGTACACACCAGAGAGAACAGGAGAGGAGCTGAGCTGCAAGCCCATCTTTGTGATCTGCTTTAAAGTAGTCTCCATCACACCAAGATGTCTGTTCAGTGTCACCATAGTGACACTGCTCACTGACCACCCAAATCTGCCTCACAGCTTCCTTCAGGAGTTCCACCCATGAGAAACCCTGGAGTCATCCATCCCTCAGAGCCCAGAGGGGAAACCTCCCCTGATAAACCAGCCTTTGCATTAACAGCTTCACTCTGACCCTCTGCTCAGCATCCTTGGTGCCCAGCAGGACACTGCAATGCCACTACATGGGCAGCAGTGCACAGGCTGCAAAATTTGATAAAGGAGAGAAGCACATTTTATACCCTAAGCTGTATTTTTGTTACTTTACTTACTTATTTATAAAGATAGGATTTGAATGCATAAAATAGGATGTTTTTACTGGGAAGCAGGACTCTGCATCCATGGTGTCACCCTGCAGTCTCAAAGCCCCCATGACAAGCTCAGAACTCCACAGGCCCTGGGGAGGGTGAGACAACTGCTGTGGGTGGGTGGCCCCCACCCATGGGCACCCCTTACCAAGCAGTGTGTCCCCAGATAGAGCAGGACTCTGGGGATGAGCCACTTGTGTTCTCCAACCTAAATGGGGCTCCCACCACCTCCTTTCACATCCCTGGACACCTTCAGACCAGTGCTGTCAGCACAAAGTGGCAAGCAGAGAAATGGTCATTCCCAGTCCTCACCACTCAGATCACCCCTTGGGTTCTGCAGGGACTGATCCCTTGCTGTGCCATCACTGATTCCAGTTTCCCTCAGCAGAACACTGTAACAAGCACAAGTGACAGAACACAGAAGTCCTTTGCATTCTTTGCTGGGGACATCAGTTGTCCCTGTGGAATGTTGAAATAATTTTCAGTACTTTTCTATCCTTTCCTGCTGATGTATCAGACACACAATCCTGAGACAGGGAGGAGATGAGAGGTGAAAGGTGATGCCATTCAGAGAAACCAGCACCTATGAAAGAGTCAGGGGAATGAGATTTTTATTTTACCCTGCTGTGAGGGTAAATCCACTGTACCTCTAGGTATGTCCCAGGACAGCTCTAGAAAACCTTGTAGAGAGCCCCATTTTAAAGCCTTTTTTTGGGAAAACTCAGTTGTTCTTGGTTGTGTTGAAGAGCTGTTGAAAGCAGAGAAATTAATATTACCTTATAAAAGACTCACATAAAAGCAGATAGGGAGCAATAGGAAACAAGGGAAGTTTATTGTCAAGGTATCAGAGGAGCACTGGGAAAGATCAAAGTTTGATTCTTGGCTGTGCTGATGGCCTTAGGTAAATCACTCAGGAACAAGCTTGGAAGAACTTTTTTAGGAAGTTTTTCAGACTCAGTGGCTCAGTGGAAACTAGGGGTTCAGGGCATGGTTGACCTTTTCAAAGTTTGATAGTGATTGTGAGTGCCAAGCAAATCAAAATCTGAATTTAGAATCTTCTGATAATCTTAATTAGTCTCTTTGTGTCTCTTCTTCTCCCAAGTGCAAAACAGGGAAAACAAATATTTTCCCACTGTGATAGAGATAAACATGAATGTTTGCTGAGATTCAGTGGCAACAGAAGCCACAGAGGTAAATAAGATGGATATTGCATTGAAAAAATCCCAAGTCCTGTTTTTATCCAAACAGTGGATATCCAACACTAGTGATGAAAACAATGGAAGTCAACACAACTGAATTATTAATCACACAGCCATTTATGTCACAAATGTCACCTTTTTGTCTGATAATGGTTTCCAATGAGGATAGTATCACCATTTTATATGCCCTGTATATACTTGAATAATGTTTGGTAAATTAGAGTACTAAGTCTGATACAGAAAGTACTGCTGAATACAGTCAATATCATTACTTACCTTAAAAATTGCCAGAAAATATATTTTCTGGACCTGTTTAATAATCCACATGTGATAAATAAACCAGCTTACTTATAGATTATTTAGGGATGAGGAAGCCTTTTTTCCATTGACATTTATGAATGAAAAATTCTGCTGAGACAGTCTGCAGCTCAGACTGTTAGGATAGCAGAGAGAGACCTTTAACAATGCATCTGACCCATTACTGATTTATGAGAGAACAGTGTTGGAATAAATATGAATAAAAAGTTATCCTTTCACACAATTTGGTGCAGCAGTGTTGAAATTTTACTAGGATAAACAACTGCCTTGCAATAAGCATGCTCATTCATTATTCAGTGTTAAATCCTAATTGTTGCTGATTTCAATTTCTTTGTGCTAAGTGTTTCTAAATTATAAATAACCCTGCAACTCTAATAGTATATACTCTGTTAAGGAAAGGGTAAGTACAGAAATAAATTATTAAAGTGTTCTGCTTAACTATTGCCACGCAATTCATCTCAGGATTGGGAGAACAAGGCAGCCACTTTGATAAATTTGAAGAGGTATTGACAAGGAGTCTATGGACAACTCATGCATCTATGTTGCATAAACAGACTTTGTTTAATGTATATTTATTTACAAAATTGTTACATTGCCATCTTCACTTTAAGGTTTGATTTTTCTCCTTTTCAGGTCGTTGGTAAACTGTCCTGACCTGAGTGAGAGTAAAATCACATCCTAAGTATACACATCACTGCTGTGCTCTCCCTTTGATCTGAACACTGAACTGTGATTAACACTAAAGAGAGAAAGTCCAGCCACAAGCATTTTCATGCCCTGAGCAAGCATCAAACACGAGACTCCTTCTTGTCATGTCTCTCATTCTCCCCTTTCATGTCTCTTACTTATTGTGTATGTAGTGGTTTACCTTAATTTGCTTGGAAGAGTATTTGCCTCAAGGAGGGATGGTTGTGTGATTAAGGCATCACATCTTTGTGTCTCCTTTTGCCTTTTCTAACTCTTTCCATCTCTTCTTTAGAGGCCCAGCAGAAAGGCTTGTTGGCTTGTTCTTCACTGGCTTGTGGGACAGCACTTCATATCTGGCAATGGATCAGAAGGACTGAAGAGCATTTTTGCTCCCACCAATGTTTCTCAGAGCTGCTAAAACAGGACCAATGAAGATGCTCACCAGACTCCAAGTCCTTGCGCTAGCTTTATTCTCCAAAGGAGTTTTCCTTTCCCTAAGTGACCACAGCTTTGTCAGAAAGGAAATTAAGATAGAAGGAGACCTGGTCTTAGGAGGCTTATTCCCAATCAAGGAAAAAGGCACTGGGATAGAAGAATGTGGGAGAATCAATGAGGACCGAGGCATCCAGCGCCTGGAGGCCATGCTGTTTGCCATCGATGAGATCAACAGGGACAACTACTTGCTGCCGGGAATTAAGCTTGGAGTTCACATCTTGGACACGTGTTCCAGGGATACGTATGCCTTAGAACAGTCTTTGGAGTTTGTCAGGGCATCTTTGACTAAAGTGGATGAGACAGAGTACATGTGCCCTGACGGCTCGTATGCCATCCAGGAGAACCTGCCGCTGCTCATTGCAGGGGTCATCGGCGGCTCCTACAGCAGTGTCTCCATACAGGTGAGTCACAGCAGCCCCACACTGAGAGCTCTTCAGCTGCAGTTCCAGTCAGACAACCACTGCTTATGTCAGTTTGCCAATAAAGCAAGTCTTAGCTTGGTCACTGCACCCTAGGGGTCTATCTAATTTATGATTTTAACTGAATTTACATTAGTTTGATTCACTCTTTAAAATACTTACTGTAGTTCCCACCTCTGGCAGCTGTCCACTTCCTCTAGTTGTGGTGTATCCTGAAGGCATCTGAAGTTTTCAAAAGTCTTAGTATTTATTTTGAACTTTCCATTTCATGACACTCCTACAGCTCTAAATGTAGATATCTGCTTTCACATCAATCATAAATGATAGCACCTATGTGTCTGAATATATGTGTTCCTGCCATGCTGCATGTTCATAATATTTGTCATTTTTACAACAGATATTTAAAATTAAAGAATAAATCCTTGTCTTTCTTCTATTCACTAGTGGGGTTCCCCAAGGCTCAATATTGGGGCCAGAGCTGTTTAATGTCTTTATCAATGACCTATGAGATGTCTGAGTGTACCCTCAGTCAGTCTGCAGATGACACCCAGCTGGGCTGGAGTGCTGATCTGCTGGAGAGTAGGAAGACTGCAGACTGAATCTATGGACTGAGGTCAGTGGTAGGAGGTTCAATAAGGCCAAGTACAGGTCCTGCACCTGGGTCACAACAACCCCCTGCAGCACAACAGGCTGGGGAGAGAGTGGCTGGAAAGTGTCCCAGTGGAAAAGGACCTGGGGGTGCTGGTGGACAGTGGCTGAACATGAGCCAGGTGTGTCCAGGTGGCCAAGAAACCAATGGAATCCTGGCTTGTATCAACAGTGGTGTGTCCAGCAGGACCAGGGCAGTGACTGGGCACTCTGTGCTGGGCACTGGTGAGGCCACACCTCACATCCTGTGCCCAGTTCTGAGCCACTCACTGCAGCACTGAGGTGCTGGAGCATGTCCAGAGACAGGCAAAGAGATGGGGAAGGGTCAGCAGAGTCCTATGAAGGACTGCTGCTGAAGGAGCTGGGGGTGCTTAGCCTGGAGAAGAGGAGGCTCAGAGGGCACCTTATAGCTACAAATACCTGAAAGGAAGTTGTAGCCAGATGAGGGGTACCCTCTTCTCCCCAGCAACCAGTGATGGGTTGAGAGAAAATGGCTGCAAGCTGTGCTAAGTGAGGTACAGCTTGGACATCAGGAAAAATTTCTTCACAGGAAGGGTTATTAAGCATTGCAACAGACTCCTCAGGGAGGGAGTCACCTTCCCTGGACTTATTAAAGAAATTTCTGGGTGTGGCACTCAGTGCCATGGTCTGGCTGATGTGGTGGTGGTCAGGCAAAGGTTGGACTCTGTGATCTTGGAGATATTTTCCAACCTAAATGATTCTGTGATTCTGTGCTCACATTATTTTGGATCAAATAAAACAAGCCAGTTTACATGACTCATAATCATAAGTGAGTGGTGTCTTAAACCCAGATTGGTGTAGACTAAGACCCTGCGTCTGGTATTTCTTCATGGTCAGCTGCAGGTTTCCAAAGGCTTGACAGTGCAGGATTTTTTTTTAGACTTAGTGTGGGACTTTTTCCAGACTGAGCACAGGCCTTAATCACTGCACCAGTGTCAACAGCAATAAGAGCTCTTGTGCACTGCAGACTATCCCAGCAGTGACAGAAAGCCAACAGAACCTCATTTGCCTGTTTCATAAATAGGACAAGAGTTCATCCAATGTTCATTTCAATCAGAATTACTCTGGGGAGTGGTTCTGCTCTTATGAGGGCACTAAACCCCATCAGCTGGGAGCATGGTCAGATCCCACAGGACATGCACAAGCACAGAAGAATTTAAAGAAATTACATTTTATTTCCTTCTTAATTCCAGTGTGTAACTCATCTGTGTATTCATAGTAGGGAATACAAGGGCAAATCCTTACCCATACAGCAGAAGAACAGTTTCTGCAGAGCAGAACCTCAGCCATCTCTTGTAGCTGAAGTGGTTTTGTCCCACTGTGGACCAGCTGGCAGAGCAGGAATGGATCCTTCACCAGTTATGTGGGTCTGATCAACTGGAGCACAAAGAACAAGAGTCAGGCTGAAAAAGAGACATCTGAAGGGGGAAAATGATAGCTACAGAACCTTGGGCAGCACAAACTATTAAGGAAATCATTATTCATTGTCTCTTCCAATCACACCAACACCACATCAAATGAAACCAGCAAATGGTAGGTTATTGTGGATGCTAAAAGCCAAATGGGTTCCAGAAGTGACTAGAAACAGAAAGAAGAAATTCTGCAAGATAACTACTTTGGTTCTGCAGTGCCAAGAGCTACAGCTGTCTGAAGGCTGGCAAAATATTTTGAAGCATCATATGACTGCCCACTCCCATTGGTGGAGGAGTGGAAATTTTTTTTGCTGTACCTTTGGTTTGTGGTCAGTGTGTTTCTCAGTCCACCCTAAGTTCAAGTGTGTCCAAAGGACACGAAGATATGAGGCAGCCTAAAAGATATATCTATAAAAGTAGTTGGAGCAGAGGAAATGGTACAGGTGTTTCATTCCCTCCAGAAACCCAGA
The DNA here is from genome assembly GCF_029582105.1 of Oenanthe melanoleuca. Classification (NCBI taxonomy): domain Eukaryota; kingdom Metazoa; phylum Chordata; class Aves; order Passeriformes; family Muscicapidae; genus Oenanthe; species Oenanthe melanoleuca. The sequence goes on from NC_079334.1 coordinate 62,542,423, forward strand.
GGGAGTCAGATCACATTTCTAAAGTAGTCTGTGGCCTCTTGCCCAACATCTGTCAGCCTGTCCCTTTGAAGCCAGTCTCTGGTGAGCCTAAGTCTAAATCCATATCTGAGGCAGTAGATTAGATACAGCACACATCCAATATACAAAAATAGAGTGTATATAGATGCTTCATATTCCAAAATCTTAGGTTTGGAGCAGCTGTCCAATGGAAATTGGAAGTCCTGATTGAGATTTTTCTCAACCTGTACATGTAAAAAATGGTAGTATAGTTGTATGAAGATCTGTATGTCATGCAATTTTCAAAACCTAGGGAGGATGATGGAACAATACTTATAGTTAATATTACTCTATTATCTTCCATAGACTTGTCAATAGTTTTTCAAACATAAGATCTTTCTTAACACAGTTCTTCAGAAAAATAAATAGTTTCACAAATCATTCAACTTGTCATCAAGCATTTTCCAGCTAGAAAAATGTATTCAGTGGTTTCTTTTCTCTTCACATGGATTGTTGGCCTTCCTTCAGTCTTTTCTAGCTTTCTTCTAGATTTCACATCACCTAAAAAAGATGTAACTAAGCCCTAGAAAAGAAATAATTAAGCCATTCACTCCTGTTGTCCATCCTGTTAAGATAGCCATTCACAAGTTCTGTTTCAAAAGAAAATCCCTGTCAAGAATAACAGACATTGCAAGCCTGAAATTGTAAGGACTTTCAAGCATTAAAGGCAAGCCTTTTGGTAATTTGGCAAGCCATATCAATTTCAGAGCCAGTCACCTGTACAGAGTAGATCCAGCAACAACTGGAATCACACCACTGCTGAAAGTCAAAATATTTCACCAGGTGAGTGTGTGTGCAAGGCTCAGCACCTCCCTTCCCTGTGTTTTCCAGCAGCAACCAGGGTGCTGGATGCTTCCAGATGTAGCCCTGGCAAGCATTTTTCTTTTGCTGAGAGCTGTAAACACCATAAAGTCCACAGTGCAGTTTCTTAGCCCTAAAATAAAACATGCTGAGTTCTTCAGACAAAAATTATTTCTGGCTTTTTTTTCCCCCTCCTGTGAATTTGTCTTTATATTTCAATATTTTTTCTTCCCCTCCCTACACCCTTCCTCTCCTGCTCTTTGTCTGGACAGCTGTCTGCCAAATCACTTCATGATGCTCCTGCTGTCAGATTTGTACTTCTTTCATTACCCTTCCACTAAGGAATAAAAGATTTTGCTGGTAAATCAGCAATGAACACCTTCCCCACTGAGTCAGTATGTGCAATAGGCAATTTTTGTAGAGACTAAAAACAACAAGAGAATGCAGAATGCTTAATTACTTTCTGGTCAGACTAGGCTATTATCGTTAATGATGATCTGGATAATTAGTTTTTAGATGTTGTGTTTAAATTAGCAGTAAGCTCAATCTGCACAGCATTTGATCCTTCAAGCTCAAGCCAGGATTCTTAGTCAATGGAAAAGCTCATGTGAAAAAAAATAATTAAAAATATGTTTTCATGAAATAAAATTCTGACTTGAGTTGAATCAAGAATCAGGAAATGAAGAGTTCAAAATCTTGAGGGTTTTCTTTTGGGCTTATAGTTTTTCATCTGAGCCAGGTTATCAATTCTTTCTTAGTTTACAACAGAAATTTAAAACATATTTTCTGTGGAGAGATTGACAGAGTAAAATTATAAGAAAAAGAGGCAGTATTCATTTGCAGAGAAGCACCTACATGGCCAATCCCACTTCCATATGTAAGATACTTAGAAAAGCTCTTGTTAGGAATATGCATGTGGAAGCAGGAATACCTTTATTCAAGTGCTGGGTTTGTTCTTCCCTGTTTCTGAAAACTGGATTCTTCTGAAAATGAGGAGTAGGGTCCATTCCTTGCAGTCAGCTCTTACAAAAGCTGAGACATTCCTTTAGGTGGGCTGTATTTTTAAGTTCTATGTATACTACATTCACATGGATTTAAAGATTTTAACCTGGCTGTCAATCCACAAGACCTCCAGATCACGACCATGAATGTTATTTCCAAGTCAGAGCCTCATCCAGAAGAAATGGCAGAACAGAATCCAGTGTCCTGCTGTCATCTCTTCAGCTCCTTGCTGTGTCTCAAGTAAACTGTAACAAAACCACTGGAGCAGGTTTAACGGTGCATTACTGCTATCACAAAAGCTGAAGCCACTCCTAAGTGAGTGACCATCTGGCATGAAATTCAAAATATGTACTCATTTACTGGCAATCTTTTCCTGGCTCTCATTTCTCCTTAGCCACAAAAGTCTGCCAAGGACTCATGGAGCCTGAAAGCTAATCACCTGCATTTTCTTCCTGTAGATTCTGACTTCCATCACCACTGAAAATAGTGTAAAATCCTTAAATGAGCCAAAAAATAAACTAAACATAACCCACGGGGCTCTGTCCCATTGTGCATGGACCCCACAGGGATGTGGGCAGGAGATGTGCAGGGTGCTTCAGAGGTTTGAGGGCACACACACCATTTGTGTGACAGCCTCTGGTGATTTTGTGCTTGTGAAAGTAAACCAGATCCTTATTAAAAAATCTATTCTGTGAGATGGACCACCTACCACCAGCATTTAAGCTACCCATGCACTTGCCAGCTTCCATGTGACTCCTTTAAACTCTCTTCTTTTATCTCTGTTCTTCCCTCTCTCCACTGCCTCTCAGCCAGACCCTTGCTGTTTGTTCCTCTCTTTGTTTCTATTCCACATTCAGAAATAGAACAGCCACTAGGCTGAGATTTTCAGTGTCCAAAGAGCACTGGGCATTTCTTTCCTAGAGATTTCAAAGGAATATGGGTACCTCCCTCTGACTTCTCTGAAAATCCCACAGTTACCGATTACTTTGCAGCCTTTTTGGTTTTGGGCTATAATTTTTATTTCTTCAATGTGTGCATTTTCTCCTTTTGCAAAGGGGAAATTGTAAGACTTTACAGAGATTGATAAGTAACCACTGAGACCACAGGTAAGAAGGAAGGAGCTCTACCATACAATGACAGAATCACAGAACCATTAAGGTTGGAAAAGACCTCTGAGATCATTGAGTGGGACCTTTAACCCAGCACTGCCAAGTCCACCATTAAACCATGTTCCCAAGTGCCACATCTACATGTTTTGTGAATAATTCCAGAGCTGGTGAATCCATCACATTCCTGGGCAGCCTGTTCCAATATCTGACCACCAATTTAGTAAAAAAAGGTTTCTTAGTACCTAATCTAAACCTCCCCTTGCTCAGCTTGAGACCCTTACCTTTTGTCCTCTCACTCATTACATGAGAGAAGAGACCAACCCCCACCTGGCTGCAATCTCCTTTCAGGGAGTTGTAGAGAGCAATAAACTCTTCTAAGGGGGAAAAGATGTCACTGCAAGAGAAAGTGGCCAAAAATAAGAAGTAGCTGGGGTCACCTAGACATCACGCACAGTTATTCTGCCCCTTCTGACTAGGATTTACTCATCAGTTAATGACTCTCAAATTACCATATTTCTCACCAATAGCTCTTTTAACTCCAGAAGCAATTCCATATTCCTTTAGAACCAACAGCCCCAGTTTTAGTACCTGTTCTGATCATGTGTAAATGGGACATGAGTCACTGGCAGGTTTATGAAGTCTCAGAGAAGAGTTTCACTCCTTGTGCAAAGCAAGGTCTCTGCACAGGTCTCATTTCAGGATGCAAGTTTGGGGCTCAGCTTACTTCACTTCAACAGTAATGCTCACAGAGAGACAGCTCACTGTGCCATCCCCTGCAGGAAAAATGAAAAAATATTTCCAAACAATTCCTTCAAAGCACAACATTTCTCTGCATACCCTCCATAGTTTACTTTTTATTGCACAGGACAGACACAAATCTAAAAAGAAATTCCCAGTTCCTGTGCAGAAATCCTAGCTGATATTCTGACAGTATTCCTTATTTCTGATGTTCATTTTGCAGATGAAGTTATTTCACAGCTCAAACACTGCTTTTCTCTGTGTGACAGCTACTGAGTCTGCTGCAAATATTGAGCTATATTTTTTCCCAGCCTTATTGCCTAAATTTTCAGGAGAAGAGCAAGGCTAAAAGTAATGTTTCCTTCCCCCCTCTTCCCACTATGCCAGATATTTTTATTTGTTTGATAGTGAATTATCTTTTCCTGAGTTACCTTTTAGGATGAATTTTGTTAAGGAGCATTACTTACAAACTAGGAGACAGCCCTCTTAATGCCAAAGAGAGAGAAAGCTGATGGAAACCATGGCTTCAGTCCTGCAATGCACCAGAAAATTCCATAGGAGAATAAGCCAGGCTGGGACTCCTAAATAACCTCACTGCATCTGGTTGAGTTCCTTACAGCTGACCTTTAATGATTTAACTGGGATGTTGGCATTCCCAGTGACCTTCTGGGGTCAGAGCTTGGAGTCCTGCTGAAGCCAAATTGGTGCTTTCTGCTGCAGGTCGTGGCACAGCCCCTGTGCAGTCACTGCCTGCAGTAGTGCTCATTATAATATCCCAGAGTTTTAAATATAATATTCCTTAGTTTAAAAATGGGCTAGGGAGAGATGATGGTCCAGGCTGATAAAAGGTTTTCAGTTCTGAAAGCAGTGAGGCCCTTAAGGTCCTAATTTCCCTTTGAAAACAAATTAGCTTGGAGTGAACTTTTTCTTGGGTCCAAGGTGAGCAGCTGCATTTGCATCACTGAACTCTTCCCAAATACTCCCAAATCATGTGAGTATGTCAGAAGTGTCCAGACTGAGTCATTCTGGGTCACACTGTCCCCAGGTAGGAGCCTACTCAATCCCAAAAGAGGGAAAATTGTGGTGGAGCCCAGATTTCAGTATTGCTCATATCTGTTGCCAGTGGTACAGTCTGGCAGCTCAGTAGGCTCACAGAAACATAGCCAGAGCATAGATGGAAATAAATATTTCTGTTTCTTCTATTCTCATTGGACCACATCTAGAATATTACTTCTAACCTTGGGTCCCTTGGTAAAAGGATGATTCAATAAATACAAACAATCGTGGGGAGGAGAGTCTGGAGCACAAACCCTGTAAGAAGAAATTGAGGGAACTGCACGAGTTTAGCCTGGAGAGGAAAAGGTTTGGTGGGAGCCTAATATCAGCTTTTCAGTATGGCAGGTTTGTTCTCAGAACACAAAGTAAATTCATTTATCAACATGGTGCAGGACCAGAGGATAGAAGAAAATACTTATAAATTGAAAAAGGGGAGATTTTAACCTGAGGAAAAATGTACATCCCAGGAGTTGGGACCATGGGGAGACTGCATAGGGCAGTGAAACTGTTGACTAGAAAGGAACCTCATTAAGTCTTTACATTAGATCTCTGCCTGCCACCTACCACACACCCACATCCCAGCTCATTCAGAAACAGTGTTTCTTTCCTGCCTTTCTCAAATAGCTCTTTCTGCCAAATTTTTGGCATATTGTTAGATTTAAGAAACAAGAAAAATTTAAATAAGAAAAAAGCCCTTTATTATATATTAGTATGAATGCTTTAGATGCAGTTTGACTTCCAACTGCCCAAATAATAACAAAAAGCCAACAAGGTAGATTACCACCATTTAGGAACTGGATCAAACTTTCACTAGCAGCTGTCCATGCTCCTTCAAAGCAAGAGCTCAGGCCCTGTGTATAGCAATGATCCAGAAATTAGGAAAACCTTGGGACATGGCTTTGCCATGGTATTGCTGTGGGAATCTGGACTTGCAACTTATTCCCAGAAATAGAAAGACTTTTCCAGGAGACCAAAGGCAGAGTCTCCATTAGGATAGATTGCAGCTCATATAGACAGAAATTTATCCAGCTTCTCAGTAGAGAAAAAAACTCCTTTACCTTAATCTTATTCTGCTCCACAGCCTAATTTATTGTCTGTTCAGAGCAGCTCTTTCCTGTCTCAAAGGAGCTCTGTGAAATTAAATTCATTAAGCCATGTTGAGTGCCGTGGGATTCTCACATGGTTGAATTTCAGAAGGGCAGAGAGCACTGTCATCTAACAAGGGCCTCCTCTGTCCAGCAAATGTGCAATGCACACTTGTCTGTTATGATAAAGACACCCTACTTGTTCTAGCACTTTTGAGATTTATCATTTCTTCTTTTCTCCAAAAGGTTTCCTGTATTTTCCAGTCCCACATACATTTAAAAACATTTTAAAATCCATGTAATAATTTCTGGGCCATTAAAAAGGGAAATTTTAACAAAAATGTCAGATTAAATCCTACTGCCAGCAAAATAAAAAAAAAATCTTATGAATGTTAAAAAGATGTCAATTGAGATTCAATCAATCATAAGACAGATGAAGATTACTGAGACATAGAGGTGTTACCTATCTGTCCCCATTTACCAGCAGGATTCTTGAATGGCCACAAACACCCTGAGAAACGAGGTTCATGTGTTTGATAGCTGTATCTAATTCATGGCTCTTTGCAGGTGGTTATTATGAAGCCATTTTCAATGCTTTAAACAAGATTGGCAATATCCCACCAGCATTTATCCTGTCCCTGCAGCTCAGAGAAGCAGAAGTGACAGATGTGGAGAGGGAGGGGGACACTGGTGTCCCCTGGCACTGCTGTGGCCACTCCATTTGCAGGATTTGCTGGTGCCAATGTCCCTACAGAGGGATGTGGCTGGCACTGGACTTACTGCCATGCTCATGTTGGGCAACAAATCCCCCACCATCCCAGCAGCTGAGTGAGAGCCAGGTTTGCCTGTGGAGTGGGTGCCTGACCCCAGGATGGTGGCTGCACTAATAAGCCCAGCAGCACAGGGCAAATAAAGGTTTCCCATCTCTCTGAATGCAGACTCCATCACCCTTTGTTCACTGCAGACTGTGCAAAGTGGCTGTTTTGGTTTGCAGATGCAGAACATCCAGACTTATCTTCAAAGGTATCTGCAAAACCCACCAGTTCTGACAGGGGAAAAAACCTGGCTGCTCTTGCTACTTAAGTGGCAACATATGGATTTCAGGCACTAATTGCATGCACCATGGCTTGATTAAATTGCTCCCTGGAGCTTTGCCAGAATAAATTATTTCAGTTAGCAAAAGCTGGATCTGCACTGCAATTTTGAAGCTGTTGCACACATGGCAAGGCAGCATGGATCTACACTGGAGGTGTGCCTCAGGTGTTTCAATCTCTGTGCACATAACTCTGGTTTTGCATCCCACTGACCAGACACAGTCTTAGATATCAGCTCATCTGCAGAACCTGCTACCTGTGCTCCTATCCTGTTAGTCTCTTAACCAGGACAATATTTTCATGATCAAATGCTCAGATCAGCATGAAAATCACTGGAAAACTGGACTGTTCTGAAACCAAGTACATCAGCTAAGAGACTGACTCTTGAGATTTTTTTAAAAAATACTCCCTAATATCAAGATGTTAAAATAGTCCAGAAAATCCCCACTTGAGAATTTCAAGAGTGTCCTGATCTGAATTAGATACAACTTCACTGAACTCCATGAGCAGTAATAGTTCTCAGGGATGATGGGCTCACTATCCTTTATGATTATCAGACTTTCTTATATCTTTAAATTTTTAGTCCATGAAAAATCTACCATCTGGATAGCTTCATAATTAAGAGCTTTGCAGCAAACAGCTGTAAACACGTGAAAACTTTCTTTTCCCCAGAGTACAGGAACCAGGATTGAAGCTGTTTGCAGAGACCATAGAAGTATAGTGGCCTCCAAGGCTGAGGGCCCCTTGTGAACTGGGAGAGCAGTTCTATGCATGCTTTGGCTGCTAGGACTAAAACAAAAAAGAACAAAAAAGGCACAAACAAACAGGAAAAAAAAAAAAAAAGAAAAAAAAAAAAGAAAAAAAGAAACCAAACTAACTATAAAGCTGCTGTATTTGTTAGGAGCATCCTTCTGTGAGCTGAAGGCTGATCCACTCACTGACCAGCACTACTTGAGCTGCTGAAAATGGACTTCTGTAGCTAATTTGAAGGGGGAAATGCAGAATGATATGTGTGCATTTCTTCATTATGGTTTAGCACAAATAAAATAATCCCTGCTAGAATAAATGGAGACAAGAATAGCAATTCCAGCCCACACAGTTCTGCAGGAAATGTTCCAGAATAGCTACATGGAGTACATTCTTACTACCACACCAGAGTGCTCTTCAGAGAGGACATGTGAACCAAGCCATGTGGATCTGTGGGCATGTAATCAAAGTTACAAAGCCACAGGGATTAACAATGCTCAAAGCATCCATTGTACCTTGGTGACAGAAAAAGCCTCTCTGCCTATCCTGTTGCTTCAAAGCTGTTCATTTCCATCATCAGATGCAAATTAAATCCCACACTTCCAGTATAAAACAGTTTAAGGAGTGTTACCATCTAGCAGGGAGGTTAAGAACACAGCAGCTGCTTTCTGAGGGACAGTAACTTGTTCAGCCTCAGCCTTCCCAGCCTTGTGCCTGAACCCACAGGCAAAACTGCAGTGCCAGCTAAAGCTCAGGATACTCCTCCCAAGCACTGTAGAAAAGGTTTAATTTTGACTTAAACTAAAATAAACCACAACTTCAACTCCACAGCTATGGCACAGATGCCAGGACACCTGGTCTTTCCTGGTGCTCCAGAAGGACTGGAGGACAAGAACCTCCTGAAGTCCTCAGTTCCACGTGGCCCAGAGGTTGTGAAAGTCCCTGTTGATGTATGGCTGGCAGCAGAGTCTGGCCCAGATGAGATTACACCAGTTTACAAGGGCAGCTACAGCAGGACACTAGTGCAGTGTCTGCATTGCAGAAAAGACAGAATCTAAATCTATAAAATTCTAAGACATACAGGTTGCTGAAAAGCAATAAAATTCTTCTATTTTGTTGATTTTTGGGGTTTTTTTTGGTTGGTTTGTTGCTTTGGTTTTTGTTGTTTTGTTTTGTTTTGTTTTGTTTTTTGCCAGACTGTCTAATTTGCTACTGATGTCTGAGCCTTCAAAATTTTCCTCTTTTACAGCTTTTTTTTTCAAAGCAGTCTTTTGCCTTTGAATTCTTACAGACAGTCTGTGGTCAAAGAAACATCTAGGGAAGATTAAAACAAATAAATGGTTGGGCAATTTTTAATAAGTTTTCCTTGGGAATCTCAAGTACTACTGCAGGAATCTCAAGCACACTATTGCTTTTCAAATGGTTTCATCAGGCTGTACTCCAAGATTAGCTTCAAATTTAATTTACAGGACAGAACTTCTAGTCACCAATCTTCTCTTCATCATTTAAGAAACTATCCTAGGAAAAAAATGCCATAACCTTTCTTCATATCTTTCCAGATGTGATCAAGAGTTGCACTTCTATGAGAGCAGCACAGTAAATTTGGAAATATTTAAGTATTTGCCATAGCCACATATAAAAAAAAAAAAGAAAAAGAAAAAGCAGAACTTTGGACCACATAAATTAAACCAGAATGGCAAATAGAGATTATTAAAAAAATGTATTATTTATTAAAAACTGTAGATCAACATGACATTAGATCAGTTGGGTAGAGCATAGTGCTTATAATGCCAGGGTGATGGGTTTGGTCCCCATATGGGCAATTCACTTAAAAGCTGGATTTGATGATCCTTGAGGGTGTCTTCCAGTTGAGACCATTCTATGATTCTGAGATTCTGGGATTCTGAGATTCTTTGATTCTGTGATTCTGTGGCATTGTGAAACACTTGAAGAATACTAACATGCAACAAATGTGCCATCTCAGCTGATCTGCAGCCAGAACTCCTCAGAAAAAAAGTTTAAATGAGTAAAAAATAGGAGAGGTGGGGACTTACCTTGAATAAGTGAGATTAGAAAGTTCTGCAAAAGGCCTGTATATTTGTGATAGTTGCACAAAACAGAAATTTATGTCCTATTAATGCATTTGGTCATCAAATACAATGAATCTTGGAGAAGATGAATCCCACTATGGGCAGCAAAGATGTGCAAATTGCCAGGCCTTAGTAAGGAACACAGTCTGAAACTGAAATATATTGTCCATTTGTGACTAATTATCTGTTGCTTAAACAGGCTCAGTTTCATGAAAATAAAGGTCTATTACAGCCCCAGCAGGACCCAGAGACTTTACTGGGCATCAGAATAAAATAAAGTTTGTTATCAACACCCTCATCAGAACATCTCTCATTAAGAAACGCTGTCAATGCCTTTCCCTAAATATTCCTGCTCCAGTTTACAAACACCACTCTTTAATAATCCGTGCACCCCGCTCTGTCTCCAGGTGGCAAATCTGCTCAGACTCTTCCAGATCCCCCAGATCAGCTACGCCTCCACCAGCGCCAAGCTGAGCGACAAGTCCCGCTACGACTACTTCGCGCGGACGGTGCCGCCGGACTTCTACCAGGCCAAAGCCATGGCCGAGATCCTGCGCTTCTTCAACTGGACCTACGTCTCCACGGTGGCTTCCGAGGGAGACTACGGCGAGACGGGCATCGAGGCCTTCGAGCAGGAGGCTCGCCTGCGCAACATCTGCATCGCCACCTCGGAGAAGGTGGGGCGCTCCAACATCAGGAAGTCCTACGACGGCGTGATCCGGGAGCTGCTGCAGAAGCCCAGCGCCAGGGTGGTGGTGCTGTTCATGCGGGGCGACGACTCGCGCGAGCTGATCGCCGCCGCCAACCGCTTCAACGTGTCCTTCACCTGGATCGCCAGCGACGGCTGGGGCGCGCAGGAGAGCATCGTCAAGGGCAACGAGCACGTGGCCGCCGGGGCCATCACCCTGGAGCTCGCCTCCCACCCCGTCAAGGAGTTCGACAGGTACTTCCAGAGCCTCAGCCCCTACAGCAACAGGCGCAACCCCTGGTTCAAGGACTTCTGGGAGCAGAAATTCCAGTGCAGCCTGCAGAACAGGAAACCGCACAGGAAGGCTTGCGAGAAGCACTTCACCATCAACAGCTCCAACTACGAGCAAGAGTCCAAGATCATGTTTGTTGTGAATGCTGTCTATGCCATGGCTCATGCCTTGCATAAAATGCAGAGGACTCTCTGCCCAACCACCAAGCTCTGTGATGCCATGAAGCATCTGGATGGCAGGAAGCTGTACAAAGATTATCTCCTGAAAGTAAACTTTACAGGTAATAACTCCTCTTTTGGTACCTACAGAATGTAATTAAGCGCTGTAATTCTGCAGTGCTACCAAATTTCCTGGTAGCAACTCTTTACACAGTTCAGACAGGGGTGTTACACAGGCAAGGTCACTCCTGACACAAGAAGGTAGAAAGGAGCTTGGTGAGAACCCTAAAAAAACCAGGTTGATGCTCCTCCTGCTTGCAGCAGAAGGAAGAGGTGAAGGTGACAACAGCTGGTCTTGGCAGTGTTGCACTCCATCCTCTAAAATTCCACACACCAACACCCATTTAATTCACAGCCAGTTTGGGCATGTCTGAAAGCCAATGGTCCTTTCACCACCTGCTCCATCAGGCAGCTGCCTGCTATTCCCATGCCAAGACTTGGCCTTCCCTCCCTCACTTTGCTACGAATTTACATAATTGCTGGACCATGGCCAATGTCCCTGCAATAGTAAAGTAATAATTCCTGTCATAGAACCAGATGTACGTAAACTATGTAAATATATGGGGTTGTGCCATTACCTGTGTTACAGAACTACAGGCTTAATGACAAAGTATAAAAAAGCTGCATTAAACATGTGCAGGAGGTGTGGAGGAGGGTGGCCAATCTGGGAATGATGTGAGCTAACTTCATGGGGACTGGCTGCACAGCACATGGCATCTCTGTGGTTTTGCCACCCCATATGGCTGAGTTCTGCATTTTTAGTAATACTATGCCATAACAATATTACACTTTAGCAAAGCTAAATAGATCTACAGAGGAAACAAGTAAAGTTTAAAACATCCTGTCTTTTTGTTGCTACATGTCAGAGCTTCTTCTGAAGCATCTAGGTTGAACTTGCAATTCTGTGTATTATGAAACTGATATTCTCAGCTGACTGGGTTGATAGTAAGGAACCATCATGCTGTGCTTTGAGAACTAGCTCCAAGAGGAATTGAAGGATAAACATGTGTAGGATGCAGCATGCTCAATCCCAAGAGATATTCAGTAATTGTACAACACTAATAACACTGAAAACTACATCAAACTGTCAAATTGGAGCTTGAACTTTTCCCTTCTTTAGAGACGTTCTCAGTGTTTGACTCAGATCACCTCTAGATACTACCAACTACATCCCTGGTGCTTCTCCAGCTCCCAGTGGGGTGCACCTGATGTGACCAAGTACTCAAGGCAGAATGAAATAAAATGTTTGGGTTTAGACCTCTGGAAATTAGGTATCATCCTCTCTCCTTCCCCTCCTCACAGCACTTACAACATAGAAACTATTTTCCCACTTGCCTACACTTATCTTCAGAGATACTTGAATGTCTTTAAATTGTTGAAATCAATTGGTTTTAGGAGGACAGCACTTCATGGGAGCTGATTCCTGGCATGCTGATCAGGAGGGAAGGCAGTGCTGAGCTTCTGTTCCTGCCAGGGAGATACTTCATGACTGTAATGACCTGCCTAAATGAGTAGGCACTTCAATATTTTAAACTTCAATTATTTTGAAGATTTTTCTGACATTACAGGTGTTTTTATGGGCTTAAATGAAAACACTATTAATAGATTCCAGCCTTAAGACTAAGCAACCTTTGTTCAAATACAGGATTCTTAATCATTTTTCTAACATATTTTTAAGGACCCAGGCTTTTCCACTCAACATCTAGATATAAAGTCAAAATAACCCAAATTTTCTTTGACCAAAATCTTAGGAAAAATTTCATTTATTTAAAGCCAGAAAATTTTGTTTTAATTTTGACTGAGATATCTTTTATATTTTTATGAATTGAGAGTTGAAGCTGTTCAAGCTGGGAAAAAAAATTGCAGCCTGTAATTTTTCAGTTTTGAAAACAGAAGTCTCTTTTTTGAACTAAAATAATTTGATTAAAAACTAGCATGGAAATCTTTGAAACTCTGAAGAGCTTTATTTTCCATTAACTTTCATTTCCAATTTAAGACATTAAGAAACCTGTCAAGTTCTTTTTCAATGGCTTTGTTCCATATACATTTTTTGCCAGCTTACAAGATGACTTGCTCATCTCTTATCTTTATTATTCGTTCTTCCATTATAATGTGAATTTCCGTTTTAATGTAAGTTATTTTTTAAGCAGGTGAGTGATTTTTATGTAGCAAGTTATTAAGCAAATCTTCCATCGCTTCTTCCTTTCAGAAGAGTGAGAAAAATTAATACATATGTGAGCTTTTAATACATATTAGTCTTGTCATTGATTTCTATGGGACCAAGAATTATTCTTTGCTCTTTCCTGGCTGAAGAAAATCTTTAGGTGTGTTGTTAATGCAATATGAAGACCTTGATGCATGATACATTTGATCAATGATGCTCTCATATTTCCACCTCCAAACCTGAGAATGTTTTCCCAGCACAAAGGGAGGATGGCATGGAAGTAACCAGTCCAGCAGCTGCACTGCAACCAAGTCAGGCTGTGGATTTTCTCTCTTCTTTAGCCTGGGTACTGATCCACACCCACCACAAGGAAGCAGGCAAGAAACAGAATTGTGTTAACCATATTTGCAGATATTTGCAGTGATAACCATAAGCATCTATTTAAGCAATGCCTCCTCTGCTGAAAGGCAGGGGTCCACACAGATAAACCCTGGAAGCACAGAAATCAAGCAAAGGAATGGTGGCAGAAATCAGGCAAATGGCCCTGGATGTCTGGTCCCAGTTTCCTGGAACATGGTACATTTCACACACACCACTCTGAGTAAATGATCAGGTGCACCTCTATGACTGGTGTGGGATGGAGCAATTGCAGACATTTACCCTTCACACTCAAATTAGTTTTGATTAGTCTTTGATTACAGCTAATGGAGGGGATCAGCACTTACAGTCTGCTCCAGCCCATGTGAGGTGTGATTTGCCCCTACATCTCTTGCTACTGACTACAGATGGAGTGTAGAGTGATTAAGGTTTATTTTCACTTGCCATTTAGCTGAAAGCCTGAAGTGAGACTCTCAGGAACAGCAATAATGTGATTTGCAAGGAAATACTCCAGCTAACAGCTGGACTGGCCAGGATTTGTGCATCCTTGTGCTGCCACTGCTGCTGACATGCTGTGTGACAGGTATTTCACTAATATCTCTGGGTTCCTACTTATTTCTCCTTTTTCATTAAACTGAAATAAATCCACAGAACTGCAGTGTGGGATGAAGACAGGGTGAGATTTCACTCCTTATTGTCTGTAAGATACACCAGGCACATCATTTACTTGCAAGCCAGTAAGATATATATATAACAAATATCATGACATCCTGAATCTTTTCAGCAAAGGAAAAAAGAGACACCTGTGCCTAATTCCAGCTTCCAGCAGCAGGATGTGAGAATGCAAAGCCCAGCCATCCCCTAGATAAATGCTCTCACTCAATTTCAGTGTTTGTTTGGCCTTTCAAAGAGATATAGGCTGGTTCATCCTCTTGATCTTCCTATCCTCTACATTCCCTCCTGAGGGCACAAGTGCAGCACTTGATGTTCTAAATCGTGATGGTTTTCTGCTGATAAAGAGATGCTGGTTCAAGAGGCTGTTAACTTGTATTACCAGAACAACAGAGAAGTGCTGAACAAAAGTAAAGGTCTCCAAGGCAGAGAGCACAGAGTGCACTCAGCTCCTCACCATAGCCAGCTATTGCCTGGTGAAGCAGCACACAGAGGGGCTCCTGGGAGGGCTGTGAACCCAGCCAGGAACTCACATATCCAGAAACCCTGCTCCCTCACAACGGTGGAGGGGACAGTGCTGCAAACAGCTTTGCTGACTATTTTAACTTGTTTAAGCACCAGCATGACACAGAAAAGCAGTGTTGTCATTGCCCAGCACTGCTGCAAGCCTCACATTTGACAAGTGCCAGGACAGTGTGAGAGGGGTGTCCATCACTGGGGACAAAAACGTGGCAGGGTCCTGCCAAGCTGTGCCCTCCACTGCTGCCTGGTGTAGCTGCTCCCCCAGGACATGGGACTGGAGGGGAGGAAGGGGAGCAATGATAATGAAGGACCAGCATTAGCTCCAGAGTTACTTATCTGGTGCAGGATAGCAGCCCTGTCACCCAGGAGTGTGGGGCTGGGCTCCAGCTTTTCCCACTCCAGTTAGCAGGGCTGGTGGGATAACAGGTCTAACCCTGCCCTCAGTCTAGTGTGGGGGCATATGGGCAGAGGGGGGTTGGATTTTGGGATGTCCACATGTCTTAGGCTAATGGTTAAAAGAATTTGGCTAGAGTAGTAAACTTGGAAAAAAGATCATTAAAAATTTTAGGCAATGCTTATTTAAAGTACTCAGTGTCTTTTCCTGTCCCTTTCTCCCTCCTGAGTTACCAGAGTTGCTGTCATGGACCTTTCTGACTTGTGTTCATAAATGCATCTCTTCTACAGCAAAGCCTGTATCATAAAAACTGGCTTATCCTGGGCAAGTCCTCTCCCCTGGCTAACCAGAATGACTACCCCAAATGAGAAAAGGGCTGTAAGCCAGGTCTGATTTGTCCCATTTCCTCCACTGGGCATTATGACAAAATGTCTATTCTTACCTTCTCTTATATTTATTTCTATGTTCATTGTTTTCCTTCTCTTCCTCCTCACTCTGCCCAGTCAACACTGAAATAATACAAAGCAGAAGCACAAATTCACCTTCTCATTTAGTTCTTGAGCACTGGTGACTTCTGTTGTGGGAACACAATTTCACAGACCATTTCCATCATATCTGTTCCATCCAAGTAAGAAAGAGCTGAAGTCATGGTCTGCAACAAGCAGATGTCACCTTACTTCTGAGCACAGCAGCATTGCATGGTCTCTGCTCTGGGATTTAAACATAAATATTTCCTGTCAAAAGAGCACTTCAAAACTCAATGTTCAGCCAGGCTGCATGGAGCACAGACCAAAAGAATGCTGCATTTGCTATCACAGCAGATTGCAGCTGCAGAAACTTCAAAGGCTGGCTGTGAGTTTAGAGCAGGGAGTGCCTGGGCAGGCTAAAGCCACTCTGTCATCTCACCCTTCTCATCAGGACAGATCCCCCTTGCCTTCAGCACTCCCTCAGCAGTGAGGTCCTCATGGTCTTCCTTCTGATGTTCATTTGTAGGATAAACCAGAACAGACTTTCAGATGAAGGCAAAGCTCACATGGGCAGAAGGCATCCACTACCTTGTTAATCATAAAAGTTGTAAAAGTGTAATACATGATGGATTTGTAGCTAATAAAAGCAAGGAAAATGAGTGAATTTCCCAAGACACTAATTAAAAATAGACATGAAAAAGATGTCTAGGATTTATAGGAAAAAAATACTGACTTTTCCTGGGACCACAAATGTGTCATAGTGCTTAAAATCTTGCAAGCAGCTAAGGGACAGTCTCTGAAAGCACACTTGAGACTTGCTGTTTCAGAGCAGAGGAACAGTTGAACCTGCACAGTATTTTCCCATATTCTCTCTCTATTGGAGTTCCATTGGTGTAAATTCACAGAGAGCTGCAGCAAGATTTTGGTGGCCTGGTAATCCTGATGGCCCCATCTCCTTCCTCCTCTCTTTACAGGCACCATGGGATCTGCTGTTCCTTTACTTTGGGTAAATTTACCCTCCAAGAGTAAATAAGCCAATCTCTACTTAGTCCTCCTGAAGACTTAAGTATGTGTATATATTAATATATACACATACTTATATATGTGCATTTATATAGATTTTTAATTTTGTATGCTGTAGATTAATAAAATCATAAAATTAAAGAAAAAATCAGGTTAGGTGGCTTCTAGTCTAACTTCCTGCTGCAAGCTAAAGCAGCTGTGCAATCAGATGAATTTCCTCAGGTGTTTATAGAAGTAAACTGGTCAAAATTAAATATTGTAGAACCTTTCCAACACTTAGTTGAGGTTTGAGGTATCATGGTGGCAGCAGCTGCTCTGCACTCTGGATGTGTTGTGTGTACTCACTGCACCCTGTGAACTGGATACCTGGGCTGGCAGAGGGACAGAAGAATTGTCATCTCTAGGGCACAAGTTCCAAATAAAATTTCCATTACAACTTCTCTCACCATGATGGCAGGTCAGTGACCTACCTGTTAATGGTGTCTGCTCTCGAGCCAGAGGCCATCATTAAAAGCTGCTGTTTCATGCAAACACTAATTGCCAGTAATTCTCAGTAATTAGCCCGAGTGAGCAGGAGCAGAGGTTGAATTGTGTGTGTGCCCCTTGAGATAAGCTCCAGCAGCTGAGGCCAAGGTGTGCTGGGCTGGTTCTCCCCATCTAACAGGGACAAGGTACTTTTGCCTGGTGCCACCACTGTCACCACTGCCTGCTGCCACCACTGCTGCCACTGCTCTCTGCCTGATCTGGGCACTGAGCTCCCATGGACAGAAAAATGGGAAATGCATCATTAGCAGGACACAGAGCAGCAACAGCTTTTCTTCGTAGTCCCCAGGAATCTCTGGAAGTAGCCTTTGGCTTTTACTCAGCTGGGTGTTGTTCCTGGAAAGCCTGAAGGAACCACAGGCCAGCAACAGCCCCAAACTTGTTACAGTGGCATATTTAGGTGAAAGTACTTTGGCATCTCTAAAATTGCAACTAGATCTCCATCTCGGTTTCCTCTGCTTGAATATTTAAACAACCCACCACTTCAGATGAGCTATGAAATACTGAACATAAAATTATATAGTCTGTGCCTTGTATGTCATTTATAGTCAGCTGCTTATCTCCTATTAATAATGTATCCTTTAGGCAGCCATAAATCTCTAGATTTCACAGCATCTATGCAAGTGTGTAAATGAGGATGAGATTAGACACCCTGTGTTTGTGGAGAAACATGACTGAAAAACAGCAATGGTTTTCTTTCAGATCACATATTTGAGAGACAGAAGGCTTGGTAACCTAATTTCTCTAAATCACAGGCTCCTGTATTTGCCTGCTGCTTGTTTTATAATAGTTTTTATTTTATCTTTTGTTTTGCTGGCAAATTATATGTGAATCCCAAACACCAAGGGTCTGTGCAAGCCCTCAGAGGAGCAGGAAATCTCATACAGCCTTTTAATCCCCCAACTATGCACATTCCCTTTCCCAGTCCTACTGGGTTTTACAGTAGGGGGGCAACCCAAGACATACCATGGGATTATATTCTTATTCTTCATGCAGATTTACCTGGGAGAAATGTTTACACATAAGTAAAGAGATGTCAGGTCTGCTTCTTTTTCCTGTGACCATGAAGGAGAAGATATCAAGTGAGAAAGAAGATTTTGGTTCAGGATTCCTATCCCTTGCATTCTAGCATCTATTTTGGCTCTGAAAAGCCCATGGAAGGACCAGATTCTTCTCTGCCCTCTGCTACCGAAGAGCACTTTGTCACTTCCATATCTAATACCAGTTAATCTCACATGCTGAGATACTGAGATACCTACTATGGAGGCTGAAAATTTACAATAGGGGCTGGCAAAGGCAAAGGTTGTGCTCAGAACATGACCACAGAAGTGTTGAGCATGAGGACAATACATGAGAAGGTGATTCCACTTTGTTATTTTGGGTAATCCAGATGTGTCCTGGACTTCCAGTGAGTCTCCAAGAAAACTCATCTTTTCAAAAGGTGATGAAGAAAACTACAGAAAGTCACAAATCCAGATGTCTAATCCCGAGGATAACTAAATGTTAGGTTATTTTTACAAAACCTATATGCTTGCTGGCAGCTAATAATTATACTACAAAGGCAGAAGTGAAAGCATAATCAGTAGAAAAGTATCTTTTCTCCTGAAATAACCTTAATTTCACAACATCCCTGGAAGACATTTTCTTCACCCAGTAGAGCACAGTGAAAAGATATTTCCAGGCAAACAGTGGTTAAACAGAAACAGGGACAAGACCAGTACAGCTGCATTAGTGAGACACTGACACTCAGCCTGGTGCTGCAATCTAGACATGGATCATGGCCTGAATCCTACATCAATTCCACACAAAGAGTTTGCAGACAAACTTGTCCCAAGCCAGCTGCTGTATTTCCACTTGTTAAACTGGAGCCCAGATGAGCATGTGAATCTATGGCAGCTTTCTGCAAAGACTAAACTATTCCCTTTAATTTTGTCTTTTTCATTTGATTCCCAGTGCAAAAAAAAAAAAAACAAAAACAAAAACAAAAACAAAAAAAAACCCCCACCACTCAGTGATACAGACCTTTTTTTTTTTTTTTTTTTTTTTTTTAATAAGGGGACAAAGAAATTAAACCCAAACTTAAAACAGCCATTGTTTACATTTTCCACTAACATATTTTTCCCAAAATTTTTCCCACTTTTTCAAAAAGCAACCACCTCAGCATCTTTATGGAGCATAAACTCCTTTTACATATGCATGCTCTTCACAAATTGATCTTCTACACAACTCCCATCAGCTGCAAACTGGATGGACCTGGCAACAAATGTGTGTGACTTTCCTCATTTGTCACAGCCAAGTTTCTAAATACATCTAAAAGCATCTCAGAGAAGTCTGCCTTGGCATCACTGCAATATTTATGGTTATTTAGTTAGCAGATATAGAATATAATGTAAAAATATATTTCATTGCTGTTATCTGGGTGAGTCATTTCCTTTTGTTTCCTCCTTCCTGCCATGAAAGTGTATTTGTCTGAGCACATAACAAGTGAAGACAAGGAATATTAAAATTCTTCAAGGCAAGGGGAACAAGACACATATTTATGTGCAGGGATATGAGAGGCAGAGAAACTTCTAACAGAAATGTCCATGAAATGCTAGCTGTAGCATGGCTACAGGAGCAATCCTTTGATTTGCTCTTTTGCTTTTTGCTCCATCCATGGACAGCTCACCTGCCCACTGTTGGGATGAAAAGGAGTTCTAAAGCACTAAGCCAGAAAGGACCATGTCTCCAAATAGAAATCCTTAAACTTAAGGCATGTATTTTGTAAATAAATTACCAAGATCAGTTATTTGGGATGTAGGGTTTCTACACACAAACTTGTTCTTTCCTGAATGCATGTGAAGAACAGCTCAGGGCCAGAAGCTGTGGGGATGGGAATGGTGGTTGCAAACACCCAGCAGATGGAAAGCAGAGGTTGTTGTACCCCACAGTCTGAAGGCCCCTCAGTCTTGCATCTGAATTTCATCTCCTACAGTTTTCCTTTTCTTGTACAAGCCCATCTTTCTACTTGGCAATGTATGAATCATCCCATCTTTTCTATACTAATGACACATATACATCTAGCATATTTATTACAAAAGAAATCCAAGCTCCTTTCTGAAGGCTGAGGGGTATTCACTTTTTAAATGCATATCTGCAACTGCTGCTCAATTCAATGGAGGTTTCATTTTTCTACTTGCTGCTATAACAGATCCCAGGCAATCTGATGGAATAAGCTAAGGCAACAGTTTCTTTGTATATATGAAATATTTACCAGTTCTGTGGCTGAAATATGAGGCTCAGCAAAGAAAACACCATGGTTTTATTCAGGGAAGGGATTGCACTGTGCTCTGAGGAAACAGGGAAACTACTGATGTGGGAAAGCTGAGGGAAGCCCAGGCTTGAGCAGAGTCCTCATGCAGAATGCATGTGCTACAGAAATCCCAAGTAACTCTGTAGCTGAGAGAATATGGATTTTGAGGGTGGAATGTGATTCCTAAGGGCTACATCTGATATCACTTTGATTCTGTGACCCAGTATTAACCACATTTGTGGTGTGGATTGGAAAGCACACAGAGAGGCATGAACATTCACATTCACAGGAGCGTTCACCCACTGTTCTTTAAAATTTTACTTTACTTAACCCAATTCTGTAATAAGAAATAATACTTGATATATGATTACTGAGATGGCATTTATAAAGAGTGAGCAGCAAACCCAAAATCATGGATGAGTTCCAGCATCCACAGTCAGGGGACATCCACAATCAGTTCTTTTTTTGGAGAGGCTGTTACTGGCCTTGTACCTTCTTGTTACTTCATTTGTTTTTTTCACCATTCCCAGAATGTTATGCATGTGCTGCCAACATGCCCTTCTTTCTATTAATTATGCCCTAAAAGCCTCTTCACTTCTTCCCTAGGTGGAATTTGTGTAGGGATCAGTAGCTGACTGTTCATGTGCAGCTCTGGAGCCTCAAGCATCTTCCTGTGCTTCTGCCACAGAACTGTTCTGCTCTCTTCCTGTGGGAACATTTTCTCTGTGGCTCTAACTTTTACAAGAAGTCTTAAATTTGCTCCAAAACACCAGGACAGGCCTGATCATATGCAGAAATTTAGGGGGTGGGGTCGCTGGACTCTTCTGGCCCAAGCATCAATTATGTCATTGCCTGTAACAGCAAAAGGTTGTGCTCATGTGGTTCCTTCCCTTGACATAAACAACTATACACTATGTACCCTATAAATAAATTTTACCGTGGTTTCTGAAAAGTAAAGTTTTTCCATGACATTTCTCTATTGCCCTGATGAATGCAGGGGCTGGTCACTGCTCCAAGTGATCAACTTTGTGTCAAAGATTGGCTGTACCAGGATAGGTCTCCACCAGACAGAGGCTTAAAAAAACTATGAAACTAGTATTGGGAACTGACAAAAATGTTCTAAAAAAGTCTGTTAAACTTCCTCTATTACATTTGCACATCCATTTGAATAAATAGCTAATGGCTAGTTAATGCTCCAGTAACTGAAAGAATAAAATACCCATCTTTAAAGGCTCTTTGGAGAAGAAATTATCTCAAGTCAGAGGAAGGTTTGAGGCAGTACTGTTAATGTCTTTTCTAGATCTCTGAAACATTTTATCAGTCTAATCCTATCAATGTGTCTCTGCTTCCACCATAAAACAGGCAAATAAATCAACATTTTCATTTTACATTTTCCCCTGAGGTCCAATGATTGCTGTTGCTGAACTGATTCAGTGGAGCAAAGCATTAGCAAAAATGATTCTGTGCTCTCAGCTTTATCTTTTATCCCTGAGAACAGAAGAATTTGCAAGTATTAATAGGATGTGCAGGTTGTGTGTTGTGGTATAACACATGCAAATGAACACTGAAGATGTTGGGAGAGATAACATGTTACCTTGGCAGCTTGTGTGTGATATGCAGGAATAACCTTAAAAGCCAAGAGTTATCCTTTATCTCACTTTTTTGCCTAAAATTCATTGTTGTGACAAGCCCACTTTCACCTCTCTGCCTGACTCAGCATTTGGTCAGCTGAGATGGGCTCTGTTAAATACTGAATTAACTTGCAGTTTCAGTAAATGTGCATTCCAGCCACTGCCTTATTACATGGAAAAGAGTAAAAATAAAATCCAGACTCATGCCCTTATAAAGGAAGATGAGCACATTCAATGTGTGTGGTGGGCCTTACTGTAAACATTTCTTTTATTTCTCCATCAGTGGCCAAAATGGAAGCCACCCAGCTTTGATGTATTCTTTGACACACTTTTGTAATATAACTGGAGAACTATTGATGGAGGAAGTTTCCCATCTCCCTGATAGCATCTCACATTAGCAAGAGCCACCTTTGGAGGTGCCAATTCCTTTCCACTCTCCATAGGAGGTCTGTAAGAAAAGTGCACTCCCAAAATAGACACTCTAATTAAACTTATGTTCAAGAAATATGGGTCACTTTTTTTTCATTCACGTATTATATTCCTAGAAGAAAATGATCCAATCCAGAATCCTACACCATGTGATGTGTGAAACATTTACTTTTCCAGCTGTACTCCAATTCTTTTTCCTCCACCAGCATTGTGTCAGATGTGCCAAATGCTATAACTGAGGTGCATAACATGTCTGAGCCTAAAGGTTCCTGTGTTTCACCATGGTATTGAGTCTTTATTCCAGCTCTGAGGCATTCTATAACTCCTTTTTTTCCCCACAAAATGTTCAATAAATTTGAACTTCAATTATTTCAAATACATGCAATTCTTAGAATTCACTACTTAGAGTTTTATTTCCCTAATGCAAATACAATTTCATTTTGCAAATTGCCTCATTATTAGCAATTTGTAGGATGATTGCTGAGAGTTTTCAGTAGCTCCTTAACAAAAATAATAGCATAGAGTCATAAGATTTGTAGGAAGAGGCAATACCTTTATTAGACTGCCTACATATCTAGAAAAAAAAAGAAGCTTTTGGCATAACATCTCTTTGTCATATCTTGTCTTGCATCTCGATCAGACCTTGTGTTTCTGAACTCTGTACTTCTAAAGAAGTGAACAAAAAGCTTTCAGCAATTACTCTGCAAATGGAAAGTAATGAGGCTGTTTGCAAAGGGAAATTGTGTTTCCAGCAGGAAATAAAAACCTGATATACTGAACTCTGAGCAGAGTTGTTCCTTCAGAATAAATGAAGGTCAAATTTATTGAGCAATGGTGCTGGTGACCTAATGGAGTGACCTTGGGCCTGAGAGCTTGTGCACTTCTTCCATCTGTAAGTCTAATAACAAATACTGCCTTTCTTAGACACTTGAAATTTCTTGCTTCTTGGACTGTCACAGCTACAATATTACTATTACTAAATACATTGCAGTGTAAGTAATTAAATCTATGTCAGTCCACCTGATTTGGGAGTGTCTTCATATCAAGTCAATTAGGAAATAACAGCCAGAGGGTCTATTTCATGGTTCATTTGGTTCTGATCTCTAAGGGCAAACTATCTAACTAAATTATTCAGAGCCTTGTCTGGAAACACCTCTCTAATCCTCAAGTCCCCATAGAGAAGAGAATGTTTTAACCAACTTCCTTTAATATCTTAATAACTAAATCTATTCATATTTCCTTCAGGCTGACAAAGAAGGGCAAAAATATTATTAGGTGTTTAACACTTCCTTAGACAGCTCTGTATTCAGTCTGGGGGTGGAATTTGCACATCATGCAACAGTGCCTCCAAAAAGAGAAAGATTCATGCTCCTGTGATATAACATGTCTCCATTTTAGTCCAAAAGTAAATTTTAGCAAAGTTAAAACGCAGCTTCAGTCTCTTCCAGCTGCACCTTGGATGTACTGGGAAGAGAGGGTAAAAGGCATGGCACCAGTTCCCAGCTCTGAGGTTACATGGGAATGTCCCTCACCCAAAGCTCAAATGGGACACAGGGTACCCATAACCCCTGAACTGGCAGAAAGTCACAACCAAAACACAGACTGAGAGCAACATTCATGTTCAACAGCTGGCAGAGAGCTCACCAGCCAGCTCAGATTTTCCTCAGATCAAAACATTTCAAGAGCTACCAAAGGCCAGCCCAGAACTTGCAGTTCCAGCTCCTGAGCTGATGTGCAGTCACCCTAAAGAGTGGCCACAATTCCTCATAATGGGACTGGGCTCCCCTTGCTCCTGTGTACAAAACAGCCAGCTGGCCTGAGGGAGGAGTTAGGCAGTTTGCAGTCACGGTTTAATTTCCTTTGTAATTGCAAGTTGATTGCTGCTTTGAATTACATTGCATGCATTTTGCCTCTTGTGCCAACCATTTCTTTAAGTGGATAAATTTAAATTAAAAGAATGGTGTCAGTTGAAAGGCATTTCTATGTTGGAATCTCACTAATTACACATATTAATTATTAACCTAGCAGATTTATTTTAAAAAAAAAGAAAAACACCTCGGATGATTTTTTATAAGTATTTGTTTTATCTTAAACTAATCCAACCTTAACCAAAGAACTGCAAGAAATATTCTTAATTTCAGGGGAGATTTTTTGTATTTTTAAGGAGAAATACAAGGGCAGAATTTTCACATGCTTTTACCCTCCATGTTTCGAAATCCAAATGCATTAAGGCAGAAGAAATTCTTTTTTTATTTCCTTATGTTTCCTTAAAAAGAATAAGGGCAAATTTGCAGTTTCCTTGATGAAGGTTTGTAATTCAGCATCTAGTACATTCTCCCCACGTCCTAAAGACCACACCCATGCCCAAGAGCCTCACAAGCAAGAGGACAACACCTACCTGGAAATGTAAAACATTATGCTTGAGGCAAGCAATTCACAGGAAAGGTAGCCTGGGAGTTCTGTGCTCAGCCAGGCTGAGGATAGTGAGGATAATGACAAACCAAAGGAATTCTTCTAGTTTTTAGATCCTTCTTATCTTATTTTGCAGGTGTAGCCAGGCTGTTCTCTCTGATAGCAGACAGATGTGGATAGCACTCCACAGCAGCCCGTGCAGACAGCTTGTGAGACACCTGCCCTCAGGACATTCTGCAGCCCTTGGTGTGAGCTTTGAGTTCCAGACATTGGTGCTATCCATCTCACTTGACTTCAGATACAAAAATAGTGGATGTATTCCAGACAGTCACACTCATGGTGGTCAACAGAAAAAGAACAGTTTGGCTGGGCTATTCTAGATACCACTGTAAAGTGGACCCTAAAAATACTCACACTCTTCTGTAGGACACAAGTTTGGGATACCTAACTAATCCACATATATTCCTTAATAGATGATTGCTACAAGGCCTGAGGAAAACATTTCTGTCTTTGACCAGTGCAAAAGTTGTGGGGGGTCTATGACTAGTTTTAAAATTCCCTACAGCCAGTGTCTAGGCTAAGAGAGAAACTATAGACCTGAATGGAAAATCTGTAGACATAGATAGAAAAATTACATTTGTAGGAGACTAATGTGTCTCATTTGTCTCATTAATTTCTTAAATGAGAAGAAATGCTGCATATGACCCAAACACACCCAGAGATGGTGCAGAGGTTAAAAGTGACTGCTTGTCTCTGTGGAAACTGGTATTCTGTTAATTGTGGAGAGGGACAATCTGGTGACACTTCACTCTTATCTTAACTTTTAAATTGCCAAATTTCAATGTTCTTTCTGCCAATCAGGTATGAAACCAGCTGTGCTGTGCTGAAGCAGAATGGGAGTGGGTGCATCAGGTCTCTGTTGCTCAGTCTAAATGTTCAGCCAAGCAGAAATAAGTCACTTTGACCTCAAGAAGCCATATTGAGCTAAAAATAAAAGAGAATGAAAAGAAATGTGCATTCTCAGGGTCTTTTCTGATACTTTTCAAGATAAGGCATCATACACACAGATGAGCTTGTTGGACAAACACACTATATCCTGTTATATTATTATCTAGGCTCTTTGTTAAAGTGTTTTTAAAAGGCATTGCCCTGGATATGTAACAGGAAGAGTAGGGGGGAGATTAAAAAATAGCTATATTTTTCTGTTAAATAAAAAATGTCTTATTTTTCAGTCTTAAATCAGGATTTTTGAGTTTTTGCAGCACCATCTAGTGAGACTAAGGAGGTTTTACTCAACTTTTCAGGAACTCCAGTCTTTACTTTCCCATTTCTATTTAATCATGATCTCCTCATAATCTCTGGGGCCAACAAGCTATGGAAGAAGGTACCTCCAGTGCACCCAACAGTCCTTTTTACATCTCTTTCCAAACCACATTAAATCTCCCAGCTTTGCCAATTGCCAGGCTGAAAGACTGCAGTGCTTTCACAAGCCTTGCTATTAATGAATTGCCTCCTGGCTAGTGAGCTGTGCCTCTGTGATCTGTACCTTGTTTAGAAAGAATACTCTGCAAACAAAGAACAGATGTGTGCTTTAGTGGACATGAAGAATGTTCTTAGATGTAGGGATAGCTGTTGTCATTCCTACCAGGAAGTGTTACTGGGGATGTTTTCTACAGGACAGCATCTACACACTCCAATCTGTGCCAGGCACATGCAAGACTCTGCAAAATATCCTTCCTGGCCCAAAGATGTTCTAACAAACAAAACCCAGTCTGATTCCAAGCCAGTTAAGATGACACACATCTTTCCCTTAAAAGATTTCCAGTGCCTAATTAGGATGAAAACTACTTTTGTTTGCATCATCTATTCATTCCTTGTTAAAAAATCCTGGAGTGTTTTTCACTCAATTGAGGCAATGTGCAGAATTAGAAGTATTTAAATGTATTTCTCATACTACCTCTTCAAATAAAGATTTTGCTCAAAGATAAAATAAATTTCCCCTGCAGAACTTTCTTTCTGAAATTTTTCATGTCACCAAGAGCTGTACATCACTGACACAAAAATATTAAAGATTTCTAAATGAAAGCAACTCACCTGCTTCCAACAGCAGATAAGCACATTTTTGCAAGTTATGTGACTGTTGGAAAAACTGATCTCCCTTAGGAAGATGGGAACAAATGACATAATTCACTACATAAAATCTATGATGTTATTTTATGTTCTTATCTGTATCTGCTACTAAAACAGTCATAAATCTGCAGTTATTCCTCTCTTATCTGCAGCTGAAGGAGTTTGTCCTCCACTTGCACAGTGGAATCCTCTCCTCCAGGAGGATTTCTCCAGGGAGCTGACAGAGTTGAGCTGCCTGAACAGAGGTTCCAAAGATTTCTGTCTTCTCCCTCCTGCTCTTATAAATGTCACTGCTGTTGCATCTTCATTGCTGAAATGCTGCAGGCTGGAGCACAAAGCATCACTGCTTTAAGTCTTTTTTAATTATCCTTTATTTTCTTTGATAACTTCTTTTACAAAATTCCTCTTGTATAGCTGCTTTACACAGGGCTAATTCATTTCATGAAGTGCAAGGGAAGGAGAAGATTCAAAGGCTGAAAGGAGGCAAAGTTCATATTGTCTTAGCTAGCAGCTGATGAGATCCAGTCTTGTCTGTCCTCTCCCAAGGGATGAATGTAAAACAGCTGAGCTACAACTCTGAAATAGACCTGCCAGAAATATCTGCCATAAAGATTGTAGGTTTCCTCTCAAAACTGAGATATATATAAAAAAAACTGCAGAGTGACTTACGACAGCCTGACATCATCTCTGGGAAAACTAATTTCCAAAAATGGCTATTTTTACTCTAAAGCATATAGTCCTGCCTTCTTGTGATAAGCATCTTTCTTACCTATAAGCATCTTAATTTTATGATTATTATTACATCATATTTTGTGAAAACATTACTTTTTGGAAGTGATCCTACAGGACCTAGAACATGTTGATAAATGATACATTAAAATGCCTCAGTGATTTTATATATAATCAGTGGGTATATTAATTGCTGCCACCCAGTGGGCTCATTTGTAGGCTTTGGCTCTCCATACTATAATTTAATACATCATTGTTTGGTTAAATGATTTCACCCTTTCCATCTGAAAGAGGGTGATTTATTTTCCTCTCTCAGTAGCCACTAAGAATGAATGTTTCAAGCTACAAGCTTTGGTTAACTTAGAACATGTTGTCCTACAAAAATCCTTTGTTCTTGTAGCGTGGGAACAGCCCTGTGGAAGGCAATTATACTTGAGCTTCCAGCTAACTCTGTGTGAGATTACCTGCTTTGCCTTCTGGACCTACCTGCAAAGTCTCAGGAAAATACTTTGCTCTATTTATTATTTAAATGACAAATATTCTGCCAGAACTTCTATAAGAGGTTGATAAACATGTTACACAGAGGGAATTCTTTCCTGAAAAGTGCTGGTGTTTCAGACCCTCAGGTAACTTGCACTGGGGCACTTGTGACCTTCAGGGTATGTCAAAGAAGCAGTTTGCAGTTTGCCTTCCTGACCTGCAGCTCCACTGGGGCCAGCACCAGTCACAGGCTCCCAGGAGCTGGCCTGAGTAACACTGAGTGAATAAACTGGCTCTTAAAGCTGGGCTGCTGTGTTAACAGCTTCTGCAATCTATAGAAGTGTTATGAATAATGAAATAAGACACTGGCAATGACAGCACATTATTGAGGAGCTGTTAAGTGCTGCATTATGATTTTGCTTTAATGCTGCTCCTGGATGAGCTTGCACGCCTGTGCATGAGGAGGAGGAGGGAGAGGAGGAAAGCTGCTTAATATTCTTCTTGTTGACCTATATTTTGAATTTATCTACCTGTTTAATTTAGAGCATGTCATTACCAGCAGGACTGGCCATTTGAGGGAGGATTATGGTGCTCTTAATTTTTGTGCTTTCAGAGAGGTCTTGTTGGACTACAGAGTTTTTCAGCTATGACTCCAATGGTGAAAAAAAAAAATGAACTTCTTACAGGTTCCTGAGTTACCCCTATTATCCTAATTTGTACAGCTCAAGAAAGACATGGAGCTTCTGGGGCAAGTCCAGCAGAGGGGTACAAAGGTGATAAGGGGACTGCATCATCTGTCTTTTGGGGAAAGGCTGATGGAGTTTGTCTTGTTCAGCCTTTAGAAGACACAGATGAGAGGGAGCTCATCAGTGTATGTGTAACTGAAGGGAGCCAGGCTCTTCTCAATGGCAGTAACACAGAGGCAAACACAGAAAGTGAAACCTGTGAACATGAGAAAGAACTTCTTTTATATGCAGTGACTGAGCACTGGAACAGGTGGCCTGAGAGGCTGTGGAGCCTCCCTGGAGATATTCCAGAGCTGTCTGGATTAATCCTGTGCCATGTGCTCTGCTTGAGCAGCGGAGCTGGATCAGAGGGCCCTTCCTACCTGAATTATTCTGTAATTCCATGGTTCTGTTATCCTCCAAACCAAGGCTGCCCACCACTGTGGCTGACACAGCTGAGGTGGGAGGGAACAGGAGAGGGCAGGGATGAGAACAAGCAGAGTCTCGACTCAGAAGAGAGTGTAGGTGTCTGTAAATTCTATTCTGTCTTTGCCCTACAACAAGCAGAAAGTTGGGAAAGAAATGCACTCCAAGTGCAGCACCTGAGGAGGTGCAAATCACAATTTCAACCCTCCAGGTGGGGCTTCTGTACCAAAACCCAGTGTCCCTTTTACTGACTTTAGCCAGAGTACTGCAAAATAAGGTAATGCTCTGCAGGAATAAAGGTGAAAGAAGTTGGCCTCGGTGTTTTAAAGAAGCTAAATAAATCTACCACAGGAAATCCAAAGTATCTGGAGACTGAAGTGGAGGAGGGTGTTACACCCTTATACAATATTGCTCAAGCTCAAGCACAGCATGGGCACAGAGGTAGGGAAAGAGATTTATTACAGCAATGACAGTGGAACCAATTCTATGGCCAAAGACACTGGGAAATAAAATCATCTTTACTGTTCATCAATGGTAAAAAAAAATCCTTTTGCTTCCTGCCTGTAAAGCTGTTTACCTTTGATGCTACAGCAAATGACCAATAAATCACATGGTAAATGCAATTTCCTCACAGATTTTTAATATTTCTTCATTCCCTGGCCTCAGCTGGAGGAAAAACAAAACTTACCAGTTAGAAGAGCTACAATATTGTTTTCACAGAAGTCCCAGATCCAGCTTGTGGTTTTTCATCTGTTCCCCAACCAAAGCAACATGTGCTGCACATGTTGCTGAACATGTCCATACAAGAAATTTCAGAAACTGGTAAAACTGAAGCAAAATAAAAGGGATTCAAAACTTCCTCCAGCAGGGGGAGAAGAGAGAAAGATGTAGTAAGAAATTGTTGAGAGCTTCACAGTTACTTCTCCATCAGCCTAAAAGTGAATCCTCTATTCGACTGCATTCCAGACTGTTGGCATCAAAACTGACATTTAATGACCTGACTGTCTAATTTATATCATGGTAGCCAAGTTTCACCAAAAAAAATGCTGAGAGTCAGAAGCAGCTCTCTTTCTTTCAAGAAAAAATGTGAGAGACAGGAGTGATGTATTCTGAGAGAAATAGAGAACTGATTTGTATCCAAGACAAAATAAAGTAAGGACATTGGTCATTTCAAATGTATGAATGTAAAGTGAAATAGAGTTCCATTATCTGAGCTCTTCTTCCAAGTTCAAAACAGACAAAGATCTCTTGAGTTACCTTTCGACAGCTGAATTGT
Organism: Oenanthe melanoleuca; assembly: GCF_029582105.1. Lineage (NCBI taxonomy): Eukaryota > Metazoa > Chordata > Aves > Passeriformes > Muscicapidae > Oenanthe > Oenanthe melanoleuca. The sequence goes on from NC_079334.1 coordinate 62,573,093, forward strand.
GTTCTATGATCTGTCAGGTGTTTGTGCTTTCTAAAGGGATGAAAAAACATCATATGTAGCTTTGGGAAAAACATTTCTCTATTTCTTTTTTTCTCTCTCCACAGCTCCTTTCAACCCTCCCAATGATGCAGACAGTATGGTCAAATTTGACGCCTATGGAGATGGGATAGGACGATACAACGTGTTCAATTTCCAGTTCACTGGAGACAGATACTCCTATGTGAAGGTTGGTCAGTGGGCAGAAACTCTGTCACTGGAGGTAGACTCTATCCACTGGTCCAGGAGCTCTGTCCCTGTCTCCCAGTGCAGCGACCCCTGTGCTCCTAATGAGATGAAGAATATGCAACCAGGAGATGTCTGCTGTTGGATTTGCATTCCCTGTGAAACCTATGAGTACCTGGCTGATGAATTCACTTGTGCAGACTGCGGGCCTGGGAAATGGCCCACAGCTGACCTGACTGGCTGCTATGACCTACCAGAAGACTACATCAAGTGGGAAGATGCTTGGGCAATAGGTCCTGTTACCATCGCATGCCTGGGCTTCATTTGTACTTTCATGGTCATTGGAGTGTTCATCAAGCACAACAACACGCCCCTGGTCAAAGCCTCTGGCCGTGAACTGTGCTACATATTGCTCTTTGGGGTCTTCCTGTCCTACAGCATGACTTTCTTCTTCATAGCCAAGCCTTCTCCAGCCATCTGCACCCTGCGCCGTTTGGGGCTGGGCAGCTCCTTCGCCGTCTGCTACTCTGCCCTCCTGACCAAAACGAACTGCATCGCCAGGATATTTGATGGCGTCAAGAACGGTGCTCAGAGGCCCAAGTTCATCAGCCCCAGCTCTCAGGTGTTCATCTGCCTGAGTCTCATCCTGGTGCAGGTGGTGGTGGTGTCCGTGTGGCTCATCCTGGAGGCGCCGGGCACCAGGCGATACACGCTGCCCGAGAAGAGAGAGACTGTCATCCTGAAGTGCAACGTCAAGGACTCCAGTATGTTAATGTCCTTAACATATGATGTCATCCTCGTGGTTTTATGCACTGTGTATGCCTTCAAAACCAGGAAATGTCCAGAGAACTTCAACGAAGCCAAGTTTATCGGTTTCACAATGTACACGACCTGCATCATTTGGCTGGCCTTTCTCCCCATATTTTATGTGACATCCAGTGACTACAGAGTAAGTCTTTGGACTTCTGTTTCCATAAATTACATGCAATACTTTAGAGGACCATGTCAGCATTCACTAAAGGCTTTTTTTTCACTTGTTTTGTTCCCTGGTTCCCTTGTAAACAAATTCTCTTTGAATGTCACCAGACTTTGGCTTACTTCTAAGAAAGGTAGTTTCATTTCAAAAAGAGCATGTGCAGTCAGAGCTATAAGGGATTCATACTGTTATTCTGATTGCAATAGAGGCATAACATATGGATTAAGCATTCATTTGGGTTCATCACTATCTGAAGTCACAGTCCTAACAGAAAAACCCAGTAGATCATGACCTAAAATTAGTTATAATGAGTTATTTGGCAGAAATTTAGCTTAAAATAAAATCTGTACTAACCAGTCTACTTCTGAAAAATAATCTGCGATTAAAACATGGTATTTCCTTCCAAATAAAAAAATATAAGGATATAATTTCAAAATTTCCTATGAAACAGGGTTTTTAAAAAAAATTCAACAAACTTCTACTTAAATACAGAACTTTTTATTCTTTCTTCACTTTTAAAACACACACCTCACTGGGCAGCAAATATTGGTCACCCTTCACCAGTAAACTTTAGAAGCATTAAACTGTTTAAATTGTCAGTGTTGCAAAGCTTCAAGTTCAATAAAATCATATTTTTGAACAGAAGGAAATTGTCTCAGAAGAAAGATTTAGGTCTGCTCCACTGGAAATCTCACAGTTATTATGATGTGAGAAGTGACTGGGGGAGGTGGCCCTTGCAGCAATTTGCAGAGAATTAGTTCAACTTTCTGCCCAGAAGAAAGGTAGATTACCTAAGGGGAGTTTTACTGCCAATAGTGTGTACATGAAATAGCTTATAAAACTGTGGAGCTAATAATGTCACTTAATATACTTTTGGTGTGGCCACCCTGGTACAATGTATTTAGTACTGTTTTACTCAGCTCAGGAAATGTACAGAAAACCCCTAGAAAACAAGGATAAGTAACAAATGACGCAGTGAGACATGCAGAGTGACAGTAAAAGAACTAAATATATTTAGTCTAGACAAGAGTAAACCCAGGGAGACGTGATCACAGACTATAAATAATTTCAAGGCAACAAAACGAGAGGAAGGGATTATTCAGTCTCAGGAGAAGTTAGAATAGCAAGTAATGGATTGAAGCTAATGAAGGAAAAGTTTAAGGAAGGCACTGGGGAGCAGCTCTGGACACCCAAAGCAATCAGGAAGACAGACACATTAGGAGGGAAATATCAGTGCAGACAGTCACATGAGTGGGCAGTACAGACAGTAATGGCAAAAAGGAGCATGACTTGATTGTTCAAGCAGAATTTTACAGCCTTATCTCCTGAGTAGAGTTTTCAAAACCAATTCTAGGCATTGAATTTATATTACAAGGTTCCAAATAAACCAACTCAAGGACTATAAAATCAGCAGAAAATGCTTCTGACATATTTTTGATACTTTCATAACAAGTCTACACTTCTGGGGTTCCTTTGAAAAGCCCATATTTAATTTCCAAGCAGTGTCACATGTTGACTCTGAATCAACTTGTGCCATCCTAATGTAGTCTGGTAGCATCAACAATAAACAGCCTCAGAAGCAGCCTCAGCCTGGAGTTAGCTGCAAATTTGCTGAGGATACACTTGATCCCTTCATCTATGTAATTTATGATGATATTTTATAACACTGGTCCAAGTATGGAAGTGTCATTTGACGTGACAATTGTCACTGATGCCCATCAGGACTCTGAGTCATTGTTCCCTGGATGTGACCATCCAAACTATTTCTTATTCATCTAACAGCCCACCCCTCAAATCCATATCTCTCCAGTTTAGAGAGAATGATGCTGGGGGGCACCTATCAAAGACTCTACAGAATTCCAGATAAATTACATCTGTAGCCCTTGGTGATGCAGTGCTGGCTGTCCCAAATAACCTCCCTGTTCTCCATATGCCTTAGATAACGCATGGTCTGGTGGGATTTCCTCCACTCTGCCAGCACACCAGTCCAGTTTGTGAGGCTGGGTTACACACTGAGCCACTGGAGTGACCTGGATTAAAAGGAACCCTGTGGGATGGAGCTATTTTTAACCCAAATCATTTAATTGATTGAGTGTGTAATTATGCCAGCACAGCTGAGCTGCTCCAGGCAGCACAAATCCTAGGAAAAGCAGGGTGGGGGAAGAGGGCTTTGATAGTGAAAAACACACTTGAAACTAATGAAAACAAAAATAGCTTCATTTACTCTTGTTTTATAAGAAAACTCCTGTCTTGTCTTACCCATACAGCACCCAGTTCAATATTCACCTGACCTGACAGCAAAGGTCTGTGGACAAAATGCAGAGAGGTGAAGGAGAATGTGAAGCTAAGGTGTTCCTTTCTCAGGCAGGCTCTGTTGGATCTTCCATGGTCACTCATCCAGTGAAAGCTGAGCACATTTCATTGTGCTTGCAACATCCACATTGTGCAAAGAGTGACTATTAAATGGTCACATTAATTATCCTTATTGATGATAAAACACCAGTTGTGCTCAGTATATATGTAAAGCAACAATGTCCATTCCTTACTCTATTTTCCAATTTGCACTAATTATTTCTGGCAAGGAGATATGAGAAGCATTCCCATGGAAGAAGGCTAATCTCAAAGAACTGCAGGAGTATAACTAAGGAAAAATGAGCCATAGATGTATAATCATTCAAATTAAGCAATAGAGTTTAAAGCAGTTTAATTTAACATCTTAATTAAGAAATCTGCTTGGAAGAAAAGACTATAAACTGAAAATGAGGCAGTAAACTGGCACCTAGTTATGCTATTGAATAAAAAGGATGAAAGACAGACAGTGCCAGCAAAGCTATGCTAACAAATGCCCCAAGGCAACTATTCTAAAATCCTGCAGCCTTACAAACAATTCATTTCTGAGCCCAAAAAATGATGCCTCAAAATCAGGACACCATTCAGACCCAGTCTGAATGCAGTCACCAGATATTATTTTTACTCCAAATCACACCTCTATTTCAGCAAGGGCTTATTCAAGTTCTCTGATTAGGACTGAGCTAGAGACTAAACTGGTTTTCAGACGCATGAGACACCTGATGTAAAATAGAATGTACACTGTGTGTGAGCTGGCTCCCACTGCAGCCAACATTGCTCAGGTGTTGCATGACAAGCATTACAGAGGGTTAGAGATCAAGGATGGGAGAGAAAGAGAGCAGATCTATCCTTTCTGTACTAAAATGAGGGAGAATCAATCTCTCCCTTAAATGCAGAGACACAGGGCACCACCAGCACCTCACTCCCTTGATACTGGGATGATAAGGATGCAGCAGAGGTTACACCAGCCTGCACCAGTGCAAACCCCCAGGACTGTGGCTCGTGCTGTTATGCAGTAATATTTCTAATATTTTGCATGTCAGAGCTTTCCATACTGAAACACAGTGCTTTGTGCCCACTCTCTCCTAGGTGCAGACCACCACCATGTGCATCTCTGTGAGTCTCAGTGGCTTTGTTGTGCTGGGCTGCTTGTTTGCACCCAAAGTGCACATCATCTTGTTCCAGCCCCAGAAGAACGTGGTCACTCACAGGCTCCACCTCAACAGGTTCAGTGTCAGTGGGACTGGCACCACTTACTCCCAGTGTAAGTAACAAGGCTGCCACCTCTGTGGGGTTTGGTGGGTTCAGGTAAAGACAAGCTGTGCTGAACTGCAGCCCTGTGAAAGCATCATTTCCTTTGTGTCTGGAGAGGAAAGCTCACCCCCTTCTCACGGGAGTCAGCTCTGAAGCCCACTGAAGTCAGCAGGAAGGTTTTGCAGGCACTGCCTCCAGGCTGTACACACCCTGTCTCAGAGTGGCTCTGGCAGTGAGACAGGAGCAGATTCCTTGGAGTACTCGTGTCAGAGCATCCTGACAGCATCTGGGCCACAGCACAGCGTGCTAGCAATGCCTCATCACCTGCACTGTAAGGAAAGGCTCCAAGTCTGAGAAAATGCATCCAAGGGATGCCATAAAGTGCATCTGTATGCAGAGCATGATCAATAGCCTTTGTCAGTGCCACAGCCCCGAGAAGCAATCAGTGCTCTGTTGCAAGGACAACTCATTTGCTCTGATACCATTCTTTCCTTCATCTTCGCTCTCTTCATCACAAGCAGGTTCACAGCTGTGATTTTGGTTTTTGAGGCTGTCACTCCTTTTCTGGATGAGTTGCTCAGAGAGCTTTATGGATTACCCAAAAAAAAAAAAAAAAAAAAAAAAAAAGTCACCTGTATATTTGTTTGGGTTTTTTCATCTAGTTTAACTAACTTTACTCATCAAAGATGGGAGCACACAGCACTCCATTCACAGAGCTCTCTGGACAGCATGTCCACCCTGGAAATCTAATTTAAAAGTACACTACAACTATGAAGAGGAAGGGAATTAGAGGAAAGAGAGGACATAGAGCAAGGCTTTTCCAGCAAGGTCACACTAGCCTAAGGTTTTTGAGTGTCATTTACTTAAATTTCAAAATTGTCTCAAATGCTTTGGCTCTTCAGATTTCAGACAGAGCATGGAAGTTACTTGGCACCCTGATATGTATCACATTAACAAGGGTTAGGAAGTGAAGGGAACCCAGCCATCCCTGACTCTCCCATCCCAAAATACACTGTGCAAGGACACCCAGAGTCCCTTAACTAGAGATCCCCAGTGTCATCAGTCAGGACTGCATCCAGTCCTGACACCAGAGAGCAAACACTCCTTGCTATTCTGGAAAATTTAATGAGATGGTACTATGTGCCTGAAGTGCTGAACACTCCCAAAAGACCAATCAATTCCCAAAAACTCTTAGAAGTGTAGGCCCTTGGTGAAGTGGTAAGTTCCATGAGATTCTTTTCATGCCTTATCAATTTCGTGTAAGTGGTCTTTGCAAGTTTTTTAATACTCTCATGTTGTGGAAGGAACTTAGAAATAATTTTGATTCATAAATACTTTGTACTGGATTCTGGATTGGATTTTGGAATTTGATGCTTTTATTTTAATGGCTGGAAAATATGTGTGTTTAAGCATGCATGCAACTTAGAGACACCCTCAGTGCACATCTTCACATTAAAATCTGCATTTTCAGGCTTGTGAACAGCTTGAGTACATTAAGAAAAGCATAAAAATCCAGACTTACAATCTCTTAGGACTTCATTGTTTAGAAAGTTTGCTGCAGTTACAGTTATTTACTTTTACTGCTTCCACCTAATTGAATCAGGGCTGCTCACCTTGATGGGCTGTTTAGACCATGGAAAGGCATGGAAGTAGGGCTAAGAGATCCATCACACACAAAGGAAACAGCTCTATGGTTTCCATCTAGGACAATTGTTTGGGAAAATAACACTGTCTATCACAGTGACAATATTTTCAAGATGAAAAATCTTTCCTTACTCCCTTTCATTAATTTGTAGATTATTTTAAATAAATTTCCATTATTTTTCTTAACTGTTTTGTCATTTATAAAACTCCAAAGGGTTGCCATCCAAATTCATACTAATCTTTGTCTAAAATATTCCTCTCATCACTCCTGGAGCTGTCAGCTTGTTTTTATTTTGGTCTCGATGGCATTTTCATCATTCAGAAACTCCTTAATATCAAACTCATCAAAATTAGCTCTAGGGCATTCTAGTAACTTTGAAAAGCCAGCTCTTTTACATTATCAGAGCTCTAGAGGTTTTTCCTATCTGCATGGATTCCCAATTCCATTGGACCTCAGGGCTGCCACCACCTCTTCACCCCATTGATCATGAATGCCATGAGCACAGCAGCTCTTGAACAGCAAGTGACACACAGACAGTTTCTAACACGGCTTCCTGAACCATGAAAACTGGCCAAACACTGAGAAAAGGTGACACTCATTTCATTTTTGGGTAGTCTAAGTGTTAGTGTGGAGCTTTAATCATTTTGATAGCTGAAATCTGGACTAAAAAAAGAATATAGATTTAAGCCAAATAGATGCAGTGTAAGGGTGTGCTTGGGTATATGACATGTTTTGGAATGTATATATAAACACATGGTTATATATGTATATAAGACACATTGTTTTGATTCTGAAAATTCCCATTTGGCAGTGTGCTGCACAAGTTCTGCTGCCCCAGCAGTGTCTCCCCCATTGGGATGTTCCCCTGTTTTCCTCTTTTATGGGCTTCAGCACCCATGACACTTCACAGAGAGCTCACCTTCCTGAATTCATAAGCACATTCATGATTCAGACTGAGCTTTTACGCCCAGGTGTCATTTATCCAAGTTACATCCACGTGGAGAGCTGCACACAGAGCTGAGCTCCTCCAGGTGAGCTGCACAGGGGTCAGAGGAGAATTGAACCTACTGTTTATAGCCAGACTGGCAATTTTTTCCCTCTGCATTTATTTTCCCAGGCCTGGCTCCAAACTAGCCCAGATATAACTGAGATTAACTCACAGCTGTCCAGCTGTGAGCATGAGTAGAGCAGACAATGCTCTCAGGCACATGGTGTCATTCTTGGGATTGCCCTGTGCACAGCTGGGAATTGATCCTTGTGGGTCCCTTCCAGGCAGGATATCCTATGGCTCTGTGATTCTAAGTGGCACACTGAATTCAGATCTGCCTGTCCTGGGCTGTGTAGCAAAGCTGCAAGGTCACCAAGGCAGTGCTGGGCACTTGCATTGTACCTCTGGTTCTTCTCCTTGGATTATCTAAGCAAAATGAGGAACAGCCAGGAAGATCAAAAGCATGAACTTGAGCCAAATCACAACTTCTGCTGATGTCACACTTTTGTCCTTGGTCTCAGCACAAAATGAAGGTGAAGTGTGTCTTGCATATCCAGCAGTATTCCAGGAAACCCCTTGGTGGCTGCTATAAGACACAGAGTGTAGCTCAGAGCCCTGCAGGGCCAGTGATTAACACTGCTGAGGTCTGTAATGAACAGCAGGGTCTTTTGTTCTGTCTCAGGAGAGCTGCATGCTCAGTGTGAGCACTGCACTCCACCCAGCAGAGTTAATAACTGCATCCCAGCACTGCAAGAGGTACATGCTGTGCAGGAAGCCTGGAAACTTAAAAGGCAAGGCCACTCATTTCTCGCCTACCACCACATATTTCTGTCCAAGTTTGATATCCTTCTGACCCAGTTACCATAGTATTTGAGCTATTCATGCTTGTCAGTGTGTTGGACTTCAAAAAAAAAGCCTGAAGCTAAAAAAATTCTGGTTAAGTGGCTGATGTTCATGGAAACAAAATGCTTTTGCCTGTAGCAATACTGCAGTAGAACAGGGATTTGAATCAGAAATCTGCCTGAGCAGAACTGATTTTTCTATTTTCCAACAAAAAGTACAAATAAAAATAACAACAATAAGAAAAAAAAACTTAGGTCATTGTGCAGCCACAATGTTATAGTGTTACACCCAGCTAAAAACGGGATACAAAATACAAATTAATTTTTACAGACATGATGCCCTGTGGTCTTTTACATACAACAGTTGCTCCACACCTGTGACTCACAACACACATCCATGTTGTGAGAGATCAAATTCCATCCACCTAATCCAGAAGAGGGGCTCATTCTTGGGCCTCCTGTTTCAGGAAGGTGTCCTGCCCTCTGAATAGTAGATTATTCCAATAGATGCCTCTAAATTTCTTTTTTTAAAGCAATTCTACTTTCCATGAAATATTTATTCATTCAACTGAAAAATGAAAAATACTAGCTGATTTGAAGAATTAATATTTTTTCTAAAAAATATGCTGAGCATCTTTACAGAACCAGCGTGCAACTGAGAGTGCAGCCAGCACCAGATGTGGAAGATTGAGCATGCCCTTGTCAGCTGCATAAATTCCTTTTTACACTGGATGGCTGAGTTTACTTAGTCACTGCTTGCCATGTGTTTTCTCTGATGAAGGCATCACATTTCTCTGGGTCACTGTTGCCATTAACCTAATGTATCTTTCAAAAAGCAGCTTTGTGGTGCCCTAAACAGAGATGTCACAGAGCATCTGAAAACACGTCCCTGATGCCCAAAGGATAATTTTAACAAAGATGGACAAAACAATTTGCTTTTAAATTAAAATCCACAAGACTTAAGCAGAATAGGGTAATGTATTCTCTGCTCAAAATACAAATACATTTGGAAACAGATTGTTATTCTCAGATTCAATTGTCACCTAATACCATGAAAGCAATGAAAAACTGATGTATAAAATGTTATATCATGTAAACAAGGCTATCAGAATCTGGTCCTCACCTCTGGATGAATACTGAATCCTGATCCAGAGCTCCTAGAAGTGAAGCATATTATAGGGAGAAATTATTCTGGTATTAGGAGTGAAATAATCTTGCTTTTAAATTCAGTTATTAAAATTTTCTTCATTTCACCCAATATGTTCTTAGAATTCTTATTTTTATTAATTAAAAGGTGACTGACACAGGATTCTAATATTGTAGATTATCTCCTGGATTTAAAACTATACATATTTTCTTCATGAATGTCTGCTCCAATTATGTGAAAGCTCAAAGGATCAGACCTTAGCATCTCTTGCCAATAAAACACAAAAAATCCAAAGGTTCACTTTTTTCCTATGGAGATATTTCAACACCAATGTAGCTGTATTAATTCACATGCACATGCAAAGATCCAGTGGCACAGAATCATTAAAAAAAAAAATATTGTATTTTTTTTTGAGGCTTCTTGGAGAAGTGTCATCACCCTCCATGCTCCCAGTGGGCAGCAAAGTGAAATCAGGTTTCTTCAGAGGATGCTTCAGCCTGAGGTCTGAGTTGCAATGGCACCTTGGTTAAATGGGTGAGATGGTCCAGACCAACACAAATTCTAATCCTGTGTGCTGCCCCTTTGTGCTGTCCTGATTTTCCCCTCTCTCTCTTGCAGCATCTGCCAGTATGTACGTGCCAACCGTGTGCAACGGGAGGGAGGTTCTGGACTCCACCACCTCGTCTCTGTGATTGTGGCTCGTGGTTCAGTTCTTGAGTTTTTAGACTGTTAGGAAAAACTTTGCACATGTTGTGCACTCCAGAGAACACCAGAAAACAAAAGACATCCAAGCAAAATTAGTACCTTTTTTTAGAAACAGTGTAATAAATTATTTTTGAGGATTGTACAGTATATAGTGACGTTCTGGAACTTTTTAGACTGATTTTAGCCCTTCTGTTGTTAACGGTTGTAAGGGACATGTAAATAACCATGGTTCACAATGTGCATAGTCCTGCAGTAAGGGAGTGATTGTTGCAAGCACAGTTGCAATGTTAGGTGACTTCTTTCCTACGAATTTTTTTTGTAGCTCCTTGTTGTAATTAACTTAGACTGCATTTCTATGTTGTATATTACAGTTACCTTACGTGTAACAGATTGGTTTTCTCAGCACAAAACAGCAGTATTAATGGAAAGGCGCCAATAATAAAAAGATAAAAGTTTTTCAGCATGGTTTCATTTTTGTTTCTTACTCAAGGTCATTACATTTTTCTAGTGAGGAGGTTAGATGAAAAGGATAAAAAGTCTGGAGTGTGTATACACAGGTATTTGTGTGTTGGTTTGTGCCTGTGTGATAAATCCATATAACAATATATGTGCTTATGATTAATGCTTTTTCAAGGTCACATAGAAATTCCCCCTTCTTAAAACCCCCACCCCCACATTATTAAAGAATCTAAATTTATTTTTCTGTTATTGAAGTATAGGGTAATTTTCAAAAGTGAAAATGTCTAATTTCATCTTAATGAGATATCTACAAAAAACTTTTGACTTCTGGTTCAGTCCTTTGGCACAACTAAATGCTGTCATGCACACAATAGATTGGTAGCATATAAAAACAAAGAGAACTTAGATTAGGTTGGAAGAAAATCTGTCAAAAAATTATGTAGGACTGTTTAATATCTCCAGCCAAAACAAAGCTGGTTCAGCTTGTCTGCATTAACAGTGCTGTGAAAGGTAATTGGAGCACCACAGAGACCAGAAAGTCAAAAAAGAGAAATGCAGGAGACATTTGCACACATTTCTGGGGTGACTTTTGCATTCAAACCAAATGCTCAAGACACACATACCACCTACCTAGACAACTGCAAAGTACCTCAAAAGTCTGGCTTTTGAAACTGCACTCTTAAAGCTGCCCTCACTCTGTTGAAACAACCTGAAATCCTGTCTTCTGCCAGGTCCAAAAAGTCATTAAGGAAACAAACACACCTTTGATTAATGTGCCTGAGCATATTTACCTAAGGGCTTGTTCCCATTGATCTCATTCCAGCTGAGGTCAATAGCAAAATTCTCATTGACTTCAAAGGCAACACAGAGAGGCTTGAAAGTCAGACACTATGGATACATAGTGTGAGATGTACATGTTCTCTGGAGCCCAATTCTCCTGCACTTGCAGATGTTTTCACACATTTCTGGAAAGCTGCAAGTCCTTCAGGGCTGAACTGGCAAAGGAAGTAGCTGTTATCTGGAATGTAAAAATTAAAGATGTGGGTTCTTAGAATTCCTACTCATAAATGAATGCTTATATTTTCTAAACATCCACATGTCCACCAGCAAAGACCACTTGATGTCAACACTTCCATGACAGAGGCAGCCAATTAAACCTCTGCATCATGGAGCTGTCCAGAACAGGAATCCCTGTGACTTTCCCCAGAACAGGCAGAGATCAGCCCACCCTACCTGCAGAGCTCTGCATTCAGCTTCTTCCACACTTCTGGCATGCCTGATGTTTCAGGCTTGTTTCTCACCCTGATGCAGGGCCCAGGGTCAAGTTTTGACAGGCTGGGAGTCTTCCTTTCCAAATCAAGACCTCTTAAAGCACCTCAGGTTGGGCAGCTACATCCATTTGGCTTTGATGTGCTCTTTTGTGGACTAAGAGGATGGTCACAGTGTGACAAAAGGTCAGAATATCTGACCATAATTCTGATGGCTTGTCCTTATGGAGCTCTTAAAAATGCCCAGGCCAGTGAGAGCTTTTTCTCAACTTTTATGGGAAGCCACAATCAGGGTCAAATGCACCTCATCTAACACTCATTGTTTACAAAGACTAAGTAAATAGCTACATCTGAGATTGTCACTCCCTCTCCCTTTGTACTCAGAGGAAGGAATGGACATAATCCCCCTGGCTTATCTCAGTCAGACACTTCAGGCAGGGATGAAACTCTCCAAATAAAGGCAAGCACAGCTTGCTCAGATCACAGAGTTTGCACTAAAAATTAAGGCATTGTGTCAGATGAATTGCAGCCCCAGAATCGAAATTGACACTAGTGAAGTTAATTTATAGCAGGTGAGGATCTCACTGTGCTGGGGTTTTCATTCATTTTGATAGCACTATTGAGAAAATGACCCAGTGTCTGTGTCTGAACACCTGCTATGAATACTTAGCTGGCTTGAAAGCCACTTGCATGGGGGATTTTCACACAAAAAAAGCCAGCAACCAAAACATGCAGAGCTCTGGACTTCCATCCCCACTGAATGCTCCTTACATTCTTGTACTTTATTTGGCTTTGTCTTGCAAACCTTTCACTATTTTCCATTGGATGTCCATGGATGCAGATTGTTTGGTATTGCCTGATGAAGCAATTTAGTTTCAAAACACAGCATGACAGAAAAGGAAAATAACAAAGCAGAGGCTTTCCACACCATACCAGCACAAAAACCTTTTAAGAAAGGGAATTTTAATTTTTTTTCCTTTGCTGTTTCCTCATATCACTATTTTAGTTTCTCTATTTATAACACTTTATAGTTTTTGTACCCATTTATGTAAAACCTGAGTATAAACCTCTTCTAGTCTCTTTATTGTTCCCATCACATTCAAAGATTTGAGCAATTCACCTCAAAGCAGAGGGGGTCCTGTCACACCTCCCAAGTACCCTGACTGTGATCCTTGAGAGTAATCACACTGCTCTGAGCCCTGCACATTCGGGAGTAAAATGAAATCAGAAGAAATGTTGTGGATGAGAGCAAGGCTTAACCCAGCATCTACAATGCCTAACAGGAGGCTGAAGAAAACTTCAGTTTTTTATTCAGATATCATAACTTCCATGTACCTCTGATAAAAATCACAATTGCAGAAAGGTTTGTGAAAAAACTGATCACTTTTTATTTATTGGCATAATAGGAAAATAAGACTCAAAAAGTTGATTGCAGGCCAATCAGAAACAAACAAGGTTTGTGGGGTGTTTTATCTTTGTTCATTGCTTTTTGTCTTTGTTCGTGTGTTTTTCAGTGGTTTGGTTTGATTTTTCTAGAAGAATTGTTTGGGTTTTTAAATCTTTAATTAATTTTGAAAGCGATGCCAAAGTCTACTGTGGAAAACCAAAATATTGTATTTTTTCTTCAAATGATTGTTTTTCCATAATTAATTGAACACAGCTGGTTTCACTCATAACCAAACCAATTTTAAAATGAATTGTCTTTTGAAATTGAAAAATCAAAAGCTATTTAAAATATATTATGTTCTTCCAGAATGGAACGAATTCCAGAAATCAGAAAAAAAAAGATGTCCAAAATATCCTGACCACGCCCAGAAATTTCAGCTCTGATTAAGGATATGTCCACTGCAATCTTTCACCTAAGTAGTACAATTAGAGTAAGGGAGACCAAAACAAGTATTTAACTCATCACCAAATACAGTCTGATGTCCATGTGCCATTGTTTACTCGTCAATGCCTGCAGTCTGCAAGACAAAGGGCAGAAGCTGCTTATCCAGAGCCACCTCAAAGCTTCTCAGCAACACAAACAGGGCAAAACTGAGTTTTCTTACTGCAAGAAGAAAAGGTCAGTACCAGGCTGGGCAGGTTGTGCAAGAGGAAAAGGATGGGGTAGCAAATGCACATTTCCTGCTGTGGCTTTTAGGTGCTGTTACAGCAGCAGCCTCACAGTACATGGACCTTAGAGAATTCTTCCTGATGAACCCCTGCTCTACAGATCCAGAGGAACAGCCAGAACACAATGGCAGCCTATGATCAGCTCCATTCTTGTGTCCCCTCGTTCCTGCTGCATGAATTCAGTGTGGCACATGCAGCCAGGTGACTGGGATGTCACTGTACACTCTGACACACACTGCATATTCTAGGGGGAGCCTGACTTCCTTTCATTCCTATTCCCCTCCCCTTACATCTTACCAAAGCAGCACAGTGCAGAAGTCTTCAACAAGAAATAAAAACAAGGGAATTCAGTGAATGTAGCACACAAGGGGAAAGACTAAGAGAGAACACCACCAAAGATAAGCAGAACTTCACAAGAGTTCTCTTGAGGTTATCACTGAGAAGAGAAGGCTCTGGGGACTCCTCATTGCAGCCTTCCTGTACCTAAGGAGGGCTTATTAATAGTTACTTTTTATATGGGCAGATAGTAATAGAACAAGAGGGAATGGTTTTAATCCAAAACAGGGGATATTTAGATTACATGCTAGGAGAAAATACTGTGAGGGTGGTAAGGGACTGGAATGTGCTTCCCAGAGAAGTTGTGGAATATTGTCAAGAATAGCTATTTAAGTCCTCCATGCTTCATGATACAGAACAACCAGCAGCATTCTTTGCTGAGGAGGAAATGTCAGCCCCACTGGTGTGTCAGCATGAATTGTAGCTGCTTCTACACTTACATTGAAGCATCTGTGGATTGGTCACTGCTGGAGAAGAGTCAACAACTACTGGCTCCTAAATGGTGACACCTGCTGCTATCTGATTATAATTAAGTACCTTGATTTTACAGGTACTACTGGCTCTGGAAAGACAAAACCTGCAAACTTTCCCCTCTGCTATCAAACCCCAGAACCTATTTTTCAAAAGCAAATAGTCAAATCCTTTATTTGAACAAAATATTTAGATCATTGAAGCTACTCAGTAATTTCCCACTGTGGCTGCAAGACACGTAGTTTTCCCCAGACCTTAATCAATGTTATTCTGTATTACAAACAGCAACTAACACAATCAGAGCCAAGCCAGAACACATTCTTTGTGCATTTTCCCCCTAGCAAGCACTGTCAAGGCTGAGGCAATGATGTTCTGCTAATTTGCCAATAATTTATACAGACACCACTAAAATGTGCTTAATCCTCAAAGAGATTCAGTTGACTCCAGATTTCAAAAAAAGCATGCAAAGGCAGCAATAAAATGTATTCCTTTTAATCAAGTGAACACATAACAGACTGATTCACATTGTTTTATGGCATCAAATAACAGTTTTCTAATGTGATTCCATGTGGAAGAAAAGGAGAGGTTGCTGTAAGTATATTTTGGCAGAGTACTAGAGTAGGTCACAGACAGCTGATTTTTTAGTGAACTGTTAAAGGCTTCCAAAATTTGTCTCTTATGGGAAAATGAACACTTCCCCTCTCTACTAGATCTTTAACATAGAAAGAAAAGAAGAGCATAAGTCAGCTCAAATATTTCAGTTTACACTTGCCTAATTGTTGGAAAATGCAGTTTTCTTATTTTAAGGTAAATAAAGTCTACAGTATTGGTTTGCATCCCACTATGTTAACACTGCAGATACACCATTAGACTGCCTGGGAGAATGTTCAACAAC
The DNA here is from genome assembly GCF_029582105.1 of Oenanthe melanoleuca. Taxonomy (NCBI): domain Eukaryota; kingdom Metazoa; phylum Chordata; class Aves; order Passeriformes; family Muscicapidae; genus Oenanthe; species Oenanthe melanoleuca. The sequence goes on from NC_079334.1 coordinate 62,588,765, forward strand.
ATCATGAGAAACCATTTGGAAGCAGAGCTGAGGAGAGTCATACAGCAAAGTCTGTCACAGCAGTCAAAAAATTCCATTCCATTTTATTTGGAAAATATAATGGAAAGAGAAGGGAACCAAATGAAAACTGTGGGGTATTAAGTCAAATTAAATATTGTTCATAAAAATTAAGGCATTTCTGCTTTACAGGGATATGGGTTCAGTGATGAAGAAAGAAATGGCGCTCTGGAGAATGAACTGTAATTATGGCTGAGAAAACATATGGAGAGAGATGGGAAAAAATTAAAGGAGTTGAAGACAAATGCAATTTGATGGCAGTGAAAAGCTCTACTTGTGACTGAAGACCTGCAATGTTCAGGAGAGGCTGCAGTGCCACCAAACATCTCAAGTCCAAAATTTCAAATATATTTTTACTTTATTTTATGAATGTCCATCAGATATATATATATCTTTGATGCTACAACACACTAGTTGAATAAAAATCAACAACATAAAAACCCTCATCATAAAAGATCCAAGAAGTGAAATCCCAAAGCCATAACCATTTACTCTGTGAGCATATCATCATTGACAACCATATATAAATGACATCATGACAACAAATACAATGTACAATAATAAGTGTACAATGGTACAAAATATACAAAAAGGAATGTGTATTTAATATACATTCAACATTACCCCATAAAAATCTTTGTTGGGAAAGTGAAGTGCCTTTACAAGACCAACTGAAAATGTACACCAGTTAAGATGCCTGAAGGATCTCCCATCAAAATAATAAAGTGTGTGTTCTTTGACTGGAACTATAAAATAACAGAGCTGAATTTTCCCTAATGAAAAAAAAATCTAAACTTCATAAAATTTTTGTCCACATCTAGAGTATAATAAAATATTCAGAGTGCAGAAAATTCAGTTTAATTTAAATTTTACTTAAAAGTGGGCCCTCTTTTATTGATAGACCTAGCTCAGTCATATAAAATCAAAAATCTATATTCCTCATAGTAAAAAGATTATTTCTGCCCATGTCTCTTTTCGGGTTTTGATGCATTCCACAATTCACATAAATTTGCTGTAATGGAAATATGAGTCTGACCAGAGGTCAATACAAGAATCGTTGCTCCTTTTCTCTGGCTCTATACAAGTCTTGCATAATTTTTCTCAAATATTTTTTGTTTAAGTTTCAGATTCCTTTGAGTTCGACCTCAGAGGGAATTTCAGGAAATTATTACTGTGGATATTATGAAGATCACATGCTTACAATGTGGCTGATTTTATGGAAAAGTCCACATAGCCTCCAGTTTCCAAGGCACTGCTTTGTGCCTTTCCTCCAGAGCTGGTACTTGCACTGACACAGGATGCATTGAGATGCTGTGCAAGTACATAACCCATGCTCAGCTCTGCTGGGCACCCATCCATCCATCCATCTGTCCATCCATCCATCTGTGCATCCATCCCATCTATCCATCCATCCATCATCCATCCATCATCCATCCATCCATTCATCATCCATCCATCCATCCATCCATCCATCCATCCATCCATCCATATCCCTTCCATCCTCTCATGGGCCCAGCAATAATGAAGGCTGAGTATTTCTAATAAGCCTCCCAACTGACAAAGCTGATCCCTGATTCCCAAAAGCAGATTTTTGCTGTACCTCCAGAGTTCAGGCTTTACTGGCTCCCAGCCCTGGGAAAAGTGACATTTACACAGCCCAAGGGAGGACACTGCCAAAGACCCCGCTTGAAAGGACAAGCTTCCACAGAGAAGGACAAGTGCAACTTGCACTGAGGGTACCACTTTACATCTCTTTATAGAGTTTGAACCTGCTACTGCCTATGAGCCCAGGGGCCCAGACCTACAATTCACACAACAGCTGTTTCCAGGTTTAAATTTAATAGCACTAGGTTTTACTCCAACCCTAATGGCCACAACTTAGGCACCAGAATGGGTTTGATTTGCAGGTGCAACACAATTCCTCTCGCATTAGAGATCAACACAGACCATCCAGACCTTCAAAGCATTAAAAACAAAAGCATTTTCCAAAGTCCAAAACTCACCTGAGGCTCATTCCAAGTACCATTCACAATTTTGATTTCAGGAGAGACTCACAGTTATGCCAGTAAACAACAGCACACAACCCTTGCAGGAGGTTGCAGGCCTCTCTGAAAATAATTTCTTAGGAATATGCACAGGAGTGAGAAGGAAACAAAAGGTACCTATAAATCATATGGCATGCCTGAGTGTTGCCCAGGTGAATGCAAAAAATTCATGTTATTTGCAGTATGTATATCTCTTCCTGAGTTGAATTTCATTCCCAGTATGGAATCCAAGCATCTGCTTTCTTTTTTTGGCAAGGTACTCAATCACATGGTAAGGCAATCCAATTTTCTGGTTTGCTTCCTGTCTTGTTTCCTCCTAAATGGCCAAGCATTTCTCACCAAGATCACCACTACAATGTGTGCCAGAACATGTTTAAA